>NC_064626.1:1200265488-1200890488 GCF_023864275.1 Schistocerca cancellata
CCAACCTCATTAGGTTGTTCGATACTCCATGTTTCCTACAAATGTATAAAAGTCTGTTCAAAACTTCGTTGTGATCTTCCGAACTTTTTCCCAGGATCAGAACATCATCAACTTATTTTGTTAATTATTTCTTTATACCCCTAGGAATGATACCATTAAACCCCCAAATGAATGCCGCTGAACTTCCATGTAAACCAAAGGGTATTTTCCACAACTGATGAAAACAAATGAAACATCCCCTTATGCTATATACTTCCTGCGTAAGGGGATGCAGTTTTATTTGTCAGTAACTGGTTCTTAAATGTATCATGGACATTACCCTGACACCATGGAATTCTTGCAAAAATTCATCCAATAATAGGGGTCTATCAGTCTCAGGGATAATTATCATATTGTTCGGTCTACAGCACATTATTTAGCAAATATCACCTTCTTTTCTTTCGTACAGCCAGTAATTGATTGTTGCAAGAACTAACTGCTCGTTCTACTTCTCCTTGTTGTAACATTATTTCTGTTTCAGGTTCCAACTTTGCTTTATACACAACTGGTAATGAATATGGTTTAGCAAAACTTTTTCATGTTCTTTAACCCTGAATTGATATAAAAAGTCGTAAGAAGTCCCAGGACAGTCAGAAAATCTGTGATATGGTGAAACAAAATCACACGCCAATCTCTCTTCAAAACATCAACCTGTTCTATAGAATAGACCTTATTCCATATTTCTTGTTTAACGGTACAGTTCTTACTACTGCCTATGTCTGCTCCCAACATGGTATCTACTACCAAGTTCAGATTTATCACAAAGATTGTTAAAAATTGTTTACCTTAATATTGGAATTCAATACATACTTGTTCCTTTGCTTTGATACTTATTCCTGGAATAGGTCACTTTATTTTTGGTTGTTGTAAAGGAAGAACAGGCCATAACACTTTTCTACTACAATTACTAATCGCTGTTTCATTCATCGCTGACACGATACCACCGTGTTGAGTATGTGTTATGATAACACCATTTACTTCTAAGTGAACCACACAGCTGTATTTGTCGTGTTAATCCTTTCATTAAGTAAATTCTCCTCCACGTATTCATGGCCTATCACCCCAACGACAACTTAACGATCCATCACAGGATTGGCAGTACACCGTGTAGGTGCAATATTTAAGTGTCAATCTTGCAGAGGGGGATTTATTCTCCCATTATTGTTCCTGTGGTCAGGAGATCTAACTTCTACAATTTTTGGACCTGATTCGTGGGCTCTCCTGGGTCCTTATCTATTTTCAGCGTCGGAACCCAGCTTAATGAGACGCCTCCTGTCCGGATTATTGCTGTTCCCTGAACCTTTGTCAGCCTGAAACCTTACGTGCTGACATCTCTTCAAGTCCCCAAGGATCATTTCTGTCACTGGCATTTTGCGACTAAGGTTCCTGCCCCTTTGCTTTTGGTTTGAAAATTTGGATTCTCATTCCAATCATTCATACTTTTCCCATCTTCAGCGTCTTTATTTCTACCATGTCCACCACCCACTGATCTTTTGCTACCATTTACAGAATTATGATCCCATGCATCACTTCCCCTTTTCTCCCTGTTCTTCCTTTGGTAAGACAATGGATCTGAGTTACTGTTGTCCTCTCCATATTCTAACTCCTGCAAAAGAGACTGAAAGCTTCTGTGTCACCTCTCACTCTACCAGGAAGAATGCTATGGTTTAACTGTGTGGGTAGTTTCATCAACGAGATACGGATTAACTTACCAGGACAGAGGGGACTGTGTAGGGACTGAATCCTCTAAAACATCGATTCAAAATATTGGAGTGGGCTGTCAGACTTGGAGTTCTTAAAACATCACATCATTAATTGATCGTATTTGAATCTATCTTCTGCTGTTTCATCCCAAAAATGCTGTTAGGAATGTGTCGGACATGTCCAAAAGAACAGACACCATTAGGATCCAGCAGCCATTATGAATTAAGGGGAGGTTTACTATCTTTTGCATTTCTGGATCCATGAAAGTGTTTAGAATCCACACCTGAAACGGTTTTTCAGAATACGGAACGGAAATGTTTGTTATTCGCCGTTAAACAAAAAAATGCACCTGCCTGAAATCGGCCATTTTCACTCACCAGTTTTTTTCATTCGGAGGACGAGTTATTGTACCGGTGCTTGGGATGAGACACACAAAATTCAAATGAAAATTTGAACGCGTGTGTTTGTAAGTCAGCCCCCAAGCATTTGCATTCTGGTGCGAAGACTGTAGAGATTGCGACTTTCCTGGCAGTGAACAGCTTCAACGAAGGGTATTCAGCAATTCCAAGCATTCGGAAGACCACCGGATTCAAGCGGCCGAAAACCGCTTGTTACCGGCTGTACGAGCGGCTCTGGAGGAGCGCAGGATGGCCCAGATCGAGCAGAACGCCCTCTATGAGGAAGAGGAAGGACTAGTTTGTGGACACGCAATAGCAAATTGAACGTACGTTGCATAATATTGCATTTATATGTAATCAAAACTTCAAACGCGTTTTTCTCGAAATTACATTTTTTTTATCGTGCGGTATGGTAACTTCAAATCTCCTGAACCGATTGGCATGTTTCTTTGTTTCCGACGAAGCTAACTAAATTGTCTAGGAGTTGTACCACTTTTATTCCGATCCATCAACTATAAATATTTTTACTTGGCCGATGAAGTCGAAAAATCGATGGAAAAAAACCCTATTTGTTTCAAATGGCCGCCATTTTGTTTCCTATGGACCAAATAACTTACCCGAGGTACAACTCCTAAAGAATCTTATATACTTCGCTAACGTCAACTCAATTTTGATTTCAGACGAGCAGGCTGACCTGTAACATACCAACCGTTTGTTTCTTTCCGACGGCACTTCCGCCTTTGCCCTTCGACATTTCCGGTCGAGAAAATTCCAGTTTGTAGAGGAAACATCAATGAATATTTTGACCAAGTTTGACAGTGATATCTAGAACACATCCCGAGAAAAAAATTCTCAAAAACATGTTTTTTTCGGGCCAAAGGTAGTAAACCTCCCCTTAAGACACAAAGGAATTAAATACGTTGGCTGTGAGTGGGCATTCATTGAAATCAACGAGGAAAGTTGAAAATTTCTGCTAGCCCGGGAATCGAACCCAGGTTTCCTGTTTACTAGTTAGATGTTCTGACAACTGACCCATCCAGACCCAGTGATCAGTGCAGTGACTTGGACAAGCCTAGCACGCCTCCCGTCAGATGCAAATTCTCAACTTATCCACACACCACTAATGTAGCACCTGTCTAATAAGGAGGAGACCAGGATTCAAATTCCGGTCTGGCACAAGTTCTCAACTTTGCCTTTTGATTTCAGTCAATGCCCGCTCGCAGCTAGTACCTGTAATTCCTTTGTGTCTGATAGGAATACTTACCTAACTCTTCATTGTTGACACAAATTCCACTGAACATATAAATTCGTGCTGCAGACTCATCCTCCAGTTGCCTTCGTGCAAATTCTACCCGAAAGCTATCTGCCAAATTTGGAGTGAGACAATAATTAAATTGTTCCAGCTACTCGCTAGGATATATGCTGTTATATGAATGCTGTTATATGTATTCCTAAAAGGTTGAAATTTCTTGACTGTTGGAAAGTGATTAAAAACCACACGAGATGTCTCCTCAATAACTGCCTCATTTATACTTGTTTTTCCACTGTCAAAACAAAGTCTATTCATATCACAGTAATTACTACAATGACAGTTACAACATTTCATCCATGTTGGTTTGGCCAAACTTCAGCGCATACAGCTCGAAATTTCCAGAGCTGCCGAATATTATGTGTAACTGAGTATCTACAAGGGGCATTACGCAAAATTATAGTGAACAACTTTATGAGAAAGCTTGGTGATGTGCTCTTTATAGCTCAGGGCTCTACCTAGAGTGATTCCGAGATATTTTGGGAAAGGATTGTACCTCAACGTTTGTCCATTGATCAGAACTCTTGGTTTTTAGTTCGCAGCACGATTCGCTAGATGGAAACAAGAGAATTCAGCTTTTGATATGCTTGGGATCAATCTCCAGGTCTTAAAGAAAGCTGCACTGCACCAGGAATTCTGTCATCCGCCACAGCAACGATTGCGATCAAGAAGACCAGCAAGTGTTACTGCAGGACAGCTCATCGCGGATGGTTTTGATCTAAATGAAAGCTGGAAGCATGAATGGTCAACAAAAACATTGGGAACAAGAGGCCGTCACCTTCATCCCACAAAGAAGCCAAAAGGTTTTGACCTACCGAGGATCCTCTGGTGCCGCGTCAACAGGTTAAGGACTGGACATGGTTGTTGTAGCTACTTCACGTACAAATGGGGCTGGATCAGTTCACCAATGTGTGAATGTAATCAAGAAGAGCAGACAACAGAACATCCAGTCCCACGCTGTCCACTTCATTCATACCCTGGAATTCCCGACGACTTGTTCACTCTCACATCCAGCTTACTTAATTGGTTGAAAAACACGGACTTTAAGCTTGCCTTATATGTATATTGTATAAAATCACTTGTCTTATATCAACTGTATGTTGTAAAAAATCACCATACGATTAAATAAATAAATAGTGAGCTACGATAAAAATGTGCAATGGGTACATGAAGGACTTATAATCCATAACAGATACACATTTGTGTGGTTAAGCAATTCGTTACTTCCATTAGCCACTTTACACAGCAAAACACAAATACCAGATCAGTATTAGAGGACCAGTTTTATTCAGAAACGTTATTACTTAATCCAAGATAGGACTATGGAGGTCATAAAGAAAATAATTCGAGTACCGTACTATCTATTTATTGAATGAAAGAAAATGTTGCAAAATACCTCTCACATGATTTAAATTAAGCTTCAGTTATATTTGAACCAAACATTGCGATCCGCCCGCCTTATCATGCCCTTAGAAGAGCTATTTCTGATGATCACCAAATCCCTTCAAATAAGGTGACGGCCTTCTGACATCGTTAATGGAAGTCGTATTTAGTTTATACACAAACTGTAATAACGAAGATTCCGTCCCTTTAGCTATTAATGAAAGAATCCTAAAATAAACTCAATGAGAAATTAAATTCGGCCACGAAGGCACAACGTAGCAGTTCGCTTACTCCGTGATTAGACCTAAAATAAAAAGTAATACCGCTTAATTAGAAGGCGCTGGCGAAGACGTGCACACAGAACGAGAACGAAGTAGTCGGCTTGCGACATACCATCGTGCTGTGGCGAGAGCAAAGAAGCCACCTGAATAAATATTTCGTAAATCAGAAATTCTTCTAAGAATTTGTAAATGGCCCATCTAAACACCAGTTACAAAATCATCATCAGCTTA
Source organism: Schistocerca cancellata (assembly GCF_023864275.1). NCBI lineage: Eukaryota > Metazoa > Arthropoda > Insecta > Orthoptera > Acrididae > Schistocerca > Schistocerca cancellata. The sequence goes on from NC_064626.1 coordinate 1,200,270,834, forward strand.
TTAGTTTAATTAGTGGCAACGTAATTACGAGGGCATTACGTCCCGGGTGCCAAGCAGCCTTGTTGTTGGTTCTTCCGTCACTCAGAAATCGACACCAAGCTAATAAGCCGTTAGGAATATGTTGTACTGACCAATCCGCCATGTTTACCATTACATTGATTGATTTGTTGTTTTGCGGGGAGCGGACCAAACAGCGAGAACATCGGTCCCGTAGGCTACAGTCATGCTCACACCACAGCACCTGCCAAATAAGTTGTCATCTTCACTTATAAGGGAACCTCCCCATCGCACCCCCCTCAGATTTAGTTATAAGTTGGCACAGTGGATAGGCCTTGGAAAACTGAACACAGATCAATCGAGAAAACAGGAAGAAGTTGTGTGGAACTATGAAAAAAATAAGCAAAATATACAAACTGAGTAGTCCATGGGCAACATAGGCAACATCAAGGATACTATCAACACAAGAGCGCCGTGGTTCCGTGGTTAGCGTGAGGAAAAAAATAAGCAAAATATACAAACTGAGTAGTCCATGGGCAACATAGGCAACATCAAGGATACTATCAACACAAGAGCGCCGTGGTTCCGTGGTTACCGAGAGCGGCTGCGGAGGGAGAGGTCCTTGGTTCAAGTCTTCCCTCGAGCGTAAGTTTACTTTCTTTTCTTTTTTTCGCAAAGTTATGATCTGTCCGTTCGTTCATTGACGTCTCTGTTCACTGTAATAAGTTTAGTGTCTGTGTTCTGCTACCGCACCGCAAAACCGTCCGATTAGTAGGCGAAAGGACGTGCCTCTCCAATGGGAACTGAAACCATTTGATCGCAAGGTCTTAGGTCAACCGATTCCTCCACACACTGGTGACAGCATGTGCGTCACATGACAGCAATATGTTGTCGACCCACCTAACTTGCACACTTGGCGAATGGATAAAAAGATTCTTCTACCTTGCCCGATTTAGGTTTTCTTGTGAATGTGATAATCACTCCCAAAAAAGTGATGAAAACATAAGAATGTGTCACATAAACTGCAACAAATGAATGCAACAGTTTCACAGTCGCATATTTTTCTCTGTGCTCTGTCAAAACGTAAGTTTTTAACGTTTTCAAATTTTTCTGTGTGTAGACCGTCAAATCCTGTATATGTCCAAGCAAATCTGAACATGTCCTGGAATTTTGGAGAGCGAAGTTGGTTATGTGTGGGTGCCTGAACTCTGATAATTGTCTGAAAATAAAAAATTGAAATTTTCTCTCGAGGGAAGACTTGAACCAAGGACCTCTCGCTCCGCAGCTGCTCACACTAACCACAGGACCACGGCGCATCTGAGATCACATTATCCGAAATGTTGCCTATCTTGCGCGTGGACTACTCAGTTTGTATATTTTGCTTATTTTTTCGTAGTTCCACACAACTTCTTCCTTTTTTTTCGATTGATCTGTGTTCAGTTTTTCAAGGCCTATCCACTGTGCCAACTTATAACTAAATCTGAGTGGGGTGCGATGGTGAGGTTCCCTTGTTAGGGACGAAGCCCATACTGCTCAACACTCACGTAACAGCTGCATTGCTGCTCAGAAGACTTTCCCCTCAAGTGGGTGCGCCACGCCTCCGACGGTGATTAGCTGGAGGAGAACTTTCAAAGACACCGTCCATCACATAAGAGCAAACCTAACAAACGAGGATATATCGATACTGATCGTCCCAGAGCGAGGATTACTGGCACACGCCAAAAATTAGACAACATACTACCACGCGGGGCGTTCAATAGGTAAATCACCACTGAGCCGTAGTAAAAATTGCTGTTTTGAAAAGCGCGCCGCAGCGCGTAGTGTAAAGCAGTCGCCCTCCGCTTCTGGCGGCGGCGCCGCGGTGGCAATCGCGGCTTTGGTGTCTCCCTCTGGTGGGAAAGGCGAAAAGTTGCCTGTTCACGTGCATTTACGGAGCGCTATGAGCTCAGCAGGTCAGGCGATCATCGTAGGCCCCACCACCCGCTCCTTCCGCCTCCATGATTTCTACCTCACCATTTATGGCCGTCCTATCCACCTCACTCCTATCCTAAAATACCTTGGCCTCACACTCGACCGCCACCTCACGTGGACTCCCCATCTCCATACCATCCAAAACAAAGCTCACAACCGCCTCCGCCTCCTGAAACTCCCGTCCGGCCGGACGTGGGGTCTGCATCCTTCCACCATCCTTCACACCTACAAATCCATGATCCGCTCCATCCTTTGTTATGCCAGCGTCGCTTGGATTTCGCCCCCCCCCCCCCCCACGGTTCTATAAAGCCCTCCAAATCCTCGAACGCCATGCACTCCGCCTCGCCTTCCACATCCGCTTTCCATCCCCCACGCACATCCTCTACGACCTCATCCCCTTCCCCCACTTTCTCCTTTTCCTTGAACACATCCGCACACTATATATTGTCCGCCGCCTTGATCCCCCTCACTCCCTGGTGTCTCCCTTCCTCTCCACCCCCAACCAGTTGCCGCACCTTTACTGTTGTGTCCCTCCCTCTCTCCATCTCCACACCCTTCATCTCCTTTCCCAACACAACTTCCACCGTCTACCCCTCCCGGATGACGAGCTTCGCCCTGACATCTACCCTTCCTACCAACTCTAACCCCCTCTTCCTGCCTCCTCCTCAGGGCTCCCTCTCCTCCCCCTCCCTCCTTCTGAGCGGCTTTCCCCTCCTACTCCCCCTCCATCTCTTGTGCCTCCTTTCAGTGCCTCTGCGCTCCCTCCTGACCTGTCTTCCCTTTTCCTCTCCCACACCACGTGTCTCCTGCCTCTTTGTGAACCCACGGTTGCCCCTCCTCTCTTCATCCCGCCGCTTCCCCAGCTTCCCCATGCTCTCCCCTCCTTTTCCATCCTCTCTGACCTTTCCCTCGGCAGGTCCCACCTGGTAGTTTTATTCTTCGTCGTGTGTGCTCCAAGGAGGTTTTAAGTGTGTTGTTTTGGAGTGTTTTTAATACTGTGGCCAACTTTTAACCTGTACATGCGCATTCAGTATCTTCTCTGTGTTTTAAGAATCGCCAACTGTGTTTTTTAACTTTCTGGTGACTTTTTTAACTGTCCCCTGTGAACGTCTACATGTCAGTGTATTTTTACCTCCATTTTCTCCCCTTACTCTGTTTTATGTTCCCCTTTTTTATCTCCTTATGTATGTATCATTTTATTCTTGTTTTAGTTGTGGTGTCACTCGGCTGAAGAGCGGTGGAATGTGCCACTGACAGCCCTCCCCTGCCCATATGGGGCAGGGGAATGAAATCACAATAAAGAAAAAAAACTCAGCAGGTGTGCAGTCTAGTCAGTTGGTCAGCCGGCTCAGTGTCGGGCAGTCAGTATCTGTCTGTTGGTGTGCCGTATGGTAAAGGGGTCAGTCGGAGTGAGGCTAGGTCAGTCTCGCGTCACCAGTTGCTGGTCTGTCTCTCGTTCGCATTTGTGTGGCAGTCAGTGTCTGTTTGTCGTCCGTAGTGCTAGTATGTGTTAGGCCGCCAGTCTGCTCGAGTTTGTTTAGGCAATGGGCATTGGCGGTTGGGTCGATTGGTTGGTTGGTCGCGCACTGGGACACAAGATGACTTGTCTGTCTTGAGCGTCGGCGCATGTGAGGTCGCCACGTGAGTCCAGTGGGCCGCGCCGTACAGCGAGGGGTAGTGGCTTCACGGCCGACATGAGAGTTGCAGGAGCTAACCTACGACGTCGGTCTGCCCAGTTCGAGCTGTGACGCTGTGAGACGGGAGATTGGCGCGCCTTCCTGCATCTGTTGAAGTGGCTGGCAGTGGATGGTTCGGGAGAGCGTGCGAGGTGCCGGGGCTAGCAGTGTATTTAACACTAAATTCTTCTAGAATCTACATATGTAAATGATGCTCTAAGCGCTCCCCCCCCCTATTCTAACTCCGACTTTTGCTGTTGCACATGGATTAAAAAGAAACGCGTACTGACTGTAATCGACCCTGCAAGTGGAGTAGAAAAGAGTTTGGCACCTGCAATAATTTCATTTGATAAATAAGTTAAATAAAGGAAAGTTTCATTAATGTAGTGAGAAATGATAGGGTTGCTCTACCGATTAACAGAATGAAAGTTCTGCCCAAAATAACAATATGATTTATTATAACTCAAAATAATAAAAAAAAACACACAAAACATTTACAATACATCAAATTGGCTCAAATTGGATACTCAAATAAATGCTGTGAAGGTGAAGTTGTCCCTAAACTAGATTGTGACATTTATGACGAAGTGCTATGTGGAGCCAATTCTTTGCAACTCAAGTCTTAAGAGAGCCAGCACAGCATTAATTGCTGCTACATTAGTGAGAACTCAGACAATGAACACCCAAGATAGATCAAAGTTAGAAAAGACAAACAGGCACGCTCTGCTGAGCTCGGATTATCACCTAGCAAAACTGCCTGCTTCGCTGGTGCTGCGGATGTACATTACCAAGCTGTCTTCTTAACTGCACGGACACGATCTGGCATACCGGAGGTGATGGTTGGTTGCTTCGACGTCCCGTCGTGGTGATGAAAATGTCGCGAGTATAGCCCGAAACAAATTATCCTGGCCTGGTTGTTCCAGGCTAAAGACTTCCTAGCAATACAAATGCGCCTCTGAGGGAGACTAAGAAGGCTTGCCACACAATCACTGACGGTACAGTGACTGATTTTAACAAGCAAAGTCACACAGTAACTCCGATACAGTCAACTTTAGCCAAAACTGCTCAAGACAGACAACATAGGCCTCTGGTATGCAGAACGCTCAATTGCCAACTGTACTCGGAAAGTTACAATGAAGTCGAAACTTCAGCAACTTCGTCAAACAGTTACAATTAAATAAAAGTATATTAGACAGCCAACGGAAGGCCGGCTGTCCAGAGCAGCGAGAGCTCAGTCTTGTAACCTACTCTGACCGAAAGGCGAGAGCTGACCACCCCACAAGAGCACCCGTACGAACCGAACACAGAACATTCCCGCCCCCACGACAGTGGCCGTGGTTAACCGTTCCAATCAGCAACTCGAAAACCGGCGGAAAATTCCACTGTATTACCGAAGCACTACCATTCCACCAATGGAGATTCTTGGCGTCAATTTCTGCGCTGATTTTGCTACGTCACGGAGCTATGCCCTGAGCAAGCCAATCACAGTTACGATTTTGCAGAAAGCGCGGGAATTTGAGCGCCACAACTGCCTGGGTACACAAGTCATTCCCACGCCTCACTGGTAGCCCGCCAGAAAGTGTTTTCGCTAAGTTTCTGCGAAGTAACGGAACCTCTAGCCCAGCCGCTACTTCAGACCCCACCGGGCGTGTCTTTTGACAATGTCGGCGTCTGCAAAGCATTCACTCGACTTCCTCACACCCGTCGGCTTAACGCTTTCCAGATCAGCAGAGCCCGCCTGTCACCGGACCACCCGGGTGACGAGAGACACTGCGTGGGAAGTCCGCGTGTGAAGGAATAGCAACTTTTCACCGCATGCAATTAGAGAGGAAAATCGTAAGATAGAAATATGAGAGGGACCTCATGCCACCTCTCAAGCGTTTTGGGGGTCCTGCCCCAGGTCTTCGCCAGACATTGCAGTTTTTAGAAGTTAAGTGATTTATGATATGTTGTTTCATTTATTTGTTAAATTCTACTTGTTTTCTTGGTCAGTCTCTTGTCCCCAGCTTGCTCGTCTGTCTCCAATCCGCATTTGTTAGGCAGTTAGTGTCTGTCTGTCAGTCTGCTGTACGTTAGTAGCTGCCTCTGTCATGTTTGTCAGATCCGGTGTTGACGAATTTATTGCTTAAAGTCCGAATTCTTGAAATATGTTTTTATCTTGCCTATCATCTTGCGAGATGGTATGTGTAATGTAGAGCCTGTTGTAAAGTTTTATGTAACTCTGAATTTTATGGGTTTTATTTAAATAGTCATTTTAGGTTTTAAGCTTGCTACCCTTCCACTGCAAGACTCCTTAAAAAAAATTGCCCTTTCGGTGGCAAATAATTTGAGGGTTGTACCATTTCCATTCCTCTTACGGGGTGCATAGTTTACATGTTTGTGTGAGTTGTTAAAATTTTTTTGTTTAAAGTAATCTGGTGTGTTGCAGATTTGCACCAGTGTACTCTTTCAGAGGTTGTTGTGAGCGGTCATGACGACGGCCGTGTTGAAAGGGAGCAGGCAAGCTTCTCCGCCCAAAGGCTCCTACTGTTAATATTGTTCTTTGCCTCTAAATAAAATTGTAACTTGATATTTCGAGGGTGCTTTTCTGCTTATAATTTTAAATCTGTTTTGAAAAAGATTTTAGGAATATTTGTTAAAAGTAATTTTCCATCAGTTACTTCCTGACAACTACTTCCACGCTCACCTAGTGTGATTAAATGTGTCAATGTTCTTGATGAATCGCCAGTAAATAAAGAAAATTCTTTAAGAAAAAGAAAATTTGAAAGTAAATTCACGGTTCAACCACATTTTCTATCCCGGCCAATTTTGGATGAAAAAATGCGGAATTCGTTTTGGGGTGTAGTGGAATATTCCTGCTTTAGCCTTTATAGTTTGAGGAAGTACCGATAGGTTGCGGTGCTATATGTAGCCTTCAAAATGGCGTCTGTGGTGGAAGTGCGTTTCAAGCAGATAGCTGTCATTGAGTTTCTTTTGGCCTTAGACCAGAGCATTACACATATACGCAGGGTCTTGCAGAATATCTACGGAGGCCTGGAGGTGAACAAAGTTACGATGAGTTGCTGGGTGAGGCATTGCAACAATGTGGCGCAACGTTCCGCGTGCCGGACGCCGCACACAGCTGTGTCTCCTGCGATTTTGGAACGTATGGACACTCTCATTCGAGATGATCGACGGATCACTATCAATCACCTCGCTGCTCAACTGGACGTCTCTGTTGGTAGTGCTGAAACACTTGTCCACCAGATGGGGTTCTCAAAGGTGGGTGGCCTCTAGGTTTCTCGCCAGCTAACAAAAGATGAAACGTCCCCTTAGAACAATAGTACACGACTGTGCTTAAACTGACACACAATATTTTTAGCGCAACGCAATCTGACTTTCAAAAATCCCTGCAAAAGAATGGCCCTGACTAACATTAATCTATACCTTTCACAAATCACTTACCTCACCAAAAATCTCCGTTACTCGAACTACTGCAATACAGCGAGCGCCACTACTGCCAGCTAAATAAAAGATTCAAACTACGGAAGGCACTAACTACTGATAGGCATAGTTAGCAAATGAAAGATTTTAATAGAGAACAAACAATGTATTTACCTTAATAGTGTTGAAAAAGCATAATATACATAGCAGTTCATAACATCCATTCTGTACTCAAAAATCCGCCATCTCATTTCCCACATCCACCTCTGCTGGCGGCTCACCTCCAACTGTGCAACGCTATGCGCTGTTCACATCCAGCTGCCCAACACTACAATGGCAGACAACAATGCAAACTACCCACAGACTGCGCACAGCACAGCCAGTGATTTTTCATACAGAGTGCTATGTAACGTTGCCAATAAGAAAACACATAAACAGCCTACTTATGTAAGTACTTATGCCTGCTTATGTAAGTAGGCCCCCATGCTCCCCACAAAAAATTTTACAAATTGTTTTGGGCAGTGGCCAATAATGATTTGATAAAATTTTTCATAATTACAATAACAAAGAAATCAAATGCGCACACTTATTGATACAATGTTGGTCAAAAGCTAAAATTTTCTCACAGTCCATAAAGATAGTCCTGATCATTCATTATAATAGTAATTACAGGTTTTTTTCACAAAGTCTCATTAGTAGAAGAAATTGCACACAGAAGTAGTGGATTTCCATGCAGTCTTGAAGAAGTAGTGTTGTCTTTCCAACGGAAAGACAGTGCTGACTCTTGACATGCAGACAGGTAATGGGGTCACAACAGAGCAAACCCACAGCAGAGTCAGTCGAAGTTTTGAAGAATATTGGTAGGTAGGTCATCACAGAGTAGACCCACTGTAGTCATGGTAGAGATTACAGTATTGGTGGGCCACCAGAGCTGCAGACCCACTGCAGTCCTTGTAGAAATAATGGTACTGGTGAGTCAGCAAAGGTGTAGACCCACTGTAGTTCTTGTAGAAATAATGGTATTGGTGGGTCATCAAAGGTGTAGACCCACTGTAGTCCTTGTAGAGATGGCCAGCAGCCATCTGCTGCGACTGTGCAGGTGTACAATCACCATCGAAGAGTCTTGCAGAGAAGACAGCAAGTCCATAAACCACCACTTGTGCACGCACAAAGTTTTTGGAATTGTCCTTAGAAGTCTTGCAGACAATATAGCAAGTTCATAAACCACCACTTGTACACTCACGAAGTTTTTGGAATTGTCCTTAGAACCAGGAATGCTGTTATCCAGTCCCTTGCTGAATTAGTAACACACGTGCAAACACTAACAGTCCCAACTTCTCACATATTGTGCATTACTATGACCAACAGAAATGTGTGCAGTGAAATGAATGCTTACAAGTTACTTAATTTGATGAACTGGTGTCAATTACAATATTATAACATGAGAATACAATTACAAAGGTACAAAATACATCATTAAAACATAACAATACAGATAACATTTGTAGTACAGGCTTTACAAAAGAATCGAAATAACATATACATCAGTGTTACAGGAATTATGACATAAGTAAATACATAAAAGATCAGAATAATTATTGAAACATCAACTTCACACATTAGCATTAAAACAAAACAGAATAAATAATGTCTAAGCATATTTACAAGGTAAATAACATATTATTAATGCCAATTATATTTGAGGATAACAGTATTCCTCATCATAGTGAATGTAGATTAGTATTAGAAGAAGAAAAAATTCTATGAAACTACACAGAGACAGGAAGAAAACAAGTACACAAGGGTACACAAACACATAGTGGGATAACACCAAAAGGAAAGGACAGGGTTTGTTTTCATTGTAACATTTGATACTGCAGTCCAACCCAAAACTTCATTCCATAGATCTTTCGTCTTATTTCAACCTTTGCTTCCACCAAAAAAAAAAAAAAAAAAAAAAATAAAAAAATCCTAACCAAGCATGCTTTCTGTATTTTTCTCGTATAACTTCTCAATGCATTTCTTCCAAGTCATTGCAACTCATTCTCTTATATATTCTACCCCTTCTTAAGCTGACTTAAATATACTGAGCTCAGATGCTAAACTAAGGGACGAGGCAATGCAGCAGCATAAAACAATTAACACAAACATCAAGGACAAAAATTTTAAATAGGCAAAGCAATTGCAGTACTACAACTAATATAAGGCACTGAGCAGCAAACAAGAAAAATAAATCAGTAGTAAAACTACCTTAGAAGAGTAACACAAAGTCAAATTCAGTAACACTATGCCTGTCAAACAGCAGTAACTTATACCTAAACATGACATAGCTCAAGCAGAAAAAAACATTACACTAAAGACAATAATGCATACAAGGGAAATGTATATTCACATCTTAATGTCTATGTAATTAAAGTGGTGCACCACAACTTATTCTACGAAAAATATTACCAAGTAGTTGAAAAGAAAATTATGTATGCAAGTCCTGTGAAGGGAAATGTCTTTTTGTGCTCCTTCGTTTTTTTTTAAAGTTATTGTTTACTGGATCTCTAGGCATAAAATATCTATATTAGTACATCTATAAAATTTTATTTTAACCAATGCTGCAGTGCAGCTAGGAACTAGATATTAAGGGAAAATGAGCAAATATGTACAAAGGACGGCATGAAACATCATTCATTAGCCATATGGCATTTCATAAGGTAATAAAAAAATCCCTCAACTCTCGTAGAAAGATACTTGTCATAATAAGGTGTGCAGATGTAAGAATGTTTCCAAGTAATAAGCATGTCGTATTTCCGGTGCTTTCTATAAAGGAATGTCAATAGCGAGGATAATGGCCTCCCTTTTTTTTCTACCTGAGCCTCTGAAAACGCACACACTAATGGCTTTTTCTCCAGGCGTCTGACGCAGCTGGGTGCCCACGACGCATTACGTGCAGGTGGTCCCTTAACTTTCTTACGGAAATATTTACGACAGCAGTTTCCGCTACAGTGACAGTTTCATATAAAAATATTTCACAGGTCAAGAATTTGTGTTGCAAATGTGTAGAAACAAAGTCTCATGAATATAACAGTGTCCAAAAAATTTTCGCCGGCATTGTGATACATTCACGCATATACACACACATTTCATAACTCTTAAAGTACGATTCTTGGTTTCCAACATCCTTTATCACAAGTCAGAGTCCCTAACCACTATTCTTTACTCCTTACCTTATTACACATATATATATTCGTCGACACGTCAATCTTGCGACGACACTTCAATATTTCATCATAATAAATATGTAGCATAATCAAATTCCTCATATGACATCAGCTTATTGATCATAAACATACCTCAACAGCATAATACACATCGTCATCGTAAAAATAACATCATAATACCTCAGTCAAATCTCAAAAACGTCGTAGCTTTCTGCAATAATTTCAAAACCTAAAAAAATTCTCTGCTCATGTCAAAAGTGTCATCTGCCTCAAACTTACTTTAAAAATCGTGATCCTATACCAAATATATCATTCAAAGCTCTCGTAATATCACAATGCATCCGAAAAAATATGAACAGTTCACAAAGTACAGACAAAATACAATTTCTTAAGTGTGAAGTTACCCAATGGTGTAATTACATAAACATCTGGCACTGATGTAGTAAAATAAATGTTTGTCTCTCTCAGTTAAATGATCAGATAGCTGTGTAATTATGTGTTAGAGAAATATGGTACCGATGTGTAAAGTTGTATAAGCAAGTACCATATTAGCTAGGGCTCCTTGTGGTTGCCAAACACATGGTACACAAAGTAGGCGTGTACCCCCTGAGGATTAATGTAATTATACCCTCAGGTGTTACAGATTAGAACAATGTAATGAAATGTATCACGGAAAACCTTTGTATCATTGTACTTCAAATATCGTTAAAAATAAATGTTTTAAGTACAAAATTAATCACTCAAATACGTGTACTGTAGCGCTAAATGTGCTTCTTGCTGTAAGATAATCTCTGTGGAAGTGTCGTAGTTATTGTCCTCCGAAAGCTAAGTTCTGCAGAAGTCAATGTACTTACCTCATGATAAACAAAAGTGAAATGCTTTGCATATAGATATCTTAGTTATTACGCTTATTGTTGTGATGAAGAAATTACTGTGCTGTAACGTATTGTTGTTCTACGGAAAAGGCTGTCTCATTGTAGCTATACCACAAAAGTTACTACTAAAACATGTTTTACTTTCCAGAATAATTCAGAAAAACTGTGCAGATATAAAACAGAAACACCGCAAAAGCAACATTGTAAATTGTCACTCATTAGTAGCATCGTGATAAAATCGTGTAGCTGCCACATAAACTAACCATTGTCTCATCTGGTATCTCACAGAAAGTACCTTAAATCCAGAGTGTATTTTTAAGTAAACCAAAATGTTGCATTAGAATCTCATTAGCAGTACTGGTAAATGTTCTCAGTATGTGAGTCTTATAGTCGTTACGTAATCGTGCAACTAACAAGCAAGAATGCACACACACAATAACACTGTGATGTCTGTTCACAATAACAATGCATTCGTAATTTCTGTTTAAATAAGTTCTCTTGGTTCTTGACTGGATATTTAACTTCAAACATTGTTGCATGATAAAGTTTCTAAGTGTGACAATGCATACTAGAAATGTGAAGTGAAACTTTTTATGGCAAAGACAAAGTTAGAAAGCAGATTATCTTTCAATAAACGGTTTTACATGTGAAATGTGGCGTAAACCTTTACTCTTCCTAGTACGCAGAGTTTCAACTTCAACGCAATTATCATGTGGTATACGTCGGATTCTGTAAGGTCCATTGTAAACTAGAAAGGATTTGTGACTCAAGTGTTTCTTCTTATGTGACAATGAATGAGCTTTAATGAGAAATTTCTGACCAATATATAATTTCTTTGCATTTGCTTTACCATGTAGTTTTCTCCTTTTGTTTGCTGCAGATATTTTTAAGAGCCAAATCAATTCTGTCTTTGTGTCGAAGTTTACGTGTATTCGGGAAAGGTACAAGCTCTCTGATTCTGTTTGGTGGTTCTTCATTCTTCAGTACAAGAGTAGGTGGTAAAGCAGTGGAGTCATGAGGCATTTCATTCAGCACGTTTTGAAATAAGTGTAAATATCTGTCCCAATGCTGATGCTTTCTGTGACAATAAAGTCTGCAAAGCTTATTGATTTCTTCCATAATCCGTTCAGACAGGTTACAATGTGGTGAGTACAATGAAATAAAAACAGGTTTGATTTTATGATTCCGAAGCATGCGTGACCAAACAGCAGATCTGAATTGCGGTCCGTTATCTGAAATGACTTTAGCAACGTGGCCAACTTCACGTAAGAAATTTGTAACAAAGGCGTTGGATACAGACCATCCAGTGGCTTTACGTAAAGGAGTGAAAGAAACAAATTTTGAAGTAAGTTCAACAACGACTAGAATGTACGAAAATCCATTCGATGTTCTGACAACGGGTCCCAAGAGATCAACAGCAGCAAATTCTTTTAATTTAGAAGGAATAATAGGAAACAACGGAGCACGATGTGAGATAGTAGATGGTTTCGCCTTTTGACAAAGTTTACAAATAGACAAGACTCTTCGAATTCGCTTTTCCATATTGTTAAAATAACAAGTCGTTCGAAGAATATGATAACATTTTCGTGGACCAAAATGTGCTTAGGTGAGATGAATGTACCAAATGAGCTTATTAATAAAATCATCTGGAATACAAAGAACCCATAGCTTGTCATCAACAGTGCAGCGTTTGAACAGTATGTTGTTTCTCACCAGATAATAATGCCGAATCTGTGTGTGTGTCTTTTCATGCCATTTACTTTTGATGTCTTTCCAAATCGGATCTTTATCTTGTTCATGAGCAATGTCCTTTAAAGATGTGGTGATAAAGTTTTCAAAGGCGACTTTCTGAATGTAAAGAATACTGAAATTTTTCTCGAGGTTGCCTTCTGTGTTACTTTTCTCAAGCCCAGCCGGTGCCCCTTACAGTGCGTCCGCAACAATGTTCTCCTTGCTGGGAATGTAGACTATTGTGAAGCGGAATTCTTGCAGAAACAATGCCCAACGTTTTAACCTGTCATGATTTAATTTTGAAGACATAATAAATTGTAATGCACGATGATCACTGTATACTTTTACGTGCTTACCAGAAAGAAAGAAACGGAATTTGTTAAATGCCCAAACGATAGCTAAAGCTTCTAATTCAGTAACGGAATAATTTTTTTCAGATTTTGTTAGCACTCGGCTAGCAAAAGCAATGGTTTTCTGAACAGTGGTGTCATTTTCTGTGGCTTCTTGAAATAAATGGGCACCAAGACCGACTTTAGAAGAATCCGTGCTAAGGCAGAAATCTTGTGACAGATCTGGATGAGCTAGTATTGGCGCGTGAAGTAACGCTTCTTTCAAAGAATTGAATTCCAACTGTGCTTGTTCGTCCCAGTTCCAAATGGTATTTTTTCCAATGACAGAACAAAGTTTTGGTGTAACAAGATTTTGCATATTCAGAAAACGACGGTATAAATTTACGAGACCTAGAAAACTGCGGACTTGTTTTTTTGTGGATGGAACTGGAATGGCTCTGATTGCTTCTAACTTTTCAGGATCCGGCTGAATGCCTTCAGAAGAAATAATATGTCCCAAGAACTTCACCTTTGACCTACCGAATTCAGACTTTTCCATGTTAACTATAATTCCAGATTCTGCAAAAATACGTAACACGCTGTTGAGGATGCGATTGTGTTGTTCCCATGAGGCTTCTGCTATCAGAATATCGTCCACATATAAGATGATGTGACGTTTTAAGAACTCAGGTAATATAGAATTTAGCCCGCGAATGAATGCTGCCGAAGAAATGTTCACACCAAAAGGAAGTTTCCGAAACTGATAACAAACGCCGAAACAAAGAAAAGCTGTGTATTTTCTACATTCTGGATGAAGTTCGATCTGATAAAAGCTGGATCTGAGATCAATGGAAGACAACACTTTTACACCATTAAAATTTTGAAGAAGTTCTTCCATCGTCTGCGGCCTATCTGTTTCAGGAATGATGATAGTATTAATTTGTCTCGAATCTAAGACAAGCCTGATCGATCCATTTTTTTTCTCAACAACATGTAATGGATTGTTGTATGAGCTTACTGCAGGCTCAATAATGCCCTCGTCAAGCATAGATTGTATTTCTGTTCTAACACGGTCCCTATAATGTGCTGGAATTATGTATGGTCTAACACAAAATTTAGTATGCTCACGAACACGAAATTGGTATTGAAATCCCTTGATTGTTCCTGTTTTGTGAGTAAAAACTGTGGAATGTGCTTGTAAAATCTCAAAAAGGTCCTGCCTATCAGTGTCATTACAATTCTCAATTGTTTGAATTTTATTCTGAATTAACTCATTAATTTCAAATATGCCGTCGATATCATCCCTGTCAGTACTTGCAGAGTGATTGTTAGTGTCTAGTTCCGTAGAAAATTCCGAACTGTTGTCTAACAGAAGGTAAAGCCGATTAATTTCCTCGTCATGGTTTGAGAGCCAATCTTCAAATTTCAAAGCTATTGATTTACCTTCTTTCTCTAAACTTATTTCAGCATCGTGAAAGCTTAAGATTGCTTTGTATTCATTCAAAAAGTCTACTCCCAGTATAATTTCCGTCGACAATAAAGGAACAATAAGGAAGTTCATAGAGAAGCTGTGGCTCTGACAAAAGAATTCTAAGTTGGCTTGTTGGCGTACATCTACACTTTTTCCAAAGATTGCACCTTGTAATTTAATCTTACGTAACGGAAGTGTGGGGCAATCGTTCGATTTGTTGCACTTGCTAAAAGCTGTTTCACTAATTACTGAAATGGGACTGCCAGAGTCAAGTACAGCCGTAAATTTTACGTCATTTACTGTAATGTGAATCACAGGATATGCAATGTTGTTATGTTTTACGTCGTGTTCCTGGAGTAAGATGTCTCTAATGTCTTCCATTCTTACGTAATTACTAGCTACGGCAGCTGCATCGTCAGTTTCATACATACGTTTTGCGGCTGCCAGTGGTATGAGTCATTGCCTATTGTCTCTCTGTTGGCGTGCGTCGTTATTGGGATTTGGAGACCTAACTTCTACAAATTCACTGTGACGAGAGGGCCCTGCCCTGTTTAAATCCCGCCAGTTGTGATGCAGTTCAGGTCTGTCGTTACGATCATATCGTCTGTCGTCATGTCGGTAGATTCCATAGTTTCTTTCTTGTCTGTCACGTGGTGGAGAATTTCTCCCTGAGTCGTAACTGCACACTGGACTGTTGCGTCTAAAGTTATTCTGTCTCCCTTGACAATAATTATTTTGGTTCCCATATTGTCTGTTTTTCTGATTGTCTCTGTGATAGTCATTACCGCGGAGAGGTGATCTTTCCCTTTAATTATTACTACTCTGCCAACGGTTGTCATACGGGTGGTGTCTGTTTTGGTCACGATTTACGTTATAAGAATAGCCTTGTCGTGTATTATTTCTGTCATCGCGGAATTGTGACAGATGTGACCTGTATTTGTTGTACTCCTGTTTTCGCGTTCCGCGATTGTCAGTGTCGATTTCCAGTTCTTGTAACAGTCCGTGAAAAGCTTCAATGTCGTGTTTGCAACGTCCTGCTAAAATAATACGTCGTAAATGTTCAGGCAGTTTGATTAAGCAAATGCGGATGAGTTCTGAGGGGCTGTATGGTTTCGAAAGATACTGATTCTTATGCAACATGTCTTCAAAATATTTCATAAGACTGGAAAACTCAGATTGTTCGAAACGTTTCATCATTATGATGCCATGTTTTACTCGGTCTTGTGTAGCTTGAGACCAATACGCTGAGAGGAAGGCATGATAAAATTCTCCTTCACTGTGACAATCGTGAATGACCGATCGCATTCTTACAGCTGGTTCATTCTCCAAGTAGCCACACATAAATTCTAATCTGTGTTCTAATGACCAGTTGGGAGGAAAACAATGAGAGAATTGATGGAGCCACGCTTGTGGATGAATGTCGTTGGCAGAATTCTTAAACGTTTTGAATTTACGTGTAGTAATGGACAGCTTATAGTCAAAATCATCATGTCGGCGAGTCGCATGTCGGTCATTGTTACGTCGTGTCGGCGGTTCCATCTCAAAATTCGGTGCACATTGCCAATTTCTTTCATAACTTCCGAAATGCCCTGTGTTATTATTTTGTGGCTGTTCCGTATTTCTATGTCCCTCTTCCCGTATTGGGGCGCGAGTGTCCTCTGAAATACGTAATTCTTGTATTACCTGTGTCAGCTGATCTTGTACTTCCCGGATTTCTCTTTGGTGTTGCGTATTAATTTGATTCTGATTTTGTTTGAATTTCCTAATTTGTTTGCACTCTTCTGTGTCATTAAAGACTACTGGTTTTGCGTCATTCAGAGTATCATCTACCTTCGTAGATAAATTATTTAGCTGATCCGAAAGTTCAACTACTTTCTCTGATAATGAACTAATTTCCTCCATATGTCTTTCTGAACCAATTTTCAGAGTATCTACTGTGTCCTTTAAGTTTTCTTGAATTTTTAAAGTTGCGTAATCAAATCGGTAGATGCAACTGAGTCAATTTTAGCTTGCAAGGTCTCATGATTTTCATGAACAATAGTTTGCAGTTCTTTTATGGCTGCTTCGTGATTCTGTAATGCATTTTCATGCCGCGAAAAAATAGGTTGAAAATGCTCACAAATTTGTGTTTTTACGTCATTACAGACTTTTTTCCCTATGCACTGTTACCAAATTACTACTTTGAATATTAGTTAATTCATTACATGGTGGTGTTAACACACTGCTTTCGTCTTCACTGTTATTTCTCAGTTTACTTTGGAGCCTAGTATTACGTTTTTCACACGCCATTACTGTCACAATATTTCACACGACAACACAGAAAAGCACAATTTGAAGAGCAAAAATAAGAGAACACATTAACATAGCACTGAAAATAATATCTAGTTAATTGCAGCTGCGAAATACTTGGTGCAAATCTACATGCGTGCCACACCTGTTGTACTGTACAACAATGAAAGACTGCAACTACAAAGGAAATTCTCTCTATAATTACGCGCTAGCAATAAACAATAGCTACACTAATTGCACAAACTACAAGAAAAAAGTCAGAAGATTCCAGTGAGGTATCCTAGGCTAAGGGTCGACATATGAAACTTCCCCTTAGAACAATTGTACACGACTGTGCTTAAACTGACACACAATATTTTTAGCGCAACGCAATCTGACTTTCAAAAATCCCTGCAAAAGAATGGCCCTGACTAACATTAATCTATACCTTTCACAAATCACTTACCTCACCAAAAACTCCGTTACTCGAACTACTGCAATACAGCGAGCGCCACTACTGCCAGCTAAATAAAAGATTCAAACTACGGAAGGCACTAACTACTGATAGGCATAGTTAGCAAATGAAAGATTTTAATAGAGAACAAACAATGTATTTACCTTAATAGTGTTGAAAAAGCATAATATACATAGCAGTTCATAATATCCATTCTGTACTCAAAAATCCGCCATCTCATTTCCCACATCCACCACTGCTGGCGGCTCACCTCCAACTGCGCAACGCTACGCGCTGTTCACATCCAGCTGCCCAACACTACAATGGCAGACAACAATGCAAACTACCCACAGACTGCGCACAGCACAGCCAGTGATTTTTCATACAGAGCGCTACGTAACGTCGCCAATAAGAAAACACATAAACAGCCTACTTACAAAGACCGTAAAGAACAACGAATGACCATCTGTGCGAAATTTCTTGCGCGCTAAAAGGCTGATCGTGACAATGTTTTGCCGAACGACGTCAGAGACGATGAAACATAGGTTCATCACTTCTAATCAGAAAGAAAACGGCAGTCCATGGAGTGGCGCCACATCATACCTCCTTGGAAGGAAAAGTTCAAAGCCGCACTCTCTGCCGGTAAGGTCTCCTATGTGTCTGAAGGGGTATTGTGTTTTATGTCCTCCATTACGGTTCAACGATCAGCTATAAAGCATGCTGTGCTACTCTCAGGAAACTGGCGAAACCACTTCATTGTGTTCGTCGCCATTGTGTTCACCGTCAGCATGACAACGCAAGGTCTCACACATGTCTGTGCATCCCAGAGAAATGTCCATTATAATTATCCGGGCTGTTATGCCGTGGTCGGTTGATGATTCTGTGTCAATTCCCAACGTTTCGTCCCCATCTGTGGAGGACATCTTCAAGGGGTCTGTAGTTCGATGGAAGGTCCAACACACCCACTGGCTCGCTACTGACTGCCGCTAAATTCCGTGTCAGTGCGCTCCCGCGCCCAGGCGTGACGTCACGTGTTTTGAAAGCGTCAGTGCAGTTGGCCGCTGTCCGCTGCCGTCGATCGCCGTTGCCATCACCCAGTGGTGGACGGGTGGTACACATCTTCTTCAACACATCCATATACCGTTTAATTTCACGCCCTCCTCCTTTCGATTGAAATTATTAGGGTGTTTGGCGATTTCGATTGTCTCCCTGTAGAGCCTTTCGTAATATCATCTTGTGGCTGCTAGTACTTGCGTCTCCTTGAAACGAATATGGTGGTTACCTGGCTGGAAAGCATGCCCCGCACCAGTTGATCGTTCCGTTGCTCCTCTTCTACAATTGCCCTTCTCTCTTCCAAACGTTTTGAAACAGTTCTTTTAGTGGTACCCACATAAACATCTCCACAGCTGCATGGGATCCTATACACTCCTGTTTTTTCCACCCTGCCAAGGGCGCTTACAAACCATTGGAAAAAGCTGAAGTGTATAGGATCCCATGCAGCTGTGGAGATGTTTATGTGGGTACCACTAAAAGAACTGTTTCAAAACGTTTGGAAGAGCACAAGGGCAATTGTAGAAGGGGAGAAACGGAACGAACAGCTGTTGCAGAGCATGCTTTCCAGCCAGGGAACCACCATATTCGTTTCGAGGAGACGCAAGTACTAGAGGCCACAAGCGGATATTACGAAAGGCTCTACAGGGAGGCAATCGAAAACGCTAAACACCCTAATAATTTCAATCGAAAGGAGGAGGGCGTGAAATTAAACGGTATATGGATGCCGGTGTTGAAGAAGATGTGTACCACCCGTCCACCACTGGGTGATGGCAAGGCACAATCGACGGCAGCGGACAGCGGCCAATTGCACTGACTTTTTCAAAACACGTGACGTCACGCCGCGGCGTGGGAGCGCGCGGACACGGAACTTAGCGGCAGTCAGTAGCGACCAGTGGGTGTGTTGGACCTTCCATCGAGCTACAGACCCCCTTGAAAATGTCCTCCGCAGACAGGGACGAAACGTTGGGAATTGACACAGAATTCATCAACCGACCACGGCATAACAGGCTGGATAATTGTAATGGACATGACATTAACGGCCGTGAAAGTATACATTTTAGTATCCCAGAGAAACTTATAAAACTTTATAGGGCTGTTCTTCCGCATCCCCCTACAGCCCGGACCTCACACCTGGCGCCTTGCATCTGTAGGGCCAATGATGAATGTACCCCGTGGGAGGCAGCACGGGGATAATGGGGAGGTTATTGATGCAGTAGGAAATGGCTCCGACTTCGGCCTATACAGTGGTACCATGCGCGCATACAGGCCCTCTCGGTAAGGTGGTGTAAGTCTGTCGCATTGAATGCAGATTATGGTGAAAAGTAAGCCCACCCAGTTGACCGTGCTGTCTAACCCACGGCTTTCTGCAGTGGGAAGGAGCGCCTGGTCCCCAGCAGGAATCTGCCCGGCGGATTTGTGTCAAGGTCCGGTGAACTGGCCAGTCTGTGGATGGTTTTTAGGCTGTTTTCCATCTGCCTCGGCGAATGCGGGCTGGTTCCCGTTATTCCGCCTCAGTTACGCTATGTTGGCGATTGCTGCGCAAACAAGTTCTCCACGTACGCGTACACCACCAATACTCTACCACGCAAACATAGAGGTTACACTCGTCTCGTGTGAGACGTTCCCTGGGGGGTCCACCGGGTGCCGAACCATACAATAACCCTCGGTTCGGTGTGGGGCGGCGGAGGGGTGAAGTGGGCTGCGTTAGACGTCGTGGGGTTGTGGACCACTGCGGCTGCGGCGGGGACGGAGCGTCTCCGTCGTTTCTCGGTCCCCGGTTAACATACAATACAATATTGAAAAGTAGGGTTTTGTAGCCAAAAGAGTAAGGAATGATATTATGTATTGGAATCCTGAATAAAATCAACCTGCTTTCAGAAAAAAATGTTCCATTACTTATTGAACATCTCTCGTAAATGCAAGGGTGGCCGAAACAGCAGGCACTTTTCGTCGTCTCTACTTCGGTTTGTCACTTATTTTTCTGCTCAGATAGCAAAATCATCTACTGCTTTTTGTGGCTCATTTCCTAATCTAATTCGTCGTTAATCACCTAATTCTGCTCGACTACACGCGATTATCATTGTTTCACTGTTGTTGGTGCTCATCTTAGAACCTCTTTTCAAGACGCACTTACAAGACACCTGCAGAGAGGGAGAGCACATCACGATATTTTGCAGGCTTTTCTATATTGGGCATTACCTTTGAGCCGGTAAATAGCGCCTTCCAAAAGGTGTCGGCCGGTAGAAGATAGGTACAAATCCCCAGGGCAACAGCGACTCGGGAGCTAATTAAATGAGAGAGCGCCATCAAGTTTGTGACGCGCGGCATCTCTCTTCGTCGTAATTCATCTGGCGACGCACAGACGCCGGTGACGCTGTCGGCAGAGACAGTGGGACGCATCGCGAGGTGACAGAGCGCCGGACACGTATAGCCGCCGTCTGACGACGAGCGAGCCCTCCGGTCCCGCTATTTTTTACGCTCTTAAGCCCGCTCTCCTCCACGTCTGCTGTCCACTCCTTTCACCTCGGCTGTATGTAGTCCGGCGCGACGCCTGTAAGAGTCGGGGTGGGCGTGTGTGTGTTTTGTCTGTATGCCACTGTGTGTGTGTGTGTGTGTGTGTGTGTGTGTGTGCGCGCAGGTGAGGGATGAGACACGGGAGGGAGTGGAAGGAAGAGGAGGAGGAGGAGGAGTGGAGGAGGAGCAGGAAGGAGCAGCAGTTGGCTGTCAGGCCCCGGCGGCAGAAAGGTTACGCTTTTATGAGGCTGGGGTATGCGGCAGGCGTCTCAGGGGCGATATAGAGAATGTGAGGCAGGGCGGGGGGGGGGGGGGGGCAGGGGAGCGGGCGCGTTTTGTACGCCGGCGAGCCGAGGCGAAGCGGCGCAGGCAGTAAAACTGGGGCGGGGGCGGCCATGTCTCATCCAGAGAATTACGGCGCCCCCCTGCAACTCCACGGCCTCGCCTCTGCGGGGGTGGCGCGCTGCGGCGCCGGCGACGGCCGCCGTCGCCCCACTGCCCAGGTGGGCCCCGCTGCTGCCCGGCGCCGTACGTTACGTCGGTTTGTAACTCATAAGACACAGAGAAACATACTAATTTTTTCTTTTAATATTGTAACTGCTCTACAGGCTGAACTAGAGCTCCACCGACAAACTTCCAGAGGTCGTTCAGGGATCCCTTCTCAGCATTTTGGTACGAGGTATCCACAGCCTGAAGCGACTAGTAATGTACCGGGTAATCAAAAAGTCACTATAAATTTGAAAACTGAATAAATCACGGAATAATGTAGATAGAGAGGTACAAATTGACACACATGCTTGGAATGACATGGGGTTTTATTAGAACCAAAAAAATACAAACGTTCAAAAAATGTCCAACAGATGGCGCTTCATCTCATCAGAATAGCAATAATTAGCATAACAAAGTAAGACAAAGCAAAGATGATGTTCTTTACAGGAAATGCTCAATATGTCCACCATCATTCGTCAACAATAGCTGTAGTCGAGGAATAATGTTGTGAACAGCACGGTAAAGCATGTCCGGAGTTATGGTGAGGCACTGGCGTCGGATGTTGTCTTTCACCATCCATAGAGATGTCGGTCGATCACGATACACTAGCGACTTCAGGTAACCCCAAAGCCAATAGTCGCACGGACTGAAGTCTGGGGATCTGGGAGGCCAAGCATGACGAAAGTGGCGGCTGAGCACACGATCATCACCAAACGACGCGCGCAAGAGATATTTCACACGTCTAGCAATACTTTTTTTTGTTCTAATAAAACCCCATGTCATTCCAAGCATATGTGTCAATTTTTACCTCTCTATCTACATTATTCCGTGGTTTATTAACTTTTCAAATTTATACTCACTTTTTGATCACCCGGTACATGGAAGATCTGAGACGTTGTACGTCGTTGCATTTAGCACTTTATCTTTATACATATGTTTATATAACATCATTGACTTTCTTGTTGTTATAGTTACGTAAATAAACACTCTGCTAAGTGATCGGCTTGTACTTCCTTACTTTCTCTACTCGACGGCGACGTTTTGGGGTGCTGGAGCTCATGGGCTATCATTGGACAATACACTGCCGCCTTCTTGCCACTGACGGAGGACAGATCCGCTACAACAGTAAATAGTTATAACGCTAGTGCACCTATCAGAGTAGGTACACTATGCGCAAGATTATTAACATTGTGCACTGCTCTTACTGCTGAGAAGGAAATAATCCTGGCGCTCGGAGCCTGCTGTTGTCGTTAGAAAAACACTAGAAAGTGTCTTTTCCACATAAGAAAAAAAGTTCAAATGACTCTGAGCACTATGGGACTTAACATAGGCACTATCATCTCTGGCCAGCAGTGAGATGCCGCACTTAGTCAATCTTCCCTTACTTCAGTCAGTGCAATATTCTGACAGCACGTGTAGGGCATTATTTGGAAAGCTACTAACAACATTGTCTCCTGAAGAGTTACAAAGTTTGAAAGGAAAACGACCTTGCCAGAGAAGTCTTATTACACTACTGGCCATTAAAATTGTTACACCAACAAGAAATACAGGTGATAAACGGTATTCATTGGACAAATATATTATACTAGAACTGACATGTAATTACATTTTCACGCAATTTGGGTGCATAGATCCTGAGAAATCAGTACCCAGAACAACCACTTCTGGCCGTAATTACGGCCTTGACACGTCTGGGCATTGAGTCAAACAGAGCTTGGATGGCGTGTACACGTAGAGCTGCCCATGCAGCTTCAACACGGTACCACAGTTCATCAAGAGTAGTGACTGGCGTATTGTGACGAGCCAGTTGCTAGCCCACCATTGACCAGACGTTTTCAGTTGGTGAGAGATATGGAGAATGTGCTGGCCAGGGCAGCAGTCGAACATTTTCTGTATCCAGAAAGGCCCGTACAGGACCTGCAACATACGGTCGTGCATTATCCTGCTGAAATGTAGGGTTTCGCAGAGATCGAATGAAGGGTAGAGGCCGGCCGTGGTGGTCTAGCGGTTCTAGACGCTCAGTCCGGAACCGCGCGACTGCTACGGTCGCAGGTTCGAATCCTGCCTCGGGCATGGATGCGTGTGATGTCCTTACGTTAGTTAGGTTTAATTAGTTCTAAGTTCTAGGGGACTGATGACCACAGATGTTAAGTTCCATAGTGCTCACAGCCATTTGAACCATTTGAAGGGTAGAGCCCCGGTCGTAACACATCTGAAATGTAACGTCCACTGTTCAAAGTGCCGTCAGTGCGAAAAAGAGGTAACCGAGACGTGTAACCAATGGCACCCCATACCATCACGATGGTGATACGCCAGTATGGCCATGATGAATACACGCTTCGAATGTGCGTACACCACGATGTCGCCAAACACGGTTGCGACCATCATGATGCTGTGAACATAATTCATCTGAAACAATGACGTTTTGCCATTCGTGCACCCAGTTTCGTCGTTGAGTACGCCATCGCAGGCGCTCCTGTCTGTGATGCAGCGTCAAGGGTAACCGCAGCCATGGTCTCCGAGCTGATAGTCCATGCAGCTGCAAACGTCGTCGAACTGTTCGTGCAGATGGTTGTTGTCTTGCTAACGTCCCCATCAGTTGACTCAGGGATCGAGACATGGCTGCACGATCCGTTACAGTCATGCGGATAAGATGCCTGTCATCTCGACTGCTAGTGATACGAGGCCGTTGGGGATCCAGCACGGCGTTCCGTATTACCCCCCTGAACCCAACGATTCCATATTCTGCTAACAGACATTGGATCTCGACCAACGCGAGCAGCAATGTCGCGATACGATAAACAGCAATCGCGATAGGCTACAATCCGACCTTTATCAAAGTCGGAAACGTGATGGTACGTATTTCTCCTCCTTACACGAGGCATCACAACAACGTTTCACTAGGCAACGCCGGTGAACTGCTGTTCGTGTATGAGAAATCGGTTGGAAACTCTCCTCATGTCAGCACGTTGTAGGTGCCGCCACCGGCGTCAACCTTGTGTGAATGCTCTGAAAAGCTAATCATTTGCATATCACAGCATCTTCTTCCTGTCGCTTAAATTTCGCGTCTGTAGCATGTCATCGTCGTGGTGTAGCAATTTTAATGGCCAATAGTGTAGTTACGTAAATAAACATTCTGCTAAGTGATCGGCATGTAATTCCTTACTTTCTCAACTCGACGGCGACGTTTTCTGGTGCCGAAATCTCGTACTGCAGCTCATGGGATATCATTGGACGATACACTGCAGCCTTTTTGCCACTGACGAAGAACAGGTCTGTTACAACATTAAAAAGCTATGACGCTAATGCGCCTTGTAATATAGGTACACTACGCGCAAGATTATTAACACTGTCCACTGCTCTTGCTGCTTAGAAGGAAATAATCGTGGCGCTCGGAGCCTGCTATTGTCGTTAGAAAAACTCTAGGAAGTGTCTTGTCAAGATAAGAAAAGATCATATGGTTGTGAGTATTTAATTTTAAAAAGCTCGTCAGTTGTCGCCAAGTGGCAGGCGCTAGCATCTCTGGACAGCAGTGATCTGCTGGACTTAGTCAATCTTCGCTTACTTCAGACAGTGGAATCTTGTGACAGCACGCGTAGCGCATTATTTGCAAACCTAAGAACAACAATTGTAATATTTGTGGCTTAGTCAGCCATCATATTAGGCTCCAAGAAGCTGTTCCCAGAGCAGTGGAGATGCAAGAAGTATGTAGATGACGAAATGTGGTGTGAGGTACCTGTGACAGATGTTAAATGCGGTACCATTCCCGTGAGAAAGACCGCTTGCATAATGCTACTGCTCTGTGATTGGCTGCTGTATTCGGAGCAAGGGCGCCAAAACGTTAAAGTATAGTTATTATTATTAGTTAAACTATTCATTTGAATGACTTCACTTTTTAATATAAATATCTCTCAACAGCTGTCTATCAATGAGTCATTTTAGAATTATTAAAAACAATTTAAATCAAAAACAAAAGACTGGCGAAATTGCAGACGAAGCACTTCGGAAGCGTCCGGGTCACGCCTTTTCTGGTATGGCGCACGAAGTGTTTTGGGCTGTTCGTCACTCTGCATTAGGCAGTCGAGATGTACAGTCATCTTGTCTGTAGTAGGATGTGTTTCCACTTTTTATTTAAGTTCCTGTTCGTCACTCTGGATTAGGCAGTCGAGATGTACAGTCATGTTGTCTGTGGCAGGATGTGTTTGCCAGTATTCAGTATTAAAAGATTCACTCCGGTAGTCATGAGGCACAGACACGTGCCACAAATAATGTAAAGATACTATTTCGTAAACATTGTGTTTGATCATGTACTTTGCTGTATCTGAAGGTGTTGTATTAAGATCATGTAGTCTTCTCGTGTGGCTATATTAAAATACGCAAGTGGCATCCCAAAGAAGTGATACATTATTTCAGAACAGAACCTCGCTAAAAGTCAGTTTCAGCCTCAAGATACAGAACCTACGACCTGCGCGCTGTTTTCTGCGCTGGTGACATCAACTTGAAGACAACAGGTTAGTGAACTATAGCAGAACCTTCGTATTCCTCACAGTGCAGTGGAAACAGCTAGGCGCCTCACGTGTACTACATGCACAGAGCAAATGTGCTCAGTGACACGTCATCTGCAGTAATGCAGATGAGGTAAAGGAGGATGATCGTTATTAACACCAACAATCAATTAATTCTTCCTTTCTTGCCGTAAATGCCTCTTGAAGGGTTGTAAGGTTTGAAAAGAAAACGATCTTGTCAGAGAAGTCTTATTACGCGTCTGGTATCCGCGACTGAAAATTTTTTAGATCTCACATTGCTGGAGGATATTAAATATCGCAAGGAACGCTTGGAAGAAGAGTTGTCACTTGTGTCGCAGCCTGACGACACTTTACACAATCATCTCTCGCACAGGATGTACATCACGGACTTCGTTCTTTGCGCCTAGTATTTTGACAAGGCCGAACACGCAATGTTCGGGTCCAAGAGAGTATAGAGAAAACATTGGCCACTTCTACCGTGACATCGTGTGTGACCGATTCAGTCTCATCTGTGGTTCAGATCCCTACATCACTTAAGCTCTGAAGACATTGAGAGCTGGCCCAGATTTTGGGAACAATTTGAAAACTGTATCTACAGGAATGCTTCTGTGTTTGCTACTAATAAACACGTGTTCCAAGAGTAGATCTCACAGGTGAGCAGAGCAGCTAACAACGGTTGTACGGCAGAACAGTGACTGCTTCTACTTTTGAAGACGCTAAGCGAATTCTTCAGGTAAGGTATAGAGAACGCAACTGCATAATACAGGCCCACTTGGACTATTCAGAAGAACTGCGAGCCATTCGAGTTGAAAGTTCCGACACTCTTAATGCGACATTCATAGAATGCAATAAACGCATCCAGGCTCTGAAATCTTTGGGTGAGGACGTAAATTCCCATGACAAGACCCTCACGCCAAAAATTTTGCGCGGTTTCCCCGCAGTCATTTGCCAGTGCTGGATAATCCGTATGAAGAGGGAGAAACTACCCGAAGGAGACGTTAAGTGCATGTGGAGTTCAGCTGGCTGACTGTGTGAATTCATCCCGAAAAGCAAAACTCTACGTGGCTCCGTAAACTTTCCCGGCATAATAATTGGTTGCATTCACGTCGGATCACCAACCTAACATATCGTCATCTGGACACAATATTTTGGCGGTACATAATTTGACACAAGAACTGGAACATCTAAATCTGTGTTCAAGCAGAATGGTTATACTGACAAACAGATCCGTCGTGGTCTACAGATTGGACCTTCGCGGGAACCAAAAGAAGATACAAGTAAATCGGTGGCATTCCTACCTTTTGCGGTGAGCATTTCTTAAAAATCAGGAAGTATTTTCAAGAAATTTGGTATTAAAAGTGTATTCCGTCCGCCAGCTAAGACTAGAGCTCTGCTGGGCTCAGTGCAGAATGATTCGAGTTCGAGAAAGCCTGGGTTCGACAAGATTCCCTACCATTGCGGGAAAATATATATTGGACAGGCGATTCGTACGGTCCAGGATCGTTGCGTGGAGCATAATCGCAACACGCGTTTATTTCAGCCAGAAAAAGCTGCAGTCGCGGAGCATTGTCCTGCTGAAGGACATGAAATGCACGATGAGACGCAGTTTGATTTCAGTTCCGGCGAGATAGTGGCACGGCCTACTCACCTGAAGATGGCGGTCAAGTGGACCGCCGAAATATTGTGTCCAGATGGCGGTATGTCTCGGCTGGAGACCCGACCTGAATATAACCAATACAAGAAAAACTCTAACTCGAAACAAATGACTTCGTGGTCCTCTCGTCACGACAAATGCAAAAGTGGCTCGCGCTTATTATTGTTCTAAGACTCTGGTGCATTGGTAGCTGAGAGTTCAACCTCGGCATCTGTGATCGGCTCTAGGACAAAGTCCTCCCTCGCTGCTCTTCTAAGGCGAAGACATCTCTTCCTCTGACGATCCAAGACGAAGTGTCTACCGTCCCACCCTCTCAAAATCGTGACTGTTTTCCCAGCAGCCGATTCTCGTTAGCCAGTGAAAAGTTTATAACCACAGCAGCAATTTCCCTTCTCCTAAAGAATCTACTGTGATTAACCAGTACTACCTATTTCTCTCTTAGAGTGGGACAGAAAGCAGAAATTCTCTGTCACTATGAGGGAAAGGCTCCATGAAAGCACTCACAAGTCTTCAGCTCCACTACATAAATAATTTTGATGAGCTAGTTTAGAGATCCGTTACGAAGTTCAAACATCAGTTACTGCCAACTTCCTCTGGATCCAACAGATACTTTTGCACTAAGTGGCTCGTGTTTTCCCATCCTCTTCCAGATCTCTATCTGTTTAGAAAACATTCTTTATTCCGCTTCATCTACGTCTACACGTACATGGGTACTCTGCTAATCACCATTAAGTGAGCAATACTTTGAACACAGAGCGTTGTCGACCCATCAAGAGTTTCAATAGCCATTCCGCACAGACTTCCTTACTACACCTGGCGCCGGCGATACGCTGTTTACATTGTGCTGCGTCGTGCCAACCTAATAAAGGTACAACCTTTTTCTCTTCTGAATGATTAAAAATTCACTTCTAGATCGTACCATCCAGGAATTTGAGTGAGACTATTGGTTAGTTGTGCTATGTAGGCGTGTTTACATTTTACATGATTATGAGGTAAAATTGTGGATCAATGTGTACAAGGATAAGTCTCTTCGTCTGAATGTAGCTTTGTCTGAGTCTACGAAGTTCAATACAAGTCTTTAATTAAGTCATCCATGGATATGGGTAGCTCTTCAGGTTTCTTCTCGACTAACTAAACAGTATTACAGGAATTTGTGAGTATATAGGATTAATTTCTGCTCTTTGTGAGTGTATGGCATTATAGATTGAAGAGCCAAAAAAACTGGTACACCTGCCTAATATCGTGTAGGGCCCCCGGGAGAACACAGAAGTGCCGCAACACGACGAGCATTGACTAGAATAATGTCTGAAGTAATGCCGGAGGAACTGACACCATGAATCCTGCAGGGCAGTTCATAAATCCGTAACAGTAGGACGGGGTCTCTCCTGAACAACATGTTGCAAGGCATCCCAGATATGCTCAATAATGTTCATGTCTGATGAGTTTAGTGACCAGCGGCAGTGTTTAAACTCAGAAGAGTGTTCCTGGAGCCCCTCTGTAGCAATTCTAGACGTATGGGGTGTCGCGTTGTCCTGCTGGAACCTGCCAAGTCCGTCGGAATGCACAATGGACATGAATGGATGCAGGTGATCAGACAGGATGCGTACGTACGTATCACTGTCAGACACGTATCTAAACGTATCAGGGGTCCCATATCACTCCAACTAGACACGTACCATACCATTACAGAGCCTCTGCCAGCTTGAACAGTCCCCTGCTGACATGCAGGGTTCATGGATGCATGAGGTTGTCTCCATACCGATACACGTCCATCCTCTCGATACAATTTGAAACGAGACTCGTCCGACCAGGCATCATGTTTCCAGTCATCAACAGTCTAATTTCGGTGTTGACGGGCCCAGGCGAGGTGTAAAGCTTTGCGTCGTGCAGTCATCAAGGGTACACGAGTGGGTGTTCGGCTCCGAAAGCCCATATCGATGATGTTTCACTGAACTGTTCACACGTTGACACTTGTTGATGGCCCAGCATTGAAATCTGCAGCAATTTGCGGAAGGGTTGCACTTCTGTCACGTTGAACGATTCTCTCCAGTCATCGTTGGTACCGTTCTTGCAGGATATTTCTACGGTCGCGGTGATGTCGGAGATTTGATGTTTTTTTACCGGATTCCTGATATTCACGGTACACTCGTGTAATGGTCGTACCGGAAAATCCCCACTTCCTAGCTACCTCGAAGATGCTGTGTCTCGTCGCTCGTGCGCCGACTGTAACACCATGTTCAAACTCACTTAAATCTTGATAACCTGCTATTGCAGCAGCAGTAACCGATCTAACAACAGCGCCACATACTTGTTGTCTTATATAGGCGTTGTCGACCGCAGCGCCGTATTCTGCCTGTTTACGTATCTCGGTATTTGAATACACATACCTATACCAGTATCTGTGGCGCTTCAGTGTACGAGGTGCATTCAAGTTCTAAGGCCTCCGATTTTTTATCTCCGGCCTGGAAAGAGATAGAAACATGCGCATTGTTTTAAAATGAGGCCGCGTTCATTGTCAATACGTCCCAGAGATGGCAGCACCGTACGGCAGATGGAATTTTACTGCCTGCGGCTAGAATGAGAACTGTTTTAAATACTTAAAATGGCGACGTTTTCCTTACTTGAACAGCGTGCAATCATTCGTTTTCTGAGTTTGCTTAGTGTGAAACCAATTGAAATTCATCGACAGCTGAAGGAGACATGTGGTGATGGAGTTGTGGATGCGTCGAAAGCGCGTTCGTGGGTGCAACAGTTTAATGAAGGCAGAACATCGTGTGACAACAAACCGAAACAACCTTGGGCTCGCACAAGCCGGTCTGTTGACATGATCGAGAAAGTGGAGAGAATTGTTTTGGGGGATCGCCGAATGACTGTTGAACAGATCGCCTCCAGAGTTCTGTGGGTTCTGGGCACACAATCCTGCATGACGACCTGAAAATGCGAAAAGTGTCATCCAGGTGGGTGCCACGAATGCTGACGGACGACCACATGGCTGCCCGTGTGGCATGTTGCCAAGCAATGTTGACGCACAACGACAGCATGAATGGGACTTTCCTTTCGTCGGTTGTGACAATGGTTGAGACGTGGATGCCATTTTTCAATCCAGAAACAAATCGCCAGTCAGCTCAATGGAAGCACACAGATTCACCGCCACCAAAAACATTTCGGGTAACCGCCAGTGCTGAAAAAATGATGGTGTACATGTTCTGGGACAGCGAGGGCGTAATCCTTACCCATTGCGTTCCAAAGGGCACTACGGTAACAGGTGCATCCTACGAAAATGTTTTGAAGAACAAATTCCTTCCTGCACTGCAACAAAAACGTCTGAGAAGGGCTGCGCGTGTGCTGTTTCACCAAGACAACGCACCCGCACATCGAGCTAACGTTACGCAACAGTTTCTTCGTGATAACAACTTTGAAGTGATTCATCATTCTCCCTACTCACCTGACCTGGCTCCTAGTGACTTTTCGCTTTTTCCAACAATGAAAGACACTATCCGTGGCCGCACATTTACCAGCCGTGCTGCTATTGCCTCAGCGATTTTCCAGTGGTCAAAACAGACTCCTAAAGAAGCCTTCGCCGCTGCCGTGGAATCATGGCGTCAGCGTTGCAAAAAATGTGTACGTCTGCAGGGCGATTACGTCGAGAAGTAACGCCAGTTTCATCGATTTCGGGTGAGTAGTTAATTAGAAAAAAAAATCGGAGGCCTTAGAACTTGAATGCACCTCGTATATCCGAAGTCCAATTGAGAAGTTTTGTATCTATCATTCATGGAATTTTGTGTTATTTTGAATAACAATTAAAGTAAATTTAATATCTCTCACAAATTAAAGTGCCTGACAAAAATGCGAAGCACTCAGAAGTGGAGGAGGAAACTAAGTGTAGCTTCGCGGGTTGAGAGGGTATGTGTTATTAATTCAGGGATTGCAATATCGAGTCAGATTTACAAAGACTTGCTAACTAATGAGTACATCGTTACACGCTCTTTGGTCTGAATGCATGCACTGATTCTGGTGGGAAGGACGTCATAAAGCCATTGTACCCTATCCTCTTGTTACTGGTTCTTCCTGTCCACTATTCTGGCACCGGAATAGAGTTAACGTCGTCTGGTCCTACACATATCCTGTCAGAGACAAATCTAAGGATCTTACTGGCTATAGGGGTACCTAGACGTTAGACAGTTCATAGGGGCTCATAGCCACCTGTGGACAAACAGTGTGTTGTTGAAAAATGGCACGAAGATACTCTGACGTAAGAGGTAACACATGAATGTCTGTGACTAGCATTCTGCTACCGATGTCCCTTCTATCACTAACTGCGATGATTTTAAGTCATACCCCATGGTTTCCCACAGTATCACCACTGGAGTAACGCCGTTATGCCTCTCGAAACAGCGAAAGAATGGGTCATTTCCCCAGGTCACCGTCGTAGTCGTCGACGGACATCCACAGTAGAGCAGATCTGCAATTCATCGCGGAACAGAATTCGACGCCATTCACGAGGAGTCCACGCTGCGCTGTCGTGACACCACTCCAAATGCTGCTGATTGTGTTTCGTTAACCATGGTCCTTGCCGTTGGTGGGGAGGCTCGCGTGCCTCAGCGATACAGGTAGCCGTACTGTAGGTGCAACCACAACGGAGGGGTGTCTGTTGAGAGGCCAGACAAACGTGTGGTTTCTGAAGAGGGGCAGCAGCCTTTTCAGTAGTTGCAGGGGTAACAGTCTGGATGATTGACTGATCTGGTCTTGTTACACTAACCAAGACGGCCTTGCTGTGCTGGTACTGCGAACGGCCGAAAGCAAGGGGAAACTACACCCGTAATTTCTCCCGAGGGCATGCAGCTTTACTGTATGTTTAAATGATGATGGCGTCCTCTTGGGTAAAATATTCCGGAGGTAAAATAGTCCCCCATTCGGATCTCCGGGCGGGGCCTACTCAAGAGGACGTCGTTATCAGGAGAAAGAAAACTGGGGTTCTACGGATCGGAGCGTGGAATGTCAGATCCCTTAATCGGGCAGGTAGGTTAGAAAATTTAAAAAGAGAAATGGATAAGTTACAGTTAGATATAGTGGGAATTAGTGAAGTTCAGTGGCAGGAGGAGCAAGACTTCTGGTCAGGTGAATACAGAGGTAATGCAAGAGTAGGTTTAATAATGAATAAAAAATAGAAGTACGGGTAAGCTATTAGGAACAGCATAGTGAACGCATTATTGTGGCCAAGATAGACACGAAGCCTACGCCTACTACAGTAGTACAAGTTTATATGCCAACTAGCTCTGCAGATGACGAAGAAATTGACGAAGTGTATGATGAGATAAAAGAAATTATTCAGATAGTGAAGAGAGACGAAAAGTTAATAGTCATGGGTGACTGGAACTCATTAGTAGGAAAAGGGAGAAAAGGAAACGTAATAGGTGAATATGGATCAGGGGTAAGAAATGAAAGAGGAAGCCGTCTGGTAGAATTTTGCACAGAGCATAACTTAATCATAGCTAACACTTCGTTCAAGAATCTTGAAAGAAGGTTGTATACATGGAAGAAGCCTGGAGATACTAGAAGGTATCAGATAGATTATATAATGACAGAGATTTAGGAAGCAGGTTTTAAATCGTAAGACGTTTCCAGGAGCATATGTGGACTCTGACCACAATCTATTGGTTGTGAACTGTAGATTAAAACTGAAGAAACTGCAAAAAGGTGGGAATTTAAGGAGATGGGACCTGGATAAACTGACAGAACCAGAGGTTGTAGAGAGTTTCAGGGAGAGCATAAGGGAACAGTTGTCAGGAATGTGGGAAAAATGGTTCAAACGGCTCTGAGCGCTATGGGTCTTAACATCTGTGGTCATCAGTCCCCTAGAACTTAGAACTACTTAAACCTAACTAACCTAAGGACATCACACACATCCATGCCCGAGGCAGGATTCGAACCTGCGACCGTAGCAGTCGCGCGGTTCCGGACTGTGCGCCTAGAACCGCTAGACCACCGCGGCCGGCAATGGGGGAAAGAAATACAGTAGAAGAACAATGGGTAGCTTTGAGGGATGAAGTAGTGAAGGCAGCAGAGGATCAAGTAGGTAAAAAGACGAGGGCTAGGAGAAATCCTTGGGTAACAGAAGAAATATTGAATTTAACTGGTGAAGGGAGAAAATATTTCCATGGTCTGGATGCTGCTAGACCCCAACTAATGGTGCGGGATGACGCAGAATATTGCAGGGAACAGATTACTTGTTTTCAGATGGCTGGGGCAGATGTGAAGGTGTTTAGATGTGCTTAATGCAAATATGGCAAATATAGCTCCGTTACATTTAACCACACCTGCACAACATTCAAACACCTTTTCAGAGCAATACTTTGAAACATCAATTGACTCAAATGCGATGCCGTTTTTCACATACATGGCTACTCCCCCACACCGCAAAGAACTCCTCGAAAAGCAGCCAGCCACCTGTTTCCTGGTAAAGGAAGCCTCGGAATTATCTCCTTATTTAAGAAGTGTTCAGATATACCAATAATTTCAGAGTCAACATCTATAAGCAGTTCACTAACTTTATCTCTAATACCTTGTATATTTTGATGAAATATACTAATTCCCTCATTACTCGGATACCTAAGCTTTGTCAAAAGTGATTCCCTTGTTAGAGAGACTTCCCTTAAGCAGGAATACCTATCAGCTGACTTCAATCTAAAAAAGGTGCAGCTCTAACACCCACTACTGCAGGAATTTTCCCATGAGTGATCCCACCAACCCCACCTATGCTGTCACCTATAAGCTTTGCCAACCTTCCCTTCCCATACCTGTTGCGGTGCAGGCCGTGTCTAGTGAAACCCGTCCTGCTGATAGACTCCACCGACACCACTGAAATGTGACCCATGCTTTCTGTCATCAGCGCACCCCCAAGTCTCATGTTATTACGCCTGACGGCTGTATTAAGATGAGGCCGATCGTGACGCTGAAACAGTTCCACGAAATGCACATTCGAGTTGCCAGTCTGAGTGGCTATCTTTTCCAGGTCACCATCTATGTTATACTCCCCATCCCTATCAATACTATTACCAGCCCCACCCACAATCACTACCTGATCCTCTTTAGTAAAATCCCTACATAACTCCCCTATGTTAACAGTCACCTGAGCTAACCATGCATTAGGCTTCACAATGCTGGTGACCTGGTACTCACTCCCCAGCACTTCCTGCAACTGCTGGCCTACACCTCTGCCATGATAACTACCTAACAGCAGAACCTTCTTCTTCCTCTTCGACTTTGCAACTGTTCTAGGCACAGTAACTACTGAGGTCTGCTGCATACTTCCTACATCTACAGCTACTAGAGATTCCTCTCCACTAGACTCTGACAGTTAGTCATATCTATTGTAAACACCAATAGTAAAACTATCTGAAAATCTTCTTCTCCTAGCAGATCTCTTGCCAACAGCCAGCTCCCATTCCCCAACCCCCTTCTCCCACCTCATCCTATCTAGCTCCTCCTGTGCGTTTTTCAACTGCACCTGAAGGGCACAGATCTTACGCTCCTGCTCCTCTATCAATTTACTCTTGCTACATAACTTGCAGTTCCAGGAGAGGATCTCACCAGAATGCCCACTGGCTTCCCCACTGCATTCCCTCCAGTGAAAATAACATGAGACTTGGGGGTGCGCTGATGACAGAAAGCATGGGTCACATTTCAGTGGTGTCGGTGGAGTCTATCAGCAGGACGGGTTTCACTAGACACGGCCTGCACCTCAACAGGTATGGGAAGGGGAGGTTGGCAAAGCTTATAGGTGGCAGCATATGTGGGGTTGGTGGGATCACTCATGGGAAAATTCCTGCAGTAGTGGGTGTTAGAGCTGCACCTTTTTTAGATTGAAGTCAGCTGATAGGTATTCCTGCTTAAGGGAATCACTTTTGACAAAGCTTAGGTATCCGAGTAATGAGGGAATTAGTAAATTTCATCAAAACATACAAGGCATTAGAGATAAAGTTAGTGAATTACTTATAGATGTTGACTCTGAAATTATTGGTATATCTGAACACTTTTTAAATAAGGAGATAATTCAGAGGCTTCCTTTACCAGGATACAGGTTGGCTGGCTGCTTTTCGAGGAGTTCTTTGCGGTGTGGGGGAGTAGCCATGTATGTGAAAAACGGTATCGCATTTGAGTCAATTGATGTTTCAAAGCACTGCACTGAAAAGGTGTTTGAATGTTGTGCAGGTGTGGTTAAATTTAACGGAGCTAAACTTGTAACTGTTGTTATTTATAGATCCCCAGACTCCGATTTCACAACATTTTTGCTAAAGCTAGAGGAGGTTCTTGGTTCATTTTATAGGAAATACAAAAAGTTAGTTATATGTGGTGACTTCAATATTAATTGTATAAGTGATTGTGCAAGGAAGAGGATGCTGGTAGACCTCTTTAATTCATATAATCTTATGCAAACCGTATTCTTTCCAACGAGAGTGCAAGGGAACAGTAGAACAACCATAGACAAAATTTTTGTTCATTCCTCATTACTAGAAGGGCATTCTGTTAGCAAAAAGGTGAATGTCCTTTCAGATCCTGATGCGCAAATTTTAACTTTAAAAGATTTTTATGCTGCAACACGTGTTAAATATAGTCATCAGCTGTTCAGGAAAGCTGATGCAGTTGCTGTAGAGACCTTTGTAAACCTTATAAAGGAACAAGAGTGGCAAGATGTTTATAGCGCTGATACAGTAGACGATAAATATAATGCTTTTCTCAAGACTTTTCTCATGCTCTTTGAAAGTTGCTTTCCATTAGAACGTTTAAAACAGGGTACTAGCACAAACAGGCAGCCTGGGTGGCTGACTAGAGGGATAAGAATATCTTGTAGAACAAAGTGGCAATTATATCAAAACGTTAGAAACAGTCAAAATCTAAATGCAGCAGCCCATTACAAACAGTACTGTAAGGTGCTTAAAAATGTTATTAGGAAGGCAAAAAGTATGTGGTATGCAGATAGATTAGCTAAGTCTCAGGATAAAATTAAAACCATA
Organism: Schistocerca cancellata; assembly: GCF_023864275.1. Lineage (NCBI taxonomy): Eukaryota > Metazoa > Arthropoda > Insecta > Orthoptera > Acrididae > Schistocerca > Schistocerca cancellata. The sequence continues at coordinate 1,200,307,488 of NC_064626.1, forward strand.
TGGTCAGTCGTAAAGGAAGTTGCTGGTCTGCAGAGACAGGTCGAGGATATAGAATCAGTACGTAGTGGGAATGTCCGTGTTACTGATAAGTCGCATATATGTACAGTATTTAATAATCACTTTCTGAATATAGCAGGTGAACTAAATAGAAACCTAGTCCCAACAGGGAATCATATAGCGCTCTTAGAAAAAAGTGTTCTGAGACTGTTACCTGAAATGCTCCTCCATGATACTGACAAGAGGGAGATTGAGTTAATAATGAAATCACTAAACACCAAGAACTCTCATGGATATGACGGGGTGTCTAGCAGAATACTGAAGTATTGTTCTATGTATGTTAGCCCAGTTCTCAGCCATATCTGTAACTTTTCCTTTAGGAGTGGTCGGTTTCCTGACCGTTTAAAGTACTCGGTAGTGAAGCCACTTTATAAAAAGGGAGACATTGATAATGTTGACAATTTTAGACCTATTTCTATGCCATCGGTGTTTGCTAAAGTTATCGAGAAGGTTGTATATACAAGGTTACTGGAGCATTTAAATTCACATAATTTGCTGTCAAATGTTCAGTTTGGTTTTAGAAATGGTTTAACGACTGAAAATGCTATATTCTCTTTTCTCTGTGATGTTTTGGACGGATTAAATAAAAGGTTGCGAACGCTAGGTGTTTTCTTTGATTTAACGAAGGCTTTTGACTGTGTTGACCACAAAATATTACTGCAGAAGTTGGACCATTATGGAGTAAGGGGAGTAGCTTACAATTGGTTCGCCTCTTACTTTAAGAACAGAAAGCAGAGGGTAATTCTCCGCAATATTGAGAGTGGTAGTGATGTTGAGTCCCAATGGGGCACTGTTAAGTGGGGCGTTCCCCAAGGGTCGGAGCTGGGGCCACTGCTGTTTCTTATTTATATAAATGATATGCCTTCTAGTATTACAGGTGATTCAAAAATATTTCTGTTTGCTAATGACACCAGCTTGATAGTGAAGGATCTTGTGTGTAATATTGAAACAGTAACAAATATTGTAGTTAATGAAATAAGTTCGTGGCTTGTGGAAAATAATTCGATGCTAAATCACAGTAAGACTCAGTTTTTACAGTTTCTAACTCACAATTCAACAAGAAACGATATTTTGATCAGACAGAATGGGCATATTATAAGCGAGACGGAACAGTTCAAATTCCTAGGCGTTTGGATAGATAGTAAGCTGCGGTGGAAAGCCCATGTTCAGGACCTTGTTCAGAAACTAAATGCTGCTTTATTTACCATTAGAACAGTATCTGAAATAAGTGACACTTCAACACGAAAAGTAGTCTACTTCGCATATTTTCATATGCTTATGTCGTATGGTATTATTTTTTGGGGTAATTCTTCTGATTCAAAAAGGGTATTTTTGGCTCAAAAACGGGCTGTTCGAACTGTATGTGGTGTAAGTTCGAGAACCTCTTGTCGACCCCTATTCAAAAAACTGGGAATTCTGACATTGACCTCACAGTATATATTTTCTTTAATGTCGTTTGTTGTTAGCAATATTAGCCTATTCCCAAGAGTTAGCAGCTTTCACTCAGTTAATGCTAGGCAGAAATCAAATCTGCATGTAGAATGCACTTCCTTGACTCTTGTGCAGAAAGGAGTGCAGTATTCTGCTGCATCCATTTTCAATAAGCTAACACAAGAACTCAAAAATCTTAGCAGTAGCCCAAACTCTTTTAAATCTAAACTGAAGAGTTTCCTCATGGCTCACTCCTTCGATTCTGTCGAGGAGCCCCTGGAAGAGCTAAAAAATTAAGCAAATTCCAGTGTTACATTGTTGATTGTCTTCATTTAAACTTACGACTTGTCACCTGAATATGTTTTTTTTACATTTCATTTTATCTGTTTCTAATATCGTGTTATAATTTCATGTATTGACTCGTTCCATGACCATGGAGACTTCTCCTTAATTTGGTCCCACGGAACAATAAATAAATAAATAAATAAATAAAATAAATCCTCCCTAGTGGCGGTCAGACATGGTCGACTGGAACGTTGACGACGATTATGCCTACCCTTATGTTCCCATGTGTTGAGTCCTCGTCGCCAATTGTGGGGTCTTGCCCACTCGTCTCGTATAGGGTGCCTAAGGGGTGCTGCGTTTTCGGAATGCTATACAACAATTTCTCGCATATAACATTAGTGGTTTTTTTCAATAAGGCAGATTGACAAAACTTAACTTTGAAATAATAGTGATGTCGCAAGCGATGGGCAACGTAATGTTCTTCAGTATAGACAATGTCCAAACAAGCAATGTATATGGATCACTAATAACTGTTCTCGCAGCAGTCTTTGCTAGGCCGCGCTAATACTCTGAGAATCTGTCCACTAATATACGGTCGAGGCTGGCAGGAGCTGCGCTGATATTCACTTGTTGCAGAGGTCGCTGCTGTCGTGGCGCGGTCCTTTCCATCGGGCTATTGGCTGACATTGCCTCACCGCCTTCTGTGGTCCTACGGTCTTCCTCTTCGTTCCGGCGCTTGTGGTTACGCCAGAACACCAGGCAGTCCAGCATCGCCCTACTGTCACATATGAATGCCCCACTGATATGGATACTGAAGGATTAGACCACCTGGAGCCATGAGGCCCCTTTCAAATTATCAGGTGCTCATAACGCAGTCTCACACATGTCCATGTTTGTCACAGTGATCATTCAACATCTGATGGTGTTCAGGCCCCTCGTATATCTTACCACATCTAATAACAAAATTAAACATGAACAACACTCATGCATTCTGGTGACCATATTAAATTTCAACGCTGGTCATTTACATACCCCATGATGGTGTGTGTACATTTAGTCATTTACATTGACTTACGAAATTGTTTTCTGGTTGCTTCACATTTCTTGTCATGTAGTATATTTTGCCCCTGAAATCATTTTTCATTTACATGGCTTCTTACGATTAGTGGCACATGCCTTCATTTTGTCTTTGTTCTCGGCTGCAGCGCCGGCCGCTGTGGCCGAACGCTTCTAGACGCTTCAGGCCGGAACCGCGCTGCTGCTACGGTGGCCGGTTCGAATCCTGCCTCGGGCATGGATTTGTGTGGTGTCCTTAGGTTTAAGTAGTTCTAAGTCTAGGGGACTAATGACGTCAGATGTTAAGTCCCATAGTGCTTAGAGTCATTTGAATTTTTGAACCACAGATAATCTGCCTTCAGTAGAATTAATACCGTACCCAAAACCACAACAACGGTTCCTGCCGTCCCATTTCATAACTAAGCAAACAACTGGCCTAGTTATTACTTGGCTAGTTGGCCATCTACGTATAACAGATGCTGCTGGCATGTGGAAGTCGCCAAAGATAATCCCTGAACAGGCTCGAGGCTCATATGGCACTATTATTAGTGTTATTACTGCTACTGTTCAGACTACGCTTAAGTACTTAGCATGCCCCTGTGATACTAACGACATCTGAATCCGGTGGACAGACCACTTTCCAGGAGATCATGTGAAATAAAAAGACAAAGTCGCAGAGAGGAAACTATTGAACGTCTGAATTTAAACGGGTGCGGCCTATTAGACATGGCATATTGGTAGCATAGCTCACACAGATATAATACGAAAGGGTTTCGCCAAACTATGGAATGGAACTAAAGGCCACAATAAATTTCTATTTATTATTAAGATAGATCTATCGATTACAATCATTGAATAGGAAACAGGAAAACTAGATTGATAGCGATAAACACGTAATCGATAAACATACAATGTGTGTTTAAAGGACGATTGGGGAAGGATCTTGGTTAGATGAGTCATCGGGGAGCGTCATGTGAGCAGAGTGCAGGAACTAAGAATGAGTCTTGATTGAGCAACCACACAGGGTAGACGCAAAAGGCATGGCCTATGATGCCACGATGTAGTAGTGGTAGTGGTTTAGTAGTAGTAGTAGTAGTAGTAGTAGTACAAGTAGTATTCATCTGTGAATTATCCCGCCATTTGCCTGAGGTAAATTTGGGAAAGCTTGGAAAACATAAATCAGGATGACTGGATGGAGATCAGAGCCTCTGACCTCCCGATTACAGGACTAGTCTGTTAAAAACATCCAACCTCAATCGCTTTATACCTGGTGTACAATGCTGTTTTATTTATACATTCTTACAAACAAGGTATTTCATAATGTGAAAGAGTAGTGCAACACTGTTTATAATTTTTCACCACAAATCATCACACACACTATATAAGCTACACACACCTTATTTCGTGTAGTAAAAAGCTAGTGCTACGTTTTTCGTTCATTACTCAATGTCAGTCACTGCAAAGATATAAACACTATCAGCTGGCAGCAGGACCATGGCGATGATGCTTGATTTTAATTTTGTGTGCTTTAACAACCCGCTGCTTGAGTAAAAATTTGAGTCAGGAACGACGTATGTGTTCTACAGTATTATTAAAAATGTACCTAAATGTTTATGTTTACGATTATTGTAAATCGTACCTAAATTGTTGTGGAAAATACACCACATTTGTTAGAACTGATATTTTATAATTAAGACGTACATATCTGTAACTCATCTTTGGTTCTTGTTCGGTGATTATATGGAGGTAAATATGTAATGCAATGATGAAAAAATAGAGACTACAGAACGAAAGTGAGGAGAAGCAATTTTGTTTGTGGAGTTACCAGAGTGCGATGATCCGAGAGTGTAGACGAATCAAGCAATTTCGTAGCGCTGGTCTCAGATGCCTCAATGATATGCGTATGCTTACCGAAAGTTTCTAACTGGTCTGTGCCACTCCAATGTAAGAGGCTGGCTTGATATAATCAGGAGTAGTTTTCTTACACCAGAAATTATTAGCCAATCTATGTAAGCGATTTGTATTATGAATCACATAGACTGCAATACCAGCGCTAGCTCATGGTTCTCTACAGAACATCATCTTAAATTAGTGCATACACTTTTGTTGCTACTGCATAACGTGGACACCAATACCGTGGAAGTCGTGAGTGTAAAGGGAGAGGAGCAGTGTGGGAGAACAAGCCCTACCTCTCTCTCGCAGGGTTGCCGGTCTATGTCCTTGTTCTGTGCTCCTGCGAAACCGGATCTGACATAATTATCATGGAGATCGCCCATCCATTCTGATGTCATTGGAGACACACACTAACCGCTTGATGGATCAGATTAATCCGTCCTCTCATTTCAAAATAACGAAGAAAACAAAGAACAATGTGCAACACAAATCAAAGCGTGTGTTACCACAATTAATTTGTTTTTGAATTAAGCTGTACATTAAAACAAATACTGTTTGATTTTTTTTTGTTTCCCTCGAATATCTGGGAAAAAGTACGTATTTATACATATTTTTATGTCAAGTATTAGTAATGGTATATTGTACATAGTACGCAGCCCGTGGTCTCCCGGCAGCGTTCTCGCTTCCCGTGCACGGGGTCCCGGGTTCGAACCGATTGAGGCGGCGCAGTTGTTAGCACACTGGACTCGCATTCGGGAGGACGACGGTTCAAACCCGTCTGCGGCCATCCCTATTTAGGTTTTCCGTGATTTCCCTAAATCCTTTCAGGCAAATGCCAGGATGGTTCCTTTGAAATGACACGGCCGATTTCCTTTCCAATCCTTCCCTAATCCGAGCTTGTGCTCCGTCTCTAATGACCTCGTTGTTGACGGGATGTTAAACACTAATCTCCTCCTCCCGGGATTCCCAGCGGAGTCTCCATTGGGGCCTTGCCTCGTACGGCGGTGCGGGTCTCCAGCACCGCTACCCTACGCTCTGTCAAGAAGCATGGGACTTCATTTCCGTATTGTACATTAATTTCACTGCCATGGTAGACTTACGGCAATACCTATAGCCATATCACATCATTTATTACAGTATCATTGGCAATACTCTTCAATATAATTTTTCTTATTACTGCATTTTCATGTGCTCCTCTATTTAGGTTGTCATATAAAGGGTTTCGTTCCTCCCCCAACTTCAAAGTGTAGTTTCCATCTCCTCCATATATATGTAACATCACTAGTTATGTTTTACTTTATTAATATTGCCGTAATATGTTTTCTACTGCACATCTATTAAATGCAATTTTGGCCAATTTTGAAAATTACACTGTAATTGAAGTTTTGTGTCATTGGCGCTGAATATTTTTTGACGAACGATAACGTTTATTGTAGAGTAAAAACATTTTTTATAGAGTAATATGGATAGGGTGTAATTATAATATTTATTGTGGGAACAATTCATTCACATTAAAATAATATTGGAAATCATCGTCGGTTCAAACTGTTCAGTTTAGCCATCTGAAGGTCGGAGATGTTTGTCTTGTAATGTGCCACACGGTGACAGCCATTCCGGCCTCTGATGTTGTGGAAGGTGTTAATGTTGAGTAAATATCCTGTATCCGTAATTCAACTTACGCATCGACAAAATTGCTTAAAACTTTGTTATTTTATAAAAGTATGCTTCATCCATTCCAATATTAGTTCTTGGAAACACAGGTCTGACGACGCCATAAAGCGAAGCGCATTGTAGGGAATAATAACAAGAAGAATTTATCCACCAAGACAAGAGTACATTTTCGTGAAAGAAAATCTTGCCTTCCGCCTTCGTGTGTGTCCGCAAGTGGAGAGCGAGGCTAAAACTTAACGTTATTCCGTCTGAACAGGAGTAATTTTGAGTCAGTTTAATCTTAAGGCAGCACCTTTCTAATACTGGTGGTCACCAAAACGATGGTAACTGAGAAGGACGCCAGAAACACAGAGGTACATTACTGCGAGGTAGTTGGCGGTTAGGACCAGCCAGGGAATGGCAGCCTAGCAGATCTTGGGGGTTCTCTTAAATCTTGCTGGTAAGATAGGCGTAGATAGCCTCTTGCAGGACCGGTCGTTTAGGGTGGCAACGGGAAACAGCGTCTGACCTGATAGTACGCTGTTCCCTCGCTGGGACCGAGTTTTTAAACAGACCCCAGCAGGGTCACACGGCCCCACTTTTGTCGGTGTCCTCGAGTAGACAACACGTTGTGTCCATCACGGAGGAATTCGTAGACAACCGCCATCCGCCGTCGTCACAACATGCTAGGTAACACACCACGTGCTCCCCTGTCCACTGTTCCTCCTCAATGCTAGCATTTATGTCTCTCGTTTCTCAAGCTTGTAGGATCTTCATTGAAAACCTTCTTGAAACTTTTATTTAACGGTTGATAACACATGAACGTGACATAGAACGCTAGTATCCTCTTACCTCACGATGTCAGTGTCTTATATTTGTTTTCTCTTGATTTGTAAATCTTGAATGCAGAAGATATCGGAATGAAATTGTGGAATTTGGTCTCTTCCTGTTATTCTGACTGCGGTACTGCACTTGTTTTTCGCCTGTGTACCCAAGTGACTAATTCTCATTGATAAAAAACATTCAGTCAGATGCTTCCTCGACCACACTGAATGGCAACACCTTCATTAGGTTCGATTTGTTAGTAGAAGCGTTGGGCGGGCGAAGTGCAACACTAGAAGCGGAGCAAAAGAAGTAATTGATAGGAGTTACAACTAAAATTGCCATGTTGTAGTGTCCGCAAAATAACAGGACCTCGACCAGTGACTTTGTTAAGCTGTGACTATATAATTAGTAAATATAATCTGTCCTCACTCTGAAACGTATGAACGATAAATTTACCTGGTCCCAAAACAAACTGTTTTTGTCGAAAACACTTAAATTGCTAAAAATGTGGTTTGCGAACCTTGAACACTCTTCAGTATTACAATTTGGAAAACAGTTAATTGAAATCTTGCACCATTCCTGAAGTAATGCAATTTCGGAGTGCAGATTATACCACCAAATGAGGAGTTTTACTGCAAGCATTCTTCTAATCCCCCCCTCCCTCTCTCTCTCTCTCTCTCTCTGTGTATGTGTTGTCTATCTCTGTCTCTATCTCTCTCCCTCTCTCTCCCCCTCCCTCTTTCCCTCTACACACACACACACACACACACACACACACACACACACACACGTATACAAACAAGGACGCACACGCGCGCGTGCTCGTATGCGTGCGCGAATCACAGTGAAAAGTTAAAAATGAAAAAAATAAAAATAGTTTCACAGGTTATCAATGCTCATAAGCCACACAAAAAAACGGACAGACAATAAACACTGTAATAATGTGCTGAGTGAGGCCATACATAAGTTCAGTTTGAATTTAAAAAGTGACATGAATTGTAAATAACGCAAATGCAGTGTGAGAAAAAGTGAAAAAGGCAAAAGCTGCCAAGTGTAGATGTGAAACGAAGCCTTTCGACACCAACCTCTGCTAACAAAGAGGGAAGAAGCAGTGGTTTGGAGATTTTGTAAACAACAGGCAGACACACTGTAAGTACATTCCACACCACCTGTATAAACCAAATGCTATTTTTAATCTAAAACAACCAAAAATGAGCATCCAATTTGCAGAATGACGACAGAAGGTACTTTATGATAAAAGCGGAATGCATTTGGTGTGTTAAAATTCTCTTTCATCAAATTGCGGTAAGCTTAAGTGGAAAACCAATAAAAACTGAATTTAATATTTGTTGCGTAGCAGGCCGGGGTGGCCGAGCGGTTCTAGGCGCTACAGTCTGGAACCGCGCGACCGCTACGGTCGCAGGTTCGAATCCTGCCTTGGGCATGGATGTGTGTGATGTCCTTAGGTTAGTTAGGTTTAAGTAGTTCTAAGTTCTAGGGGACTGATGACCTCAGAAGTGAAGTCCCATAGTGCTCAGAGCCATTCTTTTCTGTTGCGGAAGATGGCTACGCAAACGAATATATAATTTCTTTCGCATTTTCATATAATAAACTGAGTTAATTGACACACTTGTTTAATTTTGTATACAAAGAATTTCTTGATCTTTGCTTTGGAGGGCACCAATTTAATTATGTCAGATGTCCAGGGCTATTTTAAAACATTCAGCTTAAGATTCACATTTTTGAAACGCCTCCATCAATAAATCTAAAACCGACAGCTTACACCTGAGTGTACTGTGGACACTCCCGTCTCGTACGATGACAACAGCCGTGTTTACTGTGCCTGAATCCATACGTTCCTGATTTGACGAACTCTCAGGCTTCCCATAGCACTCTGAGTGGCCTGCTGAATCACATGATCTTGTGGGTGGGACTGTTTGGAGCAGTAAGTGAAACATACCGGTCAACATCCCCGCAATTTGGTAGCTGAGTGGCATTTGATCATCAATGTTTCGTTTGATCATGCCATACCTGATGAAACGTGTGGACAACCTTTCTCTTCGAAATGAATCCATTTTCAGCCGGCCGCGGTGGTCTAGCGGTTCAGGCGCTGCAGTCCGGAACCGCGGGACTGCTACGGTCGCAGGTTCGAATCCTGCCTCGGGCATGGGTGTGTGTGACGTCCTTAGGTTAGTTAGGTTTAAGTAGTTCTAAGTTCTAGGGGACTTATGACCTAATATGTTGAGTCCCATAGTGCTCAGAGCCATTTGAACCTTTAATTTGAATCCATTTTCAAGGCTACAGGAGGAATTACACTGATGACCAACCGTTCGTATGATAAGCTTATTAGTAATTCCAGTTAAAATAAAATTTTTGTTGGAGTCTGAATAGACAACGGTAAAGTAAAAACAGAAGATTGCATTGAGTGAGCTAAAACTGACTAAAAATAATAAAAAAATTCTGTGAATGTCCCTCTACCTGTAAGTAATACGTTCGTCAATTTCAAAATTGATAGTAATTTAATTTATTTTGCCGTATGCTATAGAAGTGAACCATAGGTGAGGAATTTTTACAATAATTTGCACATAACACCCTATGTAACAGACTACAGGCTTAGTCTCAATCCGTGCAGTAGAGATAAATAATACGGTTAATGCCAAATGGTTCGCAACATCGTATGTCCTCAACGACTGGCAACTGTTTTTATTTCAGTTATTTAAAAATCGTAGAATGCAATAGATTTATCACCTAAATACGCAATTCTCGAGCCTTCTGTTTTCTGAAAGCATTAGGCAAGTCTTATCCAACAAATTAGGCGAGAAACACACTGCTACTGGTCGGTGCATTCGGAATACGGACGGTGAACGAAGTTACTTCATAATCGCCGAAGTGAAAAGCAGACATGGCGCAAACTTCAGAAGCTTTACACAAAATATCACACTGCAGTGCTTTTCATATATCCCCCCCCCCCCACATCCCCAAAGCTGAAAATATTATTCTTACATGGAGAACAATTCCACCGAATTTTCATAAGATGCAGTCAATGTTCACTTTGCTTAGAATTACAAAAAGACAATGAATACAGTGGTACAAATTAATCATCACCATTGTTATGTATTGCCACAAACAAAGTATCATACATAATATCTTATCCATCATAATTTTACTTTTTACTGTATATCGAATTCATACCAACATGATGAATATTTCCTGAAAAAAATCATCACAAGGTTTGTTCTAATTTATTGGTTTTTAAAGCAGTTTGATGCTGTTATCCATCTTTTCACATTTTCTATTAGTGTTTTCATTTTTGTGTTACTTTTTCATCTAACTTCCTCAATAATAGATTTTGATTACTCTAGTCTTCGTCTTTCTTCCTTAAAGTTCTCAGTCGGAGGACAGGTCGGCAGCAGTTTGGTTGGTAGCAGATATCTAGTCTTTGCGTCTTCTTCTTCTTTATTTATGTGTAGTCAGCATGTTTCATAAAGTGATCTATGTACACTCTTTGACATAAAACTCGACCGGCGGCCGGCCGCTTCAGAGGCTAATTCCGCGCCGATCGCGACATGGGACAAAAAAACTGGCCAACTCGCTAATTCTCTAAGTCCGGTTATCTGCACAATCTGGCAACACTGTAGACTGCGGCACTTCCTGGAGGAAAACTTCTCCCAAGATAGAGAGACTCTAGGCTGATTACGCCTGTGGTCTAGCGGTAGCGTGCGTTGTTTCTGTTCATAATGTCAGTGGATCGAGAGCAGCTGGCATAAAATATTTTTATAGCCTCTTCTGTCTGAATGCTGAAGACGTGAATGTAATGGTAGCGCAGATTCAATCTATTTCGCTTTGTGACACACCGATATCAAAATTTTATCTAGTAACGATTTTGCGGCAGATTTCCTGCAGACTGTCCTCCTCTGGACGCCGTATGCGGCAAAGCTCCGGGATCCATTTGCTGGCTACTGGCAGCGGCCGTGGCGACAGCAGCGGCGCTGCACTCCCCCGTTCTTTATCGAAAGCGCCTGCTACCGCTCATCGCTTTTGATGATTTAAAACGCTTTATTATTAAATGTTGCTCCACAGAAAATTTCTACAATTTCCATTCACGCTCAAAAGCAACGGAGACAGACGCCCTGATTAGTAGGCGGGTAATCGGCAAGAGCTGAGTATGGCCCGAAATTAATTTTATAGACTGGGACGAAATTAAACCACCTCACTACATTCGATGAATTTATAAATGCTTCATACCTCGTTTCTTTTCCTTTCAAACTTAATTATTTGTGCAACTTTTGGTCAATGTTTGGATGTTTTCGTCAAGCCAGAGTGAGCGTCTGTGGTGTAAAGTGTATTACAGTTCTTGTTTCATTCCTTATGGTAAGTCTATGCGATAAACTGTGTGAATACCTTGCAATGCATGCTCTGTAGCAGTGCAGGCACACTGCACATTTGGAGTTCCATGTATGGGTTCATGAAGTATTTATTGTTGATCGGAAGTGATAGTTAAGGTCATCAGATTTAAACCAGAAAAATTTGTCGTTTTGAAGGTTTCAGAGAACGGAAAGGAATTGCTAACGCCGGTGTTCGAAAATGTCTACAGTTAAATGCTATTGCAAAAATTTAGGAGATGGGAACTATATTAATGAACATGTGCACTTCATAAACAACCTTCCGACATGTTAGACCTATATGACGAACAAAGCTCAGATTTATATCGTTGACAGTCGGTTTGAATCTTTTCAGGACCTATTTTACAGTGAAGCACCTTGGAATTTGCAAAGCAGAAATCCATGATATTAACTTAATTTACTAAGTCGAAATCGGACGAAGATTGATGTTTAAAGGCATTCTTCAGATTTCGCATAAGAAATTTTTACTAGCAGTTTGCAACTCCATTAATTAAAATGGAAAATAAAAGGTTGTAGTCAGCGGCTTCAACCGTGATTCGAACTTATAGTGCAAGCACTGCAACGCACAAGGGAATCTCTGAGCTAACGACACACTGGCGGCCAGAGGCGGACTATAGTCACTGCGATGTTGCCTGAGCCTCAAAACGCAACCTTAAACACACAAACAGAGGAGGTGGAGATTACTGTTTTAACTTCCCGTCGACAACGATGTCATTAGAGACGGAGCACAAGCTCGCATTAGGGAAGGATGGGGAAGGAAATCGGCCGTGCCCTTCCTAAGGAACCATCCCGGCATTTGCCTGAAGCGATTTAGGGAAATCATTGAAAACCTAAATCAGGATGGCCGGGCGCGGGATTGCACCGTCGTCCTCCCGAATGCACACACAAACAGGTGTTACTTATGTGAAGAACGCCGTTCTTGGAGTCCAGAAATTAAATATACTTTCTAATTGTGTCATCTTGCAGTGGATTATATCGTACGAGTCTTCGATGTGGAAAACGAATGTCAAGTGAATTTAGCGAGGTAAGGCCGACCTACACCCGGAAGTAAATGCACTATCAGAGTGTTGACAAATACTTGCTACGACGCTGCCATTTCTCGGCTCTCTGACGAGGCAGCTCTTCAGCGAAATGCTTTCCGTGATTCTCCGATACGGTTCTTCAGAGTGGAGACGCGCGCGCACGTTTGGTTTTTATGCGGCGTTCTCCCCTGATGGTTTCTGACGTCGCCTTGTGGGCTATGTATACATATGAGACATTCAATTATCATTAATCCAGAATGATACAAGTTTCAGCTTCCGGCGTGGAAGAAGGCTGTTGACGCCGACATTATATCATTTCAACGTAGGGAAAGCAAAACGGATCATTCAATGTTTCTCATTCAACATAAAGCATGTGAGATAAATTTCCGTAACGTTCATAATCATCTAAAATTACAAACGAAGTAAAAATACACCGGAAGCTTATTCGAATTGAATATAATGTAAGATACCAAACGCTTTGCACCTCGATGTCGAATTTGTCCACTTGCAATCGTTTGCAGCATGCACATAGAATGTCATGATTACCACGAGAATGAAGGTAAGGATGGAAGCAAAAAGAGACGCAGTCAACAAATATTCTATTCCTCATGGCATTCATTTCATTTGACACGTAAGAAGAGGTAAAGCGGGAATTTACTTTCGTTAACACGGAAGATATGCCGCACATATCGATAACGAGGAAGTCTGCGTCTTCATACGTTTCCTCCTTGAAATGTGTATGCTCTATTATATACTAAGTAGCCCGATCATTTTTTCAGTAATGTTACCCTCTTGTTTGACCCCGTAACGATGAACAGATTCCAAATGCATATGTCTGCGTGAAAGTAGCTGTTCGAACTCTTTCTGGGTTGTTTTTTTGTGTTTTATTGCATGGAATTCCTGAAGCAGACCACTGTGCCTTCCCCCCTCGTGGGTTAGGTCTCAAAACTAAACCGCTTTGTATCCAATGGCATAATTTATTCATACAGCATCAGCATAAGACTCTTGCGAGTGAGAGAATGACAATAACAATCGTAACAAGAACAAGCAAATAATGAATGATGTTTATTCCAACGCAGAACGAGAATGGCTTTAAATATAAAAATCTATATCTATATCCATATATATTGATCTTTGAGTTGGCACAATGCAAATATATTCTTAGCTTTTAGTTACTGAATTTAGTTCTGGATGTTTGCAGAGAAAAGGAAAAGTCGGTACTTCTCGCTAGTGTAATATAATGTGAACCAGCAACTACCCTTTCCTTAGAACACGACTCAAGCAGGTCCTCAAGTAGGCACTGCTGTATTCTGTTCCCTGACATTGCTCTGATGACGGTTAATGCAGATAGTTCCGATTATGAAATACAAAACGTATTGCAGGTTAGTTCCTAGGATAGTAACATTAAATTTGCGTTGTAGACGGCAAATGAACGTGACGACTATCCATATTACTCATCAATATAAAAAGACAATATTTTGGGAATTTAGCAGGATTACTCAAAATGAATTCTGAAATTGGGTGACTGACCGCACAGGTGCTAAACGTCGTCAAGAGTATACGATGTCCTAATCGCATTAGGAATATGAAGATCGTCTTCGACAGCTCGCAACTTTTACATTGCTATCTCCACCCTACTCCAGACAGCTCTCGGTGAAGTTGCACTACGTTGCCGATGTTATGGAAGGCCTTCAAACCGACAACAGACCACAGATTGAAAAATTCAAGCGAATTCTCTTGCAGCGTAAGCTTATTGTAACTAATCTAAATATTATTGGAGAGGAACATTGTCCTATTCAAAAAAAGTAAAATGTTACACACTGTTGACGTCAAACGGACATTATCTATGTCCTGTCTTGTGTCCTACTCATCTATAATATCAAGTGTACTATGAAAATGATTATATATAATGGATTATAAGGTAATGCATTGATACCAGATGGTGGGGGCCGGCCGATGTGGCCGTGCGGATCTAGGCGCTTCAGTCTGAAACCGCGTGACCGCTACGGTCGCAGGTTCGAATCCTGCCTCGGGCATGGATGTGTGTGATGTCCTTAGGTTAGTTAGGTTTAAGTAGTTCTAAGTTCTAGGGGACTGATGACTTAGAAGTTAAGTCCCATAGTGCTCAGAGCCATTTGAGCCATTTGAACCATTTGAAATATTTAACACAAAATGACATTAAAAATTTAAGTTATTCACGAGCAGCTAGTTGAGAATATGTATGAACATTAAATGACACGACGAACCGTCTTGTTCTGCATATGGATTCAAACCCAGCTCATGCAGACTAAGCAAAGATTTCGTGACTGACGGAAACTAGCAGTCATTCCTGATTAGGCATACAGAGAGTGATATACCTCGATTTTAGACAGTATCAATTAGCAAATATCAACTTTAAATTGCATAACGCAAACATTTTTAACAGACGCGAATTCCTACCCAGCATCTATTGTCCCTGTTAACGAACTACGAGAGATGTTAAATATTGCTTCTTCACAAGTAACTTACTTGAAATGCCGTGAGGTAAAGCTCTGTGTTGGACACGGATTCGAACCCGGAACCTAATCGGATTGCTATCGAAGCACAGTCAAATGTGACATATCGGAATTTCGCGGCAGTAACTAGATGTTTTAACTGAAATGACGAGACGAAACATTAATTTTTTCCTTCCCAGGACTCCAACCCGGCACCTATCGCTGTTATATTCTAGAGAAAACTAACGTTAAATATGGGTTTGTTGCACCAGCAGTGACATGTGAGCATGTTTGAACTGAAATAATATGACGAAGAGTTCAGCGCTCACTGGGAATAGAGCCCCACACATATCGTTGTTGACTACACACAAAGAGACGTCAGCTACCGAATTTTTCTCCATCAGCTGCTCAGAATAGCATCTTGAACTTACAGTCATCTCGCAAATAGTTCTGTGTCTCACTGGGAGTTAAAAACGTCGGATATCGTTAGTGTTGACAGCGAATGAAAATACATTAAAAATCAAAATTACTATCCACCAGCAGATAGGTGTTCTCATGCTAGAACTTGATAATACACAATTAAATCTTTAGTGCCGGGCCAGGATTCGATCCCATTCACGCATAATATGTGAAGGTGTTGAGGAATCTGCAGTTTTGAACAAACAACAAATTGTAGCCGAGCTGTATTGCCACGAAGGGATCAAATTCCGCGTTAAGGGCGGTCTGAGTTGCATTCCCAGTTCAGAACCAATTTTATCGACATACAGAAGCTCAAATAAAAGATGTAATAAGTGTCCTGTGACCATACATAGCGTTTGTGTCGTCACTTGAAATAAATAACTAGTATAAGAAAGGTTACTGGTGATAGAGTTTCTACATGTCGCCACTCCAGACTTTATTGTGGTTCAACCTACCGTCTACTTGGTAAAGAAGGATTATCATCTTTAATGTGAATTTTCAGACCACGCAGCCATTATATCTCCTTCACTTGGTGTAGCCAGGAGAGAATGGAATCTGTCTCTCCCTATCTAAAATCATTGACAGAAGTGGGAATCGAACCCAGACCATAGGTATAACAACCTACCATCCGTCCAACAGACCACGAAATCCTCTTCCCTGCGAGTCATTTTTTCTATCGTAACGCAGTTGCGCCACACTGGATGAGAATTCTGACACACAGGCTTCCTGTAGTAATTTGCAGCATGTTAAGTAAATTCATTTACTTGGTTGACCAAATCACCATGAACTAGCTGCCACGGCTACCCAGTGCATACATTCGACTATTTTGTAATCACAGAAATAAAATCACGTTACTGCCACCTACACACAACTGCCAACATTGTAGGATGCAGAAGTTTAAATAGGAAGTGTTCCTTTCCACTTGAGCTATTCTATTGCGCTATCTGTTACTAGAAAACGTCGTTCAGTCCAAAAGAAAAGCTGTAACTGTTTGTCTCTCAGAAGTCAAGACCTGGCCATATGCATAATCTCACAGTGCTGTGGAATCCAAAAGTTCTGGAGGAGTAGTTGCCGAGCTCTGGAGCTGTTGTAGCTACGTGTCAGCTTGTAGCATAGATAAGATGTCGCGAGTTCGAATACATTCAGTGCTACATTTTTTAAAACGCAATTCTGCTCTCTGCTGAAGTTATCAATCTAATGGAACTTTGAACATAATTCCCTTCACTTCTCAATCCAAAGTAGTCGCATGTGGAAAAAGGACTAACTACTGTGACATTATGTTCTATTCAGGTTTAATAGACAGCAGGCAGCAGATGCATCTCGAAGATGTGCAGGGAGAGCGCATCGTGCCATAATATGTCAGAAAAGTATTTTCTACATTAGCCGTCGTGTGGTAGTGATATTTTATTCTTCTTCAAACTTTGATTGACAGCTTTAACTCAGAACAAATTTTCTACATGCATGTAATCAATAAACTGCATGTGCATTGTCAGACTGTCATAGGTAACATCAGAGAATTCGCATGTATCGTTGATGATTAATTTCTCTCTCATGTTTACTATTGTTTTAACAACACTAAAGGAAACCTTACGAAAATTGTGCACTGTATTATAAGAAATGAAATCAAACTAACCATGATAACCTTACGACGAAAGTTTCTGTACACAAGCATGCCTCTATCGACACGAATTAGTAAAATACTACTCACTTAGATTTTGATTGGGTCTGTGTTTAATTGGTATGCTGTGTCATGCTCAAGAGGTATGCAAATGTGGCATTTCATAAATATAGTTACGTATTCCTAGAAACCCAAAATTCGCTTGTCAGAGGCGGAAAGAGGCGTTAACTGTTGTGCAGCGTTGTAAGTTTTTCAACATTGCACTATGAGCTGAAAGCATTTTCTTGCGATTTCCTTATTGATGTTTGATCTGACTGCTTGTAGCTCTTTCACAGAAGGGATAAAAACGTTTCAGTCAGTGAGACTGGAACTGCGAACCGTAACAAACGCTGTTTCACAGGTCAGCACGTTACCACAGAGCTGGCGAGCAGGTATGGGTCTCAGCTTCCTATTACGACGGCAATAGTAACTAGAACTCGTAAACCGCTATTTAAAGGTCGAGATTAGTTGCGATTTCCACCTGCAACGACTTTCCTGGGCTGAAAACCGTAAATTTTCAATCTTTTGTTACCCTTCAAGCTATAGTAACTCAGATTATTCAATGGAAACGACAGGTAAAATCAAGTGAACTTTGAGGCTTAATTCCGTGCACACCAGGAAGTAACTCGTCGATCACAGAGTTGCCAAACATACGTTGCCTTGTTGCCAAATCTCAGTTACAGTACCAGCAGGAAGAAAACGAACCGATGTGATCCTACAGCGGTCTGGGAAGTGACCATAGCTGGTGTCTCCAAGTCGCGGCTGCTACGGCCTGGAATACGTAATGCGTCTGATTCGCTTTCTGTAACTAGGTTTAGGGACTGGAGCGTAGTTACTAATAATACTCAGAACTGACTGCAAACTGAGCATCATAAATCAATAACTTTCATTATTGTTTTTACATTTCTTTCGTAAGTGCACTCAAAACTAAGAAAGTCATTCACAGGCGTTTTCGTGCCTCGCCGATAGTCGAGCACAACATACAAATAAAAATAAAAAGGAATGTGTGTGTGTGTGTGTGTGTGTGTGAGAGAGAGAGAGAGAGTGAGAGAGAGAGAGAGAGAGAGAGAAATAAAAAGCAATGAGAGAGAGTGTAAAAAATTGTTGTAAAGAAATTGAATCATGGTATTTAAAGAAATCTTTCATTAAAATGACACGTTCCACATCATTACGAAATGTCGTATTCATGATCTATGGAACAAGAGTTAATCTAATGTAATCTAATCTAATCTAATCACATCATATTGATGAGTAGCCATGAAGGGTCATGAATTATCGAAAGTTTTGCCAATACCAGTAACCAAATCTAAACTTGAAAATAAAAGACGACAATTTTTGTAATAAACCGTGACTCCTATCAAGACCCTTTCATCCCTGTTATCTAACCACGAAAGATGTCTGATATACCTCCATTCTGAAGTAACAAAGTGTGCATGCATTTAAAGATGAAGTGCATGATGTGAAGTTCTGTGACGGAGATACGAACCCAACACGTAATCCGATTGTTAACTAAGAAAAATCAAATGTTACGTATCGGTTTTTCTTACGAGCCGCTAGGTGTCTGAATCTAAAATAAGGATACAAACTTTTGTGCCTAAGCGACAATCGAACTGCACACCTACCGCGCATCCACGAATATAGCTTAAGTATCAGTTGCTTACTCATGAACAGTAAGATGTGTGCGTGTTTGACCAGAAATAACGACACCTGTTGCGATTGTTGGCAACACATGAACAGACATTGAAATTGCGCGTTAATTTTCACTAGCAGGTGGGTGTGCACTTGATAAAGCTAGAAATGAAATTATGAATATTTTTGTACTGGATCAGGTTTCAGACCCACATACTTACCTTTGGAGGAGACCTAGAGAAGATTGCAGTCTTGGGAAAAGGAACGAAATGACTGAACTATACTGTTCCGAGAGATTCAGATCCTCGAACTAAGAAATTTGCTGAATTTGTGAAAAATCAAAATGGCTTCACATCCAGCCTATGATGCCTAGAAGAGTCTTTACATCCTGCTGACATGAGAATAGCATAATCTCTGCGTCAGAAGCTTCCTTCTACTTGACCATTTAATAGACTTGCATTTTTTCCACCGTGACTAATTTTGTAAGCTAAGCACATCATCCGTTACAGCACACTCCTGGGGCTAGGTAATGTGGCCACAATGGTCTGGTGGAACGAGCTATCACAGGCGCAATGCGTGGGTTCTGGCATTTACTTTTAAGAGGCACAAACAGATTTATTTTACCTCTGGTAACCTCAAGAGAAAGACGTTATAATCCAGAATCCGCATTAAACATCACGTTCCTTCATTACCAACTGGGCAGAGCCGGTTTACGTTGGGAAATGACACAGCGGAAGTCATGGTAAAAAGAAATACAGTCGCCAGTAAGCTTACTTACATTAGAAAATTTTATTTTATTTGATGAACCGATAGCCATTTAAAGGGACAGGGCTCTTATTTTACTTGTACTTGATTGAACTAGAGACGTTTAAAAATTTGGTGCTGGACTGTGATTCGAATTCGTATCTCCTCTTTCGAGGATCTGAATCTCTCGGAACAGTATAGTTCAGTCATTTCGTTCCTTTTCCCAAGACTGCAATCTTCTCTAGGTCTCCTCCAAAGGTAAGTATGTGGGTCTGAAACCTGATCCAGTACAAAAATATTCATAATTTCATTTCTAGCTTTATCAAGTGCACACCCACCTGCTAGTGAAAATTAACGCGCAATTTCAATGTCTGTTCATGTGTTGCCAACAATCGCAACAGGTGTCGTTATTTCTGGTCAAACACGCACACATCTTACTGTTCATGAGTAAGCAGCTGATACTTAAGCTATATTCGTGGATGCGCGGTAGGTGTGCAGTTCGATTGTCGCTTAGGCACAAAAGTTTGTATCCTTATTTTAGATTCAGACACCTAACGGCTCGTAAGAAAAACCGATACGTAACATTTGATTTTTCTTAGTTAACAATCGGATTACGTGTTGGGTTCGTATCTCCGTCACAGAACTTCACATCATGCACTTCATCTTTAAATGCATGCACACTTTGTTACTTCAGAATGGAGGTATATCAGACATCTTTCGTGGTTAGATAACAGGGATGAAAGGGTCTTGATAGGAGTCACGGTTTATTACAAAAATTGTCGTCTTTTATTTTCAAGTTTAGATTTGGTTACTGGTATTGGCAAAACTTTCGATAATTCATGACCCTTCATGGCTACTCATCAATATGATGTGATTAGATTAGATTAGATTACATTAGATTAACTCTTGTTCCATAGATCATGAATACGACATTTCGTAATGATGTGGAACGTGTCATTTTAATGAAAGATTTCTTTAAATACCATGATTCAATTTCTTTACAACAATTTTTTACACTCTCTCTCATTGCTTTTTATTTCTCTCTCTCTCTCTCTCTCTCTCTCTCTCTCTCTCACACACACACACACACACACACATTCCTTTTTATTTTTATTTGTATGTTGTGCTCGACTATCGGCGAGGCACGAAAACGCCTGTGAATGACTTTCTTAGTTTTGAGTGCACTTACGAAAGAAATGTAAAAACAATAATGAAAGTTATTGATTTATGATGCTCAGTTTGCAGTCAGTTCTGAGTATTATTAGTAACTACGCTCCAGTCCCTAAACCTAGTTACAGAAAGCGAATCAGACGCATTACGTATTCCAGGCCGTAGCAGCCGCGACTTGGAGACACCAGCTATGGTCACTTCCCAGACCGCTGTAGGATCACATCGGTTCGTCTTCTTCCTGCTGGTACTGTAACTGAGATTTGGCAACAAGGCAACGTATGTTTGGCAACTCTGTGATCGACGAGTTACTTCCTGGTGTGCACGGAATTAAGCCTCAAAGTTCACTTGATTTTACCTGTCATTTCCATTGAA
The DNA here is from genome assembly GCF_023864275.1 of Schistocerca cancellata. Lineage (NCBI taxonomy): Eukaryota > Metazoa > Arthropoda > Insecta > Orthoptera > Acrididae > Schistocerca > Schistocerca cancellata. Next base: position 1,200,328,615 of record NC_064626.1, read on the forward strand.
TAATCTGAGTTACTATAGCTTGAAGGGTAACAAAAGATTGAAAATTTACGGTTTTCAGCCCAGGAAAGTCGTTGCAGGTGGAAATCGCAACTAATCTCGACCTTTAAATAGCGGTTTACGAGTTCTAGTTACTATTGCCGTCGTAATAGGAAGCTGAGACCCATACCTGCTCGCCAGCTCTGTGGTAACGTGCTGACCTGTGAAACAGCGTTTGTTACGGTTCGCAGTTCCAGTCTCACTGACTGAAACGTTTTTATCCCTTCTGTGAAAGAGCTACAAGCAGTCAGATCAAACATCAATAAGGAAATCGCAAGAAAATGCTTTCAGCTCATAGTGCAATGTTGAAAAACTTACAACGCTGCACAACAGTTAACGCCTCTTTCCGCCTCTGACAAGCGAATTTTGGGTTTCTAGGAATACGTAACTATATTTATGAAATGCCACATTTGCATACCTCTTGAGCATGACACAGCATACCAATTAAACACAGACCCAATCAAAATCTAAGTGAGTAGTATTTTACTAATTCGTGTCGATAGAGGCATGCTTGTGTACAGAAACTTTCGTCGTAAGGTTATCATGGTTAGTTTGATTTCATTTCTTATAATACAGTGCACAATTTTCGTAAGGTTTCCTTTAGTGTTGTTAAAACAATAGTAAACATGAGAGAGAAATTAATCATCAACGATACATGCGAATTCTCTGATGTTACCTATGACAGTCTGACAATGCACATGCAGTTTATTGATTACATGCATGTAGAAAATTTGTTCTGAGTTAAAGCTGTCAATCAAAGTTTGAAGAAGAATAAAATATCACTACCACACGACGGCTAATGTAGAAAATACTTTTCTGACATATTATGGCACGATGCGCTCTCCCTGCACATCTTCGAGATGCATCTGCTGCCTGCTGTCTATTAAACCTGAATAGAACAAAATGTCAGAGTAGTTAGTCCTTTTTCCACATGCGACTACTTTGGGTTGAGAAGTGAAGGGAATTATGTTCAAAGTTCCATTAGATTGATAACTTCAGCAGAGAGCAGAATTGCGTTTTAAAAAATGTAGCACTGAATGTATTCGAACTCGCGACATCTTATCTATGCTACAAGCTGACACGTAGCTACAACAGCTCCAGAGCTCGGCAACTATTCCTCCAGAACTTTTGGATTCCACAGCACTGTGAGATTATGCATATGGCCAGGTCTTGACTTCTGAGAGACAAACAGTTACAGCTTTTCTTTTGGACTGAACGACGTTTTCTAGTAACAGATAGCGCAATAGAATAGCTCAAGTGGAAAGGAACACTTCCTATTTAAACTTCTGCATCCTACAATGTTGGCAGTTGTGTGTAGGTGGCAGTAACGTGATTTTATTTCTGTGATTACAAAATAGTCGAATGTATGCACTGGGTAGCGGAGGCAGCTAGTTCATGGTGATTCGGTCAACCAAGTAAATGAATTTACTTAACATGCTGCAAATTACTACAGGGAGCCTGTGTGTCAGAATTCTCATCCAGTGTGGCGCAACTGCGTTACGATAGAAAAAATGACTCGCAGGGAAGAGGATTTCGTGGTCTGTTGGACGGATGGTAGGTTGTTATACCTATGGTCTGGGTTCGATTCCCACTTCTGTCAATGATTTTAGATAGGGAGAGACAGATTCCATTCTCTCCTGGCTACACCAAGTGAAGGAGATATAATGGCTGCGTGGTCTGAAAATTCACATTAAAGATGATATTCCTTCTTTACCAAGTAGATGGTAGGTTGAACCACAATAAAGTCTGGAGTGGCGACATGTAGAAACTCTATCACCAGTAACCTTTCTTATACTCAAAATATCCACGGGTATGCTGCCGGTCTATAGTGTCCAACGGGCACAATATTTCGGCGATCAAACATGTCGCCATCATCAGGTGAACTGACGGACTGAGCTCCTGTGAACGTGCCGGCACGGAGATCCGTACGCTATGGCTGCTCAGAGGGAACTGGGTTCGGTCGCGGCGGCGGCCGATTTAAATACCCTCCGCCCGCGGCGCGCTCCCTCCGCCGTCCGCGCCCAGCGCCACGGTCGCACGGTGGAACAGATTGCGACGGCGTCTGAGATGACGTCGGTGTGATAGCTCTGTCCGCCGTGGTCGTCACAACTATACGTCTGCTCGATTTACTCTTGATTAACCCGATCGCTGGTTCCCAAGCCTTGCTAAGATTATAGCCACAGTCCCGGTTTATGAGGTCGTCATTGGTGCGAATTTCGATGGTCTCTCTAGCAACGCTGTCCCAGTATCTCGACGTCTGTACCAGAATCCTCGTGCGGTCATACTCCATGGCGTGATTTTCCGACAAACAATGTTCAGCGACCGCCGACTTGCTCGGATACATCAGTCGAGTGTGCCTCTGGTGTTCACGGCATCGATCCTCGACGGTACGCATCGTCTGACCAATATACGACTTGCCACATTGACACGGAATCTGGTACACGCCGGCCTTCCTCAAACCGAGGTCATCTTTGGCGCTCCCCACTAGTGCACGAGTTTTATTTGGAGGACAAAACACAGTTCCGACCCGGTGTTTCTTCAGAATGCGGGCGATTTTCCCCGAGAGTGCGCCTGTGTATGGAATAAATGCAGTGCCTACCTCCTCCCTCGTGACTTCATCCATCTCAACAGGTTGTGCTGCAGTGGTTGGGCGGAGAGCACGTTGAATCTGCCACTCTGAGTACCCATTTTTTCGAAATACAGTTCTCAGATGTTCCAATTCCTGGGGTAGACTCTCTGCGTCGGAGATAGTGCGCGCCCTATGTACTAGTTATTTATTTCAAGTGACGACACAAACGCTATGTATGGTCACAGGACACTTACTACATCTTTTATTTGAGCTTCTGTATGTCGATAAAATTGGTTCTGAACTTGGAATGCAACTCAGACCACCCTTAACGCGGAATTTGATCCCTTCGTGGCAATACAGCTCGGCTACAATTTGTTGTTTGTTCAAAACTGCAGATTCCTCAACACCTTCACATATTATGCGTGAATGGGATCGAATAATGACCCGGCACTAAAGATTTAATTATGTATTATCAAGTTCTAGCATAAGAACACCTATCTGCTGGTGGATAATAATTTTGATTTTTAATGTATTTTCATTCGCTGTCAACACCAACGATATCCGACGTTTTTAACTCCCAGTGAGACACAGAACTATTTGCGAGATGACTGTAAGTTCAAGATGCTATTCTGAGCAGCTGATGGAGAAAAATTCGGTAGCTGACGTCTCTTTGTGTGTAGTCAACAACGATATGTGTGGGGCTCTATTCCCAGTGAGCGCTGAACTCTTCGTCATATTATTTCAGTTCAAACATGCTCACATGTCACTGCTGGTGCAACAAACCCATATTTAACGTTAGTTTTCTCTAGAATATAACAGCGATAGGTGCCGAGTTGGAGTCCTGGGAAGGAAAAAATTAATGTTTCGTCTCGTCATTTCAGTTAAAACATCTAGTTACTGCCGCGAAATTCCGATATGTCACATTTGACTGTGCTTCGATAGCAATCCGATTAGGTTCCGGGTTCGAATCCGTGTCCAACACAGAGCTTTACCTCACGGCATTTCAAGTAAATTACTTGTGAAGAAGCAATATTTAACATCTCTCGTAGTTCGTTAACAGGGACAACAGATGCTGGGTAGGAATTCGAGTCTGTTAAAAATGTTTGCGTTATGCAATTTAAAGTTGATATTTGCTAATTGATACTGTCTGAAGTCGAGGTATATCACTCTCTGTATGCCTAATCAGGAATGACTGCTAGTTTCCGTCAGTCACGAAATCTTTGCTTAGTCTGCATGAGCTGGGTTTGAAACCATATGCAGAACAAGACGGTTCGTCGTGTCATTTAATGTTCATACATATTCTCAACTAGCTGCTCGTGAATAACTTAAATTTTTAATGTCATTTTGTGTTAAATATTTCAAATGGTTCAAATGGCTCAAATGGCTCTGAGCACTATGGGACTTAACTTCTAAGTCATCAGTCCCCTAGAACTTAGAACTACTTAAACCTAACTAACCTAAGGACATCACACACATCCATGCCCGAGGCAGGATTCGAACCTGCGACCGTAGCGGTCACGCGGTTCCAGACTGAAGCGCCTAGAACCGCACGGCCACATCGGCAGGCCCCCACCATCTGGTATCAATGCATTACCTTATAATCCATTATATATAATCATTTTCATAGTACACTTGATATTATAGATGAGTAGGACACAAGACAGGACATAGATAATGTCCGTTTGACGTCAACAGTGTGTAACATTTTACTTTTTTTGAATAGGACAATGTTCCTCTCCAATAATATTTAGATTAGTTACAATATGCTTACGCTGCAAGAGAATTCGATTGTATTTTTCAATATGTGGTCTGTTGTCGGTTTGAAGGCCTTCCATAACATCGGCAACGTAGTGCAACTCCACCGAGAGCTGTCTGGAGTAGGGTGGAGATAGCAATGTGAAAGTTGCGAGCTGTCGAAGACGATCTTCATATTCCTAATGCGATTAGGACATCGTATACTCTTGACGACGTATAGCACCTGTGCGGTCAGTCACCCAATTTCAGAATTCATTTTGAGTAATCCTGCTAAATTCCCAAAATATTGTCTTTTTATATTGATGAGTAATGTGGATAGTCGTCACGTTCATGTGCCGTCTACAACGCAAATTTAATGTTACTATCCTAGGAACTAATCTGCAATACGTTTTGTATTTCATAATCGGAACTATCTGCATTAACCGTCATCAGAGCAATGTCAGGGAACAGAATGAAGCAGTGCCTACTTGAGGACCTGCTTGAGTCGTGTTCTAAGGAAAGGGTAGTTGCTGGTTCACATTATATTACACTAGCGAGAAGTACCGACTTTTCCTTTTCTCTGCAAACATCCAGAGCTAAATTCAGTAACTAAATGCTAAGAATATATTTGCATTGTGCCAACTCAAAGATCAATATATATGGATATAGATATAGATTTTTATATTTAAAGCTATTCTCGTTCTGCGTTGGAATAAACATCATTCATTATTTGCTTTTTCTTGTTACGATTGTTATTGTCATTCTCTCACTCGCAAGAGTCTTATGCTGATGCTGTATGAATAAATTATGCCATTGGATACAAAGCGGTTTAGTTTTGAGACCTAACCCACGAGGGGGGAAGGCACAGTGGTCTGCTTCAGGAATTCCATGCAATAAAACACAAAAAAAAAACCAGGAAGCGTTCGAACAGCTACTTTCACGCAGAGACATGCATTTGGAATCTGTTCATCGTTACGGGGTCAAACAAGAGGGTAACATTACTGAAAAAATGATCGGGCTACTTAGTATATAATAGAGCATACACATTTCAAGGAGGAAACGTATGAAGACGCAGACTTCCTCGTTATCATATCTTTCGTGTTAACGAAAGTAAATTCCCGCTTTACCTCTTCTTACGTGTCAAATGAAATGACTGCCATGAGGAATAGAATATTTGTTGACTGCGTCTCTTCTTGCTTCCATCCTTACCTTCATTCTCGTGGTAATCATGACATTCTATGTGCATGCTGAAAAACGATTGCAAGTGGACAAATTCGACATCGAGGTGCAAAGCGTTTGGTATCTTACATTATATTCAATTCGAATAAGCTTCCGGTGTATTTTTACTTCGTTTGTAATTTTAGATGATTATGAACGTTACGGAAATTTATCTCACATGCTTTATGTTGAATGAGAAACATTGAATGATCCGTTTTGCTTTCCCTACGTTGAAATGATATAATGTCGGCGTCAACAGCCTTCTTCCACGCCGGAAGCTGAAACTTGTATCATTCTGGATTAATGATAATTGAATGTCTCATATGTATACATAGCCCACAAGGCGACGTCGGAAACCATCAGGGGAGAACGCCGCATAAAAACCAAACGTGAGCGCGCGTCTCCACTCTGAAGAACCATATCGGAGAATCACGGCAAGCATTTCGCTGAAGAGCTGCCTCGTCAGAGAGCCGAGAAATGGCAGCGTCGTAGCAAGTATTTGTCAACACTCTGATAGTGCATTTACTTCCGGGTGTAGGTCGGCCTTACCTCGCTAAATTCACTTGACATTCGTTTTCCACATCGAAGACTCGTACGATATAATCCACTGCAAGATGACACAATTAGAAACGGCGTTCTTCACATAAGTAACACCTGTTTGTGTGTGCATTCGGGAGGACGACGGTGCAATCCCGCGCCCGGCCATCCTGATTTAGGTTTTCAATGATTTCCCTAAATCGCTTCAGGCAAATGCCGGGATGGTTCCTTAGGAAGGGCACGGCCGATTTCCTTCCCCATCCTTCCCTAATCCGAGCTTGTGCTCCATCTCTAATGACATCGTTGTCGACGGGAAGTTAAAACAGTAATCTCCACCTCCTCTGTTTGTGTGTTTAAGGTTGCGTTTTGAGGCTCAGGCAACATCGCAGTGACTATAGTCCGCCTCTGGCCGCCAGTGTGTCGTTAGCTCAGAGATTCCCTTGTGCGTTGCAGTGCTTGCACTCTAAGTTCGAATCACGGTTGAAGCCGCTGACTACAACCTTTTATTTTCCATTTTAATTAATGGAGTTGCAAACTGCTAGTAAAAATTTCTTATGCGAAATCTGAAGAATGCCTTTAAACATCAATCTTCGTCCGATTTCGACTTAGTAAATTAAGTTAATATCATGGATTTCTGCTTTGCAAATTCCAAGGTGCTTCACTGTAAAATAGGTCCTGAAAAGATTCAAACCGACTGTCAACGATATAAATTTGAGCTTTGTTCGTCATATAGGTCTAACATGTCGGAAGGTTGTTTATGAAGTGCACATGTTCATTAATATAGTTCCCATCTCCTAAATTTTTGCAATAGCATTTAACTGTAGACATTTTCGAACACCGGCGTTAGCAATTCCTTTCCGTTCTCTGAAACCTTCAAAACGACAAATTTTTCTGGTTTAAATCTGATGACCTTAACTATCACTTCCGATCAACAATAAATACTTCATGAACCCATACATGGAACTCCAAATGTGCAGTGTGCCTGCACTGCTACAGAGCATGCATTGCAAGGTATTCACACAGTTTATCGCATAGACTTACCATAAGGAATGAAACAAGAACTGTAATACACTTTACACCACAGACGCTCACTCTGGCTTGACGAAAACATCCAAACATTGACCAAAAGTTGCACAAATAATTAAGTTTGAAAGGAAAAGAAACGAGGTATGAAGCATTTATAAATTCATCGAATGTAGTGAGGTGGTTTAATTTCGTCCCAGTCTATAAAATTAATTTCGGGCCATACTCAGCTCTTGCCGATTACCCGCCTACTAATCAGGGCGTCTGTCTCCGTTGCTTTTGAGCGTGAATGGAAATTGTAGAAATTTTCTGTGGAGCAACATTTAATAATAAAGCGTTTTAAATCATCAAAAGCGATGAGCGGTAGCAGGCGCTTTCGATAAAGAACGGGGGAGTGCAGCGCCGCTGCTGTCGCCACGGCCGCTGCCAGTAGCCAGCAAATGGATCCCGGAGCTTTGCCGCATACGGCGTCCAGAGGAGGACAGTCTGCAGGAAATCTGCCGCAAAATCGTTACTAGATAAAATTTTGATATCGGTGTGTCACAAAGCGAAATAGATTGAATCTGCGCTACCATTACATTCACGTCTTCAGCATTCAGACAGAAGAGGCTATAAAAATATTTTATGCCAGCTGCTCTCGATCCACTGACATTATGAACAGAAACAACGCACGCTACCGCTAGACCACAGGCGTAATCAGCCTAGAGTCTCTCTATCTTGGGAGAAGTTTTCCTCCAGGAAGTGCCGCAGTCTACAGTGTTGCCAGATTGTGCAGATAACCGGACTTAGAGAATTAGCGAGTTGGCCAGTTTTTTTGTCCCATGTCGCGATCGGCGCGGAATTAGCCTCTGAAGCGGCCGGCCGCCGGTCGAGTTTTATGTCAAAGAGTGTACTTCGGTCGTTGTCTTCCTCTATTTCTCTTTCCAGTGACATTTCCTTTAGTATTGTCGGAGGATTACAATTGAATTTAACATGGAATGCGCATTTAACTACAAGTGCAAAACCACCTCCTGAAAAGTGCTCTCGCTTCCCGCGCCCGGGTTCCCGGGTTCGATTCCCGGCGGGGTCAAGGATTTTCTCTGCCGCGTGATGACTGGGTGTTGTGTGATGTCCTTAGGTTAGTTAGGTTTAAGTAGTTCTAAGTTCTAGGGGACTGATGACCATAGATGTTAAGTCCCATAGTGCTCAGAGCCATTTGAACCATTTTTTTGAAAAGTGCAAAACTCAGTAAGTTTCCAATTCAGAAGTCTCCATCATTACTACTACTGCTCTAAGTGGCAGTATAAGGAAGCAAATTATGGACATACACACACAACTGAACTGACATAGATGTTAATTCTAGCGATTACTCGTTGCTTCACTCCACATCTAAGATGTGCGGTAAAACATTAAGACCTTGACAATTTTCTGAACACACAATAACGTGTACTGCTGCTTACAAGGAGACATTACAAACTTCCCCTCACTGATATGATACGTATTCACAGGATATGTAGGGCACGACTAAGTTTCAACATATGTAAACAGGAAGACGCAACTTTCGATTGTTTTTCCACGCCCGGGTTCCCGGGTTCGATTCCCGGCGGGGTCAGGGATTTTCTCTGCCTCGTAATAGCTAGGTGTTGTGTGCTGTCCTTAGGTTAGTTAGGTTTAAGTAGTTCTAAGTTATAGGGGACTTATGACCACAGCAGTTGAGTCCCATAATGCTCAGAGCCATTTTCGATTGTTTTTCAGAAAATGGATTTATAGGCGTGCATATTCTCTAGTCATAGTAGGGTCGCTAAGGTTCACGAGATCCGCAACTGAGATACGGCACGGTAGCTCAGCGTATTAGGACAGAGGGCAAGGGGCTGGCTGCGTTCTGTAATTAAAAAAAAAAGAAAAAAAACTTGAATGGGTGTCGTGTGACGTCTGCCCAGCCCAAATTATGAGAACAAAAATGAACAGAACGACGAGGAAAACAAAAAAGGAGCGAGTAAGCACTTAGGCCCATACATAGAATCTCGGTACTTGTGGTTTATGTTTAAATATCACGTAATTCTTACAACATATTAACATTGAAGCGCCATAGAGATTGGTATAGGCATGCGTATTCAAATAAAGAGATACGTAAACAGGAAGAATACGTTGCTGCGGCCGGCAACGCCTATATGAGACAACAAGTGTGTATCGCAGCTGTCAGATCCGTTACTGCTGCTACAATGGGAGGCAGGTTATCAAGATTTAAGTGAGTTTGAGCGTGGTGTTATAGTAGGTGCACGAGCCATGGGACGCAGCAAAAATGGCTCTGAGCACTATGGGACATAACATCTGAGGTCATCAGTCCCCTAGAACTTAGAACTACTTAAACCTAACTAACCCAAGGATATCACACACATTCATTCCCGAGGCAGGATTCGAACCTGCGACCGTAGCGGTCGCGCGGTTCCAGCGCCTAGAGCCGCTCTGTCACACTGGCCGGCGGGACGCAGCATCTCCGAGGTAGCGATGAAATGGGGATTTTCCCGTACGACCATTTCACGAGTGTAATGTGAACATCAGGAATCTGGTAAAACGTAAATCTCCGACGTCGCTGTGACCGGAAAAAGATCCTGCAAGAACGGGGCAAACGACGACTGAAGAGAATCATTCAACGTGACAGAAGTGCAACCCTTCCGAAAATTGCTCCAGATTTCTATAGTGGGCCATGAACAAGTGTCAGCGTGCCAACCATTCGACGAAACATTATCGATATGGGCTTTCGGAGCCTAAGGCCCACTGGTATACCCTTGATGACTGTACAACAAATTTGCTTTATATTCATAAACGGTTCGCGGTCGTCACACAGTTTCGCGGCATACCAGACATATCGAAGCATAGAACCGAATATTGCTGCGGATAACTCACAAAAAGTAGCAGTACAGGCAGCGAAATTCTATCCTGAGACCTCGCACTTACGAAGGAAACTAAGCGCTCACTAGCTCGGCTGAGGACTCGTTGTATATTAGCGACCATACAAAGCATAAAAGCTGGCCGAAAGTTTCCATATTCGTTTTTCTTGGAAACGGTTAAGAGTTGCTTCTTCATACTTAGACATGTTAAAGTCCCAGTCGCGTCCTACACACGCTGTCGATACGAATCAAATCAGTAAGGGCAAGTTCGTACAGTCCCTTTGTAAGAGCCACTCCAGAATTCACTGATGCTCCCGCTGCAAATAAGTTTTATAGGATCAACTTCCTTGCCTCGATCGACCACTCGTAGTAGCGCCTCTGGCGTATTATAATTCCCTTACCGCGAGTGGTCGTTTGTATTTACAGATCGGGACGAAGATTGCATATGTTGAATGCTGTCTGCTGCGAAATGAGGTTATAAGGGGTGTCGGGGGGATCGCCCTTACAAAAACTTGGAACATGATAACATCGTTATTGCTAAAAATGATAGTAGAGGTCATTAATAACCAAAGCCAAGTTCATAGTGAACATTATTGATGAAGGTGTACGTAAAGTCAAATGAAACTATTTGGTTCCAGAGACCTTTCCAAGTCTCAAACATCTATGGTGTATGTATGCAGAGTGAAGCGAGGGTTAAAATTTGTACTAAGGTTGGGATTCGAATCCATGTCTCCTGCTTACTAGGCAGATGTGCTAAGCACTACGCCATCCTGGCACAGGAAAACTGTATCAGTGCACGGATTATCCTAGAATGCCTACATCCTCGATCCAAATTCTCATGCACGTCTGAACCCACGTGGTAAACCCTGAGACAGCATTGCAGAGGATCTCCAACTGCATTGAAATAGCACCTCAGTATCGAACGATTGATCCTGCTTGGAACACAAGCACAGGTGCTTAAATCAAATGAAACAATTTGGTTCTACAGACCTTTACAACGCGCACACATCTACGACATACGTGCGTGGACTGAAGCGATAAATGAAAATTGATACCAAGGCTCGGATTCGAATCCAAGTCTCTTGCTCACTAGGCACATGCACTAACCTCTAGGCCACCTGGCTTTGCGCACCTGCACATACTACCCTAGCACACCTCCCTCGTGGATCCAAATTCCCATTCCCAAATAAGCCCACCTGGCAAGAGTTCAGAGTGGGCTGAGGCGTGGATGGGAATTTGAACTGAGGACGGAGGCTTGCTGATGCAGCCCATGCAGTTGTGCAAAGCTGTTGTGCCGGTGTGGCGTAGTGGTTTGTGCGTGTATCTCGCGAGCAAGAGACCTGGGTTCGAATCCCAGCCTTAGTATAAATTTTCATTCGTCGCTTCAGTCTGCATATAGACATGATGTATGCAAAATATGTACACTGCTGGAAACTAAAATAATTGGAAAAATATGTTTGAAACATTGGCAAAATCAGCATTACTTTTTTGAGAAAATAAATACATACCAACACACCAAAATATAGAAAGCAAAACGGACATAGAGCCCTTTTACTTTACCGCTTGTGTATTGTTTTCTAAGGACTAAATAACAACAAATAATTTTCTCGTTCATCATATCTGACTTTTTCACCGTTGAAACAATTTTCTTTAAATAGCGTTTATCTGTTTACATTCGCATTTATGCACAGTGTAGGCTACTTTGTTCCCCACAGACTTCAAATGCTAAATTCCTTTCTGGTTTCAAGACTCTGTAAGAGAACACTAGTACGAAGAATGTCAGGTCTTGCGCAACTTTTGCAATGCGTCACGGGCTAATAATAAAATGAAGACTGAGAAGAGGCAAGAGCACCAAATCCAGTACTTATACTTCAGCGAGCGTGGCGAAAATGTGTTAGATTCCGATATTTGCTGACGACACCACAGATTGCATGCGCAGTTTGCATAATACTTACGGTTTTAAAACTCCACATTCGCCACGCGCAATTGAACATTACATCATTGATACACTCGCAATGTGGATGGCGATTGATTCACAGGCATGCAACGCGAGCAGGGCTCTTGTATGTCGAATATTTTTGTTATCGGGTAACAAGCACCCCATGAGAGTTGAAGTGTTATTTGGTTACTACTTGGAACGTTTCGTTACTCGCTTGTTTTCTTCCCCACTCGCAGTTCCCGCCCAACTGTGTTACACTCCTGGAAATTGAAATAAGAACACCGTGAATTCATTGTCCCAGGAAGGGGAAACTTTATTGACACATTCCTGGGGTCAGATACATCACATGATCACACTGACAGAACCACAGGCACATAGACACAGGCAACAGAGCATGCACAATGTCGGCACTAGTACAGTGTATATCCACCTTTCGCAGCAATGCAGGCTGCTATTCTCCCATGGAGACGATCGTAGAGATGCTGGATGTAGTCCTGTGGAACGGCTTGCCATGCCATTTCCACCTGGCGCCTCAGTTGGACCAGCGTTCGTGCTGGACGTGCAGACCGCGTGAGACGACGCTTCATCCAGTCCCAAACATGCTCAATGGGGCACAGATCCGGAGATCTTGCTGGCCAGGGTAGTTGACATACACCTTCTAGAGCACGTTGGGTGGCACGGGATACATGCGGACGTGCATTGTCCTGTTGGAACAGCAAGTTCCCTTGCCGGTCTAGGAATGGTAGAACGATGGGTTCGATGACGGTTTGGATGTACCGTGCACTATTCAGTGTCCCCTCGACGATCACCAGTGGTGTACAGCCAGTGTAGGAGATCGCTCCCCACACCATGATGCCGGGTGTTGGCCCTGTGTGCCTCGGTCGTATGCAGTCCTGATTGTGGCGCTCACCTGCACGGCGCCAAACACGCATACGACCATCATTGGCACCAAGGCAGAAACGACTCTCATCGCTGAAGACGACACGTCTCCGTTCGTCCCTCCATTCACGCCTGTCGCGACACCACTGGAGGCGGGCTGGACGATGTGGGGGCGTGAGCGGAAGACGGCCTAACGGTGTGCGGGACCGTAGCCCAGCTTCATGGAGACGGTTGCGAATGGTCCTCGCCGATACCCCAGGAGCACCAGTGTCCCTAATTTGCTGGGAAGTGGCGGTGCGGTCCCCTACGGCACTGCGTAGGATCCTACGGTCTTGGCGTGCATCCGTGCGTCGCTGCGGTCCGGTCCCAGGTCGACGGGCACGTGCACCTTCCGCCGACCACTGGCGACAACATCGATGTACTGTGGAGACCTCACGCCCCACGTGTTGAGCAATTCGGCGGTACGTCCACCCGGCCTCCCGCATGCCCACTATACGCCCTCGCTCAAAGTCCGTCAACTGCACATACGGTTCACGTCCACGCTGTCGCGGCATGCTACCAGTGTTAAAGACTGCGATGGAGCTCCGTATGCCACGGCAAACTGGCTGACACTGACGGCGGCGGTGCACAAATGCTGCGCAGCTAGCGCCATTCGACGGCCAACACCGCGGTTCCTGGTGTGTCCGCTGTGCTGTGCGTGTGATCATTGCTTGTACAGCCCTCTCGCAGTGTCCGGAGCAAGTATGGTGGGTCTGACACTCCGGTGTCAATGTGTTCTTTTTTCCATTTCCAGGAGTGTATTTTTGTATGCCTCCACTTCCTCACTTGGAATAACGGAAGTGTTCCCATTAATAGCCCGTATTCTTTATCGTACATTTGTGTTGAGTGGGTACCGGCAGTTTTCGTATTCTTCAGTTTCCCATTCTCAGTGTCGTTAGTGACACGGAGTACCGAATACATTTTATCACTCGCCATATTTCTTTCCCTCATACAGTTCGTGACCGGCTGGGGAGGAGTCGGCAAAGTTCGTAATACATTTCGCAAGTAACTTTTTCTGCAGTACGACAGCTCGTCGGCTTTTCGATACCCCACAACACTACACATAGGCCTTAACACTGCTTAAGCAAGCCGTCCGTCGACCGTACCTCACCGTACTTTGCTGCTGCAGAGCTTAGCCGTTGCACAGCAGAACTGTTGTGTCTGTGTGTAGTGGTCTATGCAGGCAGTGACTTGGCGAATCAATTTAGAATTATTTTGATGCAGCAACGAGTTCAGCTCTTGCAGCTTCAGCTGTTACCATTAAAGCCAGTACAGCCATGGTGACTGTTCATCGGTGTGTGGAAGAGAAAAATCGGCTTAGGAAAGTGAACCCAGTCAAGTGGCGCATCCAAGAGCGTGGTTAAACCCACAGTTTGATAGATGAATGACGTTTATTGACATAAGAAACAAATACTTTTTACAACTGAAACTGTATTGTTCCAGAGACCCTTTCATCTGTGATGTATATATTTAGTCTGAAGCGACGAATGAGAATTTGCAGCAAGTTCGCAATTCGAAAGCAGGTCTCCTACTCACTACGCAGATGCACTAAACACTACGCCACCCTGGCACAGTGGCTTTTCACGACTGCATGGATTACCCTAGCATGCCTCCTCCTCAGTCCAAATTCCCATTGACGCCTCAGTCCACGTGGTATTCCCCCTAACGCAGTAATACATCGATATTCATTCATTCATATTCAGTATTACATAAATTCTGCAACTATACTGGTATAGTGTTTGAGTATCAAAGGAAATGGGGGATCCTGCCTGAAGCCCAGACATAGGTGCTTTAATCAGTTGTAACTATATGGTTCCCGACATCTCATTCGTTGCTTCAGTCTGCTTATACAGGGTGAAGCGAAATTCGCGCACTCGGTCTTTGCAGCACGACATGCCAGCGATAAAAAAGGTCTTTCATAAAACTATGTCTGGCGAGTACATCCGACAGAAAAAGGAAGTTAAAGAGTGGAAATCTGACAACAGTGTAACCACATGTATGGGAACTACACGGTTATTACAAATGATTGAAGCAATTTCACAGCTCTACAATAACTTTATTATTTGAGATATTTTCATAACGCTTTGCACACACATACAAAAACTCAAAAAGTTTTTTTAGGCATTCACAAACGTTCGATATGTGCCCCTTTAGTGATTCGGCAGACATCAAGCCGACAATCAAGTTCCTACCACACTCAGCGCAGCATAACCTGTAACCTCCCCCTGTAACCTCCCCCTCACTTACCGACCTTAATGACAGAGAAAAATGAAACCGCGCGTACCTAATGGGAGTTTTGGAAAAGCAATCGTCACCGAAGTTAACCTGTCGGTAAAGAGGGAGGAAAGGGTTACATCTAGATGAAAGGAAATGTGCTAATGAAACTGGTGGAAATTAATTTTGAAAAGGGGTAAAGTTAATAAAGAAAGTAAATGTGCAGCCATTACGTTAACAATTAACTAGCGGTAATTAGGTATTTGAGATTTGGGGGAGATCACAGTCGCCAGTCCTAAGGACAATTACTATAGTAACTGAAAAAGAAAGGTTATTACACATATAATTAGCACTAGAAGCGTGGCAACTGAAGGTTGACACGTGTAGTGTGAAAACTGAAAGTTTGTCAGAAGTAATAAATTTCGCTACACCCTGACTTAATTTAGCAAAAGAATTAATAAAACCGGAAAATCGAAAGTTAATTTAGTGACTGAAGTTAATAGTGAGCTTTCTTTCTGAAGCACATCGAAATTCAGTAAAATACGGTTAGTCTTGGACTACCTCAACAATCATTTCAAAAGCTACTTGAATCCACGCAATTTAGAAAGAAGAGATTTAACTTTGAACTTGAATTAAATGATTCTGAACAATTAACAATAGTAAAATTTAGTACGTACCAAGCTGAGCTGCTGTCACAGGTAAGCTAAAATATGGTAACAAAACTCGCACTCTTAATTTGTGCTTGTGTAATCTGAATATTGTAGCCAGCCAACTGAACTTTGAAATTAAAGCAGTGAAATAGAATTAGCTATATTACTTTAGTGCTGGCGTTTAAATTTCAACGACACTCGGGTTCATTTCGGAAAAGGAAGGGACCCTGCTTGGTAATGCAATTGGGACAATGAGCAACAAAGGTTCATGCTAAGTTGCTGTAATTTTGCGAGGCAAATGGAACAAGATTAAAAGCTGAGGTCTGCCATACAGTTCTAAAACTTTACGTGCGTCCAGTCTTCCTTGTCGGTTGATTGAAGGTTTGAAGCCGTCGGTCGAGGAGGTGGCGACAGTCACTCATTGTCGGCCGTCGCTGTTGCAGAAGCTGGATGTTGGCGCGCCTTCTTCTCGACACGGTCACCAGACGAAACGGGCTCTTGATGTGCGCTAGTTAATGTTTCCCGTCCGCGACACCATGTCAGAAACTATCATCGCAAGTCGAGCGCAATTACATGCTGCCAAACCCCGAAAGCGCGGCAACTCGCGGGAGCGTCACACAACACACCTGCTCCACCCGCTACTCCCCGCCACACCTCTGCTCAGCCCGCGCTCCACGCGGCAGAGTTAACACTACCAAAGATCCTACACACTTTGATTCTTCACACGACCTATCGACGTAATCGTTCGATAGCAGTCTTCCCTAGGCAAGACCCAGAGTAAAAATACAAATAATATTTACGAAACAAACCAATTATACATCGACATAAATGTATAAATCTATATATACAAACAGTAAAACAATTACAATATACAAAGAGACAGAAATGTCATATCTTGAGGTAACAAAGCAAGGAAAAAAATAGTACAATAGATGGAAATAGGAGGATATGCATTTTCGGCGTTACACGTGCCCCACATTGTCTGAGGATGTTCGTGTAACGTAAACAGACTCAGGAAATGTCCCAAAAAAGAAAGAGCGGAAATGCATATGCTCAAAACATCAAAAAAATTTAGCATTCGTCTAATTAATCATAAACCAATTTTTATACAATAATAATTGAGTGGAGATACTCCTAATCTTATTCCACTCTGTCATCTTGCACAAAGTAAAACAGGTTCACAACATATCAAAATTCATAAAAAACATAGAAAATGGTTTAGCTATTCCAAAATCATTAAAATTCGTAACACTATAAGAAATGGAATACTATTTGCAAAATTAATCAGAGTACATGGTCATAAAAAACAGGTATATCAAAATACGCAAACTAATGATTAATTACATAGAATACACATTTTTATGTAACCTTTTCATAATTAATTTTCTCGTCATGTCCAATTAACGCTAAACAAGAAAATAATATACAGTAGATCGAAAAAAACATAAATATTGACAGCAGAATTCTTTCACATCAGCTGTCCGGGAAGAAAAGCAACTCCACATTCCGTACTCGCGAGTACAAAGAATGCCGACAGCGGCACAAGAGCAGACAGCGACACAAGAGCCGACAGCGGCTCAGCCTTGCCAGTATTGTTGCGCCCGCCTGTGCGGCACGCTTGATCTCACTCGCCCTTGTAACGGCGTTTCCAGAACGTCCGTTTCACTGAATTCTTTCGGAAAAACTCACTCCCGAGTAATCTCAAGGAGTCCATAAACACTATCACAGTGGATAACTTAACACTGTCCATCATCACACGCATGTACTAGCCTGAAACTTAAAACAGCGTCTAAGTACATCGGCAATGACTAATAAAAACACACATTCATGAAATATTACAGCAAGTTACAAAATCATATTTACATTCCTTAATCTACTGTGACTCAGCTGAAAACTTAAACTAGCAGCTTGGATTTTTCAGATGATTACTAATCAGTTACTCTTAAATCATTTAGTCAAAATTAATTACTTATTAATTACAACTTCTTTAATGACCTCTAGGTCAGGCAAAAGCATCGTAACATGGCACATCCTTAAATCTTACACTCTATATTTACATACTGTACAAATTACCCATTGTGTGGTATTAATCGATCCTAGGTTGGTACAATTTCAAGTCTACAATATTCCGTATACCTAATCGTTTTCCAGAGCTTGGATACTCTAAGCAATAAGCATTTGTGTGAGGTATACCAATGACTTTATACGGTCCATTATAAACAAACTTAAATTTAGAGATTTCATGGTCTATCTCGCTCGATTTCTCATGAGCTTTTACAAGTACTAAGTCTCCGATTGCAAACTTAGCAAAACGCGCTTTAGCGTCATGACGACGTATGCGAGCATCGGCTTTTAGCTTCATTACTTCTCGCAAACGATCTTTTTCCACACCAATACTAATGTCAATCCATGGAGGGAATTTGATTATCTCTTCCACTAAACTTTCTACACTTTTGTCAATGCCGAAATTCCTCACGTTACGGCAGTTCAAATGCATTCCTACATCAATGTCATCCGGCCAGTTAACAATGTGTATAGACTGGTATTGCCTATGCACACCGTCTCCTGCCTCGTCAAAACTAACTACTATTGTTTTATCTTGTGATGTACATGTCAAAGTTTTGCTTTCGCAGTTAATCACTGCACGGTACTTTAATAGCCAATCTAACCCGATAATTACTTCCGTAGTCAAGTCTGGCACGACGACAAACTCTTGTTCAAATCGTGCCCCACATATCTCGAAGTGGACAGAAATCTGTTTTGTGACCGGTTTACTGGCCTTCCCAGTAGCACCGATAATTTTCACTCCTGTTACTGGCATAACTACGATGCCAGGTCTGTCCTTCAGTAACCTAAATATTTTCCCAGATACAGCACTCAATTCTGCACCAGTGCAAATCAACACGCTTAGTTGTAGGTCGTGCATATTAACAGACACTACTATCTGTCTACACTTGTCCTCGACTGTTTCTTTATTTTCCCACAGTAAATCCTCGTCTATATCCAGGTCATTCCAGAAAAAACCATCCGGCTTTGATCCTAAATCCGGCTTATCTGGCGGCTTTTTCAGCCTCTGTTCACTTACAGTTTTAATTTCAACACGTTTGTCCTGAGGCTTAGTCTGTAGCTTCGCCTCCAATACCGAAACCTTTTCCTGTAACTCGTCAACTAGTGAGTGTTGCTTTGCTATCAATTCATTAACCGTCACCTTCGTTGATTCCACTTTGGTCAGATTAATCTCATCTGCCAATCTACCTGGAGGAATGTGCCCAGTAGTATCTGCAATTACTTCCTCTGGATCTGCGCAACCCACACTGCTACCGTCTGACCGCATAACGTCAGCTCTAATCTCATACACGCTGTAATCTATGTGCTTTTCTACCAATCGTGTCCGGCTATCACTAAAATTTTCGCAATCTTTCTCCTTAATACTCTCGCAATGTTTAAACTGGAGGTTTGCGTCGGATGGGTCGGTTACTTTTACCACTGAAACTTTCGGTAAGGTCTGCCGGTTAGGGCCAGAACTTTCCGTTACTACTTCAACATCTAACTCCTGCGGGACGAAACACGACGAATCTTTCTCGTGCTCCCCCTTAACATCAACTATTTCTAGTAAAGTCTGCCGATTAGGGCCAGAACTTTCTATCATTTCACAAACACTATCTTCCTGCGGGACGAGAAGCGGAAAATCCTGCACGCGCTCCCCATAAACGCTTCTCCCATACAGACCCCTATAATCTCTTACTTCGTCGTATAAGCGACCGAACTGCCTTAACCAGACCTCATCCCTCTCTGCATCCCCTCGCTCGATGACGGACGTTTTATCCGACATCTGATCTTCTCTCAACACTTGTGAATCATTATTAAACTCAATCTCCAGTTCCGCTGTGGGTATTACAGCTGCCACTTTATGATCGATTTCCGGAACACTACTTAAATTGTTCTCACTGACAGCGAATGTATTTTCTACTGCCATGTATACAGCTGATCTACTACTTGTGGGCGCACTCTTTTCTCTTAACACTGGCACACTCTCCCGCCGTTGATTATTCCATACGGAATTTTCATAACGGCGACACCTGGGTTTTCTCTTGTTGTTGGGCCGCCAAAATTTCTCCACGCCCGCTCGGCCCCTCACCGGCGCGGCTAATGGTTTCCCTGTCTCGTCCCAGCAGATACGCTCCCCGGATGCTGCTGAGGCGGCTGATCACACCCTCTGGCGTTATTACTATTCTATGAAGCCAGTATCACGTTATTATGATACTGGTTTCTGTCATTCCTGTTATTATTTGCATTGTACCGATTGTTATTACGGTCCGAACCATTATTGTTATTGCTGCGGTATGCATTATTCCCATGGTTATCGTTGTTATGGTTGGGGTGGTACCCGTTGTTGTTACCACGGCCTCTACCACTGTCGCGATTATTGCGCCAATTGTCCTCGTCCTCAACTCTTTCCAGGAAATCATTGATTGTCCTGTAATTGCTTCCTACGTAGCGTTTTGTATCATCTGGAAGCTTCTTGTAGAGTTCCCAGACTATTTCGGATTCCGTGCGGCGATCACGCAAATATTCCACCTTGCGGATCCAGCCCTCACAAAACTCCCTCATCGAACCGCGCGAATTCGCATCGAAAGGCCTCGATACGACAAATTCGCGCCAGACACTTTGCTGTTTTTGCTCTGACCAGTATTCAGCCAGAAACAAATTTTTAAACTCGTCAAAAGTCAGGTTCGTAATGTTGAGGTTTAAGCCCCAACGCTTGGCATCACCAGCCAGCACATCAATAACCGCATTAATTTTTCTCTCATTAGTCCATGATCTGGGTAAAACTCTTTCACAATTTTTAATGAAATCCGTCGCATGTATACCGCCTTTTTTCAAGGGGTCGAACCGCTCCTCTTTCGTCAACAATTCCGAACTATGTGCACAGATTGGCACATAGCTCTGTTTTTCGTCAAGTTTCTTTTCTAATTCCGACACTCTCGTAATTACTTGGAAAGTGGTTGTCGCAAGCGTTTCCACTTCCCTCTTTTTCTCTTCGCAGGTATTAGCCTGCTCCCTCACTTAAGTGTCTACTTCGGACACTAAAGCCTTTAAAGTTTCCACCTTCTTTTGATCCTCTTTTTTCACTAATTGAATTTGTTCCGTCACCTTATTCTCGATGATCGGAGCAACTGCTTCTCCTACACTTTTCTCGATTCTGCTAATTTCGAAATCCAAACGAGTATTTATGCTCGCAATTTCCGCCTGAACGCCTATCATTTCCTGTTTAAGATTACCGATTTCGGTATTAATTACAACAATATCTTCTTTGATTTTATCAACTTTTGTATTAACAACTCCAACATTGTTGTTAACAACGTTAATAGCTTTGTTCTGATTGTCTAGCATCCGTTCAATTTTTTCAGACTGAGCTTCTTGCTTGGCAGCCTGAGCTTCTTGCTTGGCAGCCCGAGCCTCTTGCTTGACAGCCTGAGCTTCTTGCTTGGCAGCCTGAGCTTCTTGCTTGGCAGCCTGATCTTCTTGCTTGGCAGACAGAGCTTTAATTTCTGCCGATTGACTCTTGATTTTGTTAATCAAAACATTCAATAAATCAGTTAAATTCCCGGAAACTACCGGTTTTACTTCCGTAGCGGCTTCCTCTTTAATTGTCCCCCCGTATTCGTCATCAAGGGATTCACATCTGATTTTCACTTCCGATTCCGAAACATTTTCTAAAGTGTGGAATTCCATTTCTGCTCTTTGTTGCGTTTCGGCGGTCGCGTCTTTCATGCTAGCCGCCCGTCCCTGAACAATGGGTACCGCGGTGCGCGTTTCCCACTGTTCGACCGATTGTTCCGTATCCAAGTCTACCAAATTTTGGCAATTGTTGCCTTCACTCATTTTAATAAATTTCAATATAAATGACAAATCTCAAATATAATTAGGATTACTCCCACTACTTATTCTCGCTGACGTAACGGCCTGTACGTAACCAGTACTTTGTTACGAGATTTGCACAATGCAAAATTCGTGTCCAGAACAACTTCAAATCCGAAGATTGTCCTGTCACCAGGTCGCCACGTGTAACCTCCCCCTCACTTACTGACCTTAATGACAGAGAAAAATGAAACCGCGTGTACCTAATGGGAGTTTTGGAAAAGCAATCGTCACCGAAGTTAACCTGTCGGTAAAGAGGGAGGAAAGGGTTACATCTAGATGAAAGGAAATGTGCTAATGAAACTGGTGGAAATTAATTTTGAAAAGGGGTAAAGTTAATAAAGAAAGTAAATGTGCAGCCATTACGTTAACAATTAACTAGCGGTAATTAGGTATTTGAGATTTGGGGGAGATCACGGTCGCCAGTCCTAAGGACAATTACTATAGTAACTGAAAAAGAAAGGTTATTACACATATAATTAGCACTAGAAGCGTGGCAACTGAAGGTTGACACGTGCAGTGTGAAAACTGAAAGTTTGTCAGAAGTAATAAATTTCGCTACACCCTGACTTAATTTAGCAAAAGAATTAATAAAACCGGAAAATCGAAAGTTAATTTAGTGACTGAAGTTAATAGTGAGCTTTCTTTCTGAAGCACATCGAAATTCAGTAAAATACGGTTAGTCTTGGACTACCTCAACAATCATTTCAAAAGCTACTTGAATCTACGCAATTTAGAAAGAAGAGATTTAACTTTGAACTTGAATTAAATGATTCTGAACCATTAACAATAGTAAAATTTAGTACGTACCAAGCTGAGCTGCAGTCACAGGTAAGCTAAGATATGGTAACAAAACTCGCACTCTTAATTTGTGCTTGTGTAATCTGAATATTGTAGCCAGCCAACTGAACTTTGAAATTAAAGCAGTGAAATAGAATTAGCTATATTACTTTAGTGCTGGCGTTTAAATTTCAACGACACTCGGGTTCATTTCGGAAAAGGAAGGGACCCTGCTTGGTAATGCAATTGGGACAATGAGCAACAAAGGTTCATGCTAAGTTGCTGTAATTTTGCGAGGCAAATGGAACAAGATTAAAAGCTGAGGTCTGCCATACAGTTCTAAAACTTTACGTGCGTCCAGTCTTCCTTGTCGGTTGATTGAAGGTTTGAAGCCGTCGGTCGAGGAGGTGGCGACAGTCACTCATTGTCGGCCGTCGCTGTTGCAGAAGCTGGATGTTGGCGCGCCTTCTTCTCGACACGGTCACCAGACGAAACGGGCTCTTGATGTGCGCTAGTTAATGTTTCCCGTCCGCGACACCATGTCAGAAACTATCATCGCAAGTCGAGCGCAATTACATGCTGCCAAACCCCGAAAGCGCGGCAACTCGCGGGAGCGTCACACAACACACCTGCTCCACCCGCTACTCCCCGCCACACCTCTGCTCAGCCCGCGCTCCACGCGGCAGAGTTAACACTACCAAAGATCCTACACACTTTGATTCTTCACACGACCTATCGACGTAATCGTTCGATAGCAGTCTTCCCTAGGCAAGACCCAGAGTAAAAATACAAATAATATTTACGAAACAAACCAATTATACATCGACATAAATGTATAAATATATATATACAAACAGTAAAACAATTACAATATACAAAGAGACAGAAATGTCATATCTTGAGGTAACAAAGCAAGGAAAAAAAATAGTACAATAGATGGAAATAGGAGGATATGCATTTCCGGCGTTACACCCCTCACTTGTCGACCTTAATGACAGTGAAGAATGAAACCGCGTGTACCTAATGGGAATTTGGGAAAAGCAATCGTCACCGAAGTTAATTTGTCGGTAAAGAGGGAGGAAAGGGTTACATCTAAATGAAAGGAAAAATGCTAATGAAACTGGTGGAAATAAATTTTGAAAAGGGGTAAAGTTAATAAAGAAAGTAAATGTGCGGCCGTTACGTTAACAGTTAACTAGCGGTAATTAGATATTTGAGATTTGGGGGAAATTATGGTCGGCAGTCCTAAGGACAATCACTATAGTAACTGAAAAAGAAAGGTTATTACACATATAATTAGCACTAGAAGCATGGCAACTGAAGGTTGACACGTGTAGAGTGAAAACTGAAAGTTTGTCAGAAGTAATAAATTTCGCTACACTCTGACTTAATTTAGCAAAAGAATTAATAAAACCGGAAAATCGAAAGTTAATTTAGTGACTGAAGTTAATAGTGAGCTTCCTTTCTGAAGCACATCGAAATTCAGTAAAATACGGTTAGTCTTGGACTACCTCAACAATCATTTCAAAAGCTACTTGAATCTACGCAATTTAGAAATAAGAGATTTAACTTTGAACTTGAATTAAATGATTCTGAACAATTAACAATAGTAAAATTTAGTACGTACCAAGCTGAGCTGCAGTCACAGGTAAGCTAAGATATGGTAACAAAACTCGCACTCTTAATTTGTGCTTTTGTAATCTAAATATTGTTGCCAGCTATGAATACTTTAACTGAACTTTGAAATTAAAGCAACGAAATTGAATTATATTACTTTAATGCTGGCGTTTGAATTTCAACGACACTCGGGTTCATTTCGGAAAAGGAAGGGACCCTGCTTGGCAATGCAATTGGGACAATGAGCAACAAAGGTTCATGCTAAGTTGCTGTAATTTTGTGATGCAACAATTTTAAAAGTTTGAAAAACTGAGGTCTGCCATATAGTTCTAAAACTTTACGTGCTTCCTGTCTTCCTTGTTGGTTGATTGAAAGTTTGAAGCCGTCGATCGAGGAGGTGGCGACAGTCACTCATTGTCGGCCGTCGCTGTCGCAGAAGCTGGATGTTGGCGTGCCTTCTTCTCGACACGGTCACCAGGCGAAACGGACTCTTGATGTGCGATAGCTAATGCTTCCCGTCCGCGACACCATGTCAGAAACTATCATCGCAAGTCGAGCGCAATTACATGCTGCCAAACCCCGAAAGCGCGGCAACTCGCGGGAGCTTCACACAACACACCTGCTCCACTCGCTACTCCAGCCAGACTCTCTCTGCACGCGTTCCACGCGACAGAGTTAACACTACCAAAGATCCTACACACTTTGATTCTTCACACGACCTATCGATGTAATCGTTCGATAGCAGTTTTCCCTAGGCAAGACCCAGCGTAAAAATACAAATAATATTTACGAAACAAACCAATTATACATCGACATAATTGCATATATATATATATATATAAACAGTAAAACAATTACAATATATAAAGAGACAGGAATGTCATATCTTGAGGTAACAAAATAAGGAAAAAAATTATAGTATAATAGATGGAAATAGGAGGATATGCATTTCCGGCGTTACAAACCCCATCAATGAGTTCGACAGCATCGTTGATGCGAGCTCGCAGTTCTGGCACGTTTCTTGGTAGAGGAGGTTTAAACACTGAATCTTTCACATAACCCCACAGAAAGAAATAGCATGGGGTTAAGTCGGGAGAGCGTGGAGGCCATGACATGAATTGCTGATGATGATCTCCACCACGACCGATCCATCGGTTTTCCAATCTCGTGTTTAAGAAATGCCGAACATCATGATGGAAGTGCGGTGGAGCACCATCCTGTTGAAAGATGAAGTCGGCGCTGTCGGTCTCCAGTTGTGGCATGAGCCAATTTTCCAACATGTCCAGATACACGTGTCCTGTAACGTTTTTTTCGTATAAGAAAAAGGGGCCGTAAACTTTAAACCGTGAGATTGCACAAAACACGTTAACTTTTGGTGAATTGTGAATTTGAAGCATGAATGCGTGAGGATTCTCTACCGCCCAGATTCGCACATTGTGCCTGTTCACTTCACCATTAAGAAAAAATGTTGCTTCGTCACTGAAAACAAGTTTCGCACTGAACGCATCCTCTTCCATGAGCTGTTGCAACCGCGCCGAAAATTCAAAGCGTTTGACTTTGTCATCGGGTGTCAGAGCTTGTAGCAATTGTAAACGGTAAGACTTCTGCTTTAGCCTTTTCTGTAAGATTTTCCAAACCGTCGGCTGTGGTACGTTTAGCTCCCTACTTGCTTCGTCGACTTCCGCGTGCTACGCGTGAAACTTGCCCGCACGCGTTCAACCGTTTCTTCGCTCAGTGCAGGCCGACCCGTTGATTTCCCCTTACAGAGGCATCCAGAAGCTTTAAACTGCGCATACCATTGCCGATGGAGTTAGCAGTTGGTGGATCTTTGTTGAACTTCGTCCTGAAGTGTCGTTGCACTGTTATGACTGACTGATGTGAGTGCATTTCAAGCACGACATACGCCATCTTGTCTCACTGCGCTCTCGAGCGCTCTGGCGGCAGAAACCTGAAGTGCGGCTTCAGCCGAACAAATCTTTTTGAGTATTTCTACGTATCTGTAGTGTGTCGTGACCATATGTCAATGAATGGAGCTACAGTGAATTTATGAAATCGCTTCAATCATTTGTAATAGCCCCGTACTTCTGTTATCATATGCTACAGAGCCTCCACAGTTGGAGCAGTCGATAGAGATTTTGGTTAGCATGCAGGAGGTCTGCGGTTCCTGAGTTGAGGCATATGTTTTTTATTTGGTAAATGTAGTCCAGGTAGTATGGTATCTGGCAACTTAATCGTCAACAGCGATTGCAGTGGGTCCTCTAAAAAACATTTGCACTTTCATACTACAATCGTAGAAACGGAAGATTGGTCAGCTTTGAAAGAAGCCTTTTCCATGTCGTGGGCGTCGATTTATGCGCACCACTTCATCTACTAGACGCGAAACGTGTTTTCGCTGTACCCTCCTCTAACAATTAGTACCAGTAGGACTAGGAACGTGATTTGCAAATAATATCCAAACTCAGTTACTGTTCGTATGTGTAATCACCATGGTCCCTCTAATTATGCCTTTCAGCGTTGTGGAAACAACACGTCTATTACCGTTAGGGAAACAGTGTAATTCGAAACCGAACATTTCACAATTAGCGGTGTCGGGATGAATCATGGAGAACGTTTCTGTCAGAGGGGTAATGCACGTTTAGTGGAACAGAGCACAGTACTGATGGTGTGTTTATACTGTATGCGCTGTCCACCAGACAGGGGAATAGTTGTGGGTGGAGCAACACATCCGTGACAGACTCCAAACCTCTAAACCAGTGTGTGGCAGATGTATGGCATGCACAAACAATGAATATGCGGATATGCTTCTGGTCCTTGGTGCATCTGATAACCGCATTAGTGTTGCCGTTCGTGAGTATGCTACTATATGTCCTCGTCGACACCTTCCAGATAAAAATGTGTTTCGTCATCTGGAGTCAGGTCATTTGTTTCAACTGCCTATTTATTATTTGTCTAACCACGTATTTGTTATGTTCACCATTACAAAATGTTGTAAATTTTGGATGAATGTGACCTAAGAAACGGTGTATATTACAGTATGAAATGTCAGAATGAAATTAGCAAATAAAAAAAATGTGCTTTACCCCATACTTAGTTCGTGTTGGCAGCTTTCGTGATCACATGGAAATTTGGGAAGAGTGAATATGGATGTGTGTTTCTGCTGGACGTTATTCCCTCTCATGTAGATTGTTCGGTTGACTGCTTCTGTACATTTACCGCCTTTATTTAGTTGAGGGAACATCGATTGTGGCGTGTACATGTAGCAGGTGAAAAACAGGTTTGCCGGTGCACTGGACATGAGAAACACATTTGTTGAGTTTGTAAATTATGAGGATGATTTGGAATCTATTAGCATCACGGACATCAGTATTCGCAAGTGGAAGTATCAGTTTCCTCTATTTATTTCGAGTTCTCACATGAAGGTCTTCGCAGACAGGACAAGTTTCTACTTACTAAGTGGTCTAGAACACCCTCCACCTCGCTAAAGTTTCGGGTTTGTAGAGAAATAATTTCCAATCTATATCTTGGGAATTATGTTGGGCAAGCGATCGGTAGGATGCAGCCGTGTGCTTGATATTGAGAAGTACCGCGAAAGTGGTATAATATTATGGCAAATCATGTGAAAATACATGTGTTCTTGTAATCCTTGAGTCTGGAGATGGATTTAGAAAATTGAGGAAGCAAGCAGGTCCTGACCAGTAGCAGTAATGTGTCTGGGTCGAGGGGAAGCGAGCCAGAATTTGTGGACCAGTTCTGAGAGTGATTTCGATCCCCTAAGGGCCCTCTGGTGACCAGTCTGTAGTGCATGAGCTCGCAGGGTAAAATCTAGTGCTGCGAGGGGTATATACGATGCTGTCTGTCTTCGCGGTATATGTATGAATGATGTAAAAGAGATGATTTTGCATGGTGCAGGGTAGGAATTGTATGTTTACTACATCGAAACGGTACACAGTGATATATTGCTAGGTTGGAGATCGGTTTCACGCTCTAATAATCAAGCTTCTTTCCTCAGTGGGAGAGCAATGTAATTGAGTAAGAGTCTTTCAGTATTTGACGATATGTAGAGGCACTTTGCAGAGTTTAATTGGTGCAATATGGCGATCTGTGTAAAATAGTTTCTTTTCCTACTGAAAGGCTTGTCAGCAGAAAGAAAGAAAAGGTGGATGGTGCTTCCACACCAGCAGCATCAATAATTCAGAGGGTAAATTCGGTAAGAGCCAATCATAATGCTCGATTCATTCACTTGACATACCTTGTGCTGGGATATATAGGAGTCTCTACATAGCGGTGAGAACATTTTTGTATGTTGAAAGCAGGAAGGGTAACATGTGATGGACGAGGTGCTACATTAGGACCGCAAAGAATGCATTTGAGGTTATTCTGCACTCTTTTCGTAAAATGGTTCTGTTCGGGCAAGAATTTCCCTGCATACAAGGCGAGACATCAAGAAAGCGAGCATTAACTATTTCTGAGATACTATACAATTTCCGACTTCGTCTCGTTGTGTCAGTCATGCTGGGTAGTTAAACATGGTTAGACACGTCTCGCATGTAGTGCTAGGAACAATGCACCCTGTGCTATTCGGTGATGTCAGTATCCCCAGGTATCACATCAGCAATGGTAAAACACACATGCTGCCCAGAGGTGCGTAACATATAGGACCGACGTGAGTGCACATTGGAGTTCTGTGATGTTAGTTTAGTTTAGTTATGTCTTGTTCTGTAGATCATTTTCCTGATTATTTTATCGATATGATGTGGAACAAGTCAGATTACAAGATATATATACACACATGAATAGTGCTAATATTAATATTACTGAAATTACTGAAACTACATTTAGAGGGACAATTTTATTTTTTACCAGTTCTGAAAGAGAAACTCGTCCATGGAATAGAAGGAGTTGTCCAAAAGAAATGATTTTAACACAGATTTAAAACTTGATTTGCTACCTGCCAGACACTTTATGTTGTTGGGAAAATGATAAAAGATTTTTGTTGCTGAATAATGTGCTCCTTTTTGAACAACTGACAGTTTCAGTAATGGATAGGAAAGGTCATTTTTTCCTCTAGTGTTGTACGTATGAACATCACTGTTCTTCACAAATTGAGATGGAATATTTGTAATGAATTTCATTAGCGAATATATGTACTCTGATGGTGCAGTTAAAATACCTAACTCCTTGAAAAGATTCCTATATGACAATCTTCGGTGAACACCACTAATTATTCTCACTGCTCTCTTTTGTGAAATCAATACTTTATGTCTAAGTGGTGAGCTACCCCAGAAAACTATTCCATAAGACATTATTGAGTAGAAATATGCAAAATATGTTAGGAGGCTGATCTGTTTATTACCGAGACTAGCGATTGTACAAAGAGCGAAAGAAGCTGAACTTAGTTGTTTGAGAAGCTCAGTAATATGCTTCTTCCAGTTCAAGTTGTCATCAATGTGAACACCCAAAATTTGGAGAAATCTACCCTGTTAACTGAGCCCTGACTTTATGCTACATCAATTGTCAGTATGACTCTGTTCGGTGTACAGCACTGGATATAGTGAGTTTTTTCAAAATTAAGGGTGAGTCCATTTTCTGAGAACCACTTAATAATTCTTTGAAAGACATCCTTAACAATATCTTCAGCTGATTTTTCTGGAATGGGATTTATTATAACACTCGTGTCATCTGCAAAAAGTACTACTTCTACTTCCTGATGTTAAGTGGGAGGTCATCCCATAAATAAGGAACAGCAGAGGATCTAAAATTGAACCATGTGGGACTCCCTTTGTGATAACTCCCCATTCACTAGAATTTACCACCCTCCCAACATTATTTGTGCTATTCACCACAACTTTTTGCTTTCTGTTCATTAAGTATGATTCAAACCAGTTGTGTCTATAGCCTTCAATTCCATAAAACTTGAGTTTTTCTAAGAGTGTGACATGATCCAAACAGTCAAATGCCTTGGAGAGATCACAAAAAATACCAAATGGCGATAATTTGTTATTTAGGACTTGTACTATTTGATGGGTAAATATGTAGATAGCATTCTCAGTTGAATAACCCTTTTGGAATCCGAACTGTGGCATGCTGAGTAAATAATTTTCACTTAAATAAGAGACTACTCTTGAATACATAACTTTTTCGAATATTTTAGAAAATGAAGTCGGCAATGAAATTGGTCTATAATTATTTAAGTCACTCTTATCCCCTTTCTTATGAAGAGGTTTGACAATAGCGTATTTCAGTCTGTCTGGAAAAATTCCCTACGGCAGTGAAGCATTACATACATAGCTAATGATATATGTGTAGTATAACACTCAGAGAAGTCTGACTGTATACCCAGAAATAGAAGTAACTTTCACCTGGTTGCTGCAGGTAGCATCGATGTGAGAGTGGTGGCTCGCACTGGCTTGTGTCCAGCGGTGGCACATGGCGGCGTTGGCACGCTCAGCAAATAGGTCTTTGCTCCCATCCGGTCGCATCAGCAATGGTGCCTAGTTGATCACGTATTTCGAAAGGAAATTCTCAGGTGTCAAGTATGAAAAGGATATCGCCACCTCATGCTTGTAGGACCTGTGTGTGGCTTGACAGCTGATGGCTGCATCACTTCATGGGGGCTGTCGGTAGCCTCCTGAGCAGTCCAATGGACAGGGTTAGTGGACAGCGTCTGCGTATGTCGATTGTGTGAATGTTGCATTATTTTGCTAGCAGATCTGTAGGCTGTGCTATGCGTTATTTGGACAGTTTATGAGTTGATTTTGTGTCTGAACATCGGCATACAGCATTATTTAGGAGCAGTTTGCAGGTCTGTACTGAAATTATTCGGGTAATTTAGGAGTTGTTTGCGTGTCTGCAGAGCGTTATTTAGGAGTAGTTTACAGGTGTGTAGACTGAACTATGCATTATTTGGACAGTTTACAAGTACTGAGGGTATCTACACATCAGTGTGCTGCATTATTTTGGAGCAGTTTGCAGGTCTGTGTGCTGTGTACTGAAATTATTTCGGTGTAGTTGTTTGCATGTGTCTAGGCTGTGAAATGCACTATTGCAACAGTTTACAACTAGAAAGTGTGTCTGTTGCATTATTTACGAGTAGTTCTCAGGTCCGGAGACTGTGTATTGTGACCCCAAGCACATCAGGGCGAGTGTTTTGTGTCAGTGTGATAAATATACTATCTCTCAAAATCTGTCCCTAACTAAATTGTTCCAAAATAAACAAAGTACACTCCTGCCTTACTCTCTCTAATAGCCCGGCGCAGGCTGAGTCATTTTCCCCTCAAGACAGTCATCTTGGGTTATGTTTCGCATGAGAGCGCTCTCTGGAGGCAGTAGTGTGTGCTAGGTCATTTGGACTCAAGATCTCGTGGTGGAGACACTGCCTGCAAAATGAAGACTTATGACCAGCACAGGCAGAGTCCTTTTCCCGCCATTTTACCCCACAGTCTTGGGTTACGCCACAGAACGGACGACAGCGCTCTCTGGTGGTGTTACTCTGTACTAGGCCACTTGGACCTCTTTACGAACAAGCTGCTTGCCTCCACCTTGGGTTACGGTACTTGTGTCATCAGCTGACATCACGACAGCCATCTTGGGTTACGTCATGGATGAGAGTGCCCCATGGCGGTGGTACTGTGTACTATGTCAGTTGGAGTCCAGACCCTTTGGCAGCCACACTGGATGGTGGTAGTGCCTCTAATTGTTTAAACAAAATAGTGCCTGTAAAATAATAAAGACTTATCTCCAGCACAGGTTGGGTCCTCTCCCTGCCAATCCATAGGAAGAGTTGGTGGTCGAGTGACTTACGTTAGTGGAGGTAGTCCAAGTGCCCTTTCTTTCCCACCATTTTCTGTGAAGGGTAGGGGAGGGGGGTTTACATTCGTGGAGGTAGCCCAATTGATCTGTCTTCCCACCAAAATTCAAACTTCCCCACCAGTTCATAGGAGGAGACGGCAGTTGTATGACTTACGTTAGTGGAGGTAGCCCAATTGACCTATCTTCCCATCAAAATTCAAACTTCCCACCAAAAGCTGCCATCTTGGATAATGTTAACAGATGACATCATCGCCGCCATCTTGACGTCATTGCTGCCACCTTGTATAGCTGTACTTTGGGGTGGTGTCCCCCTTGCCCCAATACCAACCACATATTCAACCTCAGTAAATGCACAGATTTGTCCACGTTGATGTGCCGATCTGAGATGGCCCAGTAGACGCAGGTGTAACGGTT
Organism: Schistocerca cancellata; assembly: GCF_023864275.1. NCBI lineage: Eukaryota > Metazoa > Arthropoda > Insecta > Orthoptera > Acrididae > Schistocerca > Schistocerca cancellata. The sequence continues at coordinate 1,200,360,865 of NC_064626.1, forward strand.
TACTTTGCACTGAGTTTAAATTGAGCTTCATCAGATGACACAATTATCTCTGAAACTTCGCTATTGCACACCATGCCATTAAACCACTCGCAGTACTCCATTCTACGATCTGGGTGGTCCTCGATCATTGTGTGTAGCAATCTTGGTATACAGTACTTAAACTTCGACCGACTCAAGCTGATTTCAAGCGCACATTATCTCACAGATTTTTTTTTTTTATCAGCGAGCGAATTCTAATACAGTACGGGAGTTTGCCGGACTTGTTGCTGCCACAGTCCGTCGAGATCATTGTTTGTGTACATCTGTAACACTTCCTTCGACTTCATATTTGTGTCGAAGGTGCTCATTTGTTACATGTGTCTATGGCTCTATTTGAAATTCATTTTGTCATCGGTGTTGAACCTCATTAACGTTTTCGAGCTTAATGTACCAATTCAAAACTGCCTACATCGAATTTCAGCCTTACCCCAGCCACGTTTACTCACATACACTCCTGGAAATTGAAATAAGAACACCGTGAGTTCATTGTCCCAGGAAGGGGAAACTTTATTGACACATTCCTGGGGTCAGATACATCACATGATCACACTGACAGAACCACAGGCACATAGACACAGGCAACAGAGCATGCACAATGTCGGCACTAGTACAGTGTATATCCACCTTTCGCAGCAATGCAGGCTGCTATTCTCCCATGGAGACGATCGTAGAGATGCTGGATGTAGTCCTGTGGAACGGCTTGCCATGCCATTTCCACCTGGCGCCTCAGTTGGACCAGCGTTCGTGCTGGACGTGCAGACCGCGTGAGACGACGCTCCATCCAGTCCCAAACATGCTCAATGGGGGACAGATCCGGAGATCTTGCTGGCCAGGGTAGTTGACTTACACCTTCTAGAGCACGTTGGGTGGCACGGGATACATGCGGACGTGCATTGTCCTGTTGGAACAGCAAGTTCCCTTGCCGGTCTAGGAATGGTAGAACGATGGGTTCGATGACGGTTTGGATGTACCGTGCACTATTCAGTGTCCCCTCGACGATCACCAGTGGTGTACGGCCAGTGTAGGAGATCGCTCCCCACACCATGATGCCGGGTGTTGGCCCTGTGTACCTCGGTCGTATGCAGTCCTGTCTGTGGCGCTCACCTGCACGGCGCCAAACACGCATACGACCATCATTGGCACCAAGGCAGAAGCGACTCTCATCGCTGAAGACGACACGTCTCCATTCGTCCCTCCATTCACGCCTGTCGCGACACCACTGGAGGCGGGCTGCACGATATTGGGGCGTGAGCGGAAGACGGCCTAACGGTGTGCGGGACCGCAGCCCAGCTTCATGGAGACGGTTGCGAATGGTCCTCGCCGATACCCCAGGAGCAACAGTGTCCCTAATTTTCTGGGAAGTGGCGGTGCGGTCCCCTACGGCACTGCGTAGGATCCTACGGTCTTGGCGTGCATCCGTGCGTCGCTGCTGTCCGGTCCCAGGTCGACGGGCACGTGCACCTTCCGCCGACCACTTGCGACAACATCGATGTACTGTGGAGACCTCACGCCCCACGTGTTGAGCAATTCGGCGGTACGTCCACCCGGCCTCCCGCATGCCCACTATACGCCCTCGCTCAAAGTCCGTCAACTGCACATACGGTTCACGTCCACGCTGTCGCGGCATGCTACCAGTGTTAAAGACTGCGATGGAGCTCCGTATGCCACGGCAAACTGGCTGACACTGACGGCGGCGGTGCACAAATGCTGCGCAGCTAGCGCCATTCGACGGCCAACACCGCGGTTCCTGGTGTGTCCGCTGTGCCGTGCGTGTGATCATTGCTTGTACAGCCCTCTCGCAGTGTCCGGAGCAAGTATGGCGGGTCTGACACACCGGTGTCAATGTGTTCTTTTTTCCATTTCCAGGAGTGTAGCTGGAAACAAAACAAAACAATGCTCATGCGGTGAAACAAAAATTACATGTTCCCTTGAATTAATTTGGAAGCTATGCGCAATTAAACGATGTATGTACATTGCAAGAAAGAATACAATGCCCTCAAGTATAGTTTTTTGTGGCACTGGGGCTTAAATGCGCTTACTGACGGGGTGTAATGGTAATGGATCATTCGTCACAGTCACCGTCCATCAGATGGTGCTCAGGAGACTCTTCAGCTGGCCCTGTGTTATGATTTTCTAGGCAGTAACTTTGCTGAGTCTGGAGGTAAACTGTGTTTTCAACACTCATTCCAGGGTACAACTAAGCCTGTGAGTACGTACTCATGTTGAACAACATCCGCATTTTAAAGGAGTCGCATCGTGGATCTTTAGTAAACTGGATGGACGTATCGGTGGATTGCTGCACATGTTAGGCATCAGGTAATGGTGGTGTGTCGCTACTTTCGCCAGTGGTCTGTGGAACATTCCTGCACCCATAGACCAGGTTCTCGACGCCCATATGTCAGAGATACATATTAAGATCAACGCATTCTGCAATCATCAGTGTCTGACAGAGTCATTAAGGGGAGAAAGCCAGGCTCATTTTCCACCTGCTATATCACCGAGGACAAGTGGGAACTGTCTGCTTGCAGCAGGACTAAGAAAAGGTGTTAATCTGTCCGGGGTGTCACTGACACCACGACATCATGACGCCTCCAAGCAAAGCTACTCTGGTGTCGTGAAGGAGTAGACTGGAGAGTAGAATGGCGCTATGATGTCTTCATCGATGGCAGTAGGTTCTGCTGTATGCGAGTGATCGATGTACCCGTGTATGGTGTAGACCTGGTGACCAGAGTATACCGCAGTGCATTCGCCTATGAGACACAAGGCTCACCCCAGGTTTTCAGGTGTGCTGGGTCATATGCTACAACTCAAAGCCACATTTGGTGTCTGCAGGGTAAAGCAGCCATTGCAAAGGTTATTTCCCCATTATAGTGCTATTTACTCGACAGGAAGGCGATGTGTTTTTTGAGCAGGACAACGCACATCCACATACGACAGTGCAAACTGCTCTTCGTAGTGTACGATAAATGCTCTGGCCAGCAAGATCCTCAGATCTCTCACCAATTGAACTCATATGGGCGATTGAAACGGGAACTTAACTGTTCTTCGGTGTCTGCAAGACCATTTTCGAAATCCAACAAATGGCGCGAGATGTTTGAGGCAATCTGTCGCAGGATGCAGCGATAATAGACGCCTGCACTGCCGCCAGAGAGGGGCACGCTATGTACTGGTGCGACTCTTTGAAGTCCGTTTACTGTGGCATGTGAGTTTCTACATCTACATCTACATTTATACTCCGCAAGCCACCCAACGGTGTGTGGCGGAGGGCACTTTACATGCCACTGTCATTACCTCCCTTTCCTGTTCCAGTCGCGTATGGTTCGCGGGAAGAACGACTGTCTGAAAGCCTCTGTGCGCGCTCTAATCTCTCTAATTTTACATTCGTGATCTCCTCGGGAGGTATAAGTAGGGGGAAGCAATATATTCGATACCTCATCCAGAAACGCACCCTCTCGAAACCTGGCGAGCAAGCTACACCGCGATGCAGAGCGCCTCTCTTGCAGAGTCCGCCACTTGAGTTTGTTAAACATCTCCGTAACGCTATCACGGTTACCAAATAACCCTGTGACGAAACGCGCCGCTCTTCTTTGGATCTTCTCTATCTCCTCCGTCAACCCGATCTGGTACGGATCCCACACTGATGAGCAATACTCAAGTATAGGTCGAACGAGTGTTTTGTAAGCCACCTCCTTTGTTGATGGACTACATTTTCTAAGGACTCTCCCAATGAATCTCAACCTGGTACCCGCCTTACCAACAATTAATTTTATATGATCATTCCACTTCAAATCGTTCCGCACGCATACTCCCAGATATTTTACAGAAGTAACTGCTACCAGTGTTTGTTCCGCTATCATATAATCATACAATAAAGGATCCTTCTTTCTATGTATTCGCAATACATTACATTTGTCTATGTTAAGGGTCAGTTGCCACTCCCTGCACCAAGTGCCTATCCGCTGCAGATCTTCCTGCATTTCGCTACAATTTTCTAATGCTGCAACTTCTCTGTATACTACAGCATCATCCGCGAAAAGCCGCATGGAACTTCCGACACTATCTACTAAGTCATTTATATATATTGTGAAAAGCAATGGTCCCATAACACTCCCCTGTGGCACACCAGAGGTTACTTTAACGTCTGTAGACGTCTCTCCGTTGATAACAACATGCTGTGTTCTGTTTGCTAAAAACTCTTCAATCCAGCCACACAGCTGGTCTGATATTCCGTAGGCTCTTACTTTGTTTATCAGGCGACAGTGCGGAACTGTATCGAACGCCTTCCGGAAGTCAAGAAAAATAGCATCTACCTGGGAGCCTGTATCTAATATTTTCTGGGTCTCATGAACAAATAAAGCGAGTTGGGTCTCACACGATCGCTGTTTCCGGAATCCATGTTGATTCCTACATAGTAGATTCTGAGTTTCCAAAAACGACATGATATTCGAGCAAAAAACATGTTCTAAAATTCTACAACAGATCGACGTCAGAGATATAGGTCTATAGTTTTGCGCATCTGCTCGACGACCCTTCTTGAAGACTGGGACTACCTGTGCTCTTTTCCAATCATTTGGAACCTTCCGTTCCTCTAGAGACTTGCGGTACACGGCTGTTAGAAGGGGGGCAAGTTCTTTCGCGTACTCTGTGTAGAATCGAATTGGTATCGCGTAAGGTCCAGTGGACTTTCCTCTGTTGAGTGATTCCAGTTGCTTTTCTATTCCTTGGACACTTATTTCGATGTCAGCCATTTTTTCGTTTGTGCGAGGATTTAGAGAAGGAACTGCAGTGCGGTCTTCCTCTGTGAAACAGCTTTGGAAAAAGGTGTTTAGTATTTCAGCTTTACGCTTGTCATCCTCTGTTTCAATGCCATCATCATCCCGGAGTGTCTGGATATGCTGTTTCGAGCCACTTACTGATTTAACGTAAGACCAGAACTTCCTAGGATTTTCTGTCAAGTCGGTACATAGAATTTTACTTTCGAATTCACTGAACGCTTCACGCATAGCCCTCCTTACGCTAACTTTGACATCGTTTAGCTTCTGTATGTCTGAGAGGTTTTGGCTGCGTTTAAACTTGCAGTGAAGTTTCACTTGGTATGATTATTTTACCGTATATTCCTACAATGATGAACTACCTGTCACCACATTCGTCAATAAAACGACCTTGTCTTTTAGGGTGCTGCATTTCTCCGACAATGTAATTTTTTCGGCCACACTGTATTTAGTTCGCCGATTAATTTTTATATTTAAGCTATAACTTTTCAGAGAGAGGACGATAGCCCTTTCGTATCCATTTTAGAAACGAAGTGCTACAAATTTATTTTGACGAGAAAGTCGCTTCTGTAAAAGAGCTTCTAGAGTCGTTCCAGTGCTCACCGACGTTCCCGCCGCAATGTCGTATGCAGGTGACAGCGGCGCTCCGTGGAGCCGTAATAGATAATGTAAGCCAGTCATTTGCATCTGTGACTGGGGCCGGCGTCGGCTGCGACGCGACTCGACACCTGCCGTAATCCGCGGCGCTGCAGGTGTCCCTCCCCTCCCCACCGCTCCCCAGCCGACCTAGAGCGCCGACTCCCCCTTCCCCAGGCCAGCCAGTGGAGCGGTGGTGGGGGCAGGGAGGGGAGATCCACCTGGGCGCTACACGAGAACTGCATTAGCATCGCGCGCTCCTTAACAGCCTTCTGTCGGCAACCCGGCAAACTTGAGGCGCGTCCTCCTGCCATTAGCGTATGATAAGTGTACCGGGGCCCCACTGCCCGGAATAACAACGGTTCGCACTGGATTTGGCCGGCGCTGCTGAAACACCTCGTGGCGCGCTGGAGTGCGTGGGAGGCGGCCTGCGACAAAAGTTTTTGACTTACGGCTACTTTTTAGACCCACTCACGCCAGTGAAACCAGGTCGCGTTACGTGCTCTTTCTTGGAGTACTATCTCGGCACAATAAATTAATTTCCACAACCCGTCGAAGTATTCGCCATTTATCAGAGGCGTACTGCTTAGAGCTGTACAAGGTGCGATGTGAAATGCCTCTCTTTTCTGTCTATTCAGAGACTGTAATTCTGAATCACATTACGAAACTGCTTTTTAGCCGCCTAATCCGCGACATATATTCCCTGAATAAATTAAGAGCGGTTTCTTTGATGTTCTTTCGGTATCAGCATAGATAAAAATAGATGGCACTAACGTTTCTATGAATTTTTTTCTCTTCCAAAAACTTTCCATAAACTAAGCAGATAACGTAGTTACTGATAAGGAAATATTCGTCGAATGTTCTTTTAACAGCTATTTAATTTTGGTACATTGAAATTTCCAAATTCCTTCGGTTAACTAGCAGATCCTATATTAATGATCTATTTAGGGAATGACATCAGAATTTAATTTAGACAGATCAGTCTTTAGAGCTTATTACTCGTTAAACCACGGCGAACGTTTTTGCATTATCTGCCTCAACGTCTTTCTGCACTATAATTTATATATTTAAAAAATAAAAAATTTATCTCTGTAACTGATAACTTTTGTACTTAACTCTAAAAATTGTGTACATGTACATAATTCGCCAGGTAACCACATGTACTGGATAAAGATTCAAGTGTTGTTGCAATAGGAATGTAGTGTAATCTCAAGTACAATGGTAACCATTTAATTACCACAGCCACTAAAAGAAATACACAGCAATCGTTTCATTTTCGTAACAATAGATTTGCGTCACTGGGCATATGAAAAAACAAATTCGTTTCAAGAAATTCAAAGATTCGGATATAAAAAGCTCTTTTCGTGCCCGTTCTGCCATAAAGTTTGGGGAATGGATATTAGCAAAATCAGAAGAGGCAAAATTAAGAAGTTTTGATAGGGAAATTTGTGAGAAGATATTTGACTTGGTTCAAGAGAAAAACACAGTGGAATGGAAAGTAGTAACAAAAAAAGAAGCATTTGATCTATATGAAGAACCAGACTTTGAATCCAAATTTAAAGTTGGGAGACATCGTCGTGCTGGACACACACTTCAAGCTCATGAAGAAAGAGAAATTATGCAGCATGTAGAGAACATGATCAAGGAAGAAGTTTCTTCAAAGACGAAGACTACTATGCTCTGACAACATCAGTGAAGATATGAGAATCTTATATATAGTGAACAGGAAAAATAATTGCGAAGGTAGAACTAGCGTGCCAGATTACCTACTGTGTGATGTATCTATCCAATATTATTCTGTAGCTGGTTCAAATGGCTCCGAGCACTATGGGACTTAACATCTTAGGTCATCAGTCCCCTAGAACTTAGAACTACCTAAACCTAACTAACCTAAGGACATCACACACATCCATGCCCGAGGCAGGATTCGAACCTGCGACCATAGCAGTCCCGCGGTTCCGGACTGCAGCGCCTAGAACCGCACGGCCACCCGGCCGGCTTATGTAGCTGGATTTAACATGTCGGTTTATGGTATAATGCTTATTAATAATTATGGTTTGTCATACATCTGGTTAGTGATGTCACTTTATACCTGGTCCGTTTCTTGCCGAATCTGTTTGTTTACAGCTGTGGGAAAACCATGGTCTTCGAGAATAAGTAAATAATAAACATGAAACATTGGCCTTGGAGTTTTCCACGCTGGTAGACGTGTGCAAAATTTGCACAGTATTTACCCAACCTAGCTACCATCCACACCCTCCATCTCTTTGGTGCCTCCCACTAACATCCTTTCAATCTCCCGATTAAATGGTGAATTTACGGAGAGCCCAAGACACCGTCTTTGGCGTCACAACTCCCTGTTTCCACCATTCAAGTTTCCAATTTTTTCCCATCGAACAATCTGTTTATTTCCCTAGTACAATAAGTATTTAGGACTAATCCATGACATAAAACTAACGTGGGAAGCACATCTCCTTACCATCTAACATGTAAGTCGAAAGCAATTAAACTGCGAAAAGAAATAATAGACCACACCTAGGATCTGCATCCTTCTATCATTACATTCACCTATAAATCCCTCATCTGAGACGTTCTAACTTATTTCAATGCTGCCTGGACCTCCCGCTTCCCTAAATTCTACGAATCCTAGAAATATATGCATTCGACTACCCTTCTGCATCCACTTATCTTCATGATTCGCAACCAACAACAATTTATCAATTTCCCACCCTTCCTCTCTCCTTGGCAAACATTCGGATCCAGTACATCCAACCAGTGCCGGTACCCATATCCTATCTGCTAATCACCACTTCATCTTCTCTTACCTTCCATGCACCTCCATGTGGTATCCATTCTCTCCCACTGAAATTTCAACCACCTGCCAATTACACGATGATCAAATCCATGTCAAGGTTTACCCTTTCTTCCAGCTCTCATCAACGACGTCCCACCTTGCACCATCCTTCCCTTCCCTTCCTCAAACATCCTTCTCTCGGTACAAGTTGCTTACTGTACTTCCATTGGGCCCCACTGCAGTACTCATCAACTCCCTCATGAACGCGATCATTTTCATATACTACCAGCAGCAATACTATATGAGGCGTGTAAAAATACCAGGATTATAGTTTTTTGGAATGCTAGCGATGGTAGCTAGTTTGGTACTATCTCGAGTGCGATAAATCAATTGTAATCATCTCTGCACGTTATTGCGTGCCAACACGCGCTGCAGGAAACGCCTAGGTGGCGTGGAGTAACGCTATGAAGACATTATGATTATGTGTCGCCAGCAGCTAGAGGCTCTCCCTCTGTCTCGGACGGCAGTGAGTCAGATTCCTAGCGCCACTGACTTAAGACTGATATTCTGAGTGTCTGCACGTGATTAGCAGTGGCGCTTTTCAATCAAGTCTGCAAGTTGCATAGTGACGATTTTGATTTGAGTTGTCACAAGTCTCTTAGATTTGATGTGGTGAGGTCCTATAGACTACTGTCTTTAGATGGTTAATCTGTTCTAACTACAGTGTAGATCTGCGTATCCGACATGATTCGGTTATTTATGTGATACAGCTGAAGTCTAGTGGAGTGAAGCAAGTTCCAGTCGGCCGGCCGGAGTGGCCGAGCGGTTAAAGGCGCTACAGTCTGGAACCGCACGACCGCTACGGTCGCAGGTTCGAATCCTGCCTCGGGCATGGATGTGTGTGATGTCCTTAGGTTAGTTAGGTTTAAGTAGTTCTAAGTTCTAGGGGACTTATGACCACAGCAGTTGAGTCCCATAGTGCTCAGAGCCATTTGAACCATTTTTGAACCAAGTTCCAGTCAGTGCGGGGTGAACTAACCTCTGTGGTGTGCAGCGATTAGACACCATTTAAAATATGCAGCATCTGGCTACTGATGACTGGAACACGTTTTGGAACTAATTTAAGAATCTTGGAGAATTCACTCGCCTACACTCATAAAGGTGTGCATCCCATTCTGTATGTTTACGATAACCTGAGCAGTGGCTCTCCATCACCAGAACAAGCCATACAGTCCCCTACACAGTACGTGCCACTATCCGCTTGCCATCCTCCCACTCAGCCACCGTCAGCCCCCATTGTCTTCGACCGTTGCTCTGAAGTCTCTGAATGTTGCTTTGCCACAACCTACTGAGTTGGACAGAACTGTAACTGTGCCACGAAATCACGGTCCCAAATCAGTGTTATAGGCTATATTAGATACTTTACGGATATGCTACCAGTTTTTCCAAACCACAAAACACTTCTGGAACTCTTTCTTTTGGGATAATTTTTACTCTCACCGACGACGGTACGAATGACTTAGCTGGATAGCTTCGTATAGTATTGTGGCTTGCAGAAGAGGACAGGCTTGTTGCAGAGTTTCACCAGGGAAATAATCAGGAGGTTGGACGGTGGTGCAGCCTGAAAGAGGCAGCTGAAGGCTGGCTGGTGTGTGGACAGGGCGTAGCACTGGGGAAAGCCCAAGGCTAGCAGGCCTAGCGTGAGAGGGATGAACGTTAAGAGGGCCTGGTGGTTGAAACTGCTATGCTGAACTCACTGAATATTCACTAAAGTAGTCTAAACTGCCTGCTGTTGAGGCAGAGAGAATATATGGATATTACTGAAATCAGTCGAAGCTCTAGAACTCAATGAAATTTTCACCACATTTGTACTAAGTCATGTCAAAAAGGTAGTGTAGTATAAATATTTATTTATTTATTTATAATAAAGTAATAAACCATTCGGAGGCATGTTACCAAAATAAATGACACACCAACAGATAGGTCATAATCTAAGCTACACTACATGATAAACAAGCATGGATATGTGGTATGCACCAGGAACTAAATTGTTAACAAATATTTATAATATGTAATTCAGATGCGCAAAAACAAAGAGCTGCCCACGTGTACATTGTCAATTAGCCTCAGTCTTTTGACACTGCATTAGGAACTGCGATGCAATAATTTATCTAAATAGAATTAAGAATTTTGTAAGAATTAAGAAATGGGCTTTGGGTCATGTAGTGCCGCAACTACTGGTAGAATTCCGAATGGAACTTGATTAGATTCTGTGACTTCTCAGAAAGAATACAAGTTAATAAATTAAAAGGATAAAACGTAGATATTTCGATATGGGACAACATACGAGGGTTGGAACTTTAATAGTGGCAAATGTTTGTTTACAACTTGTACAAAATATATAAATGTTTCAAAGTTTTACAGTCCTTCAGAGTAGTCACCAGAATTGTATATGACCAGTTGTTGGTGATGTGGAAATCGCAGGAAAGGTTTAGCAGCGCCAGTTGTGTTGATACTTCGAGAGGAGCGGTCTATTTCCTGAATCTCTGTAACAGTTGTGAAACGAATGACAAGAATCAAGTTGAAATCAGAGGGCTTAAGTCCTGGGACTGTGATGGATTGCAGGCTGTGTTCAAAAAATGAACAGCTTAGAGAAAGAAGCGGTGACACTTCCTGCAGGATCCGCCCATCATTTTGTGGGACAATGCCTGGTCTCGTGTGTCACCAACTTGCGACTGATTTGGTCGATCGATGGTGCTTGATTCCTAAGATGAAGGAACCACTTTATGGAATTTGTTTCAGAACTGTTACAGAGATCCATCAGGCAGTAGACCGCTCCACTCGATGTATCAACACATCTGGCGCTACTAAATGTGTCCTATGACTTTCTCAATGCTGGCAAGGGGTTATAAACAACGCTGGTAACTACTCCCAAGGACAGGAAAACTTTGAAACATGTGTCTGCTTTGTGTAAGTTGTAAATAAATATATAATGTGTGTGTGTGTGTGTGTGTGTATGTGTGTGTGTGTAGATTTATGAATATGTTTATTAAATATTTATAGTTTATGCAAATCATAAAAATTATTTCCATAAGGTGTGCCAGAAAAAGTAGCAGTCTTGACTGTAGTTGTCCATGTGACTGAATTCTGGAATAGGTGAGGGGAGCGTGCCCCGTAGTCTTTTGCCGGATATTCTTGGTGGGTAAGACTGGTAAGATTGGGCGGTCGTCACGCCACGGGTGCTAAATTTGCTCATTATAGTGGTATTTCGCACTTTGCGAGATTTCTGTGTGACAGCATGGGACGGAATAGTACTGTACGAGTGAGGAGTAGAACTCATAGTTGCGACTGAATTACTTTCCTCCTTTAGTGAATTTCTTGTGCTACTTTGGCGTGCATTGCAAATTATTAGAACTGTGATTTATGTGCTACGAACCGTGAGATCAGTTACTGTTCGGAATCTCGTATGTCGCACATCTTGCTTTGTTCTGCTCTGTCGATAGATTAATTTAAATAATAACAGTAAATCCATTTACAATTACGCATCCGTCTACTTTATCCAGTTTTTTCTGTTTTTTATCAATCTCATTGTAAAAGTGTTTTGATAAACTTATGCTTCACTACCTAATATGCTTCAGCTGCATCAATGTTATGTGAATGTTATCTGGGCCAGACTTTAGCAGTACACAACCAATCTTATAGATATACTCAAGCCAGCATTATTGTCAGTTGTGTGCTTGCCCAACCACTGCGCATTTCTATCGTTAGGACGTCAGTGAGCACGAAATTACTTTGCACATCCGAAAAAATAGCCCACTGGCTTTGCTTGTCCGAATCAGTAGCCTAGTAATCTCGTGATTGTGAAACAACGGCCCTTCAAGAATTTCCTTACGAATGAGTAGGGAAAATGTGACATGCGGACATGTCTGACCATATGGAAGGTGGGGAATCATTACAGTATTATATTTGGCGAAAAACTGGTGAAAAAGCAACTAAGTGTTAACAGGTGTATTATAGTGGTGTGAAGCCATGAACAGTTTTGCCACAAACCCGGGTTATTTTTATTTTCGGGTGCTTCACACAAACGGCTGTGAACAAGTAAGTCGTATTCATTACTTAATGTCCGAACGTGTGGCAAAAACTCATATTGCACTTTACCGTCAAAACTGAAGAAGGCAGGAGCATAACTTCCACAACTGACAGCAGGTGTCGAACGTTTTTCGATCCATAGTGGTTACACTGGGACGACAGGGTCGTAATTTAGAAATCATGTGCGCAAACCTATTTTTCATCGCCTGTTAAGACATATTTCAGTAACTCTGCATCGTCGTTGACTTCATCCTGTGATTACTGTGCATCCGCTGCTGTTCTTGTTTGGAATTCAAACATCTTGCAGCAAATTTTGCTGTCACACATTTCATACCCAAAACATCAGAAACATTTCGTGGTATGACCCAGTTGATATGCCATCATCATCAGCGACCTTTTGATTCGGCGATCGTTCATAATAATTACATTCACTTTTTCTTTGAATTCTTCGGTTGATGAGATGATGGGTCGTTCAGAGCGCTCGTCATCTTAAACATCATCATGGCCTCCTTCTAAACACTTGTAGCACTCGTAAACACTCGTTTTATTTACAGCGGACTGGCCAAAAGCAACATTTATTATTTCGAAAACTTTTTTTGTAGTTTATTTCATTCTTAGAGCAAAATTTAAAATAAATTCCCTGTCCAATTTTCATTAAAAAAAATAATCACCGGTACTAAAAAACAAAATTCGTGTAATATTTTCGACAGGTGACGGCATACTAACTAGCCGATACGGCTAACACTGTAGAAATACGTTTCAGCGTTGTTTACCAACACAACAACGAAAAAAACTGTGCGGAATTTAATTTTTTAAATCTTTAAATTTTTCTATTTGAATTTTCTCACCTGTTTTACACAACTAAAAATATCATAAAGATTTAAAACTACTGTCTGCAGAGCAGTTTTACCCGCTGCCAGCCTGCCCTGTAGGGTGCAACTGAAAAAGGCATACAGAAAGAAAAATAAGCTGCTTCATGTTTGAGTTACTACTCTAACTTTCGAAAATATTTAGCACCTTCATTGTCAGAAGCTGTCTAATTGCAGTAAGAAAGCTGGTCAGCCAACGACAAAAGATAGTCCAGTGGCATTCCTTCCATTCTGCGGGTCAATTTCATGAAAAACATGACACATATCAGGCAGTTAGTGTATCAGGTCAGGGTTCCGTTCGTCGTGAAAAATTAAGGAATTGCTTTGGCCAGTATTTTTATTGATGAACCATTTGTACCTCTACCACATTTGAGGAAACCTGAATAACATTGACTGGTCTATTCAAGAGAACTCAGTAAAAAGCACTGAATAACACACACACACACACACACACACACACACACACACACACACAGGCACACACACACTTCAAGGGAGTATATGAGGAAACAACGATCACAAATACAGCTGGTACATGATACTTGTGAACTGGAACCTGCCGCTTGCTTCACTGCCAATCGGGGCTAATACTAGCACCGTTATCATACACAGCTCGGATATTCTAACACTAAAATTGTGAAATCTTATCGTCTGTCCAGAATGCATGTATTTGTAAAATTGTGACCATTTCCAGTTTCATCGAGCCGTCTTCAGATCTTAGTATGACGGCTACGAGAGTAATCTGTCAATTAAAATACGCAAATTTACATGCTATGTCATAGAACAACGTATAAAAAATTCGGAATAAGGTTTGAACTGCAAACGACGTAATCCAGTATGCGTTTCCCAAGTTCTCCTTGAGACGTAAAGCGGTAATGCACCTCATCGGCCACGTTCAACTCCCTGAAGGAAAGACCTGACATGTCTGGGAATGGTCCGCAATGTGGAAATGACCTTCTGGCACCACAAACCTAGACTACCTCCACATCCTTATTCGCTTTCATCTCCCGTGTGAGGAAGACTTTAGATACACTAGCTCGGTGTGAAATACGGAACTGTGTGATATTTTGAGGAGAAATTCTAATTATTGATTACTATGTGAACGTTATGTTGTTACTAGCTTGATTTTTGTTATGGTTCCTAATTAATGAGAGTGTGTAGTTTAAATGAAACGAATAGTAAAAGAAATTGAGAAACGTCATCATTTATATGAATAAACTGTACGTTCAGAAAGTGTATTTGTTGCTTCGTACGGAATTGGTGGCAACACAAGTATATGTGACTTTCTCGCATGAAAATACAGTACAATTTACATTACCTCATTTGGTGAACCTAGATTTGAAAGCATATAGCACATTAACAGATGAAAGAGGGCAGTTTAGGGACACACCCTGTACAGTTAGTTTTTACAGCTTTTTCTGAACAGTATATATTGGCCGTCGATCTAAACCATGTGATGGATTCGTGGGGGTTACTGAGGTAAGTGAGCAATGAGCAAAAAGGAAACCTCACCACCGGAGGAAGGAAATTCGAAAATAACATTACACTACTTTTATACTACTGGCCATGAAAATCGCAACACCACGAAGATTACGTGCTACAGACGCGAAATTTAACTGACAGGAAGAAGATGCTATGATATGCAAATGATTAGCTTTCAGAGCATTCACACAAGGTTGGCGCGGGTGGCGACACCTATAACGTGCTGACATGAGGAAAGTTTCCAACCGATTTCGCATACACAAACAGCAGCTGACCGGCGTTGCCTGGTAAAACGTTGTTGTGATGCCTTGTGTAACGAGGAGAAATGCGTACCATCACGTTTCCGACTTTGATAAAGGTCGGATTGTAGCCTATCGCGATTGCGGTTTATCGTGTCGCAACATTGCTGCTCGCGTTGGTCGAGATCCAATGACTGTTAGCAGAATATGGAATCGGTGGGTTCAGGAGGGCAATACGGAACACCGTGCTGGATCCCAATGGCCTCGTATAACTAGCAGTCGAGATGACAGCCATCTTATCCGCATGGCTGTAACGGATCGTGCAGCCGCGTCCCGATCCCTGAGTTAACAGATGGGGACGTTTGCAAGACAACAACCATCTGCACAAACAGTTCGAAGACGTTTGCAGCAGCATGGACTATCAGCTCGGAGACCACGGCTGCGGTTACCCTTGACGCTGCATCACAGACGGGAGTGCCTGCGACGGTGTACTCAACGACGAACCTGGGTGCACGAATGGCAAAACGTCATTTTTTCGGATGAATCCAGGTTCTGTTTAGAGCATCATGATGGTCGCATCCGTGTTTGGCGACATCGCGGTGAACGCACATTGGAAGCGTGTATTCGTCATCGGCATACTGGCGTATCACCCGGCGTGATGGTATGGGGTACCATTGGTTACACGTCTCGGTCACTTCTTGTTCGCATTGACGGCACTTGGAACAGTGAACGTTACATTTCAGATGTTACGACCCGTGGCTCTACCCTTCATTCGATCCCTGCGAAACCCTACATTTCAGCAGGATAATGCACGGCAGCATTTTGCAGGTCCTGTACGGGCCTTTCTGGATACAGAAAATGTTCGACTGCTGCCCTAGCCAGCACATTATCCAGATCTCTCACCAACTGAAAACGTCTGGTCTATGGTGGCCGAGCAACTGGCTCGTCACAATACGCCAGTCACTATTCTTGATGAACTGTGGTATCGTGTTGAAGCTGCATGGGCAGCTGTACCTGTACACGCCATCCAAGCTCTGTTTGACTCAATGCCCAGGCGTATCAAGGCCGTTATTACGGTCAGAGGTGGTTGTTTTGGGTACTGATTTCTCAGGGTCTATGCACCCAAATTGCGTGAAAATGTAATGACACGTCAGTTCTAGTATAATATATTTGTCCAATGAATACCCGTTTCTCATCTGCATTTCTTCTTGGTGTAGCAATTTTAATGGACAGTAGTGTATTTTGAGAAGACTAGGGGAATAACAAATGTTAAATACTTCTGTAAGTAAACTAAATGGAAATATTGTGCTTCTCAAAATAAATGGCAAAATTTACAAATTATCCCAAATTTTTAAACAGCAGTGTGTGGTTATTCGTTTCAGTGGATTATGTCAACTTACAGATCCTGGGGTAGATTCGTCGTTTCGAGATTATGTGGTCAAGGAGACGGCTGAAATATGATTAGTGGACAATTTAATGAACTGGGACGACGGGTTCATTTGGCTAATGGAAGGCATCTGCTTCTTTAATTTCTTCTCCGAGAAGTCGTCACTTCGAATCTTTGTCAATTTTCAACGCAGCTCCTAACACCAGTTCGATCGGCAACCCGCAAGGTTCCTGAACGTGGCAGGTCTGCAGCGCCCCATCCAATCGTGTGCTGTCACTGCTTGCCTTGGTCCCCGTGTGTCATTAATTCTTAGCGTGCGGTTCACGTAGTATTCTTGCCGATGCGGAAAATAGGAATATGCCGCGGGCTCAATATTACGTCACGCCAGTTATGATGATTTTCCCCGGTGTCAAAGGTATATTTCTGTCTCCCGCAAACATATGCCAGTTGGTAGCCGTGTCATTGGAAAAATTGGTCGTTTTTGAAACATTTGCTATCGTCTCCTGTTTCTTACGGTTAGCTGATGTTCAAATTCTGTTTCGTGCGTTTTGTGTGTTTTTGTGTTCAGAATGTGCAGTAAAAAGGATAAACATCTGGAGCAAATAATTTACAAAGTCCTTGACGATTCTGCAGATGATGAGAACGAAATGTTTGATGGATTCAGATTACACGTTTATAGTATTATATTCGCAGATTGTATAGTTATGAAGGATTCTCCTTCAGGTAAACTATGAACGGCAAATTTTGCTTTGTTCTTGTGTTTAGTGTGTTTCTTTAGAACTTCTTGTCAGTTTTTCTGCGATAACTACTATTAAACTGAAGTTTCATCTGTGGATTCAGGTGTAACCCTTGCAATAGCGAGGAGGGGCGGGGGTTACTCGATGCCGACCTTTTGAAAATAGGGTAATCTAGTAGTGTACTTTTCATTTTAAAATTCTGAAAAAATATTTATTGTTTTTTATGATTTCCAATCCAAAATTCAGTAATTGTTTTGAATTTTTCAGTAAAACGTTACCAAAAAGTTTAAGTCTTAGTAAATGTGACTTTTCGCAACCAGTGTCATAATAATATTTTCAAGTTCAGGATCCTTCTTAAACATCTACATATCTCTTAGGTGTATGTTCTGATAATAAACGAAATTCGTATTTTCTAAAATTTTTTAATGGTGATCGTGAAACTATGCGGCTGGTCCCGGCGGAAGTTCGAGTCCTCCCTCGGGCATGGGTGTGTATGTCTGTCCTTATGGTAATTTAGATTAAGTGGTGTGTAAGCTTAGGGACTGATGACCTTAGCAGTTAAGTCCCGTAAGATTTCACACACATCTGAACATTTTTGATCATGAAATACTCCTCCTCCCTTTGTACAGTCCGCCGCTCGTGGTCTCGCGGTAGCGTTCTCGCTTCCCGAGCACGGGGTCCCGGGTTCGATTCCCGGCGGGGTCAGGGATTTTTCACCTGCCTCGAGATGACTGGGTGTTTGTGTTGTCCTCATCATTTCATCATCATCCAGGAAAGTGGCGAAATTGGACTGAGCAAAGATTGGGTAATTGTACGTGTGCTGATAACCACGCAGTTGAGCGCCCCACAAACCAAACATCATCATCATCATCCCTTTGTACACACTACCGCAAATTGCGTTGGTAGTGTTAGAACTGTGCTAAAAGATATTCTTCTGCTTCTGGACCCTATTTACTTATTTGTACATATTTAAAAAGGATGTTTTTAATAGAAGTTAAGAACAATTAACGAAATCTGTGTTTTTAAAATTTTTTGTTGTGGGTATAAAATACACCCTCCTCTTGGTAGTACACATTATGTAAAATACTTTGGTATTATTAAGGTAAACACTACCAGTGCCAAAATATCTATATTTGAAATAGGAAGTTCAATAAATCCAAACAAAGTTTTGAAATTCCAGCTACTTGCCTGTACGCACGAGGTATAACTTCCATAAACCAGATATTTTACACAGTCCGCTGGTAATGGGAGCTACGTACAAGACCAGCACCGGAAGTGTTAAGCCGTCTTTTACACATTAACATCCATTAGCTAAGGAACCTTCGAGTTCCACGAAATAACACGAAGCGTAGCGAATATATATAAACGAAAATGTTACCATATGAACGTTTTGACCGAACTTTACCAAAGTAATATTGTAGTTATTCCACGTCTGTAGGAAATGTTGATTAAAAATTTGTTCTTATGTGAGCATAATTTCGGTATTTTCAGTACAGAAAAAGCCGTTCCTAAGGAAGAATATAAGCGTAACGTCACTGGAAACTCAGGTGGAGGGCGCAGCACAGCATAGCGAGACGATATCCATGATATCCGGAATACCCATGTTGATGTAAATGTAGATGCAGGCATGCATATGTAGCTTATCGCTACCTTTAAAACTTTGAGGAAGATCGAGCCATTGATATGATCGACATGGGAGCGTCATACCAGCTCACTGCACAGACATTTGGTTGTAGTTCGGCGACTGCAGAAGGAATGGTGACGAGTTGGATCCAGGAGGACAGTGTAAGGCGTCCAGAAATGCTACACCACGAGAAGATTGTAGCCAGAGTCAACTGGTACACTGAATGGCATTCTCTGGTGTTGAGCATGAGTATCCCTTCTGTTTATTGAGTAAAAGTCGACGCCTATTTGTCTCTAGACTTGCTGATGAAAGGTGACAGAAATCATGGTTTGAGGAGCTATTGGCAATGACAACAGAACGGATTCAGCAGTTGTTGAAAGGAGGTTTAATGCTGACCTCTGTATGACATGAGCGGCAAAGCCTGTTGTCGTATCCATCATTATTTAAGTACCAAATAACACTTTCCAGCAGAATAATACAAGACACCACACTTCAGTTCACATCACTAACGCGTTGAGGGATGTAAGGCTTCTTAACTAGTCTGCGCGGTAATCTGATTAGTGGCTGAGAGAGCTTGTATGGGATGCTATGGGAGGAAATATACGGCAAGCCTCCAGCTTGCAATCTTTACGAACTTACCCAACAAGAGACTGTTTGCCACCATACTACACCATTAAAAGAGTGTATTGGTGCTCTTGGATGTAATACCTCATACTGATGTTAATGATGTTTATCATTTATGAATGGAATGAGCGTTTAATAATTTAATACCGGTTATGTGATAAAATGACGTCTGCCTCCGTATCTGGGTGGTCAGCGTAGATAACTGTCATACTGAGGACCCGAATTCGATTCCCGGTTCTGCCAAGGAGTTTTCAGTGGTGTCAGGATTGATACTGGGCGCAATTAGCCTCGTTGTGGAAACTCATGAACTACTTGACTGAGAAGTAGTGCTCTAGCCCAAGGTCTGGAAATCCTGCACAACGGCCGGGAGAGCACTTTGCCGATCACATGTCCCTCCATTCCACATCCTCCTGACGCCTCATGGCAGAGGACGGCACAGATTTGGTCGACATTCCTTGAGCTTATAGGGCTGTGAGTGGTTATTGCACGTTGATGTTGAACAAACAGGTCGTTTATGTGACTGAATCTTCACAAAGTATGGTAAACATCGGGATGATGCCTCGTAGTGAAACACTTTCCATTTGTGCATATACACTCCTGGAAATTGAAATAAGAACACCGTGAATTCATTGTCCCAGGAAGGGGAAACTTTATTGACACATTCCTGGGGTCAGATACATCACATGATCACACTGACAGAACCACAGGCACATAGACACAGGCAACAGAGCATGCACAATGTCGGCACTAGTACAGTGTATATCCACCTTTCGCAGCAATGCAGGCTGCTATTCTCCCATGGAGACGATCGTAGAGATGCTGGATGTAGTCCTGTGGAACGGCTTGCCATGCCATTTCCACCTGGCGCCTCAGTTGGACCAGCGTTCGTGCTGGACGTGCAGACCGCGTGAGACGACGCTTCATCCAGTCCCAAACATGCTCAATGGGGGACAGATCCGGAGATCTTGCTGACCAGGGTAGTTGACTTACACCTTCTAGAGCACGTTGGGTGGCACGGGATACATGCGGACGTGCATTGTCCTGTTGGAACAGCAAGTTCCCTTGCCGGTCTAGGAATGGTAGAACGATGGGTTCGATGACGGTTTGGATGTACCGTGCACTATTCAGTGTCCCCTCGACGATCACCAGTGGTGTACGGCCAGTGTAGGAGATCGCTCCCCACACCATGATGCCGGGTGTTGGCCCTGTGTGCCTCGGTCGTATGCAGTCCTGATTGTGGCGCTCACCTGCACGGCGCCAAACACGCATACGACCATCATTGGCACCAAGGCAGAAGGGACTCTCATCGCTGAAGACGACACGTCTCCATTCGTCCCTCCATTCACGCCTGTCGCGACACCACTGGAGGCGGGCTGCACGATGTTGGGGCGTGAGCGGAAGATGGCCTAACGGTGTGGGGGACCGTAGCCCAGCTTCATGGAGACGGTTGCGAATGGTCCTCGCCGATACCCCAGAGCAACAGTGTCCCTAATTTGCTGGGAAGTGGCGGTGCGGTCCCCTACGGAACTGCGTAGGATCCTACGGTCTTGGCGTGCATCCGTGCGTCGCTGCGGTCCGATCCCAGGTCGACGGGCACGTGCACCTTCCGCCGACCACTGGCGACAACATCGATGTACTGTGGAGACCTCACGCCCCACGTGTTGAGCAATTCGGCGGTACGTCCACCCGGCCTCCCGCATGCCCACTATACGCCCTCGCTCAAAGCCCGTCAACTGCACATACGGTTCACGTCCACGCTGTCGCGACATGCTACCAGTGTTAATGACTGCGATGGAGCTCCGTATGCCACGGCAAACTGGCTGACACTGACGGCGGCGGTGCACAAATGCTGCGCAGCTAGCGCCATTCGACGGCCAACACCGCGGTTCCTGGTGAGTCCGCTGTGCCGTGCGTGTGATCATTGCTTGTACAGCCCTCTCGCAGTGTCCTGAGCAAGTATGGTGGGTCTGACACACCGGTGTCAATGTGTTCTTTTTTCCATTTCCAGGAGTGTACATTGATCAGCCACAACATTACAAGCACCTACCTAATAGCAGGTGTGTCACTCTTTGGAACGGATAACAGCAGAAACGAGTCGTGGCATGGAAGAAATCAGGCCTTGGTAGGTCGCCTCCCAGATGAGTTCGATCGGATTCAGATATACCGAGCTTGGCGGGGGTTGGGTGGGGGAGGGGGCGAGGCAGCACATAAAACTCGCCTCTGTGTCATTCGAACCACTCCATCACACTTCTGACATTGTGACATGGCGCGTTATCTAGTTGAAAAATGCCACTGCCAATGTACACTACACGGTGTCTTGGGAAAGCTCCACTGGACCTACGGATGGCCGCGTGAATGTTCCCCAGAGCATACCGAAGCCGCCGCCAGCTTGTCTCCGTCCTGCAGCATCGGTGTCAGGTCGGGATTCATCAGACCATGCAACGCTCTGCCATCAAGCCAACGTCCAGTGCCGATGGTCACGTGCCCATTTCAATCGTAGTTGCCGATGTCGTGGAGTTAACATTGGCACATGCATGGGTCGTCGGCGGCTGCGGAGGCCCATCGTTATGAGTGTTCAATGCACTTGTGTTCAGACCCAATTGTATTCTTCCCAGCGTTAAAATCTGTTCGCCACCTGTCTTGTTTTACCAGTTGGCCAGCCTACGACGTCCCGCATTTGTAATGAGGGGTGGCCGCCCAACACCACGACGTCTGGACTTGGTATCACCTTGGTGTCGCCAAGTGTTTTGAAGACACCACAGCACTCCTCGAACAGTTTCCGAAATGCTCGGGTCGAACCTCTAAGCCAGGGGCGGGCAGGAATCCTGCACGTGTGCGGTGCACTTGCACGCGTGCAGTTAACAGGTGTTCTGCGTGCACACAGGGGCAAGCTGCCCACTCGCTTGTCTCCCCTCCCCACCGTACCTTGTGTTCGCTCTTTCCCCTGCAATGCGTTTTGTTTCCTAGCTTGCTTTATTCAATGAAGGAATAAGATTAGTAGGAGTGCTTGAAAGATGTCGTGTTTTGAAAGAGTACCTGTTACCTATGATACGTTTTATTTAATTATCACAGGTGGAGTGGAACAAAATTTCTACATACAGACAAACGCAAACAGTTACTTAAATTTTCATCACTGATGTTTCCTCTTAACCGACACTTACTAATTCAGCAAATGGTTTTCCAGCTCTCTCTATATTAAGCGTAATCTTATAACTTGCGCGTACCGCTGGGCTATTATTGTTGTCGTCCTGAAAAATTGAAAACAGTGCTCCATAAAATGTTAAATCAGTTAGATGAGAGACATGACGAAAGGAGGTCGCAGATCTCTCGTGACCACAGCAACTACGACAGCGTCATCTAGTATCGTCAGATCGCTCTTGTTAAGCTCAGTCAATTTCCCCATCCGCTCAGAATCCGACAATAAATTGTACTCGTCCTTGTGAAATTTGTTATAATGGCCTTCAATACTAAACTTCCGCTGACCAGCGAGAATACTGCCACATATTAAACTTTTCGAATTTTCACGTTTTTGCACAAAGAAAAAAAGATTCTCCCATTACTTTTTAAAAGATAGCAAATCTCCGCTTCTCCGTTTCCTTGTTTCACTCTGCATTTTCCGGTTCTTGAAATACAACGTTCACTACGTAGTGGTCGCTACGCATCGACGTCCGCAGCTTAGCCTGGCACTACACTGCCGCAACCTGCCGGCTGTCGCCACTGCCCCATTCGACGATTGCACGCGAGCAGCACACGTGCAGCGCTCTGCGCTCATGAGCCGCGTGCAACGTTTGCCCGCCCCTGCTCTAAGCCATCACAATCTGCCCTCGGCGAAGTCCAGACAGATCGTGCACCTTCCCCATTCTGCACGTGGACAGCACGGTCACTGGTACTACATGCACCGTCGGCGCGTCTGATCAGCAGTCATTCCTCGCCAAGTGACGCTGCTATCGCCTGGACTGGTTTATATCGATAGACAGTCGGTGGTCATGATGATCAGTGTGCAGCAAACGTACTCTAGCCACACTGTGACACGGGATGCTATGATAAAGATGTAAAAGAACAATTAGTGTTAGAGGTTGACTTCCTTTTTCTCTTATGTGTACCCGTACCTGCCTTAACTTTAAATTAGGTGTCATGGAAAGACCCTTGAAAGCCACTGAATGCTAATAATCAACAATGGAGGTTGTTTCAAAAAGATCGATTCACTATTTAACATGAATGAAGACAGGAATTAGGGACTTGTGTAGCTCCCACAAATCGTGCCAGTTCTTCTAGAGTTTGACGCGAGTCTTCACTCGGCAATGTCTCCAATTCTGCATCTTCGAAAACATTCTCTCTTCCACTACTATGCTCGTCTATGACGTTAAAATCACCGTTCTTGAAGTGGTGAAACCACTCAAGACACGTTCTTTGACTAGTAGCGTCCTTACCATACGTACTTGAGACTCAGCTGCTGTTTTCTTCGTACTGAAACAAGAGTAAAACCTCCCACAAATGATGAGAATTAGGCTCGTAAACTGACATTTTCAATCAAGAACAACTTTATGATGCAGACACAAACGACTAATGTTTGAATGAGATTATATTGACAGAGGTCCAAGCAAACTGCCTGATGTCTGCGATCTGTTTCTTTCGACTGCTACTTACCGTTGTTGCCACCTATCGGCAAACGGCGGAAGCGAAGTTGTATACCTTGTATTTATCATCATAAACTTTGTCCCCTTCAAAGTAATCTCCCTCAGATATAACACACTTGTGCAAGACATTTTTCCAAAATTGGTAACTCTTCTGGAAGTCGCTTTTTATTGTGGTGTTCAGCTTCTTCAACGATTCTGTTTTTCTCTCATCTGCGCTGGCAAAATGACTTCTTTTGTGGTTCTCTTCAGCCTGTGGAATAGAAATAAATCACAGCGGTTCACGTCTGGTGAATATCGTGGTCGAGCAATGTCACTGTTTTGTTTGTTGCGAAACAATTGTGAACGGCAAGTTTGTTTGCGTGCACATCCTCTGCAGCAATCACAGAAATATTTGTTTTGTAAATAAAAACTTCCTTTTCTTGCTGCATTTTAATTTATTTATCCCAGGCATGTTTCACCCTTATTTGCTCTAAGGCATCTTCACTGGAATCTGGAACGATACAGTTTTGTTCTGATAGGTGGTTTTTGTAATTTATCAAACAGTTCACATAGTGGTTTTTTGTGAACAATCACATAAAAACGATCATGAAAAAAACACTGAACCAGGATGAAGATAGTGGGAGCATTATCGTGGTTGTGTTGGGAGTATGCGTGCGGAACGAATTGAAGTGGAATGATCATATAAAATTAATTGTTGGTAAGGCGGGTACCAGGTTGAGATTCATTGGGAGAGTCCTTAGGAAATGTAGTCCATCAACAAAGGAGGTGGCTTACAAAACACTCGTTCGACCTATACTTGAGTATTGCTCATCAGTGTGGGATCCGTACCAGATCGGGTTGACGGAGGAGATAGAGAAGATCCAAAGAAGAGCGGCGCGTTTCGTCACAGGGTTATTTAGTAGCCGTGATAGCGTTACGGAGATGTTTAACAAACTTAAGTGGCAGACTCTGCAAGAGAGGCGCTCTGCATCGCGGTGTAGCTTTCTCGCCAGGTTTCGAGAGGGTGCGTTTCTGGATGAGGTATCGAATATATTGCTTCCCCCTACTTATACCTCCCGAGGAGATCACGAATGTAAAATTAGAGAGATTAGAGCGCGCACGGAGGCTTTCAGACAGTCGTTTTTCCCGCGAAGCATACGCGACTGGAACAGGAAAGGGAGGTAATGACAGTGGCACGTAAAGTGCCCTCCGCCACACACCGTTGGGTGGCTTGCGGAGTATAAATGTAGATGTAGATGTAGATGTAGATGTAGACTACAAGGCCTTAATTGCAAAACAACAGTAAGATTTTACAAGCATTTTTACATACATCCCCAGCAACCTTAGGGTACATTCTACGTTTAGAACGAACGTTTGCACCTACTTTTCACAAATGTTCAGTGTGCTTCTACTAGACATGCAACAAATTTCTCTTACGTGTAGCTGTCAGTTTGCCAGTACGGTGCCGCTCTATCGTGTAGAGCAACGAAATTTACGTCATCTTCTCACCTTTGCTGGAAAATCCACATTCCAGCATATCTGGATATGTGATTCCTGTTATCGTCGTTTCCGCAAAGAAAAAACAGGCCATAAATCTGTTCTCTGGTAACAGCACAAAGCACATGAAAGTTTGGAGAGTCTCTCTCATGCTCAACTGTGGTATGCACTGACGAGCAATAGTATTATGACAACCTGCTTAAGAGCCTGTTTGCCCGTCTTTGGAATGAAATATACCACTGATTCTGCGTATTAGGAATGCAACACTTCGTTGGTAGGTTTGTGGAGGTATGTGGGGTTAGATGCCTACGCACAGATCATAACTCGCACAAATAACGGGTCGCTGTATCCCATAGAATAATACTTCTCTCACCAGCCAGCGTCTGTGGTGCGTTGCACGTTTCGAGCCGCCGTTCAACTCAGTGACGGCGTTTGTGACGACAACGGTCGAAATGTGATTCAGCCCAAGAGCCGACATGTTTCCATTGATCGATGGTCGAATATCGATGGTCCCGTGTCCACTGGTCAATATGTGTGAACACGTAGGGGTGGTCTGCTGCGGAGCTCCATGTTCAACAATGAACGATAAACTCTTTGTTTCGAAACGCGTGTGCATGCACCAGCATTGTGCTCTTTCAACAGAGATGCCATAGATCACCCCCTACCCTACTTTAGACAGCAAACAAACCTGCGAACCCCACGTTCTATCTACGGTCGCAGGTTCAAATCCTGCCTTGGGCATGGATGTGTGTGATGTTCTTAGGTTAGTTAGGGTTAAGTAGTTCTAAGTCTAGGGGACTGATGCAATGTCTACATCTACATCTACATACATACTGCACAATCCACAATACGGTGCGTGGCGGAGGCTACCTCGTACCACAACTAGCATCTTATCTCCCTGTTCCACTCCCAAACAGTACAAGGGAAAAATGACTGCCTATATGCCTCTGTACGAGCCCTAATCTCGCTCATCTTATCTTTTTAGTTTTTCCGCGAAACGTAAGTTGGCGGCAGTAAAATTGTACTGCAGTAAGCCTCAAATGCTGGTTCTCTAAATTTCCTCAGTAGCGATTCACGAAAAGAACGCCTCCTTTCCTCTAGAGACTCCCACCCGAGTTCCTTATGCATTTCCGTAACACTCGCGTGACGATCAAACCTAGTGCTTAGAGCCATTTGAACCATTTGAACCCACGCTCTGTGAAACGTCGTGGACGTCCAACCATTTAGTACCTAGTGGTAGTTTCAGTGTCCTACCTCTGTCCGTAGATGCTCACGACTGTAGCACGACAACATTATAGAAATTCCGTAGTTTTTGAGATACTCGTTCACAGGCTCTGCGCAATAATAATATGCCCTTTGTCAAACCGCTTATCTCAATGGATTTCCCCATTTGCAGTTCATATCTACATCCACAGCTACATCTACGTGATTACTCCGCTATTCACAATAAATTTCCTGGCAGAGGGTTCAATGAACCTCCTTCATGCTGTCTCTCTACCGTTCCAGACTCTAACCGCAAGCTGGAAAAACGAGCACTTAAATTTTTTTGTGCTGGCCCTAATTTCTCTTATTTTATCGTGATGATCATTTCTCCCTATGTAGGTGGGTGCCAACAGAATGTTTTCGCAATCGGAGGAGAAAACTGGTGATTGAAATTTCATGAGAAGATCCCGTCGTAACGAAAAACGCCCCTTGTTTTAATGATTGCCACTCCAATTCACGCATCATGTCTGTGACACTATCTCCCCTATCTCGCCGTAATAGAAAACGAGCTGCCCTTCTTTGTACTTTTTCGAAGTCATCCGTCGGTGCCATCTGATGCGGATCCCACACCGCACAGCAGTACTCCAGAATAGGCCGGAGAAGCGTAGTGTAAGCAGTCTCTTTGGTAGACCTGTTGCACCTTCTAAGTGTTCTGCGAATGAATCGCAGTGTTTGGTTTGCTCTACCCACAATATTATCTATGTGATCGTTCCAACTTAGGTTATTTGTAACTGTAATCCCTAAGTATTTAGCTGAATTTACAGCCCTCAGATTTGTGTGACTTATCGTGTAATCGAAATTTAGCTGACTTCTTTTAGTAATCATGTGAATAACTTCACACTTTTCTTTATTCAGCGTCAATTGCCACCTTTCTCACCATACACATATCTTATCTAAATCATTTATCAAGTCTTTTTGATCATCTGATGACTTAACAAGACGGTAAATGACAGCATCATGTGCAGACAATCTAAGACGGCTACTCAGATTGCCTCCTATATCGTTAATATAGATCAGGAACAATAGAGGGCCTGTAACAATTCCTTGTGGAACGCCAGATATTACTTCTATTTTGCTCCATGACTTTCCGTCTATTACTACGAACTGTGACCTTTCTGACGGGAAATCACGAACCTAGTCGCACAACTGAGGCGATATTCCATAGGCACACAGTTTGGTTAGAAGAAGCTTGTGAGGACCAGTGTCGAAAGCCTTCTGGAAATCTAAAAATATGGAATCAATTTGACATCCCCTGTCGATAGCACTCATTACTTCATGAGTATAAAGAGCTAGTTGTGTCCCTCAGGAACGATATTTTCTGAAACCGTGCTGACTATGCGTCAGTAAATCGTTTTCTTCGAGGTACTTCATAATGTTCTAATAAAGTATATGTTCCAAAAGTCTACTGCAAATCGACGTTTGTGATATAGGCCTGTAATTCAGCGGATTACTCCTACTCCCCTCTTTGGGTACTGATGTGACTTGAGCAATTTTCCAGTCTTTGCTAGGGTGATCCCCATCCGTGTCTGCTCCGCTTACACACTTTTGTATCGCGTCATTTGCGTGCATCGTCACCAGGCGGCATACAAGGTCGCAGTGGGCAGTCGTCATAATGTTTTGGCTTATGGGTGTACGATTGCTGTACACTCTATTTTCTTACGTTGTGGCACTTCAATTTTCCACTCACTGAACATAAATGTGAAAGGAAATCGTTTTATTCCATCTAAAAAACCAAAATGAGTTCACAAACGTTTACCAGATGTTGTTCATCACAACCGCGAGGGACTTGTAGCAACCTAGTACATGATGGTTCAAACACAAACCTTACCGCAAAAAGCGCCAGACAGACACTTGAGGAATGGCTAACTTTCGGTTGGTACGACGATTATACATACGTGGGACTACGTGCAAAATCGTGTTGAATGCGCTCTCCACCTTTACGTGCAAACGCGGACGATTTTTGAATTTACCTTTACATAAACAAACAGTTTCTTGTAACTGCTAGTGCCATCGTCGAATGCTTTGAGTGATTGGGTTAGCATTGCCAAATTCTCGACAAATATCACGCTGCACAGTAGTAAATGAATGCGTGTGTTTAAACGGAGAAAACAAAACGCCATATGTTACTGTGTTATTGCGTAAGGTAAGATTTGCTCCACGTTTCTATCTTTCATGTAGAACATGTTGTCTTGTGAAATATTGTCAATAGATTTGAAACGCTCTATGTAACAGTATGAAGAGTACAAAGAGCAATAACAAATTTTATCGATTTGAAGAATTTTTTCACACTTTTGATGCACTTTTGATGTACACTCGATAAACAGTCAGTATGCGACATGATATGCAAACACATGATATTCTTTCTTAAATTTAGTTACTATAAAGGCTCCGTGTAGGCTCTTGAACACCATTTGTTGAACAGTAACAAAGAATACTGCCGATACAAGGTATGTTTTCCAACTTACGTGACACTGTCACTCACTTGTCCGTCACTCAGCACTTGACAAGCTGCATGAGCACATGGGTACCCCTCAATGTTCTGCACAAGCTCATCCAACCAACTCTTTCAATCAGCTAGCATGAGGACCCCAGAACCGTAACGCTGTTTGTTGTCTAGTAAAAATGAAATGTCTTGTTTATCATTCTTATTGTGAAGTAGTTACCCTATTCACTGTTTTGTGTCTGCCGATTGTCTTCCATGAAGACGAATGCCTCGCTAATATGCTGCCGATATGGCTGCACTGTCGTTCGGAGGATGACACTCACGTATCGTACAGCCGCTACCGCGCCTTCCATGACCACCAGCGGTGTACGTCGGCCCCACCTAATGCCACCCCAAAACGTCAGGGGACTTCCACCTTGCTGCACTCGCTGGACAGTGTGTCAGCCTGACCGGGTTGCCTCCAAATACGTCTCCGACGATAGTCTGGTTGAAGGCATATGCGACACTCATCGGTGAAGAGAACGTGATGCCAATCCTGAGCGATCCATTCGGCATGTTGTTGAGCCCATCTGTACCGCGCTGTATGGTGACGTGGTTGCAAAGATGGACCTCGCCATGGACGTCGTGACTGAAGTTACGCATCATGTAGCCTTTTGCGCACAGTTACACGACGTCCTGTGGCTACACGCATTAATCAGCATGGTGGCGTTGTTGTCAGGGTTCCTCCGATCCATAATCTATAGGTAGCGGCCATCCACTGCAGTAGTAGCCCTCGGGCTGCTTGAGCGGGGCATGTCACCGACAGTTCCTGTCTCTGTGTATCTCCTACACGTCCGAACAACATCGCTTTGGTTCACTCCGAGACGCCGGGACACTTCTCTTGTTGAGAGCCCTTCCTGGCAGAAAGTAACAATGCGGACGCGATCGAACCGCGGTATTGACCGTCTAGGCATGGTTGAACTACAAACAACACGAGCCGTGTACCTCCTTCCTGGTGGAATGACTGGGACTGCCGGGTGTCGGACCCCCTCCGTCTAACAGGCGCAGCTCATACATGGTTGTATACATCTTTGGGCGGATTTAGTGACATCTATGAACTGTCAAAGGGACTGTGTGTGTGATACAATATTCAGAGTAAACGTCTATCTCCAGGAGTTCTGGGAACCGGGGTGATGCAAAACTTTTTTTGATGTGTGTATCTTCTAAATGCCATACCGGTGATACAGTTACATAGGAATTCTTCTTGAATCACATAATGCTATACAATGAAAAATATGTTCCTACTACTTATATCCTGCAGTGAAGCAAATAATGTGACTTGACCCACATCACACCCCATATTTATACGTCACTGAATCTGACCCAAACCAAGTTACCTGGTGCTCAACGGAAGACGTGGCGATACACTAATACACCGTGTAACGTCTCGAGTTAATGCGCGAAAACATTCGTTGCTATACAGCCCGCAGTCAGAGGCTGTGACAGAAACCGCCACTTGCGTCTTAGCCAATGAGTCATGTACACCTGCTACTATGACAGCGTGAGAACGGCTCCTGTGTCACTTCTTAGCGATCGTACATTCACCAGCTATAAGGACCTAAATAAGTGATATTAAATATTATTCATTCATTTTCAAAATCGTTACACTCCCTTTTGATATTAAGGAGAAGGTTGTATCCAAATTTCAGTTTTATAACCATCATAGTTTCAGAGATAGAAAAAATTGCTAAAAAAGAAAAAACCGACACTGAGGAAACTAAATTCTGTTAGGAAATATAATAGTTTATCCTTTCGTATTATCTAAAAACATAAATAGACCTCTCAGTGTGCAGAATTAATTAATTGAAATTTTCATATTAAAACATTAATTATTTTTCGCTTTCGTAATATAAAAATCAGACAAAATTATTATTGGTTTCTAAGGTTGTTGTGGGAGTATATGTGAGTGAATGAGAGGGTGTACGAGAGACATTCATCAAATTTTAATGTTGCGTTATGTACCGTCTTAAGTTCAAAATGGTTCAAATGGCTCTGAGCACTATGGGACTTAACATCTTAGGTCATCAGTCCCCTAGAACTTAGAACTACTTAAACCGAACTAACCTAAGGACATCACACAACACCCAGCCATCACGAGGCAGAGAAAATCCCTGACCCCGCCGGGAATCGAACCCGGGAACCCGGGCGTGGGAAGCGAGAACGCTACCGCACGACCACGAGATGCGGGCCCGTCTTAAGTAACCTACAAGAGCTACGCAAGCCTGTCGTGGGAAAATGTCCATCGAGAATTTACCCACTTTGCTAATGACATATGTCTGGGTATGATTGCTATTGCAACAGAGCAGCCAGAAAGTCAGCTGGAGTAAAATCTGTATCTATAGAATATTTCCAGATTTATTGCCTTTTCATTTTCGTTTATTAAACGTTTTGTTTGTCATAATGACGTAGATGCGTCTGTATGTAAGGATTGGTGCAGGCCAGTTTTGGCGCGAGAATAATCATGAGCGAGCATTCTGATTGGCAGTGAGTATGGTCAGCCAATTAGAATTGAGACGGTTCCCGCTCGTTTCCTGATAGTTATACTGGGAATGAGGCCATAAGAAGGGAGTCTCTCGTTAGCTTTGAACGCGGACGGTCATGTTACTAGAGCGAGTCAAAATAATGTGTAAAATGAAGGAATATTGAGCTCCTCACGTTTGATACGTGTCGTGACTAACGCTGATGTAGTTACGGACAGTTTTGTGAAGTTTGGAAGTTTTAGAACTGTATTGTTGGAATGATAATGTGCGTGTGAAATTTGGCCTTCGTAGTGTCCGCTTGGCAAGTTTCAGTATTCAACCACTGAGCATTTTTGGCGAGCCATTTTTTCTTTGAAATCCACCAGAAGGACCTAATGTAATAACTCATGTTAGTGGTGAAATTAATGACTGTGGAAACGTTGTTTAACTCAGGTCGGATTTGGACAGATATCTGGGCTGTTGCGCGTGCAAAATGAGTGTATGAACTTGACGAAAATAACCAATAGTTTAAATGTGGACTGAATAGTACCGTTTCTTTGGTTGTAAGAACAAATAAACATTTTTGTGTGGGAATTTCAGACATTATTTTCCAGAAGCCAATCCCTTATCTTACCGTCCGATAAATTATTTATTGACAGTTTTTCTACAGAACTTTATTTCATTACTAGAGGTGCGCGGTCTCGGTAACTGTAGATATTAGATGGTGATTTTTATCAATGCTGCTTTTACATAATCTTGTAAGTTTCTGTGTTGCCGAGTGAAGGGACATCGAGCAGACGCCGTTCTGAGGTACGTGAATATCTAATTTGCAGCCTGCACAGCACACGGAATTTTTCAAACCCCGCACTGCCGCACTGACACACAGTCAAATGTGAGTGGTGGCATATGTTTATTAAGATAAATACTGCGTGGTTGTAATTAAAGTGAAACTACCTTCAGAGATCCTGTGTGGGCGATGATTACGCATGGCAGCGAAACTTGGTATATATGTTAATGCGGAATCGATTTCTGCTGGAAAAAAAATTAGATCCAGTTTTAGCCACCAAGTGCAAATCCGACGCTTGAATGCAAGAAATACGTATAGAAATGTTTGCATTTGTAATGGATTAGGGAAGAGACGTGGGCAGGGAAGGTCAAACAAGTGAGAAAGATAATGTTGATTTACAAATCTGACTCTGTGAATGCAAGAAATACGTAGAGAAATGTTTGCATGTGTAATGGATTATCAACGAGACGTGGGCAGAAAAGGTCAAACAAGTGATAAAGTTAATGTTGATTTATTATTTACTGCTGCTCACGCAATTTGTTCAATATCAGTACCGGAGACGTTAACGAAATGTCGTTCAGGGCCAGATTTGCACCTGGTGGCCAAAACTGGAACCCATTTTTTTCCACTGTAAATCGATTGCACATTAACGTATTAATATATCTACCGAGGTTTGCTGTCCTACCATAATTACAGCCCACACTAGACCCCCGTAGGTAGCTGTACTTTAATTATAAACATCCGGTAGTTACTTAGTGAAATACAGGTTTATTTTGACTTACATGCACATTTATTAATTGTGGCCAGGGTGAACATACGACGATATACACTGATGGCCATTAACATTGGACCTCTATGAAGTTGGCACGGAACAAATCTCAAAATGGAGTTTAAGTGTACATCAGGACTTGATACGAAATGATTAGGACTTCAGCAAAACTGTACAAAAGAAGAACGTAGGAATTATGCGATTTACAGGCCGTATATCAGAAAAAATTTCTTAGTCGTCTTATTGTTTGTGAGAACATCGAGACCGTTTTATGCTTCGAAAACAGGAGAAACGTGTACCAGTACCAGTCGCAGTTCTATCGAGACAACGAATGGATTGGTGGAGATCTCACGACTGTCAAGTAAATACGGAAATCGATGGATGCAGGAGAGACATGCCAACGCCATGCAGTATTTCAAAGGCCGCAAGTAACTAGCGCCAAAAAGGAGAGACGTACACTGCCTGGTCAAAAGTATCCGGACACCCCTATGTAAAACGAAACTAACCAATAGTGCCATGAGAGACGGACCCGCTTGTGTAAAACAAGACAGGGAATGTTGTACTGCCAGTAAAAAAGCAGTAACAGCTGGACTAGTCATTGAATGTCAGATGAGTGACAAATCCATCAGGGACGTTTTATCCCTTCTGCAGCTGCCCAAGTATAGACCTGAAGCGAAAATGCGAAGGGACAACCACAGTTAAACCGAGACAGGGGACACATCATTTAGTGACGGACAGGGACCATCGACCATTCCGGAGCATGACTGTAAAAAATCATACGAAATTTGCGAAAGTAATCATTTGTGAATTGAAAGTGTTACTAGCACTCCATGTAGCGCAATGACGTTGCGTAGGAAGTTAACAAGAATGGGATTCAAAAGTTGAGTAGTTCCACATAAGCCATATATTTCGATACCCAGTCTACGCTACACTTCAGATGGTGTAAACAGCGAGACCACTGGACGGTGGATGACTGGAAGAGAGCGATTTGGAGTGTAGAATCACGCTATACCCTGTGGAAGTCTACTGAAAGGGTTCGGGTTTTTGCGACTGCCTGCAGAACGTCACCTGTCGTCATATGTAGGGGAAACAGTGAAATACGGAGGTGGTGTTACTGTATGTGAGTGTTTTTCGTGGTTAGGATGTGGTACCCTTACTACACGTAAGAAAACGTTAAATGCGGAAGGATATGAATGCGTTTCACTGCACTGCATGCTGCGTGCAGCAGAGTAACAGTTCAGGGACGAAGACTGCTTGTTTCAGCATGACAATGCACCCTGTAGTAAACCTGTGAGGCAATGGTTTGTGGACAGTAAAATCGTTTAAGTAGACTGGTCCGCCCAGAGTCCCTGCCTGAACCCAATGAAACAGCTTTTGGATGAGTTACACATTCAGATAGCACAGAAACAAATAGCACTACTTAGAGAAACAGGGGAACGAGGAGGACAGTACAAGGACGTCTAGAGCACAACGGATTGTCAGCACGGCGACAATTGTGATTTCCTTTTACGAAGAAGCAGAGAAAGAGAGGTGCACCAAAACTGGTGCACCCAGGAACACTGGACACAGTAGCGCCAGGTCATTTTTTTTTTAGACTTTCTGCATATAGCGTGACTATGGACATATCCATGCGTGGAAGCTCCGAGGAGAGCGAAGGTTGTCAGAGACTGTTCGTCATTGTCATACAAGGTGCAGCACTTGGTGTGAACCGGCCGGAGTGGCCTAGCGGTTCTAGGCGCTACAGTCTGGAACAGCGCGACCGCTACGGTCGCAGGTTCGAATCCTGCCTCGGACATGGATGTGTGTGATGTCGTTAGGTCAGCTAGGTTTAAGTAGTTCTAAGTTCTAGGGGACTGATGACCTCAGAAGTTAAGTCCCATAGTGCTTAGAGCCATTCATTCAACTTGGTGTGATGTGATGGTACAGCGTGGCATTGGGTACGCGTCACTCTTACCGCTGGTTCACATAGCAGGCAATATGACAGCAGACATCACATTTCTTATGTGTACGCTATCTTCGAGGTCTGTGTGAAGTCATCTTTCAACAGGATAAGACATGACCTTATATACTCCGAGAGAGAAAATGTTAGATGTTGTGCTGGCCAGATCTCTCACCCACTGTGAACATCTAGTCATGGGTTATCGAGAGAATGCCACGCCACCACTTGTCATCCATTACAGTTTATGAAATATGGCAAAGAGTTGCAGCAGAACGGCATACTCGCGATTGTCATTCGATCTCAATTCGGATCGATGACAAAGCGGCTTAGAGCCATTGTTGCTGCCAAGGTGATCATTGTATGTACTGAATTTCGCATTCTGCAGGCCCCAATAAACTACAAACCTAGTCATGTATTCTTATTGAAGTAAAATTTCTTTATTTGGTATCCTTCCTGGTG
The DNA here is from genome assembly GCF_023864275.1 of Schistocerca cancellata. Lineage (NCBI taxonomy): Eukaryota > Metazoa > Arthropoda > Insecta > Orthoptera > Acrididae > Schistocerca > Schistocerca cancellata. The sequence goes on from NC_064626.1 coordinate 1,200,396,428, forward strand.
TTGCAACTTGGCCAGCAGTGTATATGGACGAAAAGCTTCCGGACTACGTTGTAACAAAATGACGGACATGTGGAATACAGAAGAGTTAGCTATTCTATTTTATTAGCACAGGCAGTTGACGTTCTTTTACCGTTATTTGCTATTCTTAAATGCTTTACCTTTAAATTAGGTACCGTGGAAAAAATCTGTACTTTCCCCCGAATAGTAATAATCAATAGAACTTATAATAATATGACGAATAAGAAAAGCAATCATTAATTTCATCGAATTAAACAACCATTCTACACTTTTCGTCAACTACCACACACTCGACAATCAGTCAGCACACGATACGCGAACACTTGAATCGATATCAACTTATCTTGAAATGTGCTATATGAGAATCCGCGAAAAGTAAAATCGGAGCTTAAAAATTAACTAATCAACCAAATTAGGAAGAACCAATATTAGGTCAAAATGCTACAGCTACAGTGTAAAGAAACAGCAGAAAGAGTAGGTTTACAAATATCGTTTGAAAAAAAAGAAGAATACAATATCGAACAATAATCTCTCATCCAAAATTCTAAAAACTAGATACTCGAAAGCGGAGGTAGTTTCTTTGGTCAAATATTTAACAATAACCATCTAGGTGACTGTCTGGCTTGGAACAGATGAGTGATGAAATTCGTCGCTACAAAATGGACATACCTTTCCCTTATAAGAAATATATGCAATAAAGAAATGTTTCTCCTGATACAGGTACTTATATACTACAACCCAACCCAGAGTGTCTTTATGGGGCTGAAAGACTAATGTTAAACAGAAAGAGAAATATGGAGATATCGAAAAGAGAGAGTGAGAAGTAATCAGGAAAATTTGATGTCTAAATTACTCTGAAGAAGGAACATATTGATAAGAGGAAGTACGGAAACTGAAAACAATACCAACATTTATCCAGGTATGGAAAAACAGCAAGTTAAAACTCCATCGGAGTATTAAAAGAATGGAGCCAACCAGATTAACTAGACATATTGTGGAGTACTACGAAAGCGGTAATACAGACAAAACTGAGATTGTAAACTGGATCTGTATTGTTAAAGACGACCTGAAAGAATCAAGAATAGCCGGCCGAAGTGGAAGTGGCCGTGCGGTTAAAGGCGCTGCAGTCTGGAACCGCAAGATCGCTACGGTCGCAGGTTCGAATCCTGCCTCGGGCATGGATGTTTGTGATGTCCTTAGGTTAGTTAGGTTTAACTAGTTCTAAGTTCTAGGGGACTAATGACCTCAGCAGTTGAGTCCCATAGTGCTCAAGCCATTTTTGAATCAAGAATAACACAACTTCATATACCAAACAGAATACCTTTTTGGTAGAAATTAACGACTGGACAGCTGTCGTGGCAAAAAAACTCAAGAAGACCGCAACAACTTAGTCTGCCGATGGGTGAAGAACGCATTCGGCAAGAATGAAAGTAATCTGGGTACTAAGAAGAGTTAAAACTCTGAAATGTTCTGTAGTGTATATCACGTGGACCAGTAGGACTCAAGTGAAAATAACTGTAATGATATGTACATATCGATTCAAGTACTTAAGCGCCACTAATAATAAAATTTGCCCATTTAAAGAACCTTTTGACACTTGTGACATATTCGCACTATGACATGTTCCAGTTCTTTATCTTTAGTATTATTGGTTTTGGGTCGCAAAGTAGGTGATAAATCAGGCAGCAGCCGCTGGCCAAGACAGAACAGCAACAGGGAAATAACCGATTTTGTGACGTTTTACGAATTCCTAACTAGGAGAGAATTATATAGTTTCATATGTGTGCTTCGGTTAAATCTCGGTTGAATCTCTGCGTGTAAATAAAAAAGGCACAGTTCTCGCGTTTTCGTCAGTGTCTACAGTAGAGTTTCGTAGCGATGTCAATGGTCGTTTGTTTGTGTATGTAGTGTAGTATTGCACCGTCTGTGGTACCGATAGGGACTGTGATTGCTGTGTACGGATGCGAACTGAGATGATGACACTTCGCTCTCAGCTCCAGGCTGTGTTGGCTTCCATTACACAGATTAAGGGTGCAGTGGATGCGCATCACTGTTGTGGACCGGCCTTTGGGATCCAAAATTCCTGCACCAAAGAAGACGAAGTTAACATTCCAGAATTCGAAATTATAAGAGCTGCCAACATGAGCAACTTTGAAGTATATATCCTCTGAGAAGTGAATCAACTTAAATCAGTTAACAAAAGCAAATCTTCTGGTCCAGACTATATACCAATTAAGTTCCTTTCAGAGTATGCTGATGCAATAGCTTTATACTTAACAATCATATACAACCGCTCGCTTTACGAAAGATCCGTATCCAAGGACTGGAAAGTGGCACAGGTCACACCAATATTCAAGAAAGGCAGTAGAAGTAATCCATTGAATTTAAGGCCCATACCATTAACTCCGATTTACAGCAGGATTTTGGAACATATAATGTGTTCGAGCATTATGAATTATCTCGAAGAGAACGGTCTATTGCGCCGGCCGCTGTGGCCGAGTGGTTCTAGGCGCTTCAGTCCGGAACCGCGCTGCTGCTGCTGCGGTCGCAGGTTCGAATCCTGCCTCGGGCATGGATGGGTGTGATGTCCTTAGGTTTGTTAGGTTTAAGTAGTTCTAAGTTCTAGGGAACTGATGACCTCAGATGTTAAGTTCCATAGTGCTTAGAGCCATGTGAAGAACGGTTTATTGACACACAGCCAACAAGCATTTAGTATACATCGTTCTTGTGAACCCTACTAGCCCTTGCACACGCTAAGTGTTGAGTGCTATTGATTAGAAGATTTCAAATTGATTTCCAGAAGACTTTTGACGCTGTACCACACAAGCGACTTGTGGTAAAACTGCGTGCTTATGGAATATCGTCGCAGTTATGTGACTGGATTCCTGGTTTGCTTTTAGAGAGGTCACAGTTCGCAGTAATCGAAGGAAAACAGAAGTGAGTTCTGGCGTCCCCCAAGACAGTGTTAAAGGCCCTCTGCTGTTTCTTATCTATATAAACGATTTAAGAGACAATCTGAGCAGCCGTCTTAGGCTGTTTGCAGATGATGTTGTCGTTAATAGTCTGGTAAAGTCATCAGAAGATCAAAAGCAATTGCAAAACGATTTAGATAAAATATCTGTACGTTGCGAAAATTGGCAACTGACCCTAAATAATGAAAATTGTGGGGTTATCCACGTGAGTTCTAGAAGGGGTCCATTAAACGTTGATCCTAAATAATGAAAAGTGTGAGGTCATCCACGTGAGCCCTAAAAGGAACCCGTTAAAGCTCGGTTACACGGTAAATGAATCAAATATGAAGGCCGTAAATTCAACTAAATACTTAGGAATCACACTTACGGAAAGTTAATCTGGAACGAACACACGGAAAATGTTATGTGGAAGGCAAATCAAAGACTGTGTTTTAGTGGCGGAACAGTTAGAAGATGCAACTGATCTACTAAGTAGACTGTTTACAGTACGCTTGTCAGTCCTATTTTGCGTTACTGCTGCGCAGTGTGGAATCATTACCAGATAGGATTAACGGAGTACATCCAGAAAATTCAAAGAAGAGCAGCACGTTTTGTATTATCGAGAAATAGGGGGCAGAGTGCCACGGATATGATCAGAATTTGTAGTGGACACCATTTAAACAAAGGCTTTTCTCGTTGTGACGGGACCTTCTTATCAAACTTCAATCAACAACTTTCTTCTCCGAATGCGAAAGTATTTTCTTGAAGCCGACGTATATAGGCAGAAACGATCATTATAACAAAATAAGGGAAATTAGAGCTCGTACGGAATGATATAGGTGTTTCGTTTTTACCACTCGCTGTTCGAGAGTGCTATAACAGGGAATTATTGTGAAGGTGGTTCGATGAACCCTCTGCCAGGCACTTATTTTTGATCCGCAGAAGAGCTATGTAGATGTAGATGCATATGTACGCCTCTGATCCACTCCCTTGTCAGTTACATCTGTCGTGTCTCAGCAACATGTAGACACCTAGATTTAACGAAGAGTTGATTTGTTCCGCGTCACCGACAGACTCATTACTTGGAATACGTGACGGAACTAGTCGAGATAAGTTGGCTGACATCAGTTAACGTATAATGACATATCGGGAACTGTAGAATTGTTACAGTAGTTGCTACTGATTTCTTTTTGTTTAGGATATGATAAGAATGTATCAAAACTCACTATCCTACCATTTCTGAGTCATCAGTCTTCTGATTGGTTTGATGCGGCCTGTCACGCACGAGTCCCTCTCCTACATTCTCAGTTACCTCTAGGATGTATTTAAATCAAGATCTTCGCCTACAGTTTTTACCCTTTACAGCTCCCTTTAGTAGCACAGAAGTTACTTACCTGTTGTCTTAACATACGTCCTATCATCATGTCCCTTATTCTTATCAGTTTTCCATACGCTGCTTTCTTCGCCGATTGTGTGGAGATCCTTTTCATTCGTTATCATGCCACACGGTTTTCAACATCCATCTATGGAGATCCTTTTCATTCGTTATCATGCCACACGGTTTTCAACATCCATCTATAGCACTACATCCCAAACGCTTCTATTCTCTTATTTTCCGTATTTCCCACAGTCCACTATGCCATACGATACAATGCTGTAATCGAAACGCACATTGTTAGAATTTTTTTTCCTCAAATTAAGGCCTATGTCTGATACTAACAGTTGTGTTTTGTCCAAGATTGCACTCTTTGTCTCTGCTAGTCTGCTTATTATGTCTTCTGTGCTTCGTCCACCTTACGTTGTTTGAATTTCAATGTACTACAATTCCTTTACTTCGTCCACTTCGTGGTCCCCAAGTTTGATGTTAATTGTGTCACTAATCACATTTATGTCCGATCCTCCTCATTAATTTCGTCTTTCTTCGGTTTACTGTCAATACATATTCTGTACTCATTATATTGTTGATTCCATTCGGTAGGTACTGTAATGATCCTTCATTTTCAATGAGGATACTGTGATCATCAACGAATCTTATCGTTGATATCATTGCATCCTACATTTAGGTGTAATTTCCAGTCTTGCTTTTATTTAGATGCATAGAGTGTACATTAGGGCGGAAGACTGCATCCCTGTCTTTAACCGTTTCTTAGAATTCCATTCTTAATGTTCCTTCTTGGTTTTGTTGAGCTTATTGCATATTACTCTTATTTCCGAAGCCTTTTACTCCTTTTTTGTCTCAGAAATTGGATCATCTTGCATGATTTTATAATCTCAGGCGCTTTTCCTAGGTCGAGAAATCATATGAGGTGTTTTGATTTTTCTTTACTCTTGCTTCTATTATCAAACGCTAAGTCAGAACAGCTTCTCTGCTACCTTTACCTTTCCGAAAGCCAGACTGATCGTCATCTAACAGTTCTCAATTTTCTTGTCCAGCTCTTCTGTATATTTTTCTTTTCAGTGACATGGATGCATGAGTTGTTAAAATGATTGTGCGATAAGTTTTGCACTTCTCAGTTCTTGCAATTTTGGGAACTGTGTGTATGATGTTTTTGCCGAAGTCTGCTGGTGTGTCTCCACTGGCGTACATTCTACGCTCCAACTTGAATGACCAGTTAGTTGCCATTTCCCCCAACGATTTTAGAAATTAGGAGTGAATGTTATCTACTCGTTCTACCTTATTTTATCTCAAGTTTTCCAAAGCTCTTTTAAATCCTTACTCTAATAATCTGGATCCCCTACGTCTTCTACGTCGATTCCAGACTGACAATCAGACTGACAAGTCGTCTCCCTCATAGAGACCTTCAATATACTCTCTTCACCTAACCAGGCCGGCCGAAGTGGTCGAGCGGTTCTAGGCGCTACAGTCTGGAACCGCGCGACCTCTACGGTCGCAGGTTCGAATCCTGCCTCGGGCATGGATGTGTGTGGTGTCCTTAAGTTAGTTAGGTTTAAGTAGTTCCAAGTTCTAGGGTACTGATGACCTCAGAAGTTAAGTCCCATAGTGCTCGGAGCCATTTGAACCATTTTGAACCTACCCACTTTCTCCTTTTTGCACGTGTGACGGTAGTAAGGATCGAACCCGAGTCGAAGTTATATCTCTCTCGTGCGCTATCATCTCCGCTACCAGAACAACTGACGCTAACTGTATCTGGCGGGCCTGATAGGGTAACTTCAGTACTAATTAACTCGGAACGATGCAACGTGTCGACTTTTTGCCTTAACAATTATTTCTTAGTACAACCTACCTTGAAAGACACTGACAAGCTTTTAAGACTGTTTCTGATCAACCTGTAGATATTATTCAATAGCCGAAAACACAATTCGACGCAGAAAAAAATACGCGTATTGCTTAACACACGAGTGCCTTTCACTGGATAATAAATTGCCGGGCCATGTCAAAAACAATAAACAGCCCAGTTTAACATTTAGTTTGAAAACTTATTATGCGCTGCATGCAGCAGCGAAAGATACACGGAAAGTAAAATTATCGTTAATAATTCAACCTTTTATTTGTTATAATTGCAATTATACACAGTATTTAAATAACTTATTTCAGAATAAACTAACATTAAACCACAACGAGAGTACCGTAGAGGATGGAGAATCAATGAAGAAACTAAATGACGACTACTTGCAAGAATTAATGAGATTTCTGATTTTTAGATATAATGAATTTGCATGTTAAGTACGAACGATTGAAGTTAGGAACATGTGGTCAACGCCAGTGGAAATATCTGGAAACACTTTGGAAATGAATAGGTTCATGCTTCGTTTTGATGATGTCTTTTGTATTAATCCAAGTATAGCGAGTTACAATTAGAGAAATTTAAGAAATGATTTCTGAAAACGGACGATAAAGGTATACACCGCCGTGTTTATTGTCAGTGTATGTAGCTTTGAAAGCGGTACACTGCGGTGCCAGCATTTTTAACATAGGTCGCGAGATCTGCGTTTTTTTCTATTTGGGCAGTAATAGTACGGAATTTGGTGGCAGAGTGGGGGCGTGCGTAAATAGGGACTGGACGCGCAGACTGAGTGACAATGTGTGAACCAGGGGTTACCTGAGTGAGATTCGCGTGTTATTTGAGTCAGAAAGTTTAGTGGAAGTGACGGAGACAGATTATGGGCAACTGGAATGCCGCAATTATACCCTGGGCTAGATATTCATGTGCGCATTCTGTGCCGATATTTATTGCCGAATTCTGCTGAGTAAACGGAACATCAAACAAATTTTCATGTGTCGCCTAGAGTTATTGATTACCCACTTCAAATACAAGTTGATTCAGGTGCTCCTACCGCTGCCGTTTTATGCAACCAGCAACGTTATGTCCGGCCTTCAAAAACCACTCTCGAGATTTTCATATTCTCCTGCTCCTTATATGCGAACTTATTAGTACTACAGAAAAAAATTAGCGGGACCTTTTCGTAAAAAATTAATGTAGTTAAATTTTGTAGTGGGGTACATTTTCGATAAAGCCAGTAGTTTTCAACATATTCAAGACGAATGTACAATAGTGACCTTCAAACACAACCCCAATCCCACACTCAGTCGCTGCCGGTCAGGATTTCTAGTCTGTTGTTCATGGCACTCTCTCTTACCACTGAATAAAAATTTGTGACTGCACGACTTATTTCCTACAACTTTTTTACCTTCATTGACTGACCTTATTATGCCACCTACTTATTCGAGCAATTGCAAACTGCACGGTACATTTTATGCAACAGCTTTTTGAATGCTAACAGCATAATATAAACAATCACATCGCTGTATTCATCAGGCCTTCTGACAGCGAAACTACAATGCTTGTAAGGATCAAGTTTGGATCGAACTATCAACATAATTAGTTTTACTGTAACGTTTAAAAAAGTCGGTTGTCTTTCATTACCTTCATGGCCAGGTTTAATTTAATAATGTTAACGAAACACCCGACTAAGCTGTTGGCATAGCCCAATCAATAGAGACCAAGAAATATCGAATATCGGGAATAGTTCGTGCAGTCCGAAATTTTTGTACAGTTGTAATAGTGGGTGCCACGAACAACATACTAGAAATCCTGACTGGTGAGGGATGACTGTGCGGCTGCAGATGCGTTTGAAAGTAACTTTTGTATGTTCTTCATGATAAACTCAGAGACCGTGTCCTCTAGCGAAAAGTATCCCAGCACAAAATATAACTGCATTAAACTTCCTACAGAAAAGATCCAGGTCATTTTTTCTGTAAGACATGTAGTTTGCGCCTAGCGAAAGAGAGAGTATACAAATCTCTCGTGTGGTTATTGAAGGCCAGGTATAACAATGCGGGTTGCATAAAACGACAGCGCTATGGGCAGCTGAGTCAACGCGTATTTCTATAATTACTGGTGTTAGAAGCAGAAAATTTAAACTTCAGTGGAACAAAATGCGACTGCGTGTGATCGTATAGACAACTAGAAACCAAAAATTTAGCTGCCACATAAGGTTCCAGCAGCCTTGATGCCAATAGAAAACAGTAATCCTCGTTTAGTTGAAGACTGATTCTTACATTCGACGTAATTCCTGTAAACCCATGTTTCATCGCCTGTTACGACACTTTTCAGTAATTCTGATTTTTGTAGACTTCATTTGACGACTCCTAAGCAACTTGCTTTCGGCTCTGTTCTCCTTCGAAATTCAACAATGTGAGGTTTGGAAAATTTAGCTGCCGGCCGAAGTGGCCGTGCGGTTAAAGGCGCTGCAGTCTGGAACCGCAAGACCGCTACGGTCGCAGGTTCGAATCCTGCCTCGGGCATGGATGTTTGTGATGTCCTTAGGTTAGATAGGTTTAACTAGTTCTAAGTTCTAGGGGACTAATGACCTCAGCAGTTGAGTCCCATAGTGCTCAGAGCCATTTGAAAATTTAGCTGTCCCAAGTTTCATAACCTAAACGATTGCAAAAATTTCGTGACATGAGCCAGCTGGTATGTAATATCGTCATAGATTTCTCTGGTTGTGATTCGGCGACCGTACATAACTAATTCTATCACTTTTTCCACCATTTCATCGACTGATGATGTGCTGGGGCTGGTCATCTTATACGTCATCTAGACCTCCTTCGAAACGCGTACAGCATTTCGTAAACACTTGTTTCTGTAAGACTTGGTTACATTTATTGAGTTGTGATAGCAAAATTTGATACAAATTTTCTGATCTGTTTTCATGCGAACGAAATACTCGGAAATACTACCAGAATACAGGTAATCTAACCTTTTTGACAGTTGACAATAAATGTCTGATATGGCTAACATTGCACGACCTAACAACAACGTCAGTAACTAACAGCAGACAACATCCTAGAGACAATATATTATCTACATATATCACCTGATTCTACAGGAAATCTGGATTCTTTGAGGTTGCGATTATGCGTCGTTGTGAACCTGAGCTCTTGGGCATTGCATTCATGCTCCACGGGAAACATGAACATGATTGTATCCATGCACCACATATGACGGAGAATTCTTCCATACAGGTTGAATACAATAGTTATAGTTCATTAACAACAGCTAAATTTTGTATTTAAGAATATCTAAAATGCCAGAATGTGTGAAATTTGTAAATATCTATTGTAATTTAGGAAAGGGTTATCTAGTGTGTTAGGACTGTAACACAAGTCGTGCGGGTGATGAGGGGCCCAGATCCATATTGTTCGGTGTCTTTTCGGTTGGGGCAGTGCTGGAATGTAGTCACAAATCGAATAAAGTGAAGTATATCTTTAAAATGTGATTTTTATTTGGCTCAAACAGCTACAAGTTTTCAATAAATCGTGATTTAAGATACATTTCAGAATTTTTTTCCAACACAACGTTCGTGATACGTTCTGAACACACCTTATATTACAGTATCTGACCTCTAGCAATTTTGAACTTCTCCGTCTTTCCTATGTCGACCTTCCAGCAGACAAGTACTATCGAGGCCTGAATTATGTGACTATACTTGACTGACAAAAATTTTATGAAACATTTATTAACTTTTAACTGTTTCCCCTGAACGATTGTAATCAGAAAGAGTCAGTTAGTCAATAGAAACCGTTCTGAAACTGTTTCTATGTGCTTCTGAGAGCGGAGAGTTTCTGCGAGTGCTGTAATGACCGGCCGGACTATAACAAGTATCAGGGATTTCACTTTCCGGGGAGCCGCCATCCCGACCGGCGTAACGGGCGAGGCCTTTTCATCTAAGCACATAAATAAGGCCAGTCTGGCACAGAATAATAAAAGCCGAGTACCAGTCCGAGCGGATGCGGGCACGCACTGGCTCTGGCTTTCAGATGCCAGCAGAGAATTATGTGCGTTGTTTTTTCATTTCCTCGCAGCGCGCGCTGTGTGTCGCCTGGAGGCAGGCCGCCTGCTTCAGCGAGCTGCTGGTTGGGTTGCCTACAGTTAGGCGGTCGACATGCCGTCGCGCGGCGAGACGGCGCTCGTAGACAACCAGCCAGCGTATCGGCAAAAACTTACTTCGCGGAACTGGCCAGGGTTCCCCCACATATATCGACGGCAGCAAATTCTGTTGGCGCTACCAGTATGGCGTTTTTTATGTGACTTTTGGGAACTCTTTTACTCTGTCCCAGATATCAGATGAAACGGCCAATGGGTCAGATTAAATAATATACAACGATGAGGGAAATACCCTGACACAGTTACGTCGACGATCGAGTTATTGAGTCGTGGATGTTTTTACAGTCCACATGTATCGAAGCTACATGTTAGGTTACACACAATCGAATTTCCAATTCAAAATAGTAGTAAAACAGTAGATAATTTCTTAGATAATTAAACTATTCTTCGAAAGTAAATAACATTGTGAAACTAGAATTTTCAAATCTCTGTAAAAAAAGGCAAAAACGTGACTCCCTATTGCTCTATAAATAACCTGATAACTACACAGTAATAAATTGTGGTGCGTCTACAATTAGAATAGACACAAAATTCTTAACGTGATCTGCACATACGTTTAACGCTGAACAATTTTTTTTTTATGAAAGAAACTGATAGGTGTAAGGCACAATATCCTGGAAACAGTATGCTGTTAGGAACTCTTACGAACTTACTAATGACACGAAATATGTAAGCTTTATGGGTAATGGCAAGTCCTCCTCTCGTGTTACTAAATATGATAAAGTTATCAATATAATGAAGTAATAAGCAACCAGATGCATTAAAGAAATTTAATTTCTTTACCAGTTTTGGGCATTTAGTATCTTTCTTCATAAGATTATTCCTGTTGCATTATTTGCGGGTGTCAACGGTAAAGTGCATTCAGAAAAATGCCATGGTCATGTAGTTCACAGTGCTTGCAGATTTATTACTAGCTTTGTGCAGACACTGTAGACGACAGGACCTTGGCATTTTGTCGTGTGCACTTTATTGCTGACACTCGCAAATAATGCGATTGGTATGACATTCTGAAGAAGGGCACCAAGTGCCCAAAAGCGGAAAAAAAATTAAATTTCGTTTGTGCAACAAGTGGATTATTATTTCGTTATATAAGACTATAGTTGATGAGGGTGGATAAAATACTAAAATTATCAAGCTGTAATACGATGTGATCTTACTGTATAATCAGAATTAGTATCATCATAGTATTAAATTACTTTCAAAATCTGAATTTTTTAAAGAATTAGTCTGTTTAGCTATGGAAAGCTGTTTGTGAGAGGTGTTGGTCCACATATTTACTGACCACTTGCTGAACTAATGCTTTGCTGAACATAACCATTTAGTCACAGAGTGGTATATTACTATCTGTATCTAGACGGCTCCATAATACTTAGAAATAGAACCGTTAATTAAATTAATGTAATGTTTAAACGATTTTTTGAAATACGCATCAATGCTAAATGTATTATTAAATAGAACATTAAGACAGTACTAATTCCTTGGTTTTAACTGTAACTAACGACAATCAGGGTCTTAAGAACGCTATGTACAAGCTGTTTCAAGCTTTCAACCCCCGAGGGATATGCACCAGGTGCTTCACTCGGTACCTGCAACGTCACGGCTCAGCGCGTATTCCCTGACCTGAACATAAACTAAGAAGCGGGGCCACTAATTAAGCTCCTCCTTATTCGCAGTAGTTACTGAGTAAGACGTCCCTCTGTGAATGTTAGCCTCGATTCATTATTACGGCACAACACGGGCCCGAAAACTAAGCAGCGATTGTTACAGCCATATAGAATGATGGGTCATAACATTATAAGTACCTGCTCAATATCTTATCTGTTCGTCTTTGGAGCGGAATAACATCACTGATTCTGCTTACCGACAATTTGTTGGTAAGTTTATGGAGCTATGTGGAATTGGATGTCCACGCACAGGTCATGTAATTCGTGCAAATAACGGGCCGCAGATTTGCATACGCGGTGATGTCGCTCGATAGCGACCCAGATAGGTACCATATGATTTACATCAGGCAAATTTAGTCGCCGAGGCATCAGCGTGAGTCCACTATACTGCTGCCCAAACCACTGTACCACGATAGGGTCTCCGAGACACTGACAATTGTACTGCTGAGACATCGCCGTTGGGATAGACATCAAGCATGGAGGGATGCAGGTGGTTCGCAGCCGTCAATGTGTCTTCGATTACTACCAAAGGTTCCATGAAAGTGCAGTAGAACGTCTCCCATAGCATGATACATCTCCCACGAGCCTGCGTCCGGGGCTTGCTGCACGTTTCGAGCCGCCGTTCACATCGATGACGGCGTTTCTGGAGACGGCCATCGATCTAGCTGTAGTGGGACGAAATTGAAGCGTCACCCATCCACCAGTGTCAGCCCAGTTTGCAGGTGAATATAAGTTTAATTTAGTTTTTGTTTATGTATTTTTGTAATATTTTGTAATGGTTGTGAATTGCCTAAAGTTTGGCCCGCATCTCGTGGCCGTGCGGTAGCGTTCTCGCTTCCCACGCCCGGGTTCCCGGGTTCGATTCCCGGCGGGGTCAGAGATTTTCTCTGCCTCGTGATGGCTGGGTGTTGTGTGCTGTCCTTAGGTTCGTTAGGTTTAAGTAGTTCTAAGTTCTAGGGGACTTATGACCACAGCAGTTGAGTCACATAGTGCTCAGAGCCATTTGAACCTAAAGTTTTGAATTTTTTTATGTTTCATGTACGGAGACAGCATCTTCGCTGCCGCGACCAGAGAGAAAATTGCTGGCCACTATGCGTAGCGGGTCGACAGCCAAAGAGCAACAGAAGATCCTGGAACCGAGTTGTTGCGTCGTGCTTCTAAAAATTGATAAATGAAAATATGTAATTTTTTTGTACAACAATGATATCATAGGAAGTTTAATCTTATTGAAAATGTTAGTCCTATCTTGTCAAGGCTCAGGTTCACGTCTGTATGTAGGAAGATAATAAACTAGTGGATGCTACTAAAGTTGAAATACGTGTTCTGAGGATTTATTTATGAAGAATTATGTGAATGGATTAATAATGTATTTGACAAGATTATTGAATTTTGACAGCGTTCATCGCAACTTTGAATCTCAAAAGTTTATTCAATGTGTGGTTCTAATTTCGATTAAATCAGATAACGTGTATCAATATAATTTCTGAGGAGAAACAAACGACGTCAAAAATTGAAAAATTGGCCCGAGTGACGTAATTCTGTGCATACGACTCAAATGATGTTTTACAGTTTCGTTCAAGAACCATTCTGAGACAATTTAAAAAGAATATAAATAATTTTGAAGTGGGTTGTAACTGACGTAGGTGACGAAGTCTACGCATGGTCATATGTCGAAAGAAAACCTTTTATAAAGAACTTACGTCGTTACACTACATAGCGTAGCAAAATTGTTATTCACCCTAAGAACCGACACATTTCCATTGATCGATGGTCGAATCCCGATGGTGCCGTACCCACTGCAATCGTAATTGACGATGTCGATGGATCAGCATGTGAACAGACCGAGGTAGTCTGCTGCGGAGCTCCATGTTCAGTAATGAACGACGAACGGTGCGCTCTGAAACGCTTGTGCGTGCACCAGCATTGTGCTCTCTCGGCAGAGATGTCGCAGATCAGTATCCGTCCAAGTTTACAGAGCAGACAAGTCTCCGAACACCACGTTTTGTGGAGAGTCGTGGACGTCCAACCATTTAGCGCCTAGCAATAGTTTCACCGTCCTTCTACCTCTTTCCGTAGGGACTCACGACAATAACACGTTAGTATTCGACCACTTTCGCCGTTTTCGAGATACTCGTACACATGATTTGCGTAGTAATAATTAATTTGCCCTTTGTCAAAGTCGTTTATTTCAATGGATTTTCCCCTTTGCAGTCCATATCTTCGCTAGGATGATACGCCGACCGTATCTGCTGGGTTTATACAGGGTGAGTCACCTAACGTTCTCTAAATCCTCGCACCAACGAAAAAATGGCTGACATCGAAATAAGTGTCCAAGGAATAGAAAAGCAACTGGAATCACTCAACAGAGGAAAGTCCACTGGACCTGACGGGATACCAATCTGATTCTACACAGAGTACGCGAAAGAACTTGCCCCCCTTCTAACAGCCGTGTACCGCAAGTCTCTAGAGGAACGGAAGGTTCCAAATGATTGGAAAAGAGCACAGGTAGTCCCAGTCTTCAAGAAGGGTCGTCGAGCAGATGCGCAAAACTATAGACCTATATCTCTGACGTCGATCTGTTGTAGAATTTTAGAACATGTGTTTTGCTCGAGTATCATGTCGTTTTTGGAAACTCAGAATCTACTATGTAGGAATCAACATGGATTCCGCAAACAGCGATCGTGTGAGACCCAACTCGCTCTATTTGTTCATGAGACCCAGAAAATATTAGATACAGGCTCCCAGGTAGATGCTATTTTTCTTGACTTCCGGAAGGCGTTCGATACAGTTCCGCACTCTCGCCTGATAAACAAAGTAAGAGCCTACGGAATATCAGACCAGCTGGCTGGATTGAAGAGTTTTTAGCAAACAGAACACAGCATGTTGTTATCAATGGAGAGACGTCTACAGACGTTAAAGTAACCTCTGGCGTGCCACAGGGGAGTGTTATGGGACCATTGCTTTTCACAATATATATAAATGACCTAGTAGATAGTGTCGGAAGTTCCATGCGGCTTTTCGCGGATGATGCTGTAGTATACAGAGAAGTTGCAGCATTAGAAAATTGTAGCGAAATGCAGGAAGATCTGCAGCGGATAGGCACTTGGTGCAGGGAGTGGCAACTGACCCTTAACATAGACAAATGTAATGTATTGAGAATACATAGAAAGAAGGATCCTTTATTGTATGATTCTATGATAGCGGAACAAACACTGGTAGCAGTTACTTCTGTAAAATATCTGGGAGTATGCGTGCGGAACGATTTGAAGTGGAATGATCATATAAAATTAATTGTTGGTAAGGCGGGTACCAGGTTGAGATTCATTGGGAGAGTCCTTAGAAAATGTAGTCCATCAACAAAGGAGGTGGCTTACAAAACACTCGTTCGACCTATACTTGAGTATTGCTCATCAGTGTGGGATCCGTACCAGATCGGGTTGACGGAGGAGATAGAGAAGATCTAAAGAAGAGCGGCGCGTTTCGTCACAGGGTTATTTGGTAACCGTGATAGCGTTACGGAGATGTTTAACAAACTCAAGTGGCAGACTCTGCAAGAGAGGCGCTCTGCATCGCGGTGTAGCTTGCTCGCCAGGTTTCGAGAGGGTGCGTTTCTGGATGAGGTATCGAATATATTGCTTCCCCCTACTTATACCTCCCGAGGAGATCACGAATGTAAAATTAGAGAGATTAGAGCGCGCACAGAGGCTTTCAGACAGTCGTTCTTCCCGCGTACCATACGCGACTGGAACAGGAAAGGGAGATAATGACAGTGGTACGTAAAGTGCCCTCCGCCACACACCGTTGGGTGGCTTGCGGAGTATAAATGTAGATGTAACGTTACCGCTGGATATATTTCGTAAACCACATCAAATAATGACGAACCCATTCCACAGACCGAACAAGAGGAGAGGGCCTAGTGTAATTGTTTAATATAAACCATACAAAAATGCACGGAAGTATGTTTTTTAGCACAAACCTACGTTTTTTTAAATGCAACCACGTTAGTTTTGTTAGCCCATCTGAACATGTAAACAAACACGTAATCAGTGCCGTTTGTTGCATTGTAAAATGTTAATTACATCCGGAGGTATTGTAACCTAAAGTTGACGCTTGAGTACCACTCTTCCGCTGTTCGATCGTGTGTATCGGAGAGCACAGAATTACGTAAGGATTCAAAGGGAACGGTGATGGACCATAGGTACAGAAGAGACTGCAACAGCACATTACGTCCACATGCTAACACCTTTTTATTGGTCTTTTTCACTGACGCACACCACGTGTGTACGTGTACCTCACCCCTCATGGTAATGTACATGTGCGTCAGTGAAAAAGACCAATAAAAAGGTGTTAGCATGTGGAATAATGTGCTGTTCCAGTCTCTTCTGTACCTAAGGTCCATCACCGTTCCCTTTAGATCCCTACGTAATTCGGTGCTCTCCGATACACACGATCGAACAGCGGAGGAGTGGTACTCAAGTGTCAACTTCAGGTTACAATATCTCCGGATGTAATTAACATTTTACAGTGCAACAAACGGCACTAATTACATATTTGTTTATACGTTCAGATGTGCTAACAAAACTAACGTGGTTGCATTTAAAAAAACGTAGGTTTGTGCTAAAAAACATACTTCCGTGCATTTTTTTATTTTTTGTATTAACCAATTACACTAGCCCCTCTCCTCACGTTTGGTCTGTGGAATCGATTCGTCAGAATTTGATGTGGTTTACGAAATATATCCAGCGGTAATGTTAGGTGACTCACCCTGTATACTTCTGTTACTGCGTCACGTGCCCAGTAAGCCAACAGGCTGCATCTTACGTGCCGGAGCGCACGTTTCGATGTATCAGTGTAGCATGATTCTGATTACTGGAAAACTGTCAGCAAAATTTAGGCCTGCAAAAGCAATAGCTGTCAAAGAAACTGGCAAAGATGAGAACGAAGAATAATTTACAGGCCTATATCACTGCTTAATGCAGTTTATATAGTACTGGAAAGAGTGTGTAGGAGCTTTGACAACAGGTTTCCACATAACGGGAAATTAGTTAAAGAATGAAGTTTGAAGTGGAAAGCACCTAAAACTGAGATAAACACTATTTATACAGTGAAAAAGTGAACACAATAACTCATATTATTAGAAAACGATGTGGGTCTAGACAGGGTGCAAACATAGATATTCTTCGTACTGTTACACTGACTCTGGTTTAGTATGCGGCACAGTATTGTTATCCAGTGTTTTTGGGTACCTTGTAAATGAACCAGGAGGGATATTACTACCGTTGTCAGATGCGTTTATTTTTTTAAAAATTAATAACTGATGTGGTGTTGAACCGATATAAATAGCACAAATATGTAGTTGCACAGCTTGTCCCTACAATGTATGACCTATATGCACTTAACCTATAGTCAGGTATTATATTCTTCCTGGGCTTAGTCCTTTAAATTAATTGTTTTATTCAACTTTCGCTCTGCCCATTACAAGGCCGAATCATTTGAGATATCTTTCTTTCAGATTGGCAACAAAATTCCATGATATTTCAGATAGTCACATTAAACATATTACTTTCAAACTCACGTCGCATTTCGGCTGCCGAGATTCTTGAAAGATAGGGCGAATACTGTTTTGTAAGTAATCGAGTGAATGGCGATTGTTTGCTTACATGTCTTTTTTAACACACTCTGAAGATTTAGGTCTACCATAATACCAGTAACAACACAACGTAATACTGTCATGAACATATTGACAATCAGTGCTCCTGCATTATAATGCAACAAATAACGATGTACGTTTTAGTCAATAGATCTCTGAATAAAGATTGCCGTGTGTTGTTTCACATACCTATCATAAGTTTTGAGAAATGGAGGAAGTACGTTCCAATAATTGGTGTTGGACTGACTGCATACTACTTGTCACTTAGTACAGAGGCGCTTGATGCAACTGATGAAGATTTTCAAAATTGTAAAGTCGATTTTTCTATGAGTTAGCGTACCTCGACAATTGCAGCCAAACTTTATTAGAAAAAAGAGCATTTCAGAATCACCCAGTCCTTCACTCATGGACGCCAGTAGACAGTTACAGTACTTACATCAGACAACAGAATCTGAATTGGTCAGTCGATGTACTACCATTACTTTGTAATGTTACACTTTGAGCTTCTGCACAGCCCTATGAGCTGAAACTACAGACACACTAGAGAAAATGGCGCGAAGACTTTCTAAAATTTCGGTCCTACGCATCTCCTACACATGCGGCGCAACAAAATCAAGGGATCACTTTTTCGAAACTCCGTAACTGTGTCCCTCTACGACGTAGAAGTTTGAAATTGGACTCAAACCTCGCGGTATCCTCATTTCAGGCACATCGCACCTCAAAATCTACACGGAAAGGCCGTTGGGGTGGTATAAAGCGGGTCAATAAAACCACTGGTGCTACTCGTTTCAAGCTTACTTGAAGGACATCGTAGGGTTGCAACCCTATTGAATGTGATCTGACCCCTCTGGGGTGTAGTACAATGGTATGTAGCGTGGAACCACTAGGGACCGTCGCAAGCCGGCCGCTGTGGCCGAGCGGTTCTAGGCGCTTCAGTCCGGAACCGCGCTGCTGCTACGGTAGCAGGTTCGAATCCTGCCTCGGGCATGGATGTGTGTGATGTCCGTAGGTAAGTTAGGTTTAATTAGTTCTAGGTCCAGGGGACTGATGAACTCAGATGTTAAGTTCCATAGTGCTTAGAGCCAATTGAACCATTTGACCGTCGCAAATCATTCGACTTAGTTTGAATGTGATATGAAGTAGCAAAGGCTGTTTATATGTTTCCAGCCTTGCTGTTTCGAGTTCTCCTGTGGCACGATCATCGGGAGGCGCAATATTAACATGCGCATGAATAAAACAGCAAAGGGTCCCTCTATGACTACCCACTTTGGAGGCACCTACGCACCTTTGTTGAGCACTTGTTCAGTGTGCCTGTCAGGAGCTTCGATATCAATTTAGCCTTGCGGCTACTCTAACGCCTGAATGTTAGGTGACCCTTTCGAAACGCCTAAGGTAGGGTCTGCCTATCTTCAGGCAAACGAGCAGCAGCAATGGTGAATTGTTGTCGAAGTTTCTGTCAAGCACATTTTTAAAAGTGCTCAAAATAGGTGCATGAGTGGCACCGAAGGTGTCGCTGAATGGGGAGGGGGGGGGGGCTCTACAGTGCCTCATTAAAGCGTGCTTGATTATTGATTAAATTCCAACGGTACCATCTCGTAGGGCCCCTTTGGAATTTTATTCACGCACATGTTAATGACTCGCGGCCCCCCCCCCCCCCCCCCCCCCGCCCCCGGTAAACAAGCCACAGGAGGGACCGAAATAGGAGGGCTGAAAAACACCCTTTGATACTTCAGATAACGTTCATGTTTCGTAAAATGGTTTTTTGGGATGTTCCATAGTGGTTCCATTCTGTATAACAGAGGAAAAATTGTGGTGGCGCTATACTCCAAAGGGATCAGTTTACATTCAGTGGAGTTTAGCCCCATGATGTTCTTAGAGTAGGGTAGGAACGCTCAAGCGTGGTAACAGTGCCCAACGTTGTCAAGGTCGTCATTATGTTACTCATTGTGGGCTTTCAAAAAGAAACATGAAATGATGGTGGCTCTCAACTGCGTACGTACAGACTCAGAGTTGGAATATTAAAAGGTTTTGGCTGGTTTCGTTGTCTAGGATCTGGGATACATAGTTTCCGCATTACAAGCCAAATAATGCTGAGTCTACAGTGCACAATATGAATACACACATGAATCGAATGGTCGAAGCTTCCTATCACTCGGAAATTGAGAATTTAGAACGTAACATAGACATTTATACATGAAGATTGCAATTAAATAAATTCTGACGGTACTACTTTAACAACTTTAAATGATGAGTACGATAGCAGAAGTACCTTCAAGAATGCCCTTTATTACTGTAAAACACTTATTGGTGTCGATGGTCCAGCAAATAAATAAAATATAACTTGAATAACAGGGAAACAATAGATTCCTATTTTACTTATTTAGTTATGGGCAACAATATAGCCCGCAAGATATTCACTTCTAAACGCATACCAGGTCTTCACTGCAGAAGCCACGGAGGTCTCACAAGTGCACAAGTCGACACTACGTAATATTTCTATCTCCCGCGACCGTACGCAAACTGCTCCACTCTAAGTCTTTACCGCGACAATGCATCCGTCACGCCGTACTGTCCAGGACTCTCCCGTGTCCTCTCCCTTACTGTCCAGAACTCCCCCGTCCTCTCTCAAAACGATCCTCCTTCCCTACTTCCATACAGTCTCTCCGCGTGTCCTTTTTGGAACGATCGCTGTGATTGGCTAGAGTGCTCCCGCCCTGTATCCAAGCTAACGCACACTCACAAACATTATGAAACAGCATTCGAAATACTGGATTTACATTTAAATAACTTGAAATTAAATAAATATTCCTACGGCTGAACCATAAACACGCTCTAACACATATTATTAAATACATAAACAAATCAAATAAGTAGCCTAATGTCTCTGTGGTTTCTAAAGCACAGTAAATATTTAACCAATTTCTTCATGAATAGTATATATCGGATATAAAGAAAGACATAGATGAATAAATATATTTATAAGCATGCTGCTACCGTTTTTTCGTGTAACTGTGGAGTACTTATGGTCTGATGTGGTAGATAGTAATCGTCCACTTTGACCTCCAGTAACTGATGTATTATTCAAGTTACATGCCTGTAATTTATGCTAATTAGGGTTTACATTAATAGCCTTCTAAAGATATGTCGATCTACAAAATCGGATGAACCGTTTAGATGGTAGAAATTCGTTGCTGGGTGTTACTTGTATAATTTAGAGTCAGATACTAAACTTTAAACTAATCAGGATATTGAAAAACTGATTAGACCATCAGAATCGTGGTGCAAATAATGGTTACGTACATGTTTCTTTTTGAGGTATCATGATTTCTCTGGCTACCATTAATTTTTACATGAACTGTGAAATGTCTGCCATTAAGGTTTCACAAAGTCCGCCATCTTTGGCACTCCCGGCATGTCTCCTTCATCGACACAGCGTCACCATGGAATTCCCAGCCACGCAGTTAGTTGGACCATGTGGCCCCACCGTTGTGTGGCATCACGCAGTTGCTACGAAGCAGCGGCTTGCTGAACGGCCCAAACGGCGACGCCAACTCCGAACTTAGAATATTTTCAGGACGCCACAACTTGCCCGTTACCTCACATCATCACAGTGCGAACGGTTGTTTTTGACAGCGAAATGTGTGTGTATCAAAGGTTGGTTGGTTGGTTGTTTCGGGGAAGGAGACCAGACAGCGAGGTCATCGGTCTCATCGGATTAGGGAAGGACGGGGAAGGAAGTCGGCCGTGCCCTTTGAAAGGAACCATCCCGGCATTTGCCTGGAGCGATTTAGGGAAATCACGGAAAACCTAAATCAGGATGGCCGGACGCGGGGTTGAACCGTCGTCCTCCCGAATGCGAGTCCAGTGTCTAACCACTGCGCCACCCCGCTCGGTGTGTGTGTATCAAAGCCCCAAGGGAAAGAGTGGTTTTACTGACGCCCTTTATGCCACCTCCTGAGATCTTTTCGTGGCGATTTTGAGCTGCGGTGTGTTCCAAATGTTCTCCTCGGCCACCCATGTGTGATTTCAACATTGGGCGTCGCGATCCTGAGCTCCATCGCAGAGGTGCCAAAAGAGTGGGTGAAGTGTGGGGTAGTAGGGCTGTGACGACCTTCTCAGCGTGTGACTCGTCCAGGTGGCGTTGGCAGAATTTTGGTGAAATCTGGTGCCAATGTGACGTCATCAACCCACTTCTGAGCTGTGGCTTTTTTTACGCGTGTGCCGACGCCTTGCTGTTTGAAGAGTCGCCGAGCCTGAATTTGACGTCGTAGTAAACCACGCTTTTGCACCATTGCAGAGGAAAGTTGTAGGAAACCTTGGGCCAAATCTCAAACTTTTGCGTTGCTTTGGGAGGAAAAAGTTATCCTCTAACTGTGTTGCGCAGTGTAGTTTATGATCAAGCGTCTCCAATTTTTTGTTTTGCGCCATTAGTCCTCTGACTGTTTGGAAATAGCCCACCATTATGTCCTCCCCTTTGCCAACCTTTTCACCTCAAAGCAGCACTCGTACCCGACGTCCTCAATTATTTGTTGTTCTGTTTTCTCCATCCTCTGTCTCCCCATACAGTTTTTTGCCTCTACAACTTCGTTTAGTATCATGGACGATATTCCCAGATGTCTAAACTCATATCCTATCGTCCTGTCCCTTCTTTTTGCCCATGATTTCCACAGTACGTGCCTTTATTTGGCGATTCTCCTGAGAACCTCTGCATTCCGTACCTTATTTAGCACTCCGTCTTCAGGCCACAAGTGGCCCATCGGGAACATCAGACCGCCGTATCATCCTCAGACGAGGATGCAAAAAAAAAAAAAATGGTTCAAATGGTTCTGAGCACTATGAGACTTAACATCTTAGGTCAGCAGTCCCCTAGAACGTAGAACTACTTAAACCTAACTAACCTAAGGACATCACACACATCCATACCCGAGACAGGATTCGAACCTGCGACTGTAGCAGTCGCACGGCTCCGGACTGAGCGCCTAGAACCGTGAGACCACCGCGGCCGGCGACGAGGATGCGGATAGGAGGGGCGTGTGGTCAGCACTAGAGATGGGGGATCTGCTCTTGAACTAATTCATAGAGTTCAATCTTTCAAAGGAGTGAACAATCAGTGATTCAGAAAAAAAGAACGGTAGCTCCAAACATTTCCCACAGCAGAGAGAGAGAGAGAGAGAGAGAGAGAGAGACGGAGCATATCAGCAGCGCCTCTGCTGGTCAGAGCACAGTGCACGCCACACAACACAGCCAGCGCCGGCCTCTGCCCTGCTTCTACCTTGGCTGCCTGCATTGTGCAGTGCCCCATTGGATTTTGTGTTTCACATATGCCGTGCCGTCTCTGTGAGTCGTCTGCCGCGTGCAGTGTCGCACTCTGTCGGCGATCGTTTCAGTCGCACGTCCTGCCCTCTGGGCAGCTGATGCGAGCAACAGGACAGAGAGCCACCTAGCGGATAACATAGGAACTACTTGCAACAACCTGCTCGCAAGGGAACGGACGATTTGTCTCGGAGCGGGTGAGTTCACAGCTCCCCCCCGCCCTCGGAACTCGCCTGTTCAACGCTCACCCCACCGTCTCGACTCTAGCCAGAGCGTCGAGCAAAGCGACTGAGGTGTCACTCTGGTCTCTGCGGTCTCAGCTCACGCAGTAATACAGCTCGCGGCTCGACCTGCTCGACTCAGCGCCTCTGCATCGGAGTTCGTCCCCACTGGATATTGTTCTTCGTAGTAATACCTCTATGTATATTACAGTATTATGTTATGTATACATCAATTGTTTTTATTTGTTTAAACTGATTAGATTAGGTTCCTGATGACTCCTCTTACTACAGGATTGTTATTATGGACACTCGAATTTACGCTTTAATTACGAGCGAACCGATAAACGTATCGCAAAATGTGATACACCAATATTTTCCTGGTTTTATTCTGCGTAAGGCTATATGCAGCACTTTCGTTTTACAGTCAAATTTAGATTTTTTTTCTTATTCTGGTACGGATTTTGCGATTTTAGGCGTCTTCGAAAGGAAACGTTCACTTTAAAAATATATGGCTTGCGATGTATTTGTATGAGGTTAGTGAAATTTTAATACATTATAGCCAAATATATTGTTAATGTAAATCTCAAGTTACAACATTTTCCGATCACCCAAAAAACCACGATAGTGCAAAATAAATCAATAATCAAAAACTTTGTCTTATCGTGGAAATTTCAATAAACAATACAAAATTCTTACTCATTATCTGTGTTACTTCAAAATAGGATCAAATAAGATCAAAATACAGGTATAGTACTGGAATAAACCAAGTTTAAAGGGCAATGTGCCTTCCATTTATTTTCTATTGTAAATGAGTGGTGAGTCATGAAAAAGAGCTAATTCATTTCAGGGAGTGAACAGTTCTGATCCAATCTCTGAAAAGAACAGTTTTGCCCATCTCTAGTCAGCACACCGCTCTCCCTGTCGTTATGATGGTTTTCTTTGACCGGAGCCGCTACTATTCGGTCGAGTAGCTCCTCAATTTGCGTCACAAGGCTGAGTGCACCCAGAAATATGGCAACAGCGCATGGCGGCCCGGATGTTCACCCATCCAAACGCCGGCCACGCCTGACAGCTCTTAACTTCGGTGATCTGACAGGAACCAGTGTATCCACTGCGGCAAGGCCGTTGCCCCCGTAACTTATTAGTATAACTAATTTTCAACATATTTCTATAACACCACATCTCACTTTTCCTTATTTTCCGGTTTTCTCACAGTCCATGATTCACTACCAATCGATGCTGTGCTCCAAACGTACATTACTGGAAAATACTTTCTGAGATTAAGACAAATGTTCGATACTAGTAGAGTTCTTTTGGCCAAGAATGTCCTCTTTGCCTGCGTTAGCCTGCTTTTTGTATCCTCCTTTTTTCGTCTGACATGTCTTAGTTTGCTTCCAAGGTAGCGTAATTCTTCCAATACGTCTACTTTGTGGTAACCAACTCCGATGATAAGTTTCTCGCTGTTCTCATGTCTTATACTTCTTATTACTTTCATCTTTCTTCGGTTTACTCTCAATCCATCTTCTTTACTTAGTATGGTTAATTCTTTTCATAGGTCCAGTAATTTTTCCCAAATTTCACTGAGAAAAGCAATAACATCAGTGAATCTTATCGTTCTTATCCTTTCAGCTTGAATTTTAACCTCACATTTGCATCTTTCTTTTATTTCCGTCAGTGCTTCTTCTATGTTCCGGTCGAATAGGGGGGCGAAAGTGTGCATCCTTCTCTTACACCAATTTTAATCCTAGCACTTCTTTCTTGATCTTACATTTTTATCATTCTGTCTTGTTTCACTTACATATAGTAAATTACCCGTCTTTCACTATCGCTTACTCGTATTTTTCTAAGAATTTGGAACGTATTGTCTCTTTATTTTTCTTTAGTCCACTTTTTACATCTTTTTGAAATCTCCTGTACACTATTCTTACCAGTAACATTGGTGACTGAGCTGTTAATCTGACTGTACGGTAGTTTTTGCATTTATACGCACTTGCCCTTATCATTTAGCTACAATATAGTAGGTCAGCAACTGGAAGCAGTTAATTCCGTAAATTATCTGGGAGTACGCATTAGGAGTGATTTAAAATGGAATGATCATATAAAGTTGATCGTCGGTAAAGCAGATGCCAGACTGAGATTCATTGGAAGAAACCTAAGGAAATGCAATCCGAAAACAAAGGAAGTAGGTTACAGTACGCTTGTTCGCCCACTGCTTGAATACTGCTCAGCAGTGTGGGATACGTACTAGATAGGGTTGATAGAAGATATAGAGAAAATCCAACGGAGAGCAGCGCGCTTCGTTACAGGATCATTTAGTAAGCGCGAAAGCGTTACGGAGATGACAGATAAACACCAGTGGAAGACTCTGCAGGAGAGACGCTCAGTAGCTCGCTTTCGAGAACATACCTTCACCGAAGAGTCAAGCAGTATATTGCTCCCTCCTAAGTATATCTCGCGAAGAGACCATGAGGATAAAATCAGAGAGATTAGAGCCCACACAGAGGCATACCGACAATCCTTCTTTCCACGAACAATACGAGACTGGAATAGAAGGGAGAACCGATAAAGGTACTCAAGGTAACCTCCGCCACACACCGTCAGGTGGCTTGCGGAGTATGGATGTAGATGTAGATGCTATATTCGGGATTGTGTTGATAGTATTTCTCCGAAAGTCTGATTGTGTTTCTAGTTTCATAGATACTGCACAACAGCTTTAACAGTCATTTGGTTGCCACCTCCTCAAACGATTTCAGAAATTCCGAAGGAGAGTTATTTCTGCTTCTGCCGCATTTTCCCCCAGAGATTCCAAAGCTCTGTTAAACTCTAATAATACATCCTCCGTTTCTACCAATTTCTTCTTTTATTATCGCGTCATAACACAAGTAGTCCCCCTCGCAGAGACCTTCAGTGTATTCTTTCCACTTATCTCTCCTCTCTCTCTCTCTCTCTTTCTCCATCCCCCCCCCCCATTTCTCTCCTCTAAGTTTAAAAGTTAAATTCTCACTGCGCTCTTAATGTTGATGCCTTTGCTCTTAACTTCACCAAAGGTTGTTGACTATTCTGCAAGCTGAATCAGTCATTCCGGCGACCTTTTCCCTTTCGATATCTTCGCAGTCACCTTCGCAGTTACCTTCCATGCACCTAAATTTATCTGTCCAATTTCTGTGATCGCCCTATTTCAAGACGTCCATTCCTCTTTAACTGAAGTGCCTGCCGTAGTATTCATTGCCACATCATTAGAGAACCTAAAAGGCATCTCATTATTCTTCTTCAATACTTCAGTACCCCACTTCCTTCCACATTCAATAATTCAAAACAGTCTTAATCGCAATTATTATTATTACTATACCACCAACCGGTTCCAACCCGACGTACGGGTCATCTTCTGGGCGTTTACACTATTGGTCGACTGCTGGTGATGTCACTCGTGTCTACATAAGATAGTTTCCTGTCAATTGCGATTAAGACTGTTTTTGAATTATTGATTAATCATACTAATCGCTGCTCCTCTCCACAATAATGTTGTCCCAAAATCCTTCCACATTGCTTCTTCTCAAGGATTCTTTTAAATTTCAGTCTACTCTTCATCATTGCTAAAATTTGGTTTGACTCTGTATCTGCTGCTGGGCACGCCTTACATTCCAATATACGATTTCGGTATCTCTGTCTGACCATAATGTAATCCAACTGGAATCTTTCCATGACTCCGGGTCTTTCCCAAGAATACCTGCTTCTCTTGTTATTCTTGAAGAGCGTATTCGCCTTTACCATCTCAGATTTATTGCAGAACTGTTTCTCCTCTGTCGTTCCTACTAGCAAGCTCATATTCTCCCGTAACTCTGTCTTCTGTTAGGCCTCCTAAACCACGTTCCAACTTTCCAAGAATGTTAGATTTTCAACTCCCTTTGCATTCTAAATTATCCGTTCTGTATGATCATATACGTTCTCTACACCTTCGTCTTGTGCTTGGGATGTATACCTCATCTCTTGTTGTAGTCTCTCTGGTTTACTGTCGCTTCTGATGAGAACAACTCTATCACTGAATGGTTTGTAGTAACTCGCTCTCAGCCGTATTTTCCTATTTTAGTAAGGCCTACTCCAGTTATACCATTTTATTCTGCTGTTGATATTACTATGTCTTTTGTCTATTCAGAAATCCTTGTCATCTTTCCATTTATTTGTAGATATAAATAAATTAGCCTCTGGGTACGAAGGTGATTTTTAATTTCTGTATCGCAAAATTGATTCTGGAACTACCAGTTACACTTCAGATGGGCCTTGTAATATGCATATAATCGATTTAAGGTATAATTTTTACCGAGGGCTGCTGCCGGCCGCTGAAGCTGCGGTCCCACCTTTCACTGCGATGGAAAGGTTAAATCTTTCCATTACATTTCATTGATCACCACTACTCCTAGATTAAGTCTCCCTACCACGTTCAAAATTTTGACATTCCACGCTGTGCGTCGTAGAATGCTACCCTTTCTTTCATTTCTTAGACTTTCTTTCATTGGACTTCTCCCCGGTATCTGAATAGGGTACTAATTCGGAGTCACGACTCTTTTTCAGTATAAGGCCGTATGACCAGCTGATACGTATTATGTGGCATGCACCTGATGGGACTTGACGTTTATGTGCCTGGTGTAGGAAAGAAACGTTGTAGTGGATGGGCGGCTGTAAATTGAAACAGATAATCTGATGTTATTATGTAAGGTTGACACAGAAAAATACCAGATGATGAGAGCTTGACTCCCAAAACACGTAGCTGAAGTACAGTCCTAATATTGCTGGTTGTATGCCAAAACAATTGTAATAAACATTACATGCAGTGGTTTACATTGCTTTCTAGATCCTACATCTACATCTACATCTACGTGATTACTCTGTTATTCACAATGGAATGCTTGGCAGAGGGTTATATTTTTCTGTGCGAGCCCTAATATCTCTTATTTTATCGTGATGATCATTTCTCCCTATGTAGGTGGGCAACAGAATGTTTTCGGAATCTGAAGAGAAAACTGGTGACTGCAGTTTCATGAGAAGATGCCGTCGCAACGAAAAACGCCTTTGTTTTAATGATTGCCACTCCAATTCACGTATGTCTGTGACAATATCTCCCCTATTTCGCGATAATACAAAACGAGCTGCCCTTCTATGGACTTTTTCGATGTCATCCGTCAGTCCCACCTGTTGCGGATCCCACACCGCACAACAATACTTCAGAATAGGGCGGACAAGCGTGGTGTAAGCAGACTCTTTAGTAGACCTGTTGCACCTTCTAAGTGTTTTGCCAGTGAATCGCAGTCTTTGGTTTGCTCTACCCACAATATTATCTATGTGATCGTTCCAATTTAGGTTATTTGTAATTGATATCCCTAAGTATTTAGTTGAATTTACAACCTTCAGATTTGTGTGACTTATCGCGTAATTGAAATTTAGCTGATTTCTTTTAGTACTCATATGAATAACTTCACACTTTTCCTTATTCAGGGTCAATTGCCACTTTTTTCACCACACAGATATCTAAATCATTTTGCAAGTCGTTTTGATCATCTGATGACTTTACAAGACGGTAAATGGCAGCATCATCTGCAAACAATCTAATACGGCTACTCAGATTGTCTCCTATGTCGTTAATATAGATCAGGAACAATAGAAGGCCCTTAACAGTTAGTTGAGGAACGCCGCATATTACTTCTGTTTTACTCGATGACTTTCCGTCTATTACTACGAACTGTGACCTTTCTGTCAGGAAATCACGAATCCAGTCGCAAAACAGGTGCACCTATAAGTACCGTTGGTCATAGCTGCCTTCCGCCTTTTAGAGCTAGTGTTCACTCAAGACCCAGAGGGTGTCATCAGCTCTTTCCACTCTTCTGCCATCTTTGACAAGGCCATTTTCAGAACGAGGGTAACTCCTTATACCCTAAGCCGGACACTGTTGCTGGTGATTTTAATTCGAAAATAAAGCAGTGGCTGAGTTTAAATCCATGCCCAATGACTTTTAGATTAACAGTCAGAGACGCTTCCCTAGAGCGTAGCGGACTAAATGGTTTTGAATTTTTCGCATTGTTCTGGGTTGGCTACTCGTATAAGGGGTTCAGGCTTGGTGAGACCACTGGCAGCGAGCTGGGGTGCTGGGGAAGAGTATGAGGCAGTGCTTTTACAACGAGGTGGCAAAAGTCAGGGGGCATCTCCTAACATCGTGTCGGGCCTCCATTTGCCGGCTAGTGCAGCACCTCGACCTGGCGTGGACTCAACGAGTTGTTGAAAGTCCTTTGCAAAAATAATGAGCCATACTGCCCCTACGAGGTGCATTCAAGCTCTAAGGTCGCCGATTTTTTTTCTCCGGACTGGAAAGAGATAGAAACATGCGCATTGTTTTAAAATGAGGCCGCGTTCATTGTCAATACGTCCCAGAGATGGCAGCACCGTACGGCAGATGGAATTTTACCGCCAGCGGCGAGAATGAGAACTGTTTTAAATACTTAAAATGGCGACGTTTTCCTTACTTGAACAGCGTGCAATCATTCGTTTACTGAATTTGCGTGGTGTGAAACCAATTGAAATTCATCGACAGTTGAAGGAGACATGTGGTGATGGAGTTATGCATGTGTCGAAAGTGCATTAGTGGGTGCGACAGTTTAATGAAGGCAGAACATCGTGTGACAACAAACCGAAACAACCTCGGGCTCGCACAAGCCGGTCTGACGACATGATGGAGAAAGTGGAGAGAATTGTTTTGGGGGATCGCCGAAAGACTGTTGAACAGATCGCCTCCAGAGTTGGCATTTCTGTGGGTTCTGTGCACACAATCCTGCATGACGACCTGAAAATGCGAAAAGTGTCATCCAGGTGGGTGCCACGAATGCTGACGGACGACCACATGGCTGCCCGTGTGGCATGTTGCCAAGCAATGTTGACGCACAACGACAGCATGAATGGGACTTTCCTTTCGTCGGTTGTGACAATGGATGAGACGTGGATGCCATTTTTCAATCCAGAAACAAAGCGCCAGTCAGCTCAATGGAAGCACACAGATTCACCGCCACCAAAAAAATTTCGGGTAACCGCCAGTGCTGAAAAAATGATGGTGTCCATGTTCTGGGACAGCTAAGGCGTAATCCTTACCCATTGCGTTCCAAAGGGCACTACGGTAACAGGTGCATCCTACGAAAATGTTTTGAAGAACAAATTCCTTCCTGCACTGCAACAAAAACGTCCGGGGAGGGCGGCGCGTGTGCTGTTTCACCAAGACAACGCACCCGCACATCGAGCTAACGTTACGCAACAGTTTCTTCGTGATAACAACTTTGAAGTGATTACTCATGCTCCCTACTCACCTGACCTGGCTCCTAGTGACTTTTGGTTTTTTCCAACAATGCAAGACGCTCTCTGTGGCCGCACATTCACCAGCCGTGCTGCTATTGCCTCAGCGATTTTCCAGTGGTCAAAACAGACTCCTAAAGAAGCCTTCGCCGCTGCCATGGAATCATGGCGTCAGCGTTGTGAACAATGTGTACGTCTGCAGGGCGATTGCGTCGAGAAGTAACGCCAGTTTCATCGATTTCGGGTGAGTAGTTAATTAGAAAAAAAATCGGAGGCCTTAGAACTTGAATGCACCTTGTATATCCATCCGTGACTACGAAAGTGTTGCTGGTGGAGGATGTTGTGCGCGAAGTAGTCTCTCGATTATGTCCCATAAATGCGCGATGGGGATTCATGTCTGGTGATCTGGGTGGCCAAATAATTCATTCGATTTGTCCAGAATGTTCTTCAAAGCAATCGCGAACGTGTAACACCATAGGGAGTAGTTTACACAGTGTAACATATTATGTGAAGTATAAAGGACTTGGAAGAGCAGTTGAACGGAATGGACAGTGTTTTGAAAAGAGGGTATGAGATGAACATCAACAAAAGCAAAACGAGGATAATGTAATGTAGTCGAATAAAGTCTGGTGATGCTGAGGGAATTAGATTAGGAAATGAGACACTTAAAGTAGTAAAGGAGTTTTGCTATTTGGGGAGCAAAATAACTGATGATGGTCGAAGTAGAGAGGATATCAAATCTAGACTGGCAATGGCAAGGAAAGCGTTTCTGAAGAAGAGAAATTTGTTAACATCGGGTATAGATTTAAGTGTCAGGAAGTCGTTTATGAAAGTATTTGTATGGAGTGTAGCCATGTATGGAAGTGAAACATGGACGGTAAATAGTTTGGACAAGAAGAGAGTAGAAGCTTTCGAAATGTGGTGCTACAGAAGAATGCTGAAGATTAG
Organism: Schistocerca cancellata; assembly: GCF_023864275.1. Taxonomy (NCBI): domain Eukaryota; kingdom Metazoa; phylum Arthropoda; class Insecta; order Orthoptera; family Acrididae; genus Schistocerca; species Schistocerca cancellata. Next base: position 1,200,427,931 of record NC_064626.1, read on the forward strand.
ATGGGTAGATCACATAACTAATGAAGAGGTATTGAATAGAATTGGGGAGAAGAGGAGTTTGTGGCACAACTTGACCAGAAGAAGGGATCGGTTGGTAGGACATGTTCTGAGGCATCAAGGGATCACCAATTTAGTATTGGAGGGTAGCGTGGAGGGTAAAAATCGTAGAGGGAATCCAAGAGATGAATAGACTAAGCAGATTCAGAAGGATGTAGGCTGCAGCAGGTACTGGGAGATGAAGGAGCTTGCACAGGTTAGAGTAGCATGGAGAGCTGCATCAAACCAGTCTCAGGACTGAAGACCACAACAACAACAACATAAAGTGTTTTGTCTTTACTGCTTCATATCTTTGCATTACTGTAAGGAAATGGATTTTAGCGAAATATGTTTTGTAGAATTATAACTGTGTGCTTAAATAATGGAATTTTATTAAATATGTTTGTTTATGTATGAGAAACTACATTGTAAAAACTGGTTCATACTTAGGGATTTTGTATAATATAAAAGACATAGTGATTACACTTCACTACGGAAGGTGGTGTGGCACTAAAAGTTGGAATTGACGCTCAGGCTGAACGGGAAGCGAGAGAGCACAGTTGGCAGTCAATAGCCAGCAGTCGACCAGTCAACATCGCAGGTGCCGAGCGAGTCATCCAGTATCTAATCTGAGATGAAACGGCCTCAGGTGTGATTGTGGCTGTAAAATGGTGCTCTCGCATTGGAAATGGCTCCAAAATGATATTGACGCCGGCAATAAGAACTAAATAGGGCATGTTACTGCCAGAGGAGAGACTAGGTAGCCGCCACGTGCTCGCCACCACTATTGCGCCACCACTTCATCAGATTCTAAAGTTTAGAACTGTATAACAGTACGAACCAGAGAGTTTGTGTGATTTAATTTGCAATAATAATTCAAATATTGGTGAACTTGGTGTTCGAACCATGAATTTATTTCTTTCATGGTACCTAACAAGGTCCTCTCCTCAAAATTACTAAACACCGAGTGTCCTGTGTGTGAAAGCTGATAATAGTCTGTGTTATTTGCTTATGCCTAATTTCTGAATGCAAAAGTATGTAAATGTGGATAGTCAGATTAATGGTTTCATTGAAATCATGGGAGACACTGTTGAATTTATAAAAATCTCCAGTGTGTTTTGATTTGCTTCTACCTTACAAATATCAGTGTTTTGATGTTCAGTGGTATAAAAGTTGTCAGTGAAAATCACTTGCTTCCTAAGTGGTGTTATAAAGATTTTGGTTTTGATGCTATTTGAAGTTGAACTTTTATTTGAATTTGTTTCTGAAGTTTTAGAGAATATTGTCAGTGCAAATAATGTTAAAACTTTGCAAGATAAATGATCTTAAGTGGGGCAGTAATTCAGCTAATTTCGTAATTCAAAATATTTCTGAAAAGTGTGTATAGTTTGCTTGTATAGAGAAGGGATGGTTTTTGGGACCCCATTTCATTCTTTTACATCAGGAAGAAACGAAACTGAATACTTGTTTTCTAGGTAAAGAAACTAGAAGTGATTATTTGAAAGAGTATATATAAAAGGTATGTGTACAGTATTATCTTATTGTATTTGTGGTGTGTATATATGTGTTAGTCAAACTTTAATTGTTACCAGATGCCACTTAGTCTTGTGTATGCCCTAGGAAACAGTGCATGTGCCAAATTAGGGAAAGGTAGAAGTGGAGATTGTGGTTAATACGGATGAAGCTTCTTTTCCATTTCTGTGATTGCTTAACTATTCTGTTGATAACTACTGCTACCCACTGTGAAGTTCGTCTGGTTATTGTAGGTGTTCATTACACTTGGTTAAGAAAGGATTTATGAAAGTTACTTTTGCAAGAGTACAAATAGATTAATTAAAAATAATGTTTCCACATTTTATGCCTAATTAGGCTGGCGACCGTTTTACATTTCATTTACAGGAACTCTGTTACTGCAATTTCTTGCAAAATTTTAGTCTTTCTGTTGTCGAACAACTGCTGCTATTACGAACTTCATGTTAGATTCCCTCTGTCTGTTGGGTAACACACGGTCAAACTTTTAAAAATGCTCCCAGAGGTTAACATTTACTGCAAGTTTAAACCAAATTTGGTAATCATTAGTATGTGGTAGTGTTATAACCTATTGTGATCCGGTGGTATGGCGCATTGTCATCGATAAAAATTCTATTGTTGTTTGGGAACGTGAAGTCCACGAATGGCAGAAAATGGTCTCCAGACCGTTTCCAGCCAAAGACCGGTTCAGTTCGATCAGAGGACCCATTCCATTCCATGTAAACACAGTCCACACCCTTATGGAGCCACCAACTGCTTCCACTGCGCCTTATGTCCATGGCTTGGTGGGGTTTGCGCCACAATCGAATATTGTTTGTCAGCTCTTAGCAACTGAGATCGGGACTCACCTGGCACGTTTTTCCAGTCGTCTAGGGTCAAAACGATACGGGCACGATCTCAGGGCGATGTCGTGCTGTTAGCAAAGGCATTTCCGTCTTTCCCCTACTGCCACAGCCTATTAACGCGAAATTTTGCCGCACCGTCCTGACGGAAACGTTCGTTGTATGCCCCACTTTCATTTCTGCAGTTATTTCACGCAGTGTTTGCTCCTCTGTTAGCAATGACAACTCTAGGCAAACGCTGCTGCTCCTGGTCGTTGAGTTCAGGCCGCCGGCCACTGCATCGTTTGTGATGAGAGGAAATACCTGCAATTGGTGCTCTTGACACTGTGGATCTCAGGATATTGAATTCCGTAACGATTTCTAAAATGTAATGTCCTATGCGTCTGTCTGTTAATTTCCCTCTTGCCGTGATTATCACGTCAGAGACCTTTCCAAATGAATCACCTGAGTGCTAATGACAGCTCTGCCAATGCACTGCCCTTTTACAGGGTGTTTCAAAAATGACCAGTATATTTGAAACGGCAATAAAAACTAAACGAGCAGCGATAGAAATACACCGTTTGTTGCAATATGCTTGGGACAACAGTACATTTTCAGGCGGACAAACTTTCGAAATTACAGTAGTTACAATTTTCAACAACAGATGGCGCTGCAAGTGATGTAAAAGATATAGAAGACAATGCAGTCTGTGGGTGCGCCATTCTGTACGTCGTCTTTCTGCTGTAAGCGTGTGCTGTTCACAACGTGCAAGTGTGCTGTAGACAACATGGTTTATTCCTTAGAACAGAGGATTTTTCTGGTGTTGGAATTCCACCACCTAGAACACAGTGTTGTTGCAACAAGACGAAGTTTTCAACGGAGGTTTAATGTAACCAAAGGACCGAAAAGCGATACAATAAAGGATCTATTTGAAAAATTTCAACGGACTGGGAACGTGACGGATGAACGTGCTGGAAAGGTAGGGCGACCGTGTACGGCAACCACAGAGGGCAACGCACAGCTAGTGCACCAGGTGATCCAACAGCGGCCTCGGGTTTCCGTTCGCCGTGTTGCAGCTGCGGTCCAAATGACGCCAACGTCCACGTATCGTCTCATGCGCCAGAGTTTACACCTCTATCCATACAAAATTCAAATGCGGCAACCCCTCAGCGCCGCTACCATTGCTGCACGAGAGACATTCGCCAACGATATAGTGCACAGGATTGATGACGGCGATATGCATGTGGGCAGCATTTGGTTTACTGACGAAGCTTATTTTTACCTGGACGGCTTCGTCAATAAACAGAACTGGCGCATATGGGGAACCGAAAAGCCCCATGTTGAATTCCCATCGTCCCTGCATCCTCAAAAAGTACTGGTCTGGGCCGCCATTTCTTCCAAAGGAATCATTGGCCCATTTTTCAGATCCGAAACGATTACTGCATCACGCTATCTGGACATTCTTCTTGAATTTGTGGCGGTACAAACTGCCTTAGACGACACTGCGAACACCTCGTGGTTTATGCAAGATGGTGCCCGGCCACATCGCACGGCTGACGTCTTTAATTTCCTGAATGAATATTTCGATGATCGTGTGATTGCTTTGGGCTATCCGAAACATACAGGAGGCGGCGTGGATAGGCCTCCCTATTGGCCAGACATGAACCCCTGTGACTTCTTTCTGTGGGGACACTTGAAAGACCAGGTGTACCGCCAGAATCCAGAAACAATTGAACAGCTGAAGCAGTACATCTCATCTGCATGTGAAGCCATTCCGCCAGACACGATGTCAAAGGTTTTGGGTAATTTCATTCAGAGACTACGCCATATTATTGCTACGCATGGTGGATATGTGGAAAATATCGTACTATAGAGTTTCCCAGACCGCAGCGCCATCTGTTGTTGAAAATTGTAACTACTGTAATCTCGAAAGTTTGTCTGCCTGAAAATGTACTGTTGTCCCAAGCATATTGCAACAAACGGTGTATTTCTATCGCTGCTCGTTTAGTTTTTATTGCCGTTTCAAATATACCGGTCATTTTTGAAACACCCTGTATATCTTGTGTGTGCAACACTACCGTCCTCTGTATACAAGGTGCGACAATAAAGTAATGAGACTGATTTTCTTGGCAAGATGTGGCAACGCTGCAGGCTTGTGTAGGCAAAATATCTTTGACCTTGGTCTATAAGCAGCTTCTAGTCCAAGCGGCACATCGATGCAACTGCTCAGTCGTGAGTTGCGCTGTAATAAGTTAACATGTGTTTGTGTCTCGCATCACAGAAATAGAACCGCATGATATTGCGCAACTGTATGCGATTTCTTTTCAACATTAAATTGGGTGAAAACGCTATGACAACGTATGATAAGCTTCAGAAGGCTTTTGGAGAGGAGGTTATGTCAAGAGCTCAAGTTTTTTGTTAGCATAAAATGTTTAGTGAAGGCAGAGCCAATGTTGAAGATGAAGGCCACAGTGGACGATCGTCAACCTCACGGATGGATGTCAACTTGGCCAGGGTGCGTGAACTCGTACGAACTGATCGAAGATTATCTGAGAAAATTATTGCAGGAGAACTGATCATCAATCGAGAAACGGTTTGTCTAATAATAACTGAAGATCTTGGTATGAGAAAGATTTTTGCAGAAATGGTCTCCAAAAAATCTCTCACCACAACAGCGAGAAACACGAAAAAATGTGGCAGCCGATCTGTTAGAGCAAACGGAAATCGAGCCAGAATTGTTGAGCCGTGTTCTCACTGGTGATGAAAGTTGTTTTTTTCAGTACGATCCAGAGACAAAAGGCTAAAGTTCCCAATGGTGCTCAGAGGGATCACCCAGACCAAATAAAGCTAGCATGTCAAAGTCAAAAGTGAAATGCGTGCTTGTGTGCTTATTTAATTCCAAGGGAATCGTTCATAAAGAGTGGGTGCCTCCTGGACAAACGGTTAACCAATATTACTACAAAGAAATTTTAGAAAGAGTTCTTTGTGTCCATGCCAACATTGCTGATAATTGGATTCTACAACACGATAATGCGCCATCCCATACTGCTCTATTACTACAGCAATTTTTAACCTCAAAACAAATTTCAGTACTACCACAGCCGCCTAATTCACCAGATATCGCTCCGTGCGACTTTTGTCTATTTCCAAGAGTCAAAACGGCGATCAAGGGACACCATTTTCAAACTACACAAGATGTCCAAAAAGCTGTGACGAGGGTCTTGGAGGATATTACAGAAGATGAGTTCCAGAAATGTTACCATCAGTGGCAGAAGCGCTGGAAAAAGTGTGTGCCATCAGAAGGCAACTATTTTGAAGGAGACAATACCAATCTTCCAGAATGAGATTTTCACTCTGCAGCGGAGTGTGCGCTGATATGAAACTTCCTGGCAGATTAAAACTGTGTGCCCGACCGAGACTCGAACCTGGGACCTTTGCCTTTCGCAGGCAACTGCTCTCCCATCTGAGCTACCGAAGCACGACTCACGTCTGGTCCTCACAGCTTTACGTCTGCCAGTATCTCGCCTCCTACCTTCCAAACTGAACAGAAGCTCTCCTGCGAACCTTGCAGAACCGAGAAGTTTTAATCTGCCAGGAAGATTAATACCAATCTTGACTAAAACGGTAAGCAACTTTGTTTTTCACATCAATCTCATTACTTTATTGTCGCACTTGTGTATATTGCCTTTAATGTCTTCTGCCACCTCAATGAATTTTCGCGGAGGAAGCACGGGGGATCAGGAGGTAGATGTACACATTGTAGATTTTCCGTGTTCTCGAACCACTGTTTAACCACTACTTAGTAAGAATGACTTACGCTTTCAGCAACAGTTACGACTTCCAGCAGCTGTAAGCACTCTTCCCTACAGCATTCGGGGTACCTGTTCTCCGGAGAGGACAATTTTGAAATGCCTAGGGTCCTGAGGTGGACTCGTGCGTAAATTAGTGCTAATGCGTGCTGTGGCATGCGGACAAGTGGTCACAGAGTTAAATGTGCTAATGCGCCCAGGGGCGGCGCCGGCCTGCTAGCTGGAGCTGTGGCGGCGGAGGCGGTGGGGCCGGCGAGGGCGGCGGCTAATTGCACAAAGCGGGCGCCGCCTTTGATGTCGCCGCGTGAATTCTGCGCCACACTTCGCGCCGCCGCCCGGCCTAATGTTATCGCGCCGTAACGAGCTTGCCGATGCGACCGTGCCGAGCACGGCGGGCTAGCTGCCGCGAATAGTAAAGGCACCCCAGCGCCTAATGGCGGGCCCTGGCCACCGTATCGCTCCTTCCGACCGGTCCAGCTGTCGGAATGAAACCAGTCGTTAGCTGCCATCCTATAGAGCGTAACAGCTCCACTCAATACTTGTGGAATGCGTGAAAAAGTGTTAACGTAGTCTGCCACATTGTCTTTCGCCTATGAAAGGTACAACCGCATTTTGATGTGTAGAAATTAAATTTTCGCTGCAAATGACTTCGAATAATATCCGCATATGAGGCGTCAGCTCGACAAGTGTTTCGTACAAAATTTGCGAGACGTGTTGGCACCTTCAGTGACAAAGTAGTTTATAGCGTGTGTTAACCATGTAAGGTGGAGAGCGGTGGAATTAATATAAAGGTGCTCATTTCTTACCACGCTTTGTATTTGTGGTAGCTAAACGAGTCTGTGACGAAAGGAACATTACAGATTGATAAACCGTACCCAAGACTTGATCAAATGAGGTTTTCGGAAGCGACCGACTTCCTGATTCTCGCGATAAATCTTATTCTGACTTTTGTGCTTCCCACAACTAAATAATGTAGCCATTCAACCTAAAATAACTGTGGATGTATACTCCTACGAGGGTAATCCCAAAAGTAAGGTCTCCTATTTTTTAAACTTGTTTATTTCTACAATGGTTTACATAATTTTACAGCTTGAACATTTAGATATTTTTCGACATAATCACCATTTCTGTCGATGCATTTTTGTAGACGCTGTGGCAGTTTTTGTATGCCCATGTCATACCAGCTCGCCGCCATGCTGTTCAGAATGTTGTGAACCTCTTATTTCACCTCGTTTTCGGAGCTGAATCGCTTTCCGGCCAAATGTTCTTTTAACCTAGGGAACAGGTGATAGTCACTGGGCGCCAAGTCAGGACTGTAGGGTGGGTGGGTGATTATGTTCCACTGAAATTATTGCAGGAGAGCAACGCTTTGCCGAGCGATGTGTGGGCGAGCGTTGTAACGGAGAATGTGTACGACCTTGCTCAACATTCCTCTTCTCCGGTTCTGAATTGCCCGTTTGAGTTTTTTCAGAGTCTCACAGTACCTGTCAGCGTTAATTGTTGTCCCAGCGATTCAGCTCCGACGACGAGGTGAAAGAAGACGTTCATAACTTTCTGAACAGCATGGCGGAGAGCTGGTATGACATGGGCATACAAAAACTGCCACAGCGTCTACAAAAATGCATTGGCAGAAATGGTAATTATGTCGAAAAATAGCTAAATGTTCAAGTTGTAAACTGATGTAAACCATTGGGGAAATAAACAGGTGTATGCACTTATAAAAAAATACGAGTCCTTAGTTTTGGGATTACCCTTGTAGTAACTAAGTCTGCCACAACAGATATCCAGGGCGCCTCGATCAGTGAAACAATTGGTTTTTAGCTAACCGGAATGTCATGTGAAGCTGGAATAGGCATTCTGCCTTGGCTATGTAAGAAAGAAGAATAAGGTGTACACTATAGCTACATCTACATCTACAAAGATATTGCGCAAGTCACCGTACGGTGCGTAGCAGAGGGTACTCTGTACCATTACTAGTCATTTCCTTCCTGTTCCATTCGCAAATAGAGCGAGGGAAAAACGATTGTCTACATGCCTTCCTATGAGCCCTATCCACAAATCCTGGAAAATATAGTTATCTGCACATGGAAACAGAATTTTTCCAGAATGTTGCACTGTTAAAAACATTGAGGATATTATTTCATATGTTTTGTAATAGGTGATCTGATACTTTTTAATTCATTTTACAAATACAAATTGAAATAAGAACACCGTGAATTCATTGTCCCAGGAAGGGCAAACTTTATTGACACATTCCTGGGGTCAGATACATCACATGATCACACTGACAGAACCACAGGCACATAGACACAGGCAACAGAGCATGCACAATGTCGGCACTAGTACAGTGTATATCCACCTTTCGTAGCAATGCAGGCTGCTATTCTCCCATGGAGACGATCGTAGAGATGCTGGATGTTGTCCTGTGGAACGGCTTGCCATGCCATTTCCACCTGGCGCCTCAGTTAGACCAGCGTTCGTGCTGGACGTGCAGACCGCGTGAGACGACGCTTCATCCAGTCCCAAACATGCTCAATGGGGGACAGATCCGGAGATCTTGCTGGCCAGGGTAGTTGACTTACACCTTCTAGAGCACGTTGGGTGGCACGGGATACATGCGGACGTGCATTGTCCTGTTGGAACAGCAAGTTCCCTTGCCGGTCTAGGAATGGTAGAACGATGGGTTCGATGACGGTTTGGATGTACCGTGCACTATTCAGTGTCCCCTCGACGATCACCAATGGTGTACGGCCAGTGTAGGAGATCGCTCCCCATGGCCCTGTGTGCCTCGGTCGTATGCAGTCCTGATTGTGGCGCTCACCTGCACGGCGCCAAACACGTATACGACCATCATTGGCACCAAGGCAGAAGCGACTCTCATCGCTGAAGACGACACGTCTCCATTCGTCCCTCCATTCACGCCTGTCGCGACACCACTGGAGGCGGGCTGCACGATGTTGGGGCGTGAGCGGAAGACAGCCTAACGGTGTGCGGGACCGTAGCCCAGCTTCATGGAGACGGTTGCGAATGGTCCTCGCCGATACCCCAGGAGCAACAGTGTCCCTAATTTGCTGGGAAGTGGCGGTGCGGTCCCCTACGGCACTGCGTAGGATCCTACGGTCTTGGCGTGCATCCGTGCGTCGCTGCGGTCCGGTCCCAGGTCGACGGGCACGTGCACCTTCCGCCGACCACTGGCGACAACATCGATGTACTGTGGAGGCCTCACGCCCCACGTGTTGAGCAATTCGGCGGTACGTCCACCCGGCCTCCCGCATGCCCACTATACGCCCTCGCTCAAAGTCCGTCAACTGCACATTCGGTTCACGTCCACGCTGTCGCGGCATGCTACCAGTGTTAAAGACTGCGATGGAGCTCCGTATGCCACGGCAAACTGGCTGACACTGACGGCGGCGGTGCACAAATGCTGCGCAGCTAGCGCCATTCGACGGCCAACACCGCGGTTCCTGGTGTGTCCGCTGTGCCGTGCGTGTGATCATTGCTTGTACAGCCCTCTCGCAGTGTCCGGAGCAAGTATGGTGGGTCTGACACACCGGTGTCAATGTGTTCTTTTTTCCATTTCCAGGAGTGTATTTCTCGAAATGCCTAACCCCGGCGATTTCCATTTACGTTCCCAAGGCATCTCCGTATCATTTACGTGTTGTTCGAACCTACCGGTAACAAATGTAGCAGTCCGCCTCTGAATTGCTTCGATGTCTTCCTTCAATCCGACGTGGTACGGATTCAAAACACTCCAGCACTACTCAAGAATACGTCGCACCAGCGCCCTATATGCGCTCTCCTTCACAGCTGAACCACTCTTTCCGAAAATCCTCCCTATAAACCGAAGTCGACCATTCGTCTTCTCTACCACAGTTCTCACATGCACATTCCATTTCGTATCGATTTGCAGCGATACGCTCTGATATTTAAAAACTTGACTGTGTCAAGCAAGACACCAGTAATACTGTAAATGAACATTACAGGTTTGTTCTTCCTGCTCATCCGCATTAACTTACATTTTTCCGCATTTAGTGCTCGCTGCCATTCATCAAAACAACTAGAAATTTTTGTCCAAGTCATCTTATATCAAACATCCACTCAACTTCGACACCTTACCACAGCATCATCAGCATTCAACCGTAGAGTGCTCCCCACGCTGCCCGCCAAATCATTTATGTCTATTGAGAAAAACAGCGGTCCTATCATACTTCTCTGGGGCACTCCTGACGAAACCCTTGTCTCTGACGAACATTCGCCGTCGATGACAATATACTGGATTCTATTACTTCAGAAGTCTTCGAGGCACTCACATATCTGCGAACTTATTCCATACGCTTGTACCTTCGTTAACAGCCTGCTGTGGGGCATCAAGTCAAATTCTTTCGGGAAATCTAGAAATATGGAGTCTGTTTTTCATCCATACCTCGTAGTATATCAGAAGCGAAAAGGGCAAGCTGAGTTTCGCACGAGCCATGCGTTCCACAACCAGGCTGATTCGCAGACATAAGCTTCTCATTCTCAAGGAAGTTTATTATTTTCGAACTGAGAATATTTTCAAGGATTCTGGAGCAAACCGAAATTACGGATTTTCGGATCCGCTCTTTTACCCTTATAATATAATGCAGTCACCCGCGCTTCTTTCCAGTCGCTTGGAGCTTTGTGCTGGGCAAGCTGTTTCAAGTACCACACCAGACTGGTCAACAAGGGACTGAATGGAAGCCTTTGGTAGGCTTAGCGATTTTTACATAGGACCAGTGTTTTATTGGGTTCTCTGCCAGATATTTTGCTAAGGTGTGATGGTGGTAGTTGTATGCTTCGCACATAAATCTTTTCACAGCAGCTAGATGTGGGTTTGGTGGTAGTGGGTAGGAAATGTGGCTTTTTTTGGGGAAGAGTGCTTGGGAAGATATGAGCGGTATGATTGTAAAGAGGATTCGGGACCAAGTTTACACGAGGAGCTAAGAGAGGAGAAGAAGACCCCTGAGAGAGGAGGGAGTGGCAAGAGAGATGTAGAATTATATTCAATCTGGAAGGACGGTAGATGTCTTTGCGATTTTCGTTATCAAATGGGGGGAAGTGAGTGAAGTTCGGTTGAAAAAGGTTATAGAGATTTCACAAATACGTTGGAAGAGTACAGGGATGACACTCCAGCTTGAAAAAGTTGAGTCGTCAGTGGAAGGTTTTGGAAATAGGGGGACTCCAATCGTGTTTAATATGTAAGAAAAGAAGATTCAGAGTACACTTGAGGAAACGTAACGATTTTTGACAGAGACGGCTAGGACGTAATATTTGAGGATTTGGAGTATTTGATACAATGTTGAAAGAGCAAAAATCTATCAACATAAGCATAAGAGGGGATAGATCACATTACGAAATCTAAAGCGTGGAAGTTTATGGAGCCATATTCAGCTACGTAGTAATTTTAATTTGCTACCTACCGAATGGGGTAGAGTGGACTTTTTAAAGCTTCGTTTTGGGAAGCTAATTCCTGTGGTGTTGAATTTGTTATTTGAAAAGATATTATGTATAAATTATCTTTATTTGAACATTAAAGCTCTTCAGTATTGATAAGGACATCATTATGAAACTGAATGATTAGGTGTAACTGCCGCAGAATTGTAGTTAAAGAATATTTTACTTGGTACTACTTCTACAAAAATTATCTTGTTCTTGAGTAAGGCTGAATTCTTTGCAGATAGCCTTAATGTATCTTATTCTACAAAGAATCTGTAAAGAATAGAGCTCCCATGTGTAAAATAGTTTCACACTTTTGATTACTTTACAGATCAGCTAATAAGTTTTATATTTGACTTTAAGTTTGTAAGCAAGAAAAGGTTAGAAAAGGTTTGAAATTATGTTTAAAGTGTGTATGAAGTCGCTTAGTGCTCTCATTACGAAACACTGGATGAATATAGCGCGGGTAATTTGGGATCCGTCTTAAGCAAAAGCTAGTTTTTCACATAACTCAATGTTTATGACGTCATAGCTCGTGATCTGTGTGTCGTAGAGTGATAAAATGTTTCAGGTAGATTCAGTGGTATATACAGGTACTATCTGCAAAATATTTTAGCGTTGGTAAGAAATAAGTAATTGATACGCCTGCTAAACCCGCTGAGCAGAACAGGTAATTAGGATTGTGGAAAGGGCCAAATAGGTTGGGGTCAGTTTCACCTTCTAATTGTAATTTATTGTAATATTGATAACCTTTACAACCAAGGCGGCAGATAGCCGGACCTTTACCGTACGCAACTCTTTCACAGCTGAAGGCCTCCAAACAAGAAATCTCAAAAATCATCAAGACAAAAATGCAATTAAAGAGGCAAATAAAATAAATAAAAAATATATCACGGCTAAGTGGAAAGCCTCAAGGCGAAGCAGATAGAACAAACATATGCAAGGTGCAATGCCATTGGCTGAAGGTCACAATTAAGTTTCAAAATTTTAAAATATATTACCATAATGTAAGTAGGCTGTTTATGTTTTGTTATTGGCAACGTTACGTAGCGCTCTGTATGAAAATCACTGGCTGTGCTGTGTGCAGTCTTTGGCTAGTTTGCATTGTTGTCTGCCATTGTAGTGTTGGGCAGCGGCAGCTGGATGTTAACAGCGCGTAGCGTTGCGCAGTTGGAGGTGAGCCGCCAGCAGTGGTGGATGTGGGGAGAGAAATGGCGGAGTTTTGAAATTTGTAAAAATGGATGTCATGAACTGCTGTATATATTATGACTTTTGATGACTATTAAGGGAAATACATTGTTTGTTCTCTACTAAAATCTTTCATTTGCTAACTATGCCTACTAGTACTTAGTGCCTTCAGTAGTTTGAATCTTTTATTTAGCTGGCAGTAGTGGCGCTCGCTGTATTGCAGTAGTTCGAGTACCAAGATTTTTGTGAGGTAAGCGATTTGTGAAACGCATAGGTTAATGTTAGTCAGGGCCATTCTTTTGTAGGGATTGCTGAAAGTCAGATTGCGTTGCGCTAAAAATATTGTGTCAGTTTAAGCACAGTCTTGTATAATTGTTCTAAGGGGACGTTTCAATAATCTTTTAAAGGCAGAAGGGCGCAATGTTTAAGCTTGACAGATAAATTTAAGAATTAATTTTGCAAAATTTTTAAGAAAAAAGGAAAAAATAACCATAAGCCTTGAATTTTAAGTAGCTGGAAACAGACAACTAAACACCGGTGGCACTCAGAAACCTCCAGGGAGGTCGGTCTGCCCTCGTTCACTTAGGCGAGACAGGTGGTGAGCCCAACAACACTTGATCCGTCGGAACCCAACTAGGGGACAGCCACGACCGACCGACACAACGACTTGCTTTCCCCCAATCAGTACATGAGAACTCAAACAGAAAAGGTTACAAACGTGATAATCCACAATGGAGTATGTATTAGCTGTCTAAATTACACACCATGTTGGACAGCGACAACAGGTGAGGAAAGGACGCTGCCTGAAATTTCGTTAGTGGCCAGGGCAGGTAACCAGAACACTAACGGCCACAAGGCAGAAAATTCCACAGGTGCACTCGAATTGTAGTCAACCAAAATAGTTAATTGCACCGCATGCCGGCTAAATTTCAGCAATAGAAACACTCTGTGTTGCTCACAGGAAAACCTCCCCAACAACAAAACACCGTGGCTTGGTTAACTGAAACCACTACTCCACTTTGACGTCCTGGGTCGATGAACCACGAAGCTCGTAGCGATCGGACAGCTCCACACACGCTCCGACACTGCGCATGGACTGCCAGCGCCCCAGCCGACTGCACCGCGCGGAGATAACTTCCCTCGTCCGCAACAACCGACCGACTCCTCTCAGAAAGTCGAAAACATCTAAAATAGTCGTCAGTGGAACTAACGCCAACTACACACACACACACACACACACACACACACACACACACACACATTGACAAACACTTGGACGAAGACCTGAAAGATACCCAACAGTAACTAAGCACACACGAAGACAAATCGGGAGTCGATGCGCGATACACACATACACACACACAGCCGATTCATGAACGATCGGCGAGCCAAAACGCGTCGTCCGGTAGGACGACCGACCGACGATCCCCCAAAACCGTGGCCCGGCTCAATTGATGCGTGGCAGCAGTGGTCGGGCGAGCCATGTCGACGCAGACCTCATTGCTGCTCCAACCCGACTGCACTAGTGCCGCATTGCAACTCCACGATTGGCACATCTGAACTGCGCCTCAGACGCATTCCAACTGACTGGCAGCCCGAATTCGCGACGAACTGGTCTACGACAGACAAGACCCGGGAAGTAATAGCAGTCGAGCAAAGATACCACGAGAGAGGATATATCGATACACGCTGCTAACGCAGGTCACGGTCAGGCAAAGCGGCAACACAGTGACAGTAGTAATTTAAATTAACGTAGTGAGGTGGGAGTGCGTTAAAAACAAGGTGTAAAATACATGATGGCGGGAACACGAGCCACGCACGGCTCAGTAATAAATTAAAACTGGTGCTGAAATTTAACTGCGAAAATGTTGTAAGCGCTAAACGTCTTACCTTTCAAAACTTTGTGAAGGGTATCAGGAAAAAAGTGAGGCTTGAAATTATGTGTGAAGCTTATTTGAAGTCGCTAAGTGCTCTAATTCTCAAATACTGGACGAATATAGTCTGGTTAAATTGCGCGTCGTGAGCTACGCTGGGTCAAAATCAAATGGCTCTGAGCACTATGGGACTCAACATCGTAGGTCATAAGTCCCCTAGAACTTAGAACTACTTAAACCTAACTAACCTAAGGACATCACACACACCCATGCCCGAGGCAGGATTCGAACCTGCGACCGTAGCAGTCCCGCGGTTCCGGACTGCAGCACCAGAACCGCTAGACCACCGCGGCCGGCTTACGCTGGGTCAAGACTGTAATTCTTGTCTTACCGTGTTAAGCGTTTAACATAAGATTAAACCTTTTAATAGGTAGATTATGACAGTATTTTAAATGTTAAAATTGGTTGAATAATTACATAAAATAATGAAAGTCAAAATTTTGTTGGCCCTGGAAGCCATTAGATGGGCAACTTACAACTGAAACCAGCTGTCCGTGCACCGAGTTAGTCATTTAGTAATAAATATTTCAATCACTTATGGAGATTACAAGGGAAACTACACTCCTGGAAATGGAAAAAAGAACACATTGACGCCGGTGTGTCAGACCCACCACACTTGATCCGGACGCTGCGAGAGGGCTGTACAAGCAATGATCACACGCACGGCACAGCGGACACACCAGGAACCGCGGTGTTGGCCGTCGAATGGCGCTAGCTGCGCAGCATTTGTGCACCGCCGCCGTCAGTGTCAGCCAGTTTGCTGTGGCATACGGAGCTCCATCGCAGTCTTTAACACTGGTAGCATGCCGCGACAGCGTGGACGTGAACCGAATGTGCAGTTGACGGACTTTGAGCGAGGGCGTATAGTGGGCATGCGGGAGGCCGGGTGGACGTACCGCCGAATTGCTCAACACGTGGGGCGTCAGGTCTCCACAGTACATCGATGTTGTCGCCAGTGGTCGGCGGAAGGTGCACGTGCCCGTCGACCTGGGACCGGACCGCAGCGACGCACGGATGCACGCCAAGACCGTAGGATCCTACGCAGTGCCGTAGGGGACCGCACCGCCACTTCCCAGCAAATTAGGGACACTGTTGCTCCTGGGGTATCGGCGAGGACCATTCGCAACCGTCTCCATGAAGCTGTGCTACGGTCCCGCATACCGTTAGGCCGTCTTCCGCTCACGCCCCAACATCGTGCAGCCCGCCTACAGTGGTGTCGCGACAGGCGTGAATGGAGGGACGAATGGAGACGTGTCGTCTTCAGCGATGAGAGTCGCTTCTGCCTTGGTGCCAATGATGGTCGTATGCGTGTTTGGCGCCGTGCAGGTGAGCGCCACAATCAGGACTGCATACGACCGAGGCACACAGGGTCAACACCCAGCATCATGGTGTGGGGAGCGATCTCCTACACTGGCCGTACACCACTGGTGATCGTCGAGCGGACACTGAATAGTGCACGGTACGTCCAAACCGTCATCGAACCCATCGTTCTACCATTCCTAGACCGGCAAGGGAACTTGCTGTTCCAACAGGACAATGCACGTCCGCATGTATCCCGTGCCACCCAACGTGCTCTAGAAGGTGTAAGTCAACTACCCTGGCCAGCAAGATCTCCGGATCTGTCCCCCATTGAGCATGTTTGGGACTGGATGAAGCGTCGTCTCACGCGGTCTGCACGTCCAGCACGAACGCTGGTCCAACTGAGGCGCCAGGTGGAAATGGCATGGCAAGCCGTTCCACAGGACTACATCCAGCATCTCTACGATCGTCTCCATGGGAGAATAGCAGCCTGCATTGCTGCGAAAGGTGGATATACACTGTACTAGTGCCGACATTGTGCATGCTCTGTTGCCTGTGTCTATGTGCCTGTGGTTCTGTCAGTGTGATCATGTGATGTATCTGACCCCAGGAATGTGTCAATAAAGTTTCCCCTTCCTGGGACAATGAATTCACGGTGTTCTTATTTCAATTTCCAGGAGTGTATAATCTGCCCGTATGTTGATAATCATCTCAGCGTTACTTTCCTAGGAATTAATTGTTGTTGTGAAACAAATGAACCATTAGCAGGAGTTCTTTTATGAAAGCGCTTTAGTACATTTGATCAATAGGTGGTTCATGGTGAGTGTGGAGTCAATGGTTCGTTTGCTGCATTGGCCTATATGTATCACCAGGAACCAGCTGTTGTGTGCTTGCAGCTTCAGCCTGTCCAGAGTGGTCCAGTTGTCTATCGGCATTCGCTCTGGATGACGGTCGGTGCTTACACTCACATGCAAAGCCTTGAGCAATCTCCCCAGCAGATGCTGAAGAGATTAAAAGAAAAAGTGTTCCCACTTGCAAAATTTGCTTTAGATATCCGGCCCCGTTAGCTTAGTGGTCAGGGCGCGGAATGCCTCGCCAAGGGGCCCAGGTTCGATTCCTGGCTGGGGCAGGAGTTTTTTTCCTCTCAGGGTCAGGGTGTTGTGTTGCTCTCATCATCATTTCATGCCAATCTCCGACGTGCAAGTCGCACAATGTGGCGTCGAATGCGATAAGTACTTGCCCTCGGCGGCCGCACTTCCCCGAATGCGGGATTCCCGTCCCACAATGCCGTCCGCTCATTTCCCTTTTTGCTTTAGGTATCCCTCTACATTTTGTAAGCAGGCTGTTTATGTTTTCTTATTGGCAACGTTACGTAGCGCTCTGTATGAAAATCACTGGCTGTGCTGTGTGCAGTCTGTGGCCAGTTTGCATTGTTGCCAGCCATTGTAGTGTTTGGCAGCTGGATGTGAACAGCGCATAGCGTTGCGCAGTTGGAGGTGAGCCACCAGCAGTGTTGGATGTGGGGAGAGAGATGGCGGAGTTTTGAAATTTGTAATACTGGATATCATGAACTGCTATATACATTATGACTTTTGAACACTATTGAGGTAAATACATTGTTTGTTCTCTATCAAAATCTTTCATTTGCTAACTATGCCTATCAGTAGTTAGTGCCTTCAGTAGTTTGAATCTTTTATTTAACCGGCAGTAGTGGCGCTCGCTGTATTGCAGTAGTTCGAGTAACCAAGATTTTTGTGAGGTAAGTTATTTGTGAAACGTATAGGTTAATGTTAGTCAGGGCCACTCTTTTGTAGGGATTTTTGAAAGTCAGATTGCGTTGCGCTAAAAATATTGTGTGTTAGTTTAAGCACAGTCATGTATAATTGTTCTAAGGGGACGTTTCAATTTGACTGGTCATCTTCAGATCTTGTCCACCACTTACATTATTTATTGACAACTTACTAAAAGAACCCTTGCCAAAAATGGCCCTCCAAAAAAATTAATTTGACAGCATTTATAAACTGCATGTTCTGTTCATGTAGCGGTCTGGCGCTGTAGTAAGACACTGCAGTCGCACTCGAGAGACTGGCAGTTCAACCACCCACATGACAGTCTTCAATAATGTATTGGCTCTGAGCACTGTGGGACTTAAATTTTGAGGTCATCAGTCCCCCAGAATTTAGAACTACGTAAAGCTAACTAACCTTAGGCCATCACACACATCCATATACCCGGCAGGATTCGAACCTGCGACCGTAGCGGTCGCGTGGTTCCAGACTGTAGTGCCTAGAACCGCTCGGCCACCCCGGTCGGCCTCAATAATGTATTCTATGGTACTTCTTAATCAATTAAGGCAAACGCCAGGATAGATACTTTAAAAGGAACACAGTTGAATTCCTTCCCTACGCTTCCTTAATCTTAATTTGTGCTCTGTCTGCAATTATCTCGTCGTCGATGAGACGTGAAGTCCTGAGCTTCCTTCCTTACTTCCATGTCGTCTTGTATAGCAAACCCTGTTGTCCTCAGGCTCAACCATTGTGAAGTGTCTCTAATGGTGTTTACCAAACAAGGATGAGATTTCGGTCTACTCACTTGTGCCACTACAATAGATTTCTTGGAGAATCATCGAGAGCTCATTGTTGAGACAACTATTTCATGCGTAAATTGTAAGTGATGTGCTAGGAATTTTCTAGTAATTTGGTCTATAATTATTTGGTAGCTCATGGAAGAGTAGAACTTAAGGAACTACAAAAGTAAAGAGATTTAAATGCAGCTGGAGTGATCATCGTGATTTCTGGAGGGCGGAGAGTAGAGCTAGGAACGTTATTTCACCGACGTAATAAAGGAGTATGTAGGGGGTGATGGTGTAACGCAAGGGCGGGCAGGAATCCTGCACGGCCGCGCATAGTAGCTGCGCGGTTTGAGGCGCTATGTCACGGATTGCGCAGCCCCTCCCGCCGGAGGTTCGAGTCCTCCCTCGGGCATGGCTGTGTGTGTTGTCCTTAGTATAGGTTAGTTTAAGTTAGTTTAAGTAGCGTGTAAGTCTAGGGACTGATGACCTCTGCAGTTTGGTCCCTTAAGAACTCACACACATTTGAACGTTTGATTTTGAATCCTGCACGTGTGCGGTGCACTTTCACGTGTGCAATTAACAGGTGTTCTGCGCGCACACAGGGGCAAGCTGGCCAACCGCTTCTCTGCCCTCCCCACCATAACGTCTCTCCGCTCCTTCCTCTGTAATGCGTTTTGTCTCCTAGCTTGCTTTATTGAATGAAGGAATAAGGCTAGTAGGAGTGCTTGAAAGAAATCATGGTTTCAAAGAGTACCTGTTACTTACGATACGTTTTATTTAATTATCACATGTGGAGTTTACAATACGTTTAAAGCCTGGAACAAAATTTCTACATACAGACAAAGGCAAGCAGTTGCGTAAATTTTCATCACTGATGTTTGTTCTTAACCAAGACTTATTAATTCTCGTAACAGAAAAAAATCTCTCACAAACGTATGTCGAGCCAAACATTGATATTATCTTCGCGGCTTCACGATGGGACGAGGAAACTCTTGCTGTGGAAAATCGTGATAAGTCTATTACACATCTTGCCAAAAGGAATTTGTCTCTCAGACGAGAATTACACTGTAGATCAATTAATTCCATTTGCAAATTGGGATGAATATCATCTACAGAAACAGCAAATGGTCTCTAGAACCATACGAAAGCTTGGGATGAATATGATATATCCCCAAATCACTTGAGAAATTCCTCTTTTATTGCACTAAGTATGGAAACATATTCTTTGCAATTCTGTTCTCGCACAGTAGACAGTGTAGGGAGATGTACTGCGTTCCCTGACGAGAGCTGTCGTTCCCACAGCTCAAGCTTGCTAGTGAAAGCTCGCACCTTTTCAGCCATTTTACAAATTAGCTAATTTTCTCCTTGCAAACTTGTGTTCAATGCATTCATGTGTCTGGTAATGACATCTAAAAAAGCAAGGTCGGCAACCCACTCTGGATCTTCTAACGTGGGGTCGTACCTTCCTTTGTCCTTTAAAAACTGATTTATTGGTACTCTCAATTCAAAAAATCTTTTGAGTACATTACCGTGGCTAAGCAAGCGGACTTCGCTATGGTATGTTATGTCACCGTACTCTTCCCTAATTTCAGCAAAATATGTGTGAAACTGCCTATGTGTAAGCCCGTGGGTTCTCAAATAATTAACTGCCCGAATAACCACTTGCATCACGTCCTCCAGTTTTGCTGGTTTTGCACAGAGTACTTCTTAGTGCAATATGCAGTGGATGCTGTACAATGATTCGTCTGTACGCTGTAGCTTCTTTCTTAATAATTCAACAAATCCCCTTTCATAGCAGGTGCTCCGTCTGTTGTTACTGAAACCAAACGTTCCCAGTTTAAGCCAGCTGAATCGACAGCTACTTCAACGGCTTTTAGGATGTCTACACCGGGGGTCGTGCTTTTTAAAGATATCGTATCTAAAAAATCCTCTGTTATGTGCAGAGCAGTGTCCACGCCGCTGACATAAATCACTAATTGCGCGGTGTCTGAAATATCTGTGGACTCACCAAGTGCGATGGAAAATGCAATAAACTCCTGCACTGCACTGCACTCCTTAATTGACGGTAAACGTCACCTGCCATGGAACTTATACGACAACTTACAGTCCGCCGAGAAAGAGTGATAGCTCGAAACTGATTTGCATTCAGTGGGAAAAGTAAATCAGCAGCGTCGTTGATGCATTCCTTTATAAATTCACCTTCAGCAAATGGTTTTCCAGCGCTCGTTGTATTAAGCGCAATCTTATAACTTGCACGTACCGCTGGGCTATCATTGTTGTCGTCCTGAAAAACTGAAAACAGTGCTCCCTAAAACATTAAATAACTTAGATGAGAGACATGACGAAAGAAAGTCGCGGATCTCTCGTGGCAACAGCTACTTACGTCAGATTCATCTAGTATCGTCAGATCGCTCTTCTTAAGCACAGTCAATTTCCCCATCCG
Source organism: Schistocerca cancellata (assembly GCF_023864275.1). Classification (NCBI taxonomy): domain Eukaryota; kingdom Metazoa; phylum Arthropoda; class Insecta; order Orthoptera; family Acrididae; genus Schistocerca; species Schistocerca cancellata. The sequence goes on from NC_064626.1 coordinate 1,200,449,017, forward strand.
CTCGGAATCCGACAACAAATTGTACTCGTCCTTGTGAAATTTTTTATAATGGCGTTCAATACTAAACTTCCGCTGACCAGCGGGAATACTGCCACAAATTAAACATTTCGAATTTTCACGGTTTTCCACAGAGAACAAATGATTCTCCCATTCCTTTTTAAAAGATAGCAAATCTCCAATTCTCCATTTCCTTGATTCACTCTGCATTTTCCGGTTCTTGAAATACAACGTTCACGACGTAGTGGTCGCTTCGCATCAACGTCCGCAGCTTAGCCTGGTACTGCACTGCCGCGACCTGCCAGCTGTCGCCACTGCCCCGGTCGACGACTGCACGCGAGCAGCACACGTGCAGCGCTGTGTGCTCATGAGCCGCGTGCAACGTTTGCCCGCCCCTGGTGTAACAGTATCGGCAGAGTAGACTGGACTAAACTGCGATTTTCCGATATCAGTGATTTCTGTGAATGCTACTTTTGAGTATCTGTTATTCTTAACTGTGATTTGTCGCAGTTAAGGAACATAGGTCGTGTATCACTCCGCCACTGCTATTTCTGCGATTTCTGCTACTTCCGCGATTTCTGCTACTTCTGCGATTTCTGTGACTTCTGCTACTTCTGCGATTTCTGTGACTTCCGCTACTTCTGCGATTTCTGTGATTCCTGCGATTTCTGCGACTTACCACCGTATGAAAAAGTTACATCTGTCAACACAGAAAATTGCATCTCAACAAACCTGTCATTGGCAAGTATGTTTTACGTTTTTTCTTCCGTTGGCTTTAATTTTGTATTAAAGAAACAACTGTGAAAATATTAATAGTGTAATTAATATGTAAGTAGCCGTACAGTACCGTAATAGTTCGTATTTAGAAAATGAATTCTAACATATTGTTATGTTCACAGGTACCTGAACTACATTTCAGTCACTCAGTAAAGTGATAACTCAAAATATCATTGTCAACAGATCTGAAGAAATTGCCACTGCGTCTTTAGACCGTTTTCGTCAGACGAGAGGTTAGTTTCTAAGCGTTTCGATGGACTTAATTACTTCAGTGAGATCGTTCTTGCAAATGTGATATTCATTATAGCAAATATTAGCAATCTACTCTGTCAATTATATTGCTAGTAATTAATGACAGCAAAAATTGTTTAATAATCCTTGTGTTTTTGCAGACACAGTTCTGACTCTGATTACTGGTTGCTGTACGTATCTATCCACATCAAAGCTGGTTTTGAGAGAGACTCGTGAAGATTCAAGACAGTTCTTAGAGGATTTGCAGTTTAAAAGTGAAATAATTGTGAAATAAGTGTGTGAATGATTAAACTGTGTTTTATTGAAGTTGTTGTGCGATTTTAAAGGAATAATAAATGTCAAATACAGTGAGTGAATAATAAAAATCTCATTTTCCACATGTTTAAGCCGTCCTATACCCATAATTTTCCGCCACTTACTTATTGGTAAACACTTGTTGGAGAGTGGCATGCCGCCCCCCCCCCCCCCCCCCCCCCTTTCTCCACAATCTTGGTGTGACACTGACCCGTAACTTATCCTGAAGTCTACAATATGCATTTTGAGGCTGTTGATATGAAAGTGGGAAGTACAGATCTTCCAGTTAAATCAGGAATAGCTTAAGTGCATTACTTGAGAGTAACACAGGAAAAGCTTACTTATGTAGGTGGTAGTAGTGTCGGCAAAAAGTTCTTGTGTGTGAAGTTGCCATGTAGAACACCAGGTGTAAAACTTTTCTCCCGAGTCTTGAACTGTGTCGGAACAAAAGTGAGGCATTCATATGACTGTTTCATTTCTCTACACTTATACAGATGTCTGAGTTCTGCTGTGTTAACATTGCAAAGTCCTGTAGGCATGTGGAGTATTAACCAAAACTGTCATATTGGAAGCAGAATCAAACACATTTGTTACGTTACTTGATATTTTCAGGAGAAAAAGGCAATGTTGTTTCTTATTAATATAATACATTCAGAGTCACAACAGTATTTGACCAACCATAACTGATGCTGAATGTGCATGTCGTCATATAATATGAAGGGCTTATTTCAATAGTGGTACAAGTCCATTACCTCCACTTTTCTGTCTATAATGCTTCTGAAATTAGTGATCCAAACAAACATAAATAAAGGTTCATCTCTAGCAAGAAGCCATATGCTTGAATATTTCTGGTATCTCAAATGCAGATTTGTCAGCGCTCATTTAACTTTACGACTCTGTATCGTTAAAATGAACAAAAATGGACTTGTACCACTATTGAAATAAGCCCTTCATATGCACACACAGCACATCGAACTCGTGAGGCACAAGGCTCTCATAACGAAGTACGTACGTCGGTCAACAGATGACACTAGGAAAAGTATGTTAACTGCGCTTTTTAGTTGCTACTTGCGACTCTTAGTTGCGATTTGTCACAGAAATCGCAGTTTGACTCGGTAGCGAATAGCGTAGTATGAACTTTGCTCAACAGATGGCAATGCTAACTGCGCTTTTTAGTTGCTACTTGCGACTCTTAGTTGCGACTTGTCACGGAAATCGCAGTTGGACTCAATAGTGTATCGCAGAGATGGGCGTAGTACGAACTTTGACCCACAGATGGCACTGTTAACCGTGCTTTCTAGTTGCTACTTGCGACTCTTGGTTGCGACTTGTCACGGAAATCGCAGTTAGACTCGATACCGTATCGCAGAGATGGATGTAGTACGAACTTTGGCCAACAGATGGCACTGTTAACCGCGCTTTTTAGTTGCTACTTGCGACTCTTAGTTGCGACTTGTCACGGAAATCGCAGTTGGACTCCATAGCGTACCACAGAGATGGACGTAGTACGAACTTTGGCCAACAGATGGCACTGTTTATCGCGCTTTTTAGTTGCTACTTGCGACTCTTAGCTGCGACTTATCACTGAAATCGCAGAAAGCAGTGCTAAATTCGACCAATAGATGGATCACGTCTTTGAATATGAAATACTACTTGCGATTGCTAACTGTGACTGAAATCGCAGTTAGATTCTCTAAAGTTGCTACTGTGATATCTGTGACTTCTCAGTCACTGTGATTTCTAACAGATACGCGATTTCCTGCCCACCACTAGACTGGACTGATGTCGACACAGGGTAGAGGGAAGACAGGGGGTTCGAGATCAGTCTGCAATTTACGAACGTTGAGGAGCAAATGCAGAAATTCCAAGTGAAGGCTGGGCGCTGATGACCACGCTGTTTAGCGCCCGTAAACCTCAACCACACACACACCAAGTGAAGGCAGATTGATGAATTGTATCAGCGCTAAATACTGTCACAGGGCAGTTACGAGAGGCGCGGGCTCTGGGGCTCGACAGGATCCTTGTAGCAGGAGACTCGAAGAATTCAGTGGTCTGATTAACAATATTTATTTGTGATCAGACTAGCTATTACGCAGAAGGCTAATTCTAAGCATTTGAGAAAGCAAAGAGTGCAACCTGTTGCACAACAGAAGTCAGTGATTGATTCCAAGGGGATGGGGACTAAATGAAGTAGCGAACACTAGCAGCACGTTAAGTACAAACTTGAGAGAGCGGGACTCCATGTGAGAAAAACAGACATGTCGGAGCTTACCAAGGTTGGCCACGAGCGACACCGAGTCGATCTGACTGAGAACTCCCTCTGAATACAGAAACATGTTTTCTTTTCAAACAGTCGTTGTGGCACTCTATTTCTCCCGTTCTGTAGTCGACCCATCAATCCAGCGGCACTTAACAATCTTCGGCCAATGTGGCGACGAGACATTCGGCACCTCCAGAGCGTCTGCCCCCCCCCCCTCTCTCTCCTACTCGGCAGGTAGGAATGCTTCTTGACTGTACCTTAACAAACTCCAAGTTTGATATCAACAGCATTCTGCTGGAACCTAATCGTCACTGCCACTCCCTATTACGGGCAGCAGCAACAGTGGTTTACGTCATTTGTACCCGCCCTCAGTCCTCTGTGAGTGCGGGTTGCTGTAGTAGCACTGTAACCTGCGTAAACCCATTGGAGCTCGTCCATGGTTTTAACAAGCATTTCCTCGTTACGTGCAAGGCTAGCTACTGGATGACAAACTCGCGAAAAATGCTTTTACCACTGTTAGTTGATCTTTCAAAAATGTTCAAATGTGTGTGAAATCTTACGGGACTTCACTGCTAAGGTCATGAGTCCCTAAGCTTACGCACTGCTTAACCTAAATTATCCTAAGGACAAACACACACACCCATGCCCGAGGGAGGACTCGAACCTCCGCCGGGACCATTACTTGATATTTGCTCGACTTAAGCAATTGTACCTGTTCACTTTCAGTTAAATCAATCTTTGATCTGAAATAGGAGGCATCCTGTTCGTCTAATGTTCCAAGCAATATTTTACTAATTTCATCCAAGAAATTTAGGGCATCTCGTTTCCTACCTGCGTCATATCTGGTTAGCTGTCGAATTAGACTTTGCGAATTCTGGCCCTTTTTGACATGCCATTCTAAGGCCACAGCGGTACATTCTTCATAGCTTATTGCTAAACTTGTTAACTTCTGTTTTTACCATATAATACCGATAATGTGCTAGTTTCTCTGCATCATTAGCTTTTCCCTGAAGTTCTTTCAGATTAATATAACTGACGATTTTCCACATACCTTGCCAATACTGTCATAATAATGCTTGGCAATGAAGGAAACTTCTCTATGCTAAAATCTTGAAATTTTCCAAGTGTGCGTATGCTACGACGTTACAGCTTACCAGGTACCACATTCTCGTCAGTTTCTCCATCTGAAATTAAAAAAAAGTTCTAATTCAGTAGAACTTCCTTAAACTATTGGCATGCTCCGTTAAAAATTGGTTTCTCTTTAAACGAATGACCACATTTGGACACTTTGTCCGTATTACGGTGTACTGCAACGCCACTGCGTGTCTAGATTGCGATTTCTGCCCCTTCTAACGCATTAATCGTACAGTAAGACTTGGTTACCTATTTTGAAAATCTTTCGGATTCTGGTCTCTGTCACAGTACTTTTTGTTCTTCTCCCTACCGTGTTTATTATGATCTCTGGCACTTTGGTGCATCTGTCTCATTTTCTCTTTGAATTCTAGTACATAATCATCGTAAACATAAGTAACGCCTGTGGAATCTCTGCAATATATCCGGTATATTACAAGGTCTACCGAAAAATATCTCATGTGGTGCACAATTCGTGGCTCTGTGGGGCGTCGTATTGTACACGAATACCGTGCGAGGAGGCCATTCGTCCAATTTGATTGAGCCTTATTGATACAGTGTCTCAAGAATTCTGTTATAGTTCGGTGTGATCTTCCCAATGCTCCATTCGACTGGGGATGGTAACAGGAGGTCTGCACCCTACCAACCGTTAGCAATGTGTACACTCTCTTTAGTGTGTCACTCAAAAAATTGCTACCGTTGCCACTGAGTATTAATGAGCATATTCCAGATCTCTGAATTATTCTTTGCACTAGGACTCCATCTATTGTATCTGATCCTGCTGTTCTGCCGGTTCTGCTACAATGGACTTTGTTAGAGCATCCTGGGATGTTAGTATATATCTGTTATTTCTGCTTGTTGCATTCATTGGCCCGACGATATCAGTATCACACTTACCAAACACCCCGTCTAGGTGTGATGCTATAATCAACTTCATTTTTGTCTTATTTTGCCTTATTTTGTTTTGCAAACTGTAGCGCATTTTCTGATGTAGTCTTCAATATCCTTCTTCATATCGGAGCACGTTCGGTATTTCCTAATTCGATCGTAGATGACTACCTATGGGTGCGTCGTGTAATTTCCGCCTTTTCTTCAGCAGTTACGTCCTGCTGTTCGTCTTCCTCGACTACCAGCACTTCCTCACTTTCATTTACCCTGTTTCGGTATCAGCTGGCTGTACTTCCCTTATATTCAACAACGCATCCGCTACACAGTTGTTCTTGCCCGTTTTGCATACAATTTCATGACCATACTCTTCCAGTTTCAATCTGAACTTCATTAAGCGTGAGGACGGATCGCTGATATTTCCGAACCATTGCAATGGTTTGTGGTCTGTACAAACGGTAAACTTATGATCAAAAACATATGGTTTGAAATGTTTGACCAACCAAAGTACGGCCAACAACTCTCTCTTAGTTGCGCTATAATTCCGCTCTGCATTCTTCAAAGTTCTGGATGCATATGCAACTGGCTAAGAACAGAGCCAATATCGTCGTGGTTCGTCTCAGTGATTATTATAAACTTTTTTGTAAAATCTGGGTATCGTAATATACAGTGATTGAGTAGCGTCTGTTTTAGCACTTGGAACACCTCTTCATTCTTGGCGCCCCATTCATACTTAGCATTCATACTTAGCACATTTCTTCAACAAATCATTTAGCGGTTTTTTTCACTTCGCTAAAGTAACTCATAAAGCATCTATAGTATCCCACTAACTTTAATACTTTCGTTGTACTGGGCTGGGGACATTCTGCTGCAGATTTTAGGTTGTTTGTTGACCTAGATACGAGACCTCCATCCTTAAAAATTCACATTTATCCACTTGCAACTTCAAATTATGTTGCCCTAGCCTCTCGAAAGCCTCACGCAGTCGGGCATTGTGATCTTCCAGAGACAGGCTGAAAATTACTATGTTGCCTACATAAAAATATGGTTCAAATGGCTCTGAGCACTATGGGACTCAACTGCTGTGGTCATAAGTCCCCTAGAACTTAGAACTACTTAAACCTAACTAACCTAAGGACAGCACACAACACCCAGCCATCACGAGGCAGAGAAAATCCCTGACCCCGCCCGGAATTGAACCCGGGAACCCGGGCGTGGGAAGCGAGAACGCTACCGCACGACCACGAGATGCGGGCTGTTGTTTACATAAATAAACATCTTTTCACTCTGTAAACCCATGAGAACACAATTCATCAATTTCTAGAATGTAAATGACGCAGAACGGAGTCCCACTGACCTTCTTTTGTACGTATAATGGGCGTGTGGTGTACTAAAAGCTGTAAGTTCTCGGTCGTTTTCATCTAGTAACACCTGATGGTACCCCTTAGCCAAGTCAAGGGTTGAAAAATATTTTGCCTTATTCATTCAATCTAAAGTTTCATCTATACTCGGAATTGGGAAGGTTGTGTTGACAATAGTGTCATTTAGTTTTCTGTAATCAGCTACCACCCACTATTTTCTTTTACCAGATGCATCCATTTCTTTGGAAAACACAAGTAACGGGAAATTATAGACGTTTGTTGAAGGTACTATTATATCGTATTCCAGCATCTGATTTATCTCTGCTGTAACGCTTCTTTCTGGTATTCTCTAAGGACGAGAGCAAATTACTCGTCCCTATGGTTCGGGAATCAGTTGTGTTTCATACCGGATTGTATCTTTATACGTCAACTTATCCCCTGGCAAATGGAAATATGCAAAACACACCCCCACTGTGGACTGTTTTTCTGTGGCATTTAAAAGATCTAACCGCAGATATTCTGTTGATAAACTGATCCTCGATTTTTTTCCACTCAAGACATTGTTTGCTTTGAGCACTGTCTGTTTCGGACTTGGTCTAAATGGCGGAACTTCTTCCACGTCAGTGCGAGACATCTCTATAGAAACCTCCTCTTCTCGTGTATTTAAGACGCTAATTAAACATAAGCCTTTACGTGCGCACACCAGCGACTGTGGTAGGAACACGTCTTCCTGAAACCCTTGTTTCTTGACAATGCAAGTATCTACAGCTTTTATTCCCAAACTCTTCTCCTCACGAGGATCCAAATTTATTTCAACCACCCGGCCTGCGTTAGGCTCTGTAGCGTCCGTTTCCCATCGGTAACACGCCTGTCTACCAGTACCTTGTTTACTTCGTCACTTCTTCGGCGTACCGTTGTTTACTGGCCCTTCTGAACACCTCACAGATCTCTGAACTCCGCTGCATTGACACCTTGCAATTTCAAAACCTGTATGCGGCTTTCCAAGCCCTTGTCCCTTCTGTCTCCGTGCACAGTTTAACGGGCCTAACTCCTATCTACAGGGTGAGCCATGTGGCTCGCTCAGCGATATTCCCGCCGCCGATATGGGTCATCTTTTCGGTGGTGTGAGCAGAGTGCGTGGTGGCGCACCTACCGGGCTGATCGGGGAGCGAGGGTAAGCTCTAGCAAGTAGCGAGGATTTTGCTTTGGGCCGCCTAGCAGTAACGTCGTTTGGGAAGTCTGTCGGACAGTACAGGCGCCGCGCGAGGCAGCAGGAAGAGCACAGCTAAAAGGGGCTGTTCAACCGGGTGACGGCGCAGTAGAAAATATCGCCGGCGTGGAAGCAGTCAGGTTACTTGGATGCCGCTGGTGTATTTCGCTTCCTGCATGTCTCCTGCCACGGGGATGTGCGGCGGCTGGTTTCGTCGAACAAGCAAGAAGATAAGGGCCTTGCTTGTGCTGTAAACTGTGGCCGGAATCGACTGCTGGGTTCAGTAATGTTGGATTCATTTTCTTGGCCGGCCGTTGCTACTCCTACTGAGGCTGTCCTCGAATGTGTTAATTTCAACTTGCTTAGTACGTAAGGTTCTAGTGAGAGCTGTATGTGATGTGATGATTAACATTCACTACGGCCTGGAGTGCTGATACATTCTGTTTGTGGATTGCTACTGTCAGTGTTAACCGCAACTGAAAACAGTTTGGCTGGTCCTTGTCTAAGCGTCGCCTGGTTATTGTATTTATATCATACGACGGAGTTAAGCTGACCAATTGCTATAGATATAAATGGATAAAATTTTCCCTGGATATACCGGGTGATCAAAAAGTCAGTATAAATTTGAAAACTGAATAAATCACGGAATAATGTAGATTGAGAGGTACAAATTGACACACACGCTTGGAATGACATGGGGTTTTATTAGAACCAAAAAAATATAAAAGTTCAAAAAATGTCCGACAGATGGCGCTTCATTTTATCAGAATAGCAATAATTAGCATAACAAAGTAAGACAAAGCAAAGATGATGTTCTTTACAGGAAATGCTCAATATGTCCACCATCATTCTTCAACAATAGCTATAGTCGAGGAATAATGTTGTGAACAGCACTGTGAAGTATATACGGAGTTATGGTGAGGCATTGCCGTCGGAAGTTGTCTTTCAGCATCCCTAGAGATGTCGGTCGATCACGATACACTTGCGACTTCAGGTAACCACAAAGCCAATAACCGCACGGACTAAGGTCTGGGGACCTGGGAGGCCAAGCATGACGAAAGTGGCGGCTGAGCACACGATCATCACCAAACGATGCGCGCAAGAGATATTTCACGCGTCTAGCAATATGGGGTGTTTTTTTGGTTCTAATAAAACCCGATGTCATTCCAAGCGTGTGTGTCAATTTTTACCTCTCTATCTACATTATTCCGTGGCTCAGTTGGTGGAGCACTTGCCCGCGAAAGGCAAGGGTCCCGAGTTCGAGTCTCGGTCGGGCACACAGTTTTAATCTGCCAGGAAGTTTCATATCAGCGCACACTCCGCTGCAGAGTGAAAATCTCATTCTGGAAACATCCCCCAGGCTGTGGCTAAGCCATGTCTCCGCAATATCCTTTCTTTCAGGAGTGCTAGTTCTGCATGGTTCGCAGGAGAGCTTCTGTAAAGTTTGGAAGGTAGGAGACGAGGTACTGGCAGAAGTAAAGCTGTGGGTACCGGACGTGAGTCGTGCTTCGGTGGCTCAGTTGGTGGAGCACTTGCCCGCGAAAGGCAAGGGTCCCGAGTTCGAGTCTCGGTCGGGCACACAGTTTTAATCTGCCAGGAAGTTTCATATCAGCGCACACTCCGCTGCAGAGTGAAAATCTCATTCTGGAAACATCCCCCAGGCTGTGGCTAAGCCATGTCTCCGCAATATCCTTTCTTTCAGGAGTGCTAGTTCTGCATGGTTCGCAGGAGAGCTTCTGTAAAGTTTGGAAGGTAGGAGACGAGGTACTGGCAGAAGTAAAGCTGTGGGTACCGGACGTGAGTCGTGCTTCGGTGGCTCAGTTGGTGGAGCACTTGCCCGCGAAAGGCAAGGGTCCCGAGTTCGAGTCTCGGTCGGGCACACAGTTTTAATCTGCCAGGAAGTTTCATATCAGCGCACACTCCGCTGCAGAGTGAAAATCTCATTCTGGAAACATCCCCCAGGCTGTGGCTAAGCCATGTCTCCGCAATATCCTTTCTTTCAGGAGTGCTAGTTCTGCATGGTTCGCAGGAGAGCTTCTGTAAAGTTTGGAAGGTAGGAGACGAGGTACTGGCAGAAGTAAAGCTGTGGGTACCGGACGTGAGTCGTGCTTCGGTGGCTCAGTTGGTGGAGCACTTGCCCGCGAAAGGCAAGGGTCCCGAGTTCGAGTCTCGGTCGGGCACACAGTTTTAATCTGCCAGGAAGTTTCATATCAGCGCACACTCCGCTGCAGAGTGAAAATCTCATTCTGGAATTTTTAACTCATTTCACTAAATATGTAATAGGCCATAAGTGCTGTGGTTTATGAATGTTTAAATTTTCAAGTAACTTGCTTTCACGTAAATGGTAATTTTAAAAATGTGTTGATGGTTTTATTTGTTATTTGTCTTGTTTAAATGTGCCACATAAATGTTTGGTGCAGCTGTCGATGGTGATTGCCTGATGTGACACTTGGTCGAATCCTACCATCCCACAGCCTATTGTGCTGAGCTTGTCATTGTGTAAAAGTTGAATTGCATGCTTCTGACACATCACAGGTTGGCGTAATCAGTTAATACACCGTGATTTGTAAAGAAGTCTCTATCAATCAAATCGGCGAAGGGAATATCCAATTCCCCCTCCTACCAGATGAACTTGCGTTTCACTCTTAGTTCCCGATCTATTCCAAGATCTAATACTGCCGTCCCATACGTATGCATGACCGCACTTATGATACCTTTAATCTTTATACTTTCTTCAGGTCTATACGTGACTTTGCTTCGCAGATACTTCATACTGAACAAGCTGATTTATGCTCCATTTCTAGAAGAAATTTTAACGGACTTTGTGGAAAATTCAGTTCTACAGACTCATTTTTACTTTCACAGTCGATTTTCAATACCTTTCCCAATTCAGTATAAGGCAACTTTAATCTTTTTCTTTCCTTTCGTTTCCCCTCTCCTTATTTTTTGCAGAATATCCTCCGTTCTCAGTATACTCACTAGCTATGTGCCCTGGCCTATGACATGCAAAACACACAACTGGCTTCGGTTTGTTACAAGGACCTACATATCCCAATAAATCGTAAGTTTCGCACCCGACTGTCTTTGAAGCCTGTGACTTTCGGTAGTCTGATTTGCCACAGTTTTTACACTTAACATTACTTCTACAATCCTTGTACGTGTACCCTACACGTCCACGTGAGAAACACTATAGGCTGACCTTCATCGTCTTGCACTGATGACTTTTTCCTTGGTGGACATAACTGGCGACTCTTCCGCCATAGGTACCTCAACAGTCTTAGTGAGGATGATGTTTTCGCCCCTTGCACGCGCTTCTGTATGCGCTCATGGATGCTGTTTTATTAAATTTTCCTACTAATGACAAAGATACCGTCAGTTCTTATGATGGCATTACACTATGGACAGCTTCGTGAAACTGACGCTGAAGTGTATTTATTTTACTAGCCCAATCTGCAAATGATTCTCCCTTTGACTGCCTACTAGAAAACATATTACAGCCATGATGATGATGATGATGAAGTCCCATACTCCTTCACAGAGCGTAGGGGAACGCTGCAGGAGACCCGTACCGCCGTACTAGGCAAGGTCTTAGTGGAGGTGGTTTGCCATTGCCTTCCTCCGACCGTAAGGGGGATGAATGATGATGATGAAGACGACACAACAACATCCAGTCATCTCGAGGCACGAGTAAATCCCTGATCCCGCCGGGAATCGAACCCGGGACCCCGTGCTCGGGAAGCGAGAACGCTACCGCGAGACCACAAGCGACGGACATTACAACCATATTAATCCAAATTACATGCGTAATTTTCCAAAAAAAAAAGTATTACTTCTTCCCAAGTGGAAGATAATTCTCACGTGAGCCCTTTACTTCGTGCAGGGCTCCGAATGCGTTTTCTTTTACGAATTTTTAACAATACTGGATTGTCAGCTTCACGTAGTAAGTCAAAAGCTATGTCCACATATAACCCCCCTACCTCTCCGGCTAATTAGGCTTTTCTATATGACCGTGTACCTAAAGTCCCTAATCTGTGGGGAAAAGGCATCGGCTACGATGAGTAATGCAAAACCGAGAGAAGTAGATGAAGTTATAACCCAATCACCACTGCTCAGTATTTTAGCAATGACGATTAGAAACAAAGTTCGGTTAACTTTATTTACTTTTAATTACGTAAACTAGTTTTTAATTGACGGTAGTTAGTGGAAAATTTGGAAGAAAGGTTTTCAAAGTATGTCATTAACAAAATAACCAATGGTCGCCAGTTCCTTACCGGAACAAGAATAATTAATCTGAAACTGAACTTTATACTCGTAAGCAATCTTATGTAAGAATAGTTATTGGCATCATGACGTAGGAACAGATGATGATGATGATGATGTTTGATTTGTGGGGCGCTCAACTGCGTGGTTATCAGCGCCCGTACAATGACCCAATCTTTGCTCAGTCCAATTTCGCCACTTTCCTGGATGATGATGAAATGATGAGGACAACACAAACACCCAGTCATCTCGAGGTAGGTGAAAATCCCGAACCCCGCCGGGAATCGAACCCGGGACCCCGTGCTCGGGAAGCGAGAACGCTACCGCGAGACCACGAGCGGCGGACACGTAGGAACAGTACCTCACGCACACTTCCAAGTACTCGACACTATACGTGTCACATTAGTCAGATAATAATCAAATAGCAAACACATACAACATATCATATAAATTTTCAAAGATCAGTTAACTACGATTGTTGATTGGCTATGGAGAGAAACTTTTAGTTACGTCACTCACCGTAATACTGACTGTCGTAATTGTAGCAAGCAGTAAGATTGTTTGAACTTCGCATTTACTTTGATATTTCTTTGTAATAAAAGTTACAAATTGTGCCACAAGCTATAAATTAGAACTGTGTTTTGAAGATTTTAAAGATTTTAAAGATGGCTGAAACTGTGTTTTGACAATGAAATTCAGTGCCCAATTTACGTAAAATTTTACTACCAGTTTTCTATTATGAAAGTTACTCTATTTTTTAGCAAATGAATTAACACTGGCTTTTGCATCATTCTATTTCTGATATTATTCATACTAAAACCAAAGATTTTATTATTACGTGACCGATGACCTAGCAGTTTGGTCCCTTCCCCCCCTCTTTTAAGCCAACCGGCCAACCATTATTACGTAATTGTCCAAAAGTTGTAAAAATTGTGTTTTAATAATCTAATAAATTAATGTTCACTTTATTTTCTGTTCATTTTCTGGTTATCTCGGTTCATAAAAAGGTCAAGATGGAGACTATTTTGATAATGACTTACGAAAATTATTTACCTGACAATATGCACGAAAACAATGTTATTCACTACACCTGTCAGCCTATTACACTTCTAGTTATAAAAGTCCAGATCTTACGTCACTTCATGATGCCGTTGGTTTGTAGAGTGGCTTCATTTAGCTGTAAATAGGGGACTTGTTGATCTTCTTGCCATACCATAGCCAATAACAAGGGTCCACAGTACTCATGATGTTATGTGAATTACTGTTGATGTATTTGTACTGTGGCCAATAAGTGCCATAGCTTGCCCATATTAAACTTCCGCTAAAACAAACAACTGCTCCGCACTTCGGGAACAGACTTTTTGTGTCCGCACTTTTGCATAGCCACACCGGTTAACACACACAACCAACGACACCATTCGTCTCCCCGCGACTCCCAACTGCTACTACTTCTGGCACGCTCGCACGTCCAGCGATAATGCATTTACAATTTATTACAGTCTTTGACAATAGTTTTTCCCTAACTAGGCCAGCGTGTCTCCTTACAAAATGCTAACATTCCATGCTTATTCTCTTTCTTAAAGAACAAATAGCATTTATAACTTGACAATGTATTTACAAGAATAATATTCAGAACAACTAATAAAGCAAACGTCACGAAACACATAGAAATTTTATGATCATCCTCAGAGTTGTGGTGTTACATACTGTAAGCGTATTGTCATATCGCTGGCTTAGTTGTGGAGTATCTTTGCGGGCAGCAGTGTCTGCAGAGTCGAGCGTGGGACACGGAACTGTTATGTTGTGTAGTGTGTAGCTCTGCATGTGAGGCATTGCTAGTATGGAAGCTGAAGTGTTGCTACAAGTGTTATTACAGTAATGTGATAAAATAAGTAAATGATTTGGAGGAAAGTGCGTCCAGAAGTAATTTAAAAATGAGCAGTGCTGCTGATAATGGATTTGCGTATCCTCTCGTTGCATGTCGTACCGTACTGTATCAATCATCCGCGCAGTGTTTGGTCTCCAAGAATGAAGTAATGTAATCAGAAAAAAATTAGTTACCACAAAAGAGTGCAGTCAAGTACCAGTGTCTTGTAGCGAGCGTGAGAACGTGCATTCGATCAAGTGAAAACTGAGAACTGAAAGATTAACTTTACGGACAGTGTTATATCACTACTAGTGTCAAAGAGGACTGGTACCAAAAGAAATCTGCGTATGCATGGCGAGCGTAAGAAATTTAGTTCGATTATTCGGCTTTCGCATCATCAACAATCATCCGTGCCGTCTTCGGTACGCGTACGCTCGTCCAAGTGATTCTGTGTTCAGATAATCATCAAGACTGTCAATTGGAAGAAACATTTACGACTTAGAGTGTAAACAGTGCAACGTGTGATTTCCATATCGCCTCAGAATATAGATGTTCATACCAGACGTAGATTAGTGTTGTGCTTCAACGTTGAGTGGCTCCCCTAAACCCGCTTGCATATTTCAATAGACAATTTCAGGCAAGGCAGCAGCAGTGTGAAGCAGGACAGCGCGACCGCCGCGGGATTATCAGGTTGTGGTGTGGACAGGGCGCACGGTCCAGAACTGAAAACAGTTTAAGGGGCTCCGGAAAGGCTCAAAATCATGAAAAGTTCAATTTTTACTTTTTTGCGTTTTCTGAATCTGCAGACTATTACCTTTTAATAGATATATAATTTATTCAATTCCGAAGACTACAACTATTTTTAAATTTTTTTTGAAATGTGTTCTACATGGGCGTGACCCACTGTGGCGCTGTGCGATATGTTAATTACCTTGGTGACGGTGATTCTAAAAGTTTCAAACATGTTCAATGACTGAAGCCCTATGGTGATGAAGTTGTAGTGCAGAAATTTGAGTGTATTGGACACGTACAGAAGCGAATGGGAACAAGACTTCGGCGACTGAAAGCTTCGTACAAAAAACAAAAACTCAGTGATGGTAAAGGGTTGGATGGGAAGGGAAGGTTAACTGACAGTGTAATTGACAAAATACAGAACTATTATGGAATGGCTATTAGGCAAAATACACAAAGTGTCGACGAAATGAAGAATGCTGTTTGGGCTCTTTTTTTCATACTTCTTCAACCGATGAAAATCCCCAACATAGCTTGTGTCCCAAAGAAGAAGACAGTTGGTGTAAATATAACAAAGGATTGCTAGCTGGTGAAGTGTACACTCATAAGCATAGTCTGCCTCATGCAATAATGGAGGTGATAAAACCTATTTTCAGAGACTTAGCAGCACCTGAACTGTTGGAAAAGTGTATTCACGGAAAAACTCAAAACTCCAATGAAAGCGTAAATAATGTTATATGGTCGAGAATCCCCAAGACTGTATTTGTTGGAATAGAAACACTTCACTTTGGTGTGTATGATGCTGTTGCGACTTTCAATGATGGCAACATTGTAAGATGCAAGGTATTTAGAAATATGGGAATGAAGATAGGTTCTAACATGGTACGAGCGATGCTTGCTTTAGACAAGGAACGCCTTCGGGCTGCAGACAGGGCTGTAGAGAGTCTAGAAATAAAAGCAAGAGTAAACAGGAGGAGGAACAACAGGAAGCTGGAGGAGGAGTTTGCAGAGGATGAAGATAATCCATCCTATGGACCTGGAATGCACTAAAAAGTTAATCCAATCTTTGTCGCTCGATTCCCAAAACTTTTATTTTCTCATACTAATTACATGTTTTCTAAGGATCTTCCAAACATATTTGTTTCAAACTTTCAGTAAATGTTACACAGTACCTTCTGCATAATTTAACACAGCCTTTTTCCAAAAAACTATATATTTTTGAATATATAAATAAAACATTGCAAAAAAAGTTGTGAATTTTCATTACAATTGAAAAAAAATCATCTTTAATAACTGAACTAAAATTTTGTAAAATCCCTGTGTTAAGTTGTAGCCCATATTCCAATAAATAATCTGTAAAAAGTTCAACTTCCTACCTCAAATACTTTGTGAGGAAAGATGTAATTTATAAGCGTTATTTTAACATTACAAGTATAGGGCGTTCCGGAGCCCCTTAAGGAAATAACCCACACACGAACCAGAAAAAGTTTACCTGTGTCGTGTCCTAACACAGGCTAGAGGGAAGACAGGCGGTTTAAGGCCAGTTTGATAGTTCCGAGCGGTGAAGAGCAAATGCAGAAAGACTAATTCCCAATGAAGGCAGGTTGATGAATTGGATTAGCACCAAACACTGTCACAGGACAATAACGAGAGACAGGGATTCTGGGATCGACAGAATGCTTGGACCAGAAGACATGGAATTCAAGGCGCTGATTGAGACTATTTGTTAGCGATCAGACTAGGTACTACACTAAAGGTTAATTCTAAACAATATACCGAGCGAGGTGGCGCTTGGAACCGCGCGACCGCTACGGTCGCAGGTTCGAATCCTGCCTCGGGCATGAATGTGTGTGATGTCCTTAGGTTAGTTAGGTTTAATTAGTTCTAAGTTATAGGGGACTGATGACCTGAGAAGTTAAGTCCCATAGTGCTCAGAGCCATTTGAACCATTTTTCGAGGTGGCGCAGTGGGGTGGACGACGCTTCAATGCCGCGTCCGGCCATCCTGATTTAGGTTTTCCGTGATTTCTCTAACTCGCTTCAGACAAACACCAGGATGGTTCCTTTGAAAGGGAACGGCCTACTTCCTTCCCCATTCTTCCCTAATCCGATGAGACCGATGGCCTCGCAGTTTGGTCTCCTACCCCAAACAAACCAACTCCTAAACAAAAGAAAAAGCAACAACCTGTTGCTCAACATGTCAGTGTCTGATTACACGGTGGTGGGCGCTAACTGAAATAGAGAACACAAGCAGCACGGTAAGTAGAAACTTGATAGCAGTATTATTATTATTCTGGATTTACAATGTGAGTACATTTTTCCAGCACCTATTCTAGATTACAGTAAGTCACTAATTATTGTTCTCCACTCTTCTCTATTTGTCCATAAATCTTCAGGAATGTTGTTCTTCCTCATTGCTGACTGAACTCCCTGTTTCCATGTATCAGGTGGTCGTCCCCTTTTTCTTCTTCCAATTGGTACCCAGTCGATTATGCATTTTGGTAGCCTTTCATGTTCCATTCGTCTGATGTGTCCATACCATTTAAGTTGTTTGTGCTCGATGAAATCAATAATTGAATTTTTACATTTCATCTTGTCTCTGATTACTTCATTTCTTATTCTTTCTCGTCTTGATATTCTTGCTGAACGTCTCCAGAAATCCATTTCTGTGGCTAATAATTTTGATTTCAGTTGCCATTTTGTTGTCCACACTTCTGAACCATATGTAATTATGCTCCTAACTATTGTTTTAAAAATCCTTATTTTGTTATCAGTTGTTATGTGTTTGTCCCAGAGAATTCCATTCAATAAAGAGATTGTCGTCTTTCCAGAATTTATTCTTGATCTAATTTCTTTGTCCTGTTTCCCATCATTTGTAATTTTCACACCTAAATATTTATATTCCTCAATAGCTGTTATTGTTCCCATCCCTTCTTCTAATATTAAGTCTCCATTCACTCCACCAATTACCATGTACTTTGTTTTATTCATGTTTACATTTAGACCTGATTTTTTATATTCTTGAATCAATTTTCTGGTCGTATACTCTATGTCCTCATAGTCTTGGGCTATAATCAGTTGGTCATCTGCAAATTGTAACGAGTATTTTGTTCTATCATTTATTGGTATTCCCATAGCGTGACATTTTTTCTTCCAATTCTGTAAAGTTACTTCTGTATATATTTTATATAATGTAGGTGAGATGCTACATCCTTGACGTAATCCTTTTGTGACTTGGAATCCATGTGATAGATATTTACCAATTTTTATTTTTGAAATAGAATTTTTATATAAATTTTGAATTGCCTTAATTATCCTTGGATTTATTCCTATTGATATTAAAGTTTTCCATAAACTGGATAAAGGCACACTATCATAGGCTTTTTCTATATCTATGAATACTAAATGTATAGGTTGTGCCCGAACCATTTTTTTTTCAATAATTTGTTGTAGGCAAAAGATATGATCAATTGTTGATCTTCCAGCTCTAAAACCTGCTTGTTCTTCAGCCTCCTTTTCTTTGTATTCTTGTTCCAACAAATATTTAATAATTCTTCCATATAATCTACTGAAGGTATTGGTCACTGTTATTCCCCTATAATTTTTACACTCATCTTTCGCTCCTTTTTTATGTATCACTGAAATATATCCTACTTTCAAATCATTTGGGACATCTTCCCCATTTAAACATCTTTCGAAAAAGTTTCTTAACAATTCCATTAATTTCTTTGTTCCTAATTTTAATAATTCTGCAGGAATACCTCCAATGCCTGTAGCCCTTCCATTCTTTAAAGATTTTATTGCAGTTTTTACTGTCTCTATTTCCAAATGGATGTAATTCTCTGCTTGTAGATCTATCATTTCATTATATTCAGGGTTTACCAAGTATTCTTCCCTGTTTTCTGTTAATAAACTTTTAAAATATTTTTCCCAAGAGTCATGAGTAATATATTTAATATGTGTTGTTTCTTTGGAATTCCTTCTTAAATTTTTTATAGTTTTCCATGCTTCTGTGTTTGTTTTACCACCAATATAGGATTCAATTTTTTGACATGACTGTTCCCAAACTTTGTTTTTTGCTTCTGCAACCTTTTTCTGGATTTTCGCTTGTTGTGCATTAAGCTCTATTTTATCTTGAAGATTTCTGGTATTTAACCATTTTAAATATTTTTCTTTCTTTAATTTCACTTCCTTTTTAATTTCTTCATTCCAGTAGTATAATGGATGGTTTGTACGTGTTTCTTCTGTTTCTCCTAAAGCTTCCTTGGCGGCTTCATGTAGTTTATTTACAATATAATGATATTGATCTTCTGTATTATCAAACTCTGTTTCTACCAGTTTTTCATCTAATCCCTTTTGATATAAAAATATTGTGCTTTCATTCTCCAAACTATTCAAATTATATTTAGGAATTTTGATTTCTGTTTGTATATTTTCTATAGGACAATTTCGATTTTCTTCAGTGCTTTTTCCTCTGAAGGGGAATAAAAATTTGGAATTTACCAAATAATGATCGCTAAGAGTTACCCCTCTATATACTCTTATGTCATGTATTTTTATCCTCGTTTGCTGCTTAGTTATAATATAGTCTATTATTGATTTTTGATTCAATGTATCTTTATGCCACGTGTATTTATGTATTTCTTTATGTTGATAAAAGCCATTTAATATTTTCAATGAATTTTGTTCACAGATATCAATAAGTCTATTACCATTATCATTTATAACATTTTCTCCAAATGGTCGTATAATTTTATTTCCAATTTTCCTTCCAGTTCTACTGTTAAAATCCCCTGCAATAATAATCTCCCTGGTTTTCCCGAGATCCTCTATGATTCCATTTAAATTATTATAGAAATCATCCTTTTTACAAATTGGTTCATCTTCGCTTATTCCATATACTCCTATAATAGTAATTTTGTATCCATGAATATCAATATTAATTTTAATCAGATTTTCATCAATAGGTTCCCAGTTTGTGACCATTCTTTTGAATTTGTTTTTCATCAATATTGATATCCCCCATTTTGCTCTTTGATTTTTTGGGACATCACTATAGAAATGTGTATATGATCCTATTCGTTCAATACCTCGTCCTTTTTTCTTAGTTTCTGGGAGTATAATAATATCTTGATTTCTAGCCTCCATTTCTTTAATCACTTCTCCTACTTTATTTTGTAATCCTTGTATATTCCATACACCAATTAAGACAGTCCGTTTTCTTAGCCTTTTTCGTCTCCTATTATATCCGTCCTGCTGTAATCTTATAGGCTTTTTAACCAGTGAGGTTTTTCCAATGAATGGGGAGTTGGCCCATCGCATTAACCCCCAACCTGGAGGACCAGGTAATTTTTGCTCAAGGTTTTCTTCCTTTAGCCTTTGGTAATCCAATACCTAAACTACAAGGCAGTAGTTGCTAGTTTTGGTCCACCCCGGGTATTTTATTTCCCCAGTACCCTCCATATCTGGTGGGAATTCCCCTATCCGCCACCTGGGGAGGCGCCCGATGGGAGACTAGCAACTCCACACTTGATAGCAGTACTCTAAGTGAGAAAAACAGACCCGTTGGAACTTCCCGGCAGATTAAAACTGTGTGCCGGACTGAGTCTCGAAGTCGGGACCTTTGCCTTTCGCGGGCAAGTGCACTACCAAAGGTCCCGAGTTCGAGTCTCTGTCCAGCACACAGTTTTCACCTGCCAGGAAGTTTCATATCAGCGCACACTCCGCTGCAGAGTAAAAATCTCATTCTGGAGACCCGTTGGAGCGTACCTAGGCTGCCCACGAGCGACACGTGCCCCAGCAATATGTCTGAGAACTCCTTCTGAATAAAAAATATGGATTTTCAAAGGATTGTGGTGGCGCACTATTTCTCCAGTTCTGTAGTCGATCCAGCAATCCAGCGGCACTTAACAAGCTTTGGCCAATCTGGCGAGTCGCTCTTCACCTCCAGAGCGCCTCAGACGAACCACATTAAGATTCCCCCCCCTCCCCCCCCAATCCAACTACGTAGGTAGGGATGGTTTTCACTCTGCCGGAATTGCCACCTAAGAGTGTCCACGTATGTAGCCCTGATACAACGGTCAGCCGTCGCCCCAACCCACTTCATCATGAAATCGGGAAAGAAAAATTGTAGATGCAAAAAACTGTTAATAATTTGTGGAGAGGTGCAACTGATCTCGATCTATCAGTTAAAAAAATAACAGGTTCTTGAAAACACTGTATGAGCAATTCAGCAAACGATGTACACTCGTGTACCTGATCGAATTGGTAAGTAAACTTCCCAGCACTGTAATGTTATAACGATCCCACGGGTCTTTTTGAGTTAAGCTAATGAATAGTTAAATAAATCATCAACACACCACAAACGTGAGTACCGTACAAATTACTATTAATGAAAATTAAACGGCACAGACGTACTATATTACGTAATATTGACACCACTAATTCGTTACTCAGGGAATAACGACGTTGTACTTCGCCTTACATTATTTAATAATTAATCCTACTTCTTTATCACAACACTTACGCATTCCAAAACGTTGTTAATTATTTTTATAAAGCAGTTGTCGTCTCAGACAAAAGATGTATTGGTTACTATGCAAACAACAACAGTTATTTATATCTTCTGATTAGTTATACCTCTGCTAATAAAGTCCAAATATAGTCTTTTGTACTGAATAGAAATTATTTCGTAAGTATGTGTGTTGATTTATAATTGCCAATGTTTTTTAACTGAACGCCAATGTTACCTTTCAAGACATTACGTAAAATGTAAACTCTGCGTCGTTAAACTTTGATAAAATACTTCTCTGCTTTCCTTTTAAAGACCCGTCATTCATTTATTTATATTACATAGCGATATGAGCGTGTTTGCTCTACTTGTTATACGTCAGATCACTAAACTTTCAACCTGTATTTTTCTATTTTTTCGAAGTTCAGAATTCGATTTCACTTTATTTTGAATAATGGGTAAAATGCTAATACGGAGACTTGGTTTTAATTTTAACGAATCAGTTTATTTAAAACGAATCAGATATTTTCATTGGCAGACGTTGATGTCAGCGAGTGACCACCAATATAATCACCACACTGAACGATACAGAAATTAAAAAGAAAAAAGAAAAATCACAATATAAAACTTCCGCGCCACCACCACTTTCAAGCTCAATTTAAAATCAGATTTTTAAAAGTCAAGCACTTCAGGTGTTGGCTTCTCGCATACCCACTCTTCACTTACTGTCAAATTAATGATAGCAGTTGGATTTTCCGTCTTCAAATGATGCAACTAGGGCAAGAGAATCCTTCTAATTGCGTCACTTACAATGAGTACGGGCTAAATACTTTAGTAATCACAATTCTCTTTCGGTCCGTTTGTTGCTGTAGTTGATCCTAAGATCAAGAAACGCCGAGAAAGATGCTCGATTACTAAATAATCCACCGTGTACAACAAGTTACTAACTCGTGGTAACGCTATCCTCCACAAATCTACACAAATACCTAACACTCAACTACCTTAGAGTATGCTAATCCCAAAATCTTCAAACTATATCCAACACACAAATCCTTTGACGTGTGCAACAAAACATCACAGGCAACAAAATCGGACCCTGTCAGACACAATGGTTAACATCAAAACTTTTATTTGTGGTCGTATCTACGACACACAAATACCGGTCTTCAGACTAACCAGCGTACCAGCGACGCTACACTAAGCCCTTCGCTCAAAGATCGCTTGTTAACAGGTCAAGTACAAAACAAAATTACGAGGAGCTACATTCCAATAAAATTCATCAAACAGTTCCACTGATTGTGCCCTAGTATCGTTACGGCATCATCTAATCTTGCATTTAAAAATCTAAATCCACTCATTTCTAGCTTCCAAAACCTTTTCAACAAAATTCATGGAAATCCCCAACTATCTTGATAGTCGATGACGAATTCTCATAGGAAAGTATCGATAGTGACTTCCATAAAAGTGTATCGACCCACACAACAGTCGTCTCACCGACTCAAGCTCACGTAATCTTCGGCTCCTCGATAGTGACTAATGGCTTCTTTCCACAAAACCATAGCTGAACCATAAATCTAGACAAACGTAGGGCGCTACCTTTATTCTCTAATGATCAGTATATAATTTTTTGTCGCTGTCGTTTCGTTGTATAGGGGCCAGCTCGCTCGGGATGATCTGTTGCGCAATTTGCTTGTGTCAGTCTCCGTCGCATAGATGGTCTTTGCCGCTTCTGAGTGAATACGTGTAGAACTGGTTACAACACTGGTTTTTCTAGAACACACACACACAAACACACACACGCACCCCACACTGACTTTAGTTACAAGAAATAAAGCATTTTTATAACCTTTATCTGCTTCACGACATTTTTTTTGCTATCGTAATAGATTGAAACGACCACGTTATTTACGTAACGACACGAAATTATTCAAAACTGATTTTGAAACTTTACTGTGTCTAGACTTTACATTCAAAGACTCCAAGTTTGGTATCAAAAGCGTTCAGCCGAAGCCTAACCGTCACTGCCACTCCTATTATGGCCAGCAACAACAGTGTTTGGCGTCACTTGTCCCTGCCCTCAGTCGTTTTGTGAGTATGAGCTGCTGTGTAGCTCTCTTAACCCGTGCAAGTTGCAGTTCTCAGGAGCAAGTGTCAAGTTTACTGCCTCTGCTAAGACGTGGATTTCGTTGCCGTCTTCTACTGTGACGCTTTACTACGGCGTCTAGGCGGTGGAGTCACCAGTTAATTCTCTGAAGGAGAACGTCTCCCCTGGGACAGCTGCCCAGTGCGTCTGTAGTCAGCAGGATTCTAGTGTTACTGTTTAGCTTCGTAACCTGAATGCTACCACTTTTGCCTGCTCTGTGCATTCTGTCTCTAATATTCTATCTTGGAATGCCCCGGACGGCTCATAACAGCCTTAAACGTAACAACGTACAAGTCAATAAGTCGACTTTATATGACACGGAGCCACGTTCACACTTGCAGTGGGCTGGAGGATAAGGCTATCAGTGCAGGATCTGATCCAGGAACCTTGACATAATTTGTTGGTAACGATTAATTGAAAGTCAGGAAAGTATAGAACAATGCGGTATGCAGTCACAATCTTTTTGAAGGGGGCAAAAATGGGGGTTAACACTCACTGAGTTGTGCTGTGTAAGGTAACGGAATTAGTTTTCGGAAGGAGAATGTGGGATCGAAGACACTTTCGTTAACTGGGAGGGTTAGATGTTTGTGTGAGTTATTGTGGAAGCATTGTGAAAGGTTGGATTGGTTGACCATACTAAACAACGAGCTGATTCTTATGGATCCGACTGCAAACGTCCCTAGCTGGACGCTATTCACGGCAAACGTATAGTCGGTTTCAGAATAAGGCTCATCCTATATACACTCCTGGAAATTGAAATAAGAACACCGTGAATTCATTGTCCCAGGAAGGGGAAACTTTATTGACACATTCCTGGGGTCAGATACATCACATGATCACACTGACAGAACCACAGGCACATAGACACAGGCAACAGAGCATGCACAATGTCGGCACTAGTACAGTGTATATCCACCTTTCGCAGCAATGCAGGCTGCTATTCTCCCATGGAGACGATCGTAGAGATGCTGGATGTAGTCCTGTGGAACGGCTTGCCATGCCATTTCCACCTGGCGCCTCAGTTGGACCAGCGTTCGTGCTGGACGTGCAGACCGCGTGAGACGAAGCTTCATCCAGTCCCAAACATGCTCAATGGGGGACAGATCCGGAGATCTTGCTTGCCAGGGTAGTTGACTTACACCTTCTAGAGCACGTTGGGTGGCACGGGATACATGCGGACGTGCATTGTCCTGTTGGAACAGCAAGTTCCCTTGCCGGTCTAGGAATGGTAGAACGATGGATTCGATGACGGTTTGGATGTACCGTGCACTATTCAGTGTCCCCTCGACGATCACCAGTGGTGTACGGCCAGTGTAGGAGATCGCTCCCCACACCATGATGCCGGGTGTTGGCCCTGTGTGCCTCGGTCGTATGCAGTCCTGATTATAGCGCTCACCTGCACGGCGCCAAACACGCATACGACCATCATTGGCACCAAGGCAGAAGCGACTCTAATCGCTGAAGACGACACGTCTCCATTCGTCCCTCCATTCACGCCTGTCGCGACACCACTGGAGGCGGGCTGCACGATGTTGGGGCGTGAGCGGAAGACGGCCTAACGGTGTGCGGGACCGCAGCCCAGTTTCATGGAGACGGTTGCGAATGGTCCTCGCCGATACCCCAGGAGCAACAGTGTCCCTAATTTGCTGGGAAGTGGCGGTGCGGTCCCCTACGGCACTGCGTAGGATCCTACGGTCTTGGCGTGCATCCGTGCGTCGCTGCGGTCCGGTCCCAGGTCGACGGGCACGTGCACCTTCCGCCGACCAGTGGCGACAACATCGATGTACTGTGGAGACCTCACGCCCCACGTGTTGAGCAATTCGGCGGTACGTCCACCCGGCCTCCCGCATGCCCACTATACGCCCTCGCTCAAAGTCCGTCAACTGCACATACGGTTCACGTCCACGCTGTCGCGGCATGCTACCAGTGTTAAAGACTGCGATGGAGCTCCGTATGCCACGGCAAACTGGCTGACACTGACGGCGGCGGTGCACAAATGCTGCGCAGCTAGCGCCATTCGACGGCCAACACCGCGGTTCCTGGTGTGTCCGCTGTACCGTGCGTGTGATCATTGCTTGTACAGCCCTCTCGCAGTGTCCGGAGCAAGTATGGTGGGTCTGACACACCGGTGTCAATGTGTTCTTTTTTCCATTTCCAGGAGTGTAAATTTCTTTCTCCATGCTGGTTATAGCTTGGCAACAGGAAAAGGCTTGCTAAATACTGAAACTGTAGAAATCTCACGTTGCGGCGGCTTCATTGGAGGTTGACCACTAATAAAATCGCGATGAGGCTGTTAAAATTAATGTTCCGAAAGTGATGGTAAGTGTGCAGAGCAATGCATGAGTTCCTTTGCTAGCCAACACTTACTAAACACCCGCATCTCTCTCTACCAGCTTCTTTACTAACGGTAAATCCGTTTATGTCCTAGTGAAGTCGACTCGTCTGCACCCAGGTCTAACTTGAACAAAGTGCAGTCACGGTGTAAGAGAGCAAGGCGAGGTATCCAAAAATATAGGAGACTACCCAGCACTGCAAACTACCACTGCACTAATGCGACTGGCGACAGGGTCTCCTGCCACTCACCGGATCTGGGAGGGACCATTGTTATCAGTCTTTTGAGGGGTTTGATGCGGCCAACCATGAATTCCTGGCCCGTGCCAACCTCTTCATCTCAGAGTAGCACTTGCTACCTACCTCCTCAGTTATTTGTGGGATGTATTCCAGTCTCTGTCTTACACTACAGGTTTTAACCTTTACAGCTCCCCAAGTGCCTGGAAGTTATTTCCTGACGTCTTATCACATGTCCTGCCATCCTGTCTCTTCTTCTTGTCGGTATATTCCATATGTTCCTTTCTTCGACGATTCTGCGGAGAATCTCATTACTTAACATAACGATACACATGATTTTCAACGTCCTTGTATAGCCACACATCTCAAACACCTCGATTTTCTACTTTTCCAGTTTTCCCAAAATCCATGATTCATTACCATACTATGGTGTACTCCAACCGTACATTCTAAAAAATTTCTTCCTTCGACTAAGGCCGATGCTTGATACCGGCAAACAACTCTTGCCCAGGAATGCCCTCTTTGCCAATATTTTCATATTTTCCTTCCTTCGTCCGTCGTTTACTACTTTGCCTTCAAGGTTTTCGAGTTCTTTAACTCCATCTGCTTCGTGGTAATCAATTTTATGTTTAGCTTCTCGCTAATCTCATCTCTGCCACTCCTCACTATTCACTAACAATTACTCTTAATCTATATATATACGCTTCAGACTATGCATTCTATTCAACAGGTCATGTAAGTTTTCACAGAGGGGAAATACTCACCAATGAATCCTGTCACTGCCGGTCGGAGTGGCCGAGCGGTTCTAGGCACTTCAGTCTGGAATCGCGCGACCGCTATGGTCGCAGGTTCGAATCCTGCCTCGGACATGGATGTGTGTGATGTCCTTAGGTTAGTTAGGTTTAAGTAGTTCTAAGTTCTAGGGGACTGATGACCTCAGATGTTAAGTCCCACAGTGCTCAGAGCCATTTGAACCAAGCCAATCCCGTCACTGATCTGAATTTTAGTTCCACTCTTAACCTGTCTCTTAGTTCCGCCATTGCTTCTTCGACTTATAGATTTAGTATAAATTTAACAGTACATTTAACAGTAGGGCCGAAAGACTGCATCACTTTTTAATCCGCGCAGTTCGTTTTTGGTCTTCCATTATTACTGTTCCCTCTTGTTTGTTCTATACATTGTATATTACACGTCTTTCCCTACGCTTGCTACGCTTGCTTTCGAGCATCTTGCTCCATTTTACATTGTTGAACGCATTTTCTAGGTTGCCAACATAGTGAAGGTGTCTTGATTTTTTTTAGAAGTCTTGCTTCCATTATTGGCCGGAACATTAGAACTGCCTCTTTGGTGCCCCTATCTTTTCGAAAGCCTAACTGATTGCTATCTAGCAGAGCCTTAGTTTTAATTTCCATTCTTCTGTATATAGCTATAATCAGCAACTTGGATGCCGGGGATGCCTGAGTCGTTAGGCTGCTTGTGGGCTAATTCTCACTCTTATCCCCTCGTGCTCTCTTCGACATTGTGTGGATGATATTTTTCCGAAACTCTAATGTATGAGACATATATTCTACTTATCGTCCTAAATTGTCACCTGACTGTTACTTCTCCTGCTGATTCTACGAGGGTAATCCCAAAAGCAAGATCTCCTATTTGTTATAAGTACATAGACCGGTTTTTCTACAATGGTTTACATCAGTTTACAGCTTGAACATTTAGCTATTTTTCGACTTAATCACCATTTCTGTCGATGCATTTTTGTAGACACTGTGGCAGTTTTTGTATGCCCCTGTCATACCAGCTCGTCGCCATGCTTTTCCGAATGTTATGAACCTCTTCTTTCACCTCGTCGTCGGAGCTGAATCGCTTCCCGGCCAAATGTTCTTTTAGCCTAGGGAACAGGTGATAGTCTCTGGGCGCCAAGTCAGGGTGATTATGTTCCACTGAAACTGTTGCAGTAGAGCAACGATTTGCCGATCAATGTGTGGGCGAGCGTTGTCATGGAGAGTGTGTACGCCCTTGCTCAATATTCCTCTTCTCCGGTTCTGAATTGCCCGTTTGTGTTTTTTCCGAGTCTCACAGTACCTGTCAGCTATAATTGTGGTCCCAGTGGGCATAAAGTCGACCAACAATACCGCTATCCGATCCCAAAAAACGGTTGTCATGACTTTACCGGCAGACTGTGTTTGTTTAAATTTCCGCGGCTTTGGCGAAGAAGGATGCCGCCACTAGCGTTATTGTTGCTTGGTCTCAGGTGTAAAGTCATATGCCCAGATTTGGTGACATATGAGTCCAGAAAGTTGTCCTGTTCGGCTGCAAGGCGGTGAAGAAATACGCGGGAAGCATCACCTCGTTGCCGCATGTGGACCTCAGTCAGCATGCGTGGCACCCATCTTGCACACACCTTCCGGTAGTTCAATGTTTCCGTTAAAATTCTATGAGAGGTGCTTCGGGAAACCTCAGGAACTAACGTGCAGAGATCATCCAGGGTGATCCGCCGATCTTCACGCATGCTTTGCTCAGCCTTCAACACCGTCTTCTCAGAAATTGACGCTCTCCCGCTTCTTTGTTCGTCGTGAATTCCGGTCCGACCAGCTGCAAACTCTCTACACCACTTACCAACATTTTTGACATCCATGCACGACACACCGTACACTTCCGTCGATTGGCGATGGATTTCAATCGGCGCAGTGCCCTTTGCGTTCAAAAACCGAATAACTGCGCACAATTCGCACTTGGCGGTAACATCCAACGGGAGCTCCATTCTGAACGGCTGCCAAGCCAAGACTGAGCGCCTCAGCGTGACGTGCCCGTGTTTACACACAGCGCGTGAAGCACTCTTCATAACAGTGTGACCAACTGCCACACAAACAGAGTTCTGTACATATAAAAAAAATAGGAGACCTTACTTTTGGGATTACCCTCGCAGAAACTCTGATGGAGCTTTGTCTGACGCTATCGCGTTATTTGATCGCAATTCTTCCGAAGAACTATTAAACTCTAGTAAACGAAACAGCTACGTTCAAACGAGCAACGGCTTTTTATTATTAGCCTACATCCCGTGGATTTTAATTAATGAATTACTGACTAATGAGACCAAACCGAATCTTCGGGTATGTTGGGGATGTTACTGATATTTCTTCTTGCTCAGTCCAACGAGACTGACTATACACATTCAGGCCATAAAGTTTCTCAGAATCTAAACTAGCATTTCGAAAATGCAATCAGAGCACTAAATTTCTTTCATTATATTTTATTAAACGATACTGTCGGCTGCATTACATATAAGATTTTTGAATGGAAGCTTTCGACGTTTGAGGTGCTACATTAAATTATGTCTGCAGTATTTTGTCTATGTAATGGCAGCTGGGAGCAAGACTTGGGGGTCGTATTGTAAGGTCTTGGGGCAGTGCAACCTGTGTGCAAGATCAGTGATTGGTTGAGAAAATTTGAACACCGAGGTGACAAAAGTCATGCAATACTCCCTAATATCGTCTCGGACCGCCTTTTGCCCGGCTTAGTGCAGCAACTCGACGTCGCATGGACTCAACAAGTAATTGGAAGTTCCCTGCAGAAATATTGAGCCACGCTGCTTCCGCGGCCGGCCATAATTTCAAAGTGGTGCCGGTGTAGGATGTTGTGCACGAACCGACCTCTCGATTATGTGCCATAAGTGTACGATGGGATTCATGTAAGGGCGATCTGAGTGGCCGAATCATTCGCTCGAATTGTCTAGAAAGTTTTTCAAACCAATCAAGAGCAATTGTGACCCGGCTGTAGATAGTCTCAAAGTAGCCGAACGTAACAAGAGGACCCGGTCCATTCCATGTAAACGTAGCCCACACCATTATGGAGCCACCATTAGCTTGCACAGTTCCTTCTAGGGGTCATGGATTCGTAGCATCTGTGCGGCACTCGAACCCTACCGTCGGCTCTTACCATCTGGAATCGGTACTCATCCGACCAGGCCACGGTTTTCCAGTCGACGAGAGTCCAACCGATACCGTTACGAGCCGAGGAGACGCGCTGCAGGCGATGTCCTACTGTTAGCAAATCCACTCGCGCCGGTCGTCTGCTTCCACAGCCCATGAACGCCAGATTTCGCCGCACTGTCCAACAGGATAGCTTTGTCGTACTGTAACGCCGGAAATGTATATCCTCCTATTTCCATCTATTGTACTATAATTTTTTTCCTTGCTTTGTTACCTCAAGATATGACATTTCTGTCTCTTTATGTATTGTAATTGTTTTACTATTTGTATATATATGCATTTATGCATTTATGTCGATGTATAATTGGTTTGTTTCGTAAATATTATTTGTATTTTTACTCTGGGTCTTGCCTAGGGAAAACTGCTATCGAACGATTACATCGATAGGTCGTGTGAAGAATCAAAGTGTGTAGGATCTTTGGCAGTGTTAACGCTGTCGCGTGGAGCGCGGGCAGAGAGGGAGTCTGGCTGGGGTGGTGCAGTGGAGCAGGTGTGTTGTGTGACGCTCCCGCGAGTTGCCGCACTTTCGGGGTTTGGCAGCATGTAATTGCCCTGTCGCCACATCCTCGATCGACGGCTTCAAACCTTCAATCAACCAACAAGGAAGACTGGAAGCACGTAAAGTTTTAGAACTGTATGGCAGACCTCAGCTTTTCAAACTTTTAAAATTGTTGCATCACAAAATTACAGCAACTTAGCATGAACGTTTGTTGCTCATTGTCCCAATTGCATTACCAAGCAGGGTCCCTTCCTTTTCCGGAATGAACCCGAGTGTCATTGAAATTCAAATTCGATTTCACTGCTTTAATTTCAAAGTTCAGTTAAAGTATTCATAGCTGGCTACAATACTTAGATTACACAAGCAAGAATTAATAGTGCGAGTTTTGTTACCATATTTTAGCTTACCTGTGACTGCAGCTCAGCTTGGTACGTACTAAATTTTACTATTGTTAATTGTTCAGAATCATTTAATTCAAGTTCAAAGTTAAATCTCTTGTTTCTAAATTGCGTAGATTCAAGTAGCTTTCGAAATGATTGTTGAGGTAGTCCAAGACTAACCATATTTTACTGAATTTCAATGTGCTTCAGAAAGAAAGCTCACTATTAACTTCAGTCACTAAATTAACTTTCGATTTTCCGGTTTTATTAATTCTTTTGCTAAATTAAGTCAGAGTGTAGCGAAATTTATTACTTCTGACAAACTTTCAGTTTTCACACTACACGTGTCAACCTTCAGTTGCCACGCTTCTAGTGCTAATTATATGTGTAATAATCTTTCTTTTTCAGTTACTATAGTAATTGTCCTTAGGACTGGCGACCGTAATTTCCCCCAAATCTCAAATATCTAATTAGCGCTAGTTGATTGTTAACGTAACGGCCGCACATTTACTTTCTTTATTAACTTGACCCCTTTTTCAAAATTAACTTCTACCAGTTTCATTAGCATTTTTCCTTTCATGTAGATGTAACCCTTTCCTCCCTCTTTACCGACAAATTAACCTCGGTGACGATTGCTTTTCCCAAATTTCCATTAGGTACACGCGGTTTAATTTTTCACTGTCATTAGCGTCGATAAGTGAGGGGGAGGTTACAGTACGTCCCCACTGATTTCTGCAATTATTTCTCCTCACTGTTGCTTGTCTGTTAGCAATGACAACTCTACGCAAATGCCGCTGCTATCAGTCGTTAAGTGAAGGCCGTCGGCCACTGCGTTGTCCGTGGTGAGACGTAATGCCTGAAATATGGTATTATTGGCACACTCTTGACACTGTGGATCTCGGAATATGGAATTCCCTAACGATTTTCGAAATGGAATGTCCCATGCTTCTTTCACTCCGCTGTCAAAGTCTGACATTCCCGTCGTACCACCACAATCGCATTGGAAACCTTTCTGCATGAACCACCTGAAAACACATTACAGCTCCGCCGGTGCACTGCCCTTTTATACCTTGTGTATTCGATACTGTCGCCATCTGTATATGTGCATATCGCTGTCCCATAGCTTCTTTCACCTCAGTGTAAGCTATAAGACTACCGGCTACTCTTGTATTAGTAATATAACGATAACGTTATTCCTGCGAAAGGGTTTTTGTGACAGTGACATCGAACTATTTTTTTCGGCTCAGGAAAGGTTGTTATTGAGAGGTAACAGTAGCGAAACAAACGGGGACCGAACTAAGTTCCTATTAGTATTCAAGTAAACTATAATTGCGTGAAAAGAAACAGTCGCCAGCCTAATTAGGTAAAGTTATAGCCAGTACTATCGTGATTTATAAAAAAAGTGAACTATTGGGGTTGACTTTACTTGATCTGGTAAGATATAAGACAGTAGCACAATTTATCAAGCAATACACCAGTGATTAGTTGGTTCAAATGGCTCTGAGCACTATGGGACTTAACTTCTGAGGTCATCAGTCCCCTAGAAATTAGAACTACTTAAACCTAACTAACCTAAGGACATTACACACATACATGCCCAAGGCAGGATTCGAACCTGCGACCGTAGCGGTCGCGCGGTTCCAGACTGAAGCGCCTAGAACCGCTCGGCCACACCGACCGGATAATGATAATAAAAGGCAAATGATTGCTAATGGTGGAGCACTACTGACATGGTGAAGAGGGTCTATTGTTAAATTAATTATAGGAAATTATTACTATGAAATAGTTATGAAATGATTGTACCTTCTGTACTGATTATTAATTACATTCTCAAGGAGTTTTTGCTCGAGTATCATGTCGTTTTTGGAAACCCAGAATCTACTATGTAGGAATCAACATGGATTCCGGAAACAGCGATCGTGTGAGACCCAACTCGCTTTATTTGTTCATGAGACCCAGAAAATATTAGGCACAGGCACCCAGGTAGATGCTATTTTTGTTGACTTCCGGAAGACGTTCGATACAGTTCCGCACTGTCGCCTGATAAACAAAGTAAGAGCCTACGGAATATCAGACCAGCTGTGTGGCTGGATTGAAGAGCTTTTAGCAAACAGAACACAGCATGTTGCTATCAATGGAGAGACGTCTACAGACGTTAAAGTAACCTCTGGCGTGCCACAGGGGAATGTTATGGGACCATTGCTTTTCACAATATATATAAATGACCTAGTAGATAGTGTCGGAAGTTCCATGCGGCTTTTCGCGGATGATGCTGTAGTATAGAGAGAAGTTGCAGCATTAGAGAATTGTAGCGAAATGCAGGAAGATCTGCAGCGGATAGGCACTTGGTGCAGGGAGTGGCAACTGACCCTTAACATAGACAAATGTAATGTATTGGGAATACATAGAAAGAAGGATCCTTTATTGTATGATTATATGATAGCAGAACAAACACTGGTAGCAGTTACTTCTGTAAAATATCTGGGAGTATGCGTGCGGAACGATTTGAAGTGGAATGATCATATAAAATTAATTGTTGGTAAGGCGGGTGCCAGGTTGAGATTCATTGGGAGAGTCCTTAGAAAATGTAGTCCATCAACAAAGGAGGTGGCTTACAAAACACTCGTTCGACCTATACTTGAGTATTGCGCATCAGTGTGGGAACCGTACCAGATCGGGTTGACGGAGGAGATAGAGAAGATCCAAAGAAGAGCGGCGCGTTTCGTCACAGGGTTATTTGGTAACCGTGATAGCGTTACGGAGATGTTTAACAAACTAAAGTGGCAGACTCTGCAAGAGAGGCGCTCTGCATCGCGGTGTAGCTTGCTCGCCAGGTTTCGAGAGGATGCGTTTCCGGATGAGGTATCGAATATATTGCTTCCCCCTACTTATACCTCCCGAGGAGATCACGAATGTAAAATTAGAGAGATTAGAGAGCGCACGGAGGCTTTCCGGCAGTCGTTCTTCCCGCGAACCATACGCGACTGGAACAGGAAAGGGAGGTAATGACAGTGGCACGTAAAGTACCCTCTGCCACACACCGTTGGGTGGCTTGCGGAGTATAAATGTAGATGTAGATGTGGATGTAGTATGCATTACCTTATATTATTTAGCTCAAATGACATGTGTAGCACATGGATCTAATATTGCTTGAATACTTGTAGCTTGTTGCTTATTTTTGATTGCTGTTATTGTAATATGACATTTAAATTTGGCTCAACAATTAGCATAGGGACCCAGAAAGTAATTTATCTGAGGTTCAGATTGTACCTGAACACTTTAGCCACAACACAATATGTGAAGCACTGTTAACTACATAACACGTGAAATTCTAAACACTATTATTTCAGTAAAAAAGATGTGCCATTCAGAAAAGGCGGCGAAAGTATCCATGGCTCTTCCTGTGCATCAGGCTCTCAGAATTCTCTTCTTAGCGTCGCATTTTCTTAGTACAGAGCTAATCAGAGTAGAACATGAATAATAAACTGCATTACTTCCGCACCTGAGGGTGTATTGTATACTCTTGCAGTTCTTCTCGCCTCTTTCAGTCCACAAGATGCGCACCCATTGCCTGCTAGCCACCGACTTACTCGCGCCACACAGGAACTTTGCAGTGCAGCTGACAGATCAACCTTTCCTCTTTCTGCCTAGCTAGTTCTCCTGCGCACGGGCTTCCCTCCAAGTTTTGTATGATTATAAACCTACTTCCCTTATGCATGAACTAGTAAAATACAACATTTTCATTCTTTTACAACACATTACTTTTGACATTACATCCATAGATTTGGAAATCTGTGGTAATGTCTTATGGGACCAAACTGCTGAGGTCATCGGTCTCTAAGCTTACGCACTACTTAATCTAACTTAAACTAACTTACGCTGAGGACAACACACACCACCATGTCCGACATAGGACTCGAACCTCCGACAGAGGGGAGTCGCGCGGACCGTGACAAGGAGCCCCAGACCGCGCCGCAACCCCGTGCGGCATCCATAGATTAATTACAATCATATAAATTATCATAAATAATCAATAAAACATTTACATGGATGTTACGCTAAAGAGCACAGTTATACAGAAATCACATTAAGTGAAAATAGACAAAGAAGTTAGAAACAGCGTGACAATTGTGACTACGTAGGCTTTCCCGGCGTAATGAGTCTTGAAAGTCTTTTCGGGTTTGCTGCCGGATCCTAAAATCAACTTGACTCGATATTTCGGCGATCCAACTGTTCGCCATCTTCAGGAAATGCTGCTTCTGCTGATGAGTCCCGCTGAGAACTGACGCAAGATTGCAATTCGACGTCCTATATAGGCCACCGTTCAGTACACGGCGCATGCGCCGCCCATCACGGTTTCTGACTTCCAAAACAGGGAGGTGGCGCCGCCCTTAGTGAAACACTGATGGGAACGATATATCGCAATCAAGGCCGCACCGATGAACTTTCAGTTTTGATGCGAGATAATACAGGATTCCACGTTTTGCTAAGAGGAAACCCATTGTCCCTGTTTATTAAATTATCAGCCAACCTAATTTCGATCGCCTCTTTATACACACTATTCCAAAAACCGGAAATGTTGGCAATTACAACAGTTTCCTCAAATTTCATTTTGTGTCTCTCATTCAGGCAGTGTTCTGCTATGGCCGATTTTTCCGGCAGTTGTAGCCTCGTGTGACGGCGATGTTCCACACACCTGTCACTCACTGTGCGAATAGAACGGCCAACATAAGCTTTCCCACATTGACACGGGATTTTGTACACCCCGGGTTTCCTAAGTCCCAAATCATCCTTCACAGAGCCGTGTCAATGTGGGAAAGCTTACGTTGGCCGTTCTATTCGCACAGTGAATGACAAGTGTGTTGAACATCGCCGTCACACGAGGCTACAACAGCCGGAAAAATCGGCCATAGCAGAACACTGCCTGAATGAGAGACACAAAATGAAATTTGAGGAAACTGTTGTAATTGCCAACATTTCCGGTTTTTGGAATAGTGTGTATAAAGAGGCGATCGAAATTAGGTTGGCTTATAATTTAATCAACAGGGACAATGGGTTTCCTCTTAGCAAAACGTGGAATCCTGTATTATCTCGCATCAAAACTGAACGTTCTTCGGTGCGGCCTTGATTGCGATACATCGTTGCCAGCAGTGTTTCACTAAGGGCGGCGCCACCTCCCTGTTTTGGAAGTCAGAAACCGTGATGGGCGGCGCATGCTCCGTGTACTGAACGGTGGCCTATATAGGACGTCGAATTGCAATCTTGCGTCAGTTCTCAGCGGGAATCATCAGCAGAAGCAGCATTTCCTGAAGATGGCGAACAGTTGGATCGCCGAAATATCGAGTCAAGTTGATTTTAGGATCCGGCAGCAAACCCGAAAAGACTTTCAAGCGTGACAATTATTGAACTGTATGAAATAAAACTGTCATAACTTCTCCACGGTTTGCTTAGGACGTTCAAGCTGCATGGTTGGCCACGGGGTATGATGGGAATTAGTGTGGTTCGGTTTAGTGACGAAGCCTACTCTCATCTGGTTGGGTTTGTAAACAAGCAATATTGACACATTTGGGGGACTGAGAATCCGCATCTCGCCATCGAGCAATCCCTGCCCCGTTAACGGGTGACTATGTGGCTTGCAGTTTCCAGTCATGCGATTTTCGGTGCGATATTCCTTGATGGCACGGTGACTACTGAACGGTACGTGAAGGTTTTGGAAGATGATTTCATTTTTCCAAAAAGACTCTGATTTCGACAAGATGTGTTCCATGCAAGACGGAGCTTGTTCCCATCGGAGCAGAAGAGTGTTTGATGTTCTGTTGGAGCACTTTGGGGACTGCATTCTGGCTCTGGGGTATCCAGAGCCCACTGTCATGGGCCTCGGTTGGCCGCCATCTGAACACTTGCGACTCCTTTTTGTGGGGCTATATTGAAGACAAGGTATTGAGTAATAACCCAAAAACTATTTCTGAGGTGAAAACAGCCATTCAGAAAGTCATCGACAGCATCGATGTTTCGAAACTTCAGCGGGTCATGCAGCATTTCGCTATTCGTCTGCGCCATATCATCGCCAGTGATGGCAGGCGCATCGAACATGTCATAACCTAAATACGAACATCTGTAGTAACGTTTAAATGTTGAATAAATTGTGTGCATGCCGTAGCTTGTAATGTATTTACGTTATTTTTCATATACGAGTATGCTGATAAAATACGAGGTGTATTCAAGTTCTAAGGCCTCCGACTTTTTTTCTCCGGACTGGAAAGAGATAGAAACATGCGCATTGTTTCAAAATGAGGCCGCGTTCATTGTCAATACGTCCCAGAGATGGCAGCACCATACGGAAGATGGAATTTTACCGCCAGCGGCGAGAATGAGAACTGTTTTAAATACTTAAAAAGGCGACGATTTCCTTACTTGAACAGCGTGCAATCATTCGTTTTCTGAATTTGCGTGGTGTGAAACCAATTGAAATTCATCGACAGTTGAAGGAGACATGTGGTGATGGAGTTATGAATGTGTCGAAAGTGCGTTCGTGGGTGCGACAGATTAATGAAGGAGGAACATCGTGTGACAACAAACCGAAACAACAACTGGCTTGCACAAGCCGGTCTGACGACATGATCGAGAAAGTGGAGAGAACTGTTTTGGGGGATCGCCGAATGACTGTTGAACAGATCGCCTCCAGAGTTGGCATTTCTGTGGGTTCTGTGCACACAATCCTGCATGACGACCTGAAAATGCGAAAAGTCTCATCCAGTTGGGTGCCACGAATGGTGATGGACGACCACATGGCTGCCCGTGTGGCATGTTACCACGCAATGTTGACGCGCAACGACAGCATGAATGGGACTTTCTTTTCGTCGGTTGTGACAATGGATGAGACGTGGATGCCATTTTTCAATCCAGAAACAAAGCGCCAGTCAGCTCAATGGAAGCACACAGATTCACCGCCACCAAAAAAATTTCGGGTAGCCGCCAGTGCTGAAAAAATGATGGTGTCCATGTTCTGGGACAGCGAGGGCGTAACCCTTACCCATTGCGTTCCTAAGGGCACTACGGTAACAGGTGCATCCTACGAAAATGTTTTGAAGAACAAATTCCTTCCTGCACTGCAACAAAAACGTCCGGGAAGGGCTGCGCGTGTGCTGTTTCACCAAGACAACGCACCTGCACATCGAGCTAACGTTACGCAACAGTTTCTTCGTGATAACTTTGAAGTGATTCCTCATGGTCCCTACTCACCTGACCTGGCTACTAGTGACTTTTGGCTTTTTCCGACAATGAAAGACACTCTCCGTGGCCGCACATTCACCAGCCGTGGTGCTATTGCCTCAGAGATTTTCCAGTGGTCAAAACAGGCTCCTAAAGAAGCCTTCGCCGCTGCCATGGAATCATGGCGTCAGCGTTGTGATAAAATTGTACGTCTGCAGGGTGATTACGTCAAGAAGTAACGCCAGTTTCATCGATTTCGGGTGAGTAGTTAATTAGAAAAAAAATCGGAGGCCTTAGAACTTGAATGCACCTTGTAGCTCCATATTTAGCAATTATATACAACCACTCGCTCACAGAAAGATACGTACTTGAGGACTGGAAAATTGCTCATGTCACACCAATACCCAAAAAGGGAAGTAGGAGTAACCCGCTGAATTACAGGTCTATATCACTAACGTCGATCTGCAGTAGGATTTTAGAACATATACTGTATTCGAACATTATGAAGTTCCTCGAAGAAACCGATTTATTGACATATAGTCAGCACGGATTCAGAAGATATCATTCTTGTGAAACACAACTAGCTCTTTATACATGAAGTAACAAGTGCTATCAACAGGGGATGTCAAATTGATTCCATATTTTTAGGTTTCCAGAAGGCTTTCGACACCGTTCCTCACAAGCGTCTTCTAATCAAAATGCGTGCCTACGGAGTATCGCCTCAGTTGTGCTACTGGATTCGTGATTTCCTGTCAGAAAGGTCACAGTTCGTACTAATAGACGGAGAGTCATCGAGTAAAACAGAAGTAATATCCGGCGTTCCCCAAGGAAGTGTTACAAGCCGTCTATCGTTCCTGATCTATATTAACGACATAGGCGACCTTCTGAGTAGCCGTCTTAGACTGTTTGCATATGATGCTGTCATTTAACGTCTTGTAAAGTCATCAGATGATCAAAACGACTTACAAAATGATTTAGATAAGATATCTGTATGGTGCGAAAAGTGGCAATTGACCCTGAATAAAGAAAAGTGCGAAGTCATTCACATGGGTACTAAAAGAAATCAGCTAAATTTCGATTACGCGATAAGTCACACAAATCTGAGGGCTGTAAATTGAACTAAATACTTAGGGACTACAATTACAAATAACCTAAATTGGAACGATCACATAGATAATATTGCGGGTAGAGCAAACCAAAGACTGCGATTCATTGACAGAACACTTAGAAGCTGCAACAGGTCTACCAAAGAGATTGCTTACACTACGCTTGTCCGCCCTATTCTGGAGTACTGTTGTGCGGTGTGGGATCCGCATCAGGTGGGACTGACGGATGACATCGAAAAAGTACAAAGAAGGGCAGCTCGTTTTGTATTATCGCGAAATAGAGGAGATAGTGTCACAGACATGATACGTGAATTGGAGTGGCAATCATTAAAACAAAGGCGTTTTTCGTTGCGACGGGATCTTTTCATGAAATTTTGAACACCAATTTCCTCCTTTGATTGCGAAAACATTCTGTCGGCACCCACCTACTTAGGGAGAAATGATCATCACGATAAAATAACAGAAATCAGAGCTAGATCGGAAAAATTTAAGTGCTCGTTTTTTCGGCGTGCCGTTTGAGAGTGGAACGGTAGAGAGACAGCTAGAAGGTGGTTCATTGAACCCTCCTCCAGGCACTTTATTGTGAACAGCAGAGTAATCACGTAGATGTAGATGTCAGCCTGTAAGACCACAACGGGTAATATCGATGATTGTGTTACAAAGCATGAGATGGACACGTTCCGGGGTGGAGCGGCAATAGGACGAGACGAACTCTCGCGGCGTAAGTGGCGTCCACTCTGTGAACGAGAGCGGCAGGAGTGAGTATCTGCAGCCGCCCACGCCTCCTCTCCTGTAAGTGGCCCGCGCCTCCAAACGCCGCGCCTGCTCGTGGCGTGAATGGCCCGCAGTCAAGGCGGAGTGCGGCGGGTTGCGAGCACGCCAGGGGCCGGGCAGCCGATGGGGGACGCCGCAAACAGCCGACTGGCGTGCGTCAGGAGCACGCCCGTGTGGCTCTGAGCACTGGCGCGGCTCAACTGCTGTCTTACTAGTCTACATCTGCATCTACATCTATACTCCGCAAGCCACCCAACGGTGTGTGGCGGAGGGCACTTTACGTGCCACTGTCATTACTTCCCTTTCCTGTTCCAGTCGCGTATGGTTCGCGGGTAGAACGACTGCCGGAAAGCCTCCGTGCGCGCTCGAATCTCTCTAATTTTACATTCGTGATCTCCTCGGGAGATACAAGTACGAGGAAGCAATATATTCGATACCTCATCCAGAAACGCACCCTCTCGAAACCTGGACAGCAAGCTACACCGCGATGCAGAGCGCCTCTCTTGCAGAGTCTGCCACTTGAGTTTGCTAAACATCCCTAACGCTATCAAGCTTACCAAATAACCCTGTGACAAAATGCGCCGCTCTTCTTTGGATTTTCTCTATCTCCTCTGTTAACCGGACCTGGTGCGGATCCCACACTGACGAGCAATACTCAAGTATAGGTCGAACGAGTGTTTTGTAAGCCACCTCCTTTGTTGATGGGCTACATTTTCTAAGGACTCACTCAATGAATCTCAACCTGGCACCCGCCTTACCAACAATTAATTTTATATGATCATTCCACTTCAAATCGTTCCGTTCGCATACTCCCAGATATTTTACAGAAGTAACTGCTGCCAGTGTTTGTTCCCCTATCATATAATCACACCATAAAGGATCCTTCTTTCTATGTATTCGCAAGACATTACATTTGTCTATGCTAAGGGTCAAAATGGTTCAAACGGCTCTGAGCACTAATGGGACTTAACATCTATGGTCATCAGTGCCCTAGAACTCATAACTACTTAAACCCAACTAACCTAAGGACATCACACAACACCCAGTCATCACGAGGCAGAGAAAATCCCTGACCCCGCCGGGAATCGAACCCGGGAACCCGGGCGTGGGAAGCGAGAACGCTACCGCGCGGCCGTTAAGGGTCAGTTGCCACTCCCTTCACCAAGTGCCTATCCGTTGCAGATTTTCCTGCATTTCGCTGTAATTTTCTAATGATGCAACTTCTCTGTGTACTACAGCATCATCCGCGAAAAGCCGCGTGAAACCTCCGACACTATCTACTAGGTCATTTATATATATTGTGAAAAGCAATGGTCCCATAACACTCCCCTGTGGCACGCCAGAGGTTACTTTAACGTCTGTAGACGTCTCTCCATTGAGAACAACATGTTGTGTTCTGTTTGCTAAAAGCTCTTCAATCCAGCCACACAGCTGATCTGAAATTCCGTAAGCTCTTACTTTATCATGCGACAGTGCGGAACTGTATCGAACGCCTTACGGAAGTGAATGAAAATTACATGTACCTGACCACCTGTACCTAATATTTTCTGGGTGTCATCAACAAATAATGCGAGTTGGGTCACACGATCGCTGTTTCCGGAACACATGTTGATTCCTACAGAGTAAATTCTGGGTTTCCAGAAATGACATGATACGCGAGCAAAAAACATGGTCTAAAATTCTGCAACAGATCGACGTCAGAGATATAGGCCTATAGTTTTTCGCATCTGAAGACTGGGACTACCTGTGCTCTTTTGCAATCATTTGGAACCTTCCGTTCCTCTAGAGACTTGCGGTACACGGCTGGCAGAAGGGGGGCAAGTTCTTTCGCGTACTCTGTGTCGAATCGAATTGGTATCCCGTCAGGTCCAGTGGACTTTCCTCTGTTGAGTGATTCCAGTTGCTTTTCTATTCCTTGGACACTTATTTCGATGTCAGCCATTTTTTCGTTTGTGCGAGGATTTAGAGAAGAAACTGCAGTGCGCTCTTCCTCTGTGAAACAGCTTTGGAGAAAGGTGTTTAGTATTTCAGCTTTACGCGTGTCATCCTCTGTTTCAATGCCATCATCATCCCGGAGTGTCTGGATATGTTGTTTCGATCCACTTACTGATTTAACGTAAGACCAGAACTTCCTAGGATTTTCTGTCAAGTCGGTACATAGAATTTTACGTTCGAATTCACTGAACGCTTCACGCATAGTCATCCTTACGCTAACTTTGACATCGTTTAGCTTCTGTTTGTCTGAGAGGTTTTGGCTGCATTTAAGTTTGCCGTGAAGCTTTCTTTGCTTTCGCAGTAGTTTACTAACTTTGTTGTTGAACCACGGTGGGTTTTTCCC
Organism: Schistocerca cancellata; assembly: GCF_023864275.1. Classification (NCBI taxonomy): domain Eukaryota; kingdom Metazoa; phylum Arthropoda; class Insecta; order Orthoptera; family Acrididae; genus Schistocerca; species Schistocerca cancellata. The sequence continues at coordinate 1,200,491,562 of NC_064626.1, forward strand.
GTCCCTCACAGTTTTACTCGGCACGTACCTGTCTAAAACGCGTTTTACGATTGCCTTGAACTTTTCCCATAAACACTCGACATTGTCGGTGTCGGAACAGTTTGTTGCTTGGTCTGCTCTCAACGAAACAATACCCACACGATACATGTTAAGAAGACAGTTTTAAAAATTTAGAGGTGATGGATTAAAACAGGGAAACACCACGAGAAACGCATGCTAGAACATAAATGCAGATGGTAGCCAATTCTGCAGGTTGCGCTGTAGTATTTGACCATGAATGGCACCTGTACAGTGTCTTCAATGTTTGGCAATCGTCAGACGTGGTCAGAATAGTATACTGTGTAGTAGTGAGAACGTCTTACCTAAATGACTTCTCACTTGGGAAAATTATTGGTGCTCCTGGAACCAAGGTAGTCGAAGTGTTTGGCATTTCAAGAGGCACCATATCGCTGATTTATACCTCATATGGGTAAAGCGAAAAAGCACCATTCTATAAGTGACAACTAGGACGAAAGTCCCTTTACGACGAACCTGCACCTACCTGTGAACAATGCCTCAGCATATGATCAGTAGGGAAGCCGAGCGAAACCTAATGTACTTCGACGTGAACCAGGCTACAATTAAAGTCACTAATCTACGTTTCGGGAGAAAGTTTTCACACGAAATGAAAGGTTGGAAATTTTGTCATTAATTAATATATTTTGAAACTTAGGTGAACAAGTATCACTGCCAAGCCCGTGCTAGCCTTAACACAGTCACTCACAATCCCTTTCACTCACGTTAGCAAGTTTATGGTGTTGCATTTCCCGAAAACGTAATAGCTGCAAAAATACAGATTGTTTTTGATTGAGAATGCTGGCCAAGTATTAAGTCTGTCGGTACCTAGTGCAGTCACAGTCTTTTAACAACCGACCAGCTCAGTACACCACGCGGAATTTATGTATTTTCTCGTCACAAAATACACTTAAAAATTCCGAAATTTCTACACGCCCATCGGAATAATTATGCCGTCACTTTCCAACACTTTTGGGGTATGAAACACTGATAGATCCGGCAACTTATCATTACCATCGGAAATACTACTACAACACACGTCCGAACTGTTTCACGGCTAGACTACGACTCCTTTCTAGAGTACTCTAAGTCTTCTCTACCAGCAGAGAAAGGCGCGCGAAGAATATTGCTTTACCATTGGTCAGTTTACTCAACAGCCAATAGCAAAACAACATTCTCCCGCGTCAGTGCGCACTTTTCATCAATAACCAATCGGAAAATAGTGAAAATAGTGAACCTAACGACTGCACTTTTTACCAACGTAATTATCTAATATGCTGAAGTTTTGTTATTTATACCTGAATTAACTTCCCCTTTACCATATACTTACTTTACAAATCCATTCTACGAAAATCCCCTTTTTTTGTGTGGGAACTTCTTCGAAATGTTCCCACACTAAATCCCACTACATAACTCGTTAAACAATTATCTTCATATTAACCTCAAACCACACTCACGCATCATTCATACTGCTAAAACACATTTATAACATTTTACATACACAAAAAGACATGATAACACTTTATGAAAATAGTAGAACGGTTTATGAAAAACATTTTATTACTTTAGTGCACTCTAGTGGGCACAATCGTAACTAAATCACAGTCCCCTATCCAATACTGTCCTCTATCGGCTGATACATAAACTACGTGCGCGTCCAGTCTCGCGTCACCATCTGTCACTATCCAGCTTTGAGACACATCTCCCATTTAACCATCTCCAAGGCAGGATCGGTATACGGCGCTACGCCTCAGACTGAGACGAAAAACAAGAGGACGACAGCTGAAAAAGTCGCTCAGTGTCGCACCTGCGAACCCAGTCAGCAACAAAACAGTACGAAGTGAGCTCAATAAGCATGGAATCTCAGGGCTAGCTGGAATTCCAAAACCACTCATGAGTGATGCAAATGTCCGTAACAGGTGCCGAAACCACAAAACCCGCGCTATAGAGCAATGGAAGAATGTCATTTGGACGGATGTCTTGCTTCACACTGTTCCCTACTTCTGACCAAATTACCATCTCAAGAATGAAACATGGTGGGGGTTCGGCGATGATGTGGGAAGCCATATCGTGGTATTCCATGAGCGTCATGATTACTTGGCAAGTCACATTACTGCCAAGTATTACATGGGCTGATCACGTCCATGATAGAACGCTAGTTTCACAATGGTGACGATGTGTTCTAAGACGGCAGAGACCCTGTTCACACGGCTTGCACCGTCCAGAACTGATTTAGTGAGCACAAAGATACACTACTGGCCATTAAAACTGCTACACCAAGAAATAATGCAGACGATAAACGGGTATTCATTGGAAAAATATATTATACTAGAACTGACATGTGATTACATTTTCACGCAATTTGGATGCATAGATCCTGAGACATCAGTACCCAGAACAACCACCTCTGGCCGTAATAACGGCCTTGATACGCCTGGGCATTGAGTCAAACAGAGCTTGGATGGCGTTGGATGCCCATGCAGCTTCAACACGATACCACAATTCATCAAGAGTAGTGACTGGCGTATTGTGACGAGCCAGTTGCTCGGCCACCATTGACCAGACGTTTTCAATTGGTGAGAGATCTGGAGAACGTGATGGCCATGGCAGCAGCCAACATTTTCTGTACCCCGAAAGGCCCGTACAGGACCTGCAACATGCGGTCGCGCATTATCCTGCTGAAATGTACGGTTTAGCAGGGATCGAATGAAGGGTAGAGCCACGGGTCATAACACATCTGAAATGTAACGTCCACTGTTCAAAGTGCCATCAATGCGAACAAGAGGTGACCGAGACGTGTAACATATGGCACCCCATAACATCACGCCAGGTGATACGCCAGTATGGCGATGACGAATACATGCTACCAACGCGCGTTCACCGCGATGTCGCCAAACACGGATGCGACCATCATGATGCTGTAAACAGAACCTAGATTAATCCGAAAAAATGACGTTTTGCCATTCGTGAGCCCAGGTTCGTCGTTGAGTACACCATCGCAGGCGCTCTTGTTTGTGATGCAGCGTCAAGGGTAACTGCAGCCATGGTCTCCGAGCTGATAGTCCATGCTACTGCACAGGTCATCGAACTGTTCGTGCAGATAGTTGTTGTCTTGCAAACGTCCCCATCTGTTGACTCAGGAATCGCGATGTGGCTGCACGATCCGTTACAGCCATGCGGATAGGATGCCTGTCATGTCGACTGCTAATGATACGAAGCCGTTATGATCCAGCACGGCGTTCCGTATTACCCTCCTGAACCCACCGATTCCATATTCTGCTAACAGTCATTGGATCTCGACCAACGTGAGCAGAAATGTCGACAGGAGGCATCACAACAACGTTTCACCATGCAACGCTGGTTAACTGCTGTTTGTGTATGAGAAATCGGTTGAAAACTCTTCTCATGTCAGCACGTTGTAGGTGTCGCCACCGACGCCAAACTTATGTGAATGCTCTGAAAAGCCAATCATTTGCATATCACAGCATCTTCTTCCTGTTGGATAAATTTCGCGTCTGTAGCACGTCATCTTCGTGGTGTAGCAATTTTAATGGTCAGTAGTGTAAATTGTTGCGTATCTCCTGGTCATCACAGTCACTAGACATCAATATAATTGTGTCGTTGCGGTCTAATTCGTCTTCCGTCTTCGTTACCTGAAGGAGGTACTATTTTGCAGGAAGTATGGTATAAGATTTCCCTGAAAACCATAAGAGACCTATATTTATCCATTTCGAGACGACTGGAACCTGTTTTAAATGCCAACGGTTTGCCTACACCAGTTAGGCATAGTAATGTGTCTGAGGTGTTTTTGTCATTGACTGTATTTTGATTTTCATAGGTGTGTGTCAGAGGACATTAATACCTTATATTTCTATACAGGAATTCCTATTTATTTTTACCATCCCAAATAACAACTGGAGACCCATGGAAAATACATGTCCGACATTACTGTTCTGCTAACTTACATTCTCTACAGACGATTAGCATTTATACTTTCCCTTGTTTGGTGTACATTGTAGTTATAAAAACTTTCAATCGACCCCGATTGACTGAACGGCTGGTGTGCATTCTTCTTATGTTTCCATTTGTTTATCAACTGCAGCAAGTGGACGAGTTATGTTTACTTTGTACGTTCACTGCAGGGTAGTATAGGAGGGTGAAAGTCAGTTGTGTGCTACAGCTTTAATAACATCTACATCTACATCTACATCCATACTCCCCAAGCCACCTGACGGTGTGTGGCGGAGGGTACCTTGAGTACCTCTATCGGTTCTCCCTTCTATTCCAGTCTCGTATTGCTCGTGGAAAGAAGGATTGTCGGTATGCCTCTGTGTGGGCTCTAATCTCTCTGATTTTATCATCATGGTCTCTTCGCGAGATATACGTAGGAGGGAGCAATATACTGCTTGACTCTTCGGTGAAGGTATATTCTCGAAACTTCAACAAAAGCCCGTACCGAGCTACTGAGCGTCTCTCCTGCAGAGTCTCCCACTGGAGTTTATATATCATTTCCGTAACGCTTTCGCGATTACTAAATGTTTTTGAACAGATCTTTTTGTTTTGCGTCTGGCCGAAAGTTATTTGAGGTGTTCAAGATAAAAGGGACATAAACAGGGCGGTTCAGCTAAGCTTTTCAATTCGATATACTCTGAAAAATATTTAACATACCATAATGCTGTTCTTGCATAGAATTGTGAAAAAGTGCTCACTAAATCAGATATCATGTCTTTCAACCAAATCTACATGTACTATCATGCGCAAAAGTATCTAAACGACCTGAATCGTGATCCGTCTGACTTGCATGAAACCAACATAACGTAGCTGTCTAGCGGGTCCTCTAATCGCTTTGCGGTACAGTCGTTCGACTATTCAAAATGGATACCACGAGAGTCCGCTAGACAACACTGTTCTTTAAGGCAATCAGTGCGATGTAATATTACACCATGATACTGCAAAAACTAGAAAAACACGTAATTAGAGATGAACAGTCTCTAACGCTTGTACAGGTTACAATGACCTTCAAAAGCATTACCATCTCATTACAACTAAAACAACTAACTATGGCACATAAACTATGTAGCAATACTTAAACAAAGTAAATGTTTGCATGAACAAGATATTCTGACACAATGTCTGGACTAATAAAGGTCTATGACAGTTCGAAGTATTTTTCCTTTGTATACGATTTTCCCGCATCTGCTAAATGTCCCTGTGACGACTGGTTTTAGGCTCTATAGAAACCGCAATATTAATGGAGTATAATCAGTAACGTCACTGTACTAATTATTCATGAAGAATTATTTGCCCACATGAAATTTCCTGGCAGATTAAAACTGTGTGGCGGACCGAGACTCGAACTCGGGACCTTTGCCTTTCGCGGGCAAGTGCTCTACCAACTGAGCTACCGAAGCACGACTCACGCCCGGCACTCACAGCTTTACTTCTGCCAGTACCTCGTCTCCTACCTTCCAAACTTTACAGAAGCTCTCCTGCGGACCTTGCAGAACTAGCACTCCTGAAAGAAAGGATATTGCGGAGACATGGCTTAGCCACAGCCTGGGGGATGTTTCCAGAGTGAGATTTTCACTCTGCAGCGGAGTGTGCGCTGATATGAAACTTCCTGGCAGATTAAGTCGTGCTTCGGTAGCTCAGTTGGTAGAGCACTTGCCCGCGAAAGGCAAAGGTCCCGAGTTCGAGTCTTGGTCCGGCACACAGTTTTAATCTGCCAGGAAGTTTCATATCAGCGCACACTCCGCTGCAGAGTGAAAATGTCATTCTATTTGCCCACATGTTTGAACTATAAATGACATGACGAAATTTTTTATTCTGCATCTGGACAGAAACCCAGCAGACGTAGCCACAACTAACTAAAATACACTTTCGCACCTGCCCGGGACTTGATCAAGGCAACGATCATCATTGCTGACTAACCGTAAAGAGACGTCAAATATAAATGTTTTCACCAGTATTATATAACACATCTGAACTTGAAACGAAATGACGAAATTATTTCTACTACATCAAAAAAATTATCGCCCTGTTAACTAACCACGAAAGACTTTTAATATACTTTCCTTCATAAGTAACCAAGTATGCATGTGCTGAAAATTGGAATGCTATGATATGCTACCCAGCACGTTATCGGAGTATTAACTAAGTAAAATCAGATTTTGGAAAACGAATTTATTTACCAGCAGCGAGCTGTATCAACATGAGATGAGGGTACAATTTGTTTTGTTTGCCCGGGAGTCGAAACCGGCGCGTACTGACGCCGTTTCCCATCCATAGTCGTTACGTATCAACTGTTTACTCACCAGTAGTGAGGTCCGCCCCCGGCAGCTGAGTGGTCAGCGCGACGGATTGTCAGTCTGCTTTCGGCTGCGGTGGGGCGAGGACGTCCGCTGCGCCCCGCCGTGCGCGACCGTGAGCGCTTGCTTGTGTTTACCTTCCCGCGGGGCGAATTGTATTTGTTCCAAGTTCAGTGCGACTGTGGCGCACACATGGTGCCACGATACGATCAAAATTACTTTCCAACCAGATCACGCGCGTCCTCGAGCCTATGAAATAGAACAGTTCATACGTAGATCGGGCGACTCTCGTCGGAATACATTTTTCTATAACGGCGAGAGTGTTTTATGTCAAAATGACCAGTGCAGAGGTCTGCGCGACAGTGGTGTCTAAATACTCGCTCAGACTGAAACATTCTGACGGGCATATCGGTGCAGTGACGGTGGATCATGCAGGCATGGGGCTAAGGACTGTAAAGGTTTTTGAGCTCCCCTTCGAGGTCCCAGGGGAAGTTGCCAATGACGCCTTCCGACCATATGGCAATGTTATCAGCCACGTTGCAGAAAAGTGGCAAACTTTCTCGACGTATAAGGTCTACAATGGTGTGCACCATATTAAACTTGAGCTCAAGAAACATTTGCCGTCCTATTTGAACATCGGTGGCTGTCGTGCAATCATCAGGTACGACGGTCAACCGCGTACCTGTTCCGGATGTGGGCAGGAAGGCCATGTTTGATCGAGCTGCTTACAACGTAGAATTACGCAGACACCAGTGGGAGACTCCGTTTCCCCGACGGGGATGACAATCCTGCCCCTCACGTACGCTCAGACGACGATGCGCACCGTAGATGAGGACGAAACGGGCGATCAGACACATCCATCGACGTCAGAAGTACCAAGGGAGGAAGAGGAAGGACCCCCGATGCCCACCCATATGTCGCCCCCTCCACAGCAACAACAGCAGCAACAGTCCCACGGAATCCAGACGCAACATAACATTCAGAACGCGATGGAGGTGGACGCGAACATTGTCCCGACCGCGGCTTTCCTAGCGGAAGGTGATACGACGCTGGATTGCCTCCCACATTCGGATACGGATGTCCACGTTCGAAAGCAACGTTCGCCTCGACGAGCAAGCGACGTTGGCCGACCCCTTCTGACGATTGCCTCCCACACACGGCCGGTCAAGAAGGCGACATCTCATCAGACGGCATGGATGCTGCGCCTGCTGAGGATCTAAGTGGCGTAGACGGTTCACTTGCCCATACTACGAGTGCCCGGTTACTTCTTGCACCACAGATGCAGCAGGTCGCGTCGATGGATGGTGCTCCGTCTACCTCTACCAAAGACGACGAGCTTGAGAGAGATTTAGATGCCGATTAGCTACACAGCAACGTACTGCACCCACTGTGGTCGGACGATGTTGAGGAACTTCCTGGAGAGGGCACGGATGACAGGGGAGGGGGTGGCATTGGGGATGCCAGTCCTAGCGTGAAAGACGGGTTTGGTGGGTCCCGCATCTCTTGCGGTTATCTTTGATTGCCATGGCCTCTACCCTAGGTGAAGAGGCTAGTCAGCACACCTTTCGCCTTGCCACAATCAATATCAACGCGGTAAGGGCACCACAAAAACTGACAATGCTACTACGCATGCGGACATCGACGTGGCCCTCTTACGGGAAGTATGTGTCGCTAGTTTCCCTCACTTCTACGGATATACGGCCCACATCTCCCACGCCTCTTCTACCGATTGTGGTGTGGCTGTCCTGCTACGGAACGGCTTGGCAGCTACGGACGTACTGTACTTACCGAGTGCAAGAGCCATGGCAGTAACTGTCAACGGTGTACGACTCATCAATGTATATGCCCCTTCAGGATCAGGGAGACGGAGAGATCGGGCCCGCTTTTTTTCGGAAGATATTACGCCTCTATTTATGGGCCACATAGACGGTATGGTGATCGGAGGAGATTTTAACTGTACATTATCTCCGTCTGATCAGCAGCCACACCACGTCCCGTGTGCGGAATTGGAAATGCTAGTTCGTGACCTCCACCTGATCGACACGTGGCGCCACATCCATTGCCCAGCTCCTGGTTACATCCATTATACAAGTCATTCATCAAGTCGGTTAGGTAGGATTTATGTCACAAGCACACTTTCGACGGCGACGAGAGGAGCAGAACTGTGGCCCACTGCATTCACCGACCACACAGCCTATATTTGCACCATTGCCCTCCAACCTGCTCGTGTGTGGCGCAGTAGGCCCCCCTGGAAACTGAACGTCGCCCATCTGGACGAGCCAGCATGTAAAAGTGCTATCGAAGAGTCGTGGAACGTGTCCTTACAGCGTCGTGGTCGTTATCGATCTTCCCTCAGTTGGTGGATTGAATGTGCGAAGCCTCCTCTTAGGCGCACCTTCATGGCTTATGACCAGGAAGCGGCGGCATGGAGGAGAAGCACGGAAAACTTTTATTACACCGTCCTACGGGAATGTCTTGCTATGGGGCCCTCACCTGACAGCCAGATCACAGTCAATCGCGCGAAAGCGCAGCTCGTCTCCTTAGCACGCCATCATTTACAGGGCGCTGTTATACGGTCGCGTGTTCCAGACATGATACAATCAGAAAGGCCATCTATGCACCACGTGCTCCTAGAACGCAGGAGGCGCCTTAGGGCACTGGTAACCGACATGATAACGGACGACGGTCGACACGTGGTAGAACAAGCAGATATAGCAGAAGCCTTCTATGGGCATTACACTCAACTTTATTCAGCAGTGCTCCCTGTTATGGCGACGATAGACACCGTTTCAGCACATGTCCACGGTACAGTTCCACCAGACATGGTACCGACTTTACTGGGAGAAGTGACAGAAGAGGAAGTGCTCGAAGCCATTGGTAAAGGAATCGACGGATTACCATTAGAGTTCTATCGAGCATTTAAACAACTTTTGGTACCGTGTTGAGTTGAAATTTGTCCGGAATTGATGTCCCCGGGTATACCGTTACCTGCACCGTTCTTGGAACGACATGTCCCCATCCATAAGCCGAAGAGACGGAATCATGTCCGCGATTATCGCCCCTTAACGCTATTGAACAGCGACTTCAAGATCTTTTCGAGGCTGCTATCAGAACGTATTCGCGGCACGCTATTGCACGTCCTGTCCAGCCATCAGACGTCCTTGGGCGGACCCAACAACATCAGAACTGCGTTATGTCGTTATAGAGATCTCATCTCCCTTGCACGGGTGAGACATTTGCCGGAAGCCCTGGCGTCTATCGACTTTAGCCCGACTTTTGACCGTGTGGGCCACACTTCCCTCACGGCCGTTCTGCGGCGCATGGAATACCCTGACCCCTTTATCACAGTGTTGACACGCCTTCTGGATGGATATCAGCAGATGGTTGTGGCGTTTTGTGGGTACTGGACAGTCCGCTTGCTAGTTCCCCAGTCCATTCAGCGATTTGTATAAAACAATGATTTCAAGTGAATGGAGACATCGATCTCCTGGACTGGCCTCCAAAAGGTGCTGATCTCAATCCTGTAGAGCACGTATGGGCAGAGATGGAGAAAATTATTAGGTGTAGAAGACCTACACCAACAACCAAGGCGTCACTGTCCGGAGCAGCTCATGATTCATGGAAAGAGCTGTCGCAGAATAACAGATTCATCCGGAAACTTGTTGCCTCTGTTCCCCGTCGGCTAAATGCTGTAGAGGAGGATGGAAACTGGACACGATACTGAATCCGTTATGTCATTAGGGAGGAAATTTTATAACAAAAGAACGTTTTATTTACCGTTCGATTACTCATATTGAGCATTTACAAAAGGAAAATGTGATTGCCTTAAACTTTATTCAAATGAAGGTGTAATATAACTAAATCGGAAACGATTGGTCATCACCAGCTAAGACATTTAACTGAAAGAAGAAGACCATAATATACACGTAATTCAATTTGTGTATCTCACTCTTTTTCAGTCATTCAAAGGACTATTGATTTTAAATTATTTTGTGATCATTGATCAAGAAGATTAAGACGACTATGGGAACAATATTTTTTTTCTCGTGGCAAATGCCGTCAATTCCGATGAGGTCATCAAAGCGAAAGAATTAATTTTGTTTGATGTCAATGAGAAGGCATATTGCTTTGAGTTATTTGTGCAGGCAGGACTCCAGTACCGACGGGAGCATAAAAGAGAGTTTATTTTTATTTAATACTGAGTGAAAAACACAGTACCGAAAGCGAGTAATCAGAAAAGTGCTTATATAGCGTATCTGGACGTATCAGGGGTCCCATATCACTCCAACTGCACACGCCCATACCATTACAGACCCTCCACCAGCTTGAACAGTCGGTTGCTGACATGCAGAGTCCTTGGATTCATGAGGTTGTCTCCGTACCCAAACACGCCCATCCGCTCGATACAATTTGAAACGAGACTCTTCCGACCAGGCAACATGTTTCCAGTCATCAACAGTTCAATGTCTGTGTTGACGGGCCCAGGTGAGGCGTAAAGCTTTGTGTCGTGCAGTCATCAGGGGTATACGAGTGGGCCTTTGGCTGCGAAAGCCCAAATCGGTGATGTTTCGTTGAATGGTTTGCACGCTGACACTTGTTGATACCCCAGATTTGAAATCTGCAGCAATTTGCGGAAGCGCTGCACCTCCGCCACGTAGAACGATTCTCTTCAGTCTTAGTCGGTGGCGTCCTTGCAGGATCTTTTCCCGGCCACATTGACGTCGGAGATTTGTTGTTTTACCAGATTCCTGATATCCGTGGTACACTCGTGAAATAGTCGTCCTTTAAAATCACCACTTCATCGCTGTCTTTAGATGCTGTGTCCCATCGCTCGTGCGCCGACTATAACACCAATTTCAAATGGTTCTGAGCACTATGGGAGTCAACTTCTGAGGTCATCAGTCCCCTAGAACTAGAACTACTTAAACCTAAGTAACATAAGGACATCACACACATCCATGCCCGAGGCAGGATTCGAACCTGCGACCGTAGTTGTCGCGCGGTTCCAGATTGTAGCGCCTAGAACCGCTCTGTATCTGAATACGTATGCCTACACCGGTTTCTTTGTCGCTTCAGTGTAGATCACAAACAAAACAAACTTTCAGTGTTATTTAATTATTTTTGGCACGCTGAAGACACAATACAATTTTTATCTGGTAGAAACTGTCGCCGTAACGACAGACGCAGACAACTTCACAGAGTTTAGTACTCAATTTTCTACGTAATCATAAAAACCTGTCACACAAATATGTCGATCGAAATACTGTAGCAATTTTGCAACTTCATTATGGAGACTTGGAAAATCTACCTGATGAAAGTAATGGTGACGTCCTGGACGGTTTTGAAGGCAGACAGATTCGTTGTCATTAAAACTAAATTTTACCTTGCAGACCAATCGGTTACTTATAAACATGCACAGGGGCGCTTTCAGCTGAACCGATAAATGGTCTCGAAAACTGCTTGAAAACATGTAAGACTGACAGTAGCCTCAAAACCTTTATAAAACTATTGTACTTCTCCCAAGGCCACAATGAATTCTTGAAAGCTGTAGTTTTCTTTAACGGCAGTGAGCTTAGGAAACTGGACTGTCTTTGACAGAATGTGTCCCTTCCATAACGCGATTTTCTTTTCAAATACATCTCCACCAAATAAGAAAGAAATTACCTTGCAATATTTTACTGTGGGCAGTGTGCAGTCTAGGCCACCTGAAATGCGCCGGCCGTTGTGGCCGGGCGGTTCTAGGCGCTTCAGTCTGGAACCGCGTGACCGCTACTGTCGCAAGTTCGAATCCTGCCTCGGGCATGGATGTGTGTGATGTCCTTAGGTTAGTTAGGTTTAAGTAGTTCTAAGTTCTAGGGGAATGATGACCTCAGATGTTAAGTCCCATAGTGCTCGGAGCCATTTTAATTTGAACCACCTGAAATGCGAATTCTACGATCCATCCCTGGTGTTATAATTGCGGGTGCTGTACGCCTTTTTCCTTCAGAAATTCGACAATAGCGAGTTTTAAATCTAAAATTTTTTCCAGGTGTGCCCTTTTACGTAACCAACCTACTTTGCAGTAATATGTGAAGTCTCCATACTCTTCGTTCAGTTCCATTGCAAAATGCTGCAACTGCTCGTACCACCAGTTTCTTCAGGTGCTCCACGCCTGCAAATTTACCACAAAGTGTGCCTTGATGTACGGAACAATGAATTCTGTGTGTCGATTTTTGTAATTTTTTGCTTTTACGTTGTCAATTAAATCTTTAAATCTTTCTGCATGGTACTGTAATGTCGTTTCATAGCAAATACGTACTACCCGTCACTTATGAGAATTCAGAATTGTTGTTCCTCTCTTCTATAATTCCCATTTATTTTGAAGTATTGTGACGATGGATAGATCGCCAGACTGCCTCTTTTTGTGCCAACAGCAACTGGACCTGTGAACGTCATTCATACCACGAGCAAACAGCGAAAGGCAAACAGCGCTGACGCCACGATTCTGACGAACTCGGAAAGTTGCGCCGACTGACAAATGCAGCACCTCAATGCTAAATGAAATGTCGTGCTGTCTCGTAGAAGGACCGAGTAAAGCCGAGTGACAGGCCGAGCCTAAGACCGCTCGTGGGCCACACACGCCGCACACGTGAAGTTTGGAACGTCGTGGACGGCCCTGGGCTGGAGGAATATGTGAATGGTTTTCTGAACACCCCCCCCCCCCCCCCACCGCTATTACATGCCGACTGGTCTGCAAAATCACCAGACTGGAACCTCATAGAAAATTGCGTGATCAAATTCTCAGCGAGGAGTACCTTAACCCGCACAACCTTGTGGTCTGGAACGCTCAGATGTAAAATTTGAAATTTTACCCGGCGAATCAACTGTTCAAAAAGATTTAGGGCTTGCAGCCGGTCGTCGTAAACTTCATTGCATGATGTTTCGGCTGGACAACTGCCAGCCATCTTCAGGTGAGTCGAACGAGGACTGACTAAGACGTTCTCTGCTGCGTCTTACATAGTGCGCTGATAGTACTGCCGCGCATGCGTTGCAGTCGCGGAGACAGAAGGGCCACACAGCCCAGCGACAGCGCCCTCGCTGGTGCAATACTCAGCTGCCGTCGGTATTGTCGCTGGCCGCAGTTATCGAAGTCTTCTGGCGTCTTCGTCTCGAGCACATTTTGGAGATAACGGGATTCCATGCGCTATTTAATTGGTAACCACTGTCACGGTTCATCAGATTTCCCGAAATGCGTATTTCAACGGATTCTTTTATAATGGCGTCGCAAAAAGTTGTTGTTGTGCCCAAAATCTAAGTTTTGTCGTACTCCATTGAATGTCCGTTAGAAATACAATATTCCGCAACTGCAGACTTACTGGGCTGCAGTAGGCGAGTGCAACGTTGATGTTCTGTACAACGCTCTTCCACTGTACGCGTTGTCTGTCCTATATAGGCCATACCACATTGAAACGGTATTTTGTAAATTCCCGCTTCTGCAGTAACAAATCATCCTTCACCGATCCCAGCAAATCCGAAATTTTCGAAGGCGGACAAAAAACCACTTTCACATGAAAATTATTAAGAATCCTCTCTATCTTGAAGGAGATATTTCCAACGAATAGAAAAAAAAGCTAGGGACTTTGTAACACCATAGCTCTAATGCTGTACTCATTTATTGTTTTTCTTTTCATTTAATGTTACGTCACTGAGCTTCTGTAAATGTGTGTGATTGAATCGATAACATAAAATCGTATACTGCTTTCTTTATATAAACTTTGATGTCATGTTTTGGTTCAATGCAAAGTAGTGTATCTGCAATTTATATTCTTTGTCCCATTTGGAGGAAACAAAACTTACTGTATATGATTGTAATTTTGTGTGAATAATTTTTTGTAGAGATGTGAATATGTGTAAATGTTTTGTTTTATTTAATGTATTTGGTTGCTGTTATGTAAATTGCTGATCCTCACTTAGGGCTCTTTGTTATTCTGTATGTAAAAGGTGTAGTGGTTCCCCTCGGGAATGGAACTGTGTAGCGCGCGCAAATTGTGGTTGGCATAGGTGGAAAAGGTGGAACTGATAGTCAGTCGGAGACGAGCTACGAGTCGGGGACGAGCTACGAGTCCGTGCACTGCCATGTAAAAGATGCATATTGTGCTGATTCCGAGAGAGGCTTTTCCTGCTTCTTTCCAAGGCCTCGGATGAATGGATAAATAGCTGGAACTATTCTGGAGTTTGTATCTATCGTCGCCACCAAGAAATGACAGAGTCCAGCAATTCTGCCTACAATTCCACCTAACAACATGCAGTTGCCACCACATTGCGCAATCATTGCAACGTAATACTACAATGATGTACAGTGAAGGATCAGCTTAATGGACGTGCTAATGTGCTGAAATATAAGGTAATTTGTATCTGAATTTATGTACCTACCTTGATTTTTCTCCTCATCATAACACCGATCAGGTTCCTCTCCGTTTGAGCTAAAGTGATATCCGAGTGTCCTTACTAAAAGAAATTAAAGCCTAGAGTTTTGCTAATTAATGCCTCTTGAACTTAGTAAAAAGAAAGTTAAAGTTAATGTGGCAATAGAGTGAGTTAAAGTAAACGTTATTTGCTCAAAATAATTTTCCTATTAAAACTGCTATTTAAAGTGCTGTTGCTAACTTCAATATTAAAAGTTCTTAAGACTGAGGCTTATAAGGCAAATGATCACATTATTGTCTGTAGTAAATTCTAAAAGGTGAGTCAGTTTCTTGCAATTTGGTCAGTATTGTGTTTCGCTGTGGTAAAAGTGAGAAAGCTGCAGTTGTGAAACATTATATATTCATGTGTGCTAAGTGTTTGTGTATCTTGTGTATTAGAAGTACATGTTAATAGTAATGTTATAAAGACCATTCACTTTATGTAAGCCTGAAAGTAATAGGGTGTTTCGGTATCTCTTATAATTTTGCAAATAGTTTGTGCTGCTCCAGTTGTTAGCTTCAATCTTAAAACATATGTGTGTCAGAGTTCATTGCACTCGCGTGTGGCTAAGTCTAGGTTGTGTTTGTCCGTTATAGTTACTTATACCTACTTTCTTAAACGAGAACGTTAATCTTTCTCTTGCCTAATTAGGCTGGCAACCGTTTCCCTTATTCTATAAACAGTATAGCTAGCCAAAATTTTGTTTGTTACTATTCAAATATTTACG
Organism: Schistocerca cancellata; assembly: GCF_023864275.1. Taxonomy (NCBI): domain Eukaryota; kingdom Metazoa; phylum Arthropoda; class Insecta; order Orthoptera; family Acrididae; genus Schistocerca; species Schistocerca cancellata. The sequence continues at coordinate 1,200,507,096 of NC_064626.1, forward strand.
TAATTCTGACTTTCATTTCCGATAAGCCACCTCCGTTAGGAACAACACGGTCATCTTGACAAAATTCCTCTCAGAGGGTAACACTGTTCTGTTGCTTTATACCATTATTAATCCAATAAAATAATTCTGTTTTACAAATTGCCTTCAGTTTTGTGGTTGTGGTATAACAGTAGCAGAAAGGAGTGTTATAACTTGGCTGGCGAGTTCTCTTCTTTATCCACTTCCTGGTTCCTGGCTCTAGTTGAGAAGGCCCTGTTAATTTACCGGGTCGAGTACCCATTGTCTCTTAACACCGTCCTCAAATGTACAAGTTCCTTAGGCAAATTCTCTGCATCCGACACCGTATGTGCCCTGTGCACAAGGGTTTTAAGTACACTCATGGTCTGGGATGGGTGATGGCAACTTGAAGAATGCAAATACAAATCAGTGGGCTTACGATAGACAGAATGTCCCACTGTTCCGTCACTCTTTCGTTGAACCAAAACATCCAGGAATGGAAGGCAGCCATAGTAAATCGAATATTCTAATGGATGGGGTTAAGATGATGAAAAAACTACATTAACTTTTCTTCTCCATGGGGCCACACTATGAAAGTATCATCGACGTATCTCCAAAAAACAGTTGGTTTACAAACCGCTGATTCAAGTGCTCTCTCCTCAAAATCCTGCATAAAAAGGTTAGCCACCAGAGGAGACAAAGGGCTGCCCATGGCGACACCGTCAGACTGTTCAAAAAATTCGCTCAGACTCTAAATGTAGGACACTGTGTACCTCGTATACGTATGTATCTGATTAATGGTGTAACTGTATTTATGGCTGTAATACCCAAACCTGGTTCTTGTAAACTGATCTGCTGTTCTGTTCTAGATGCTGCTTATAGATCTGCAAAGATATTCAATTCTCTACCCACAGCGTTTGAAACAATTCTTGCAGGACAATGAAAAGATCATTTTATTGTTATTTCAGATATGTAGTCGTTAGTATGAATCGAACTGGGTCTGTCCCAAATGTGTATCAGCAGCTATTTAACATTTAATATTATGTTCCCAGTAGGACTTTTATCGCGTGCTACCTCTGTGTATCCTGTGTTACATATTCGTCTTGTGTACTCGTTTCAGTATCCCTGATGTTATTCAATCTGTATATTGAGCAAGCAGTAAAGGAAACAAAAGACAAATTTGGAGTAGGAATTAAAAAATGGAGAACAAATAAAAACTTTGAGGTTCGCCGATGACATTGTAATTCTGTCAGAGATAGCAAAGGACCTGGAAGAGCAGCTGAACGGAATGAACAGTGTCTTGAAAGAAGGATATAAGATGAACATCAACAAAAACAAAACGAGGATACTTCACGAGGATACTTCAGCCATGTTTAAAATCTTGAAAAACGAGGATACTCGAATGTAGTCGAATTAAATCAAGTGATGCTGAGGGTATTAGATTAGGAAGTGAGACACTTAAAGTAGTAAAGGAGTTTTCCTATTTGGGGAGCAAAATTACTCACGATGGTCGAAGTAGAGAGGATATAAAATGTAGACTGGCAATGGCAAGGAAAGCATTTCTGAAGAAGAGAAATTTGTTAACATCGAGTATAGATTTAAGTGTCAGAAAGTCGTTTCTGAAAGTATTTGTATGGAGTGTAGCCATGTATGGAAGTGAAACATGGACGATAAATAGTTTGGAAAAGAAGAGAATAGAAGCTTTTGAAATGCGGTGCTACAGAAGAATGCTGAAGATTGGATGGTTAGATCACATAACTAATGATGAGATATTGAATAGAACTGGGGAGAATAGAAATTTGTGGCACAACTTGACTAGAATAAGGGATCGGTTGGTAGAACATATTCTGAGGCATCACTAATTTAGTATTGGAGGGCAGCGTGGAGGGTAAAAATTGTAGAGGGAGACCAAGAGATGAATACACTAAGCAGATTCAGAAGAATGTAGGTTGCAGTAGGTACTGGGAGATGAAGCTTGCACAGGATAGAGTAGCATGGAGAGCTGCATCAAATCAGTCTCCGGACTGAAGACCACAACAACAACAACAACTCGTTTCAGTACATTGCGGTAGCAGAATTTGTTTTACTCTCGTTCAACCGGCGTGAATCACGCAGTTCATGAAAGAAAATAGAGTAGTCCTGCATTTCAAACTGTGTTCTTGAGGGCAGGGAGGGAGAGCCATAGCTTGTTTGCATGAAAAAAAGGGAAAAATGATTGTGAATTGATATTATTGGTCCCTCACAACGAGACGTCATTGGAAGTTGTCCCGGCGGGCGTTTTGCTTCAAAACAAAGGCCTAGCTGCTACCTTGGGCTAGCAAAATTTGACTGGCGCACGTATTCTCCTCATGTGGCCTCCACTGACTTCTTCCTACACTACGGGCCATTAAAATTGCTACACCAAGAAGACATGCAGATGATAAACGGGTATTCATTGGACAAATATATTATACTAGAACTGGCATGTGATTACATTTTCACGCAATTTGGGCGCATAGATCATGAAAAATCAGTACCCAGAACAAACACCTCTGGCCGTAATGGCGACCTTGATACGCCTGGGCATTGAGTCAAACAGAGCTTGGATGGCGTGTACAGGTACAGCTGCCCATGCAGCTTCAACACGATACCACAGTTCATCTAGAGTAGTGACTGGCGTATTGTGACGAGCCAGTAGCTTCGCCACCATTGACCAGACATTTTCAATTGGTGAGAGATCTGGAGAATGTGCTGGCTAGGGCAGCAGTCGAACATTTTCTGTATCCAGAAAGGCCCGTACAGGACCTGCAACATGCGGTTGTGCATTATCCTGCTGAAATGTGGGGTTTCGCAGGGATCGAATGAAGGGTAGAGCCACGGGTCGTAACACATCTGAAATGTAACGTCCACTGTTCAAAGTTCCGTCAATGCGAACAGGAGGTGACCGAGACGTGTAACCAATGGCACCCCATACCATCACACCGGGTGATACGCCAGTATGACGATGACGAATACACGCTTGCAATGTGCGTTCGCCGCGATGTCGCCAAACACAGATGCGACCATCATGATGCTGTAAACAGAACCTGGATTCATCCGAAAACATAACGTTTTGCCATTCGTGCTCCCAGGTTCGTCGTTGAGTACACCATCGCAGGCTCTCCTGTCTGTGATGCAGTATCAAGGGTAACCGCAATCATGGTCTCCGAGCTGATAGTCCATGCTGCTGCAGACGTCGTCGAACTGTTCGTGCAGATGGTTGTTGTCTTGCAAACGTCCCCATCTGTTGACTCAGGGAGCGAGACATGGCTGCACGATCCGTTACAGCCATGCGGATAAGATGCCTGTCATCTCGACTGCTAATGATACGAGGCCGTTGGGATCCAGCACGGTGTTCCGTATTGCCCTCCTGAACCCACCGATTCCATATTCTGCTAACAGTCATTTGGATCTCGACCAACGCGAGCAGCAATGTCGCGATACGATAAACCGCAATCGCGATAGGCTACAATCCGACCTTTACCAAAGTCAGAAACGTGATGGTACGCATTTATCCTTCTTACACGAGGCATCACAACAACGTTTCACCAGGCAAGGCCGGTCAACTGCTGTTTGTATATGAGAAATTGGTTGGAAACTTTCCTCATATCAGTATGTTGTAGGTATCGCCACCGGCTCCAACGTTGTGTGAAGGCTCTGGAAAGCTAATCATTTGCATATCACAGCATCTCCTTCCTGTCGGTTAAATTTCGCGTCTCTAGCACGTCATCTTCGTAGTGTAACAATTTTAATGGCCAGTAGTGTATTTTCTGGGACGCAGAAAGCACTGGGTAGCAAGTTTCTAGAACTCCGAGGCGGTTTTCGATATGGAACTTTCCTGAGCAGTAAAACTGCAGGTTCTACGCCAAGCATCCACGGTGGGGAAAAATTTGTCTCATTGAATGGTGAACATGTAGAGAACGACTAACTCCGTCAACAAGTTTCATGGTCGTAACTTGATTCTTTTTTAGAGGCGATAATTAAAATTTTATGTCCACCCCTCGCAGATCATTTATCACGTCAATTACTGTGCGACGACTGGGGGTGGTGCACGTAAGTCGCAGTAAATTATGAGAAGCGTTAGCCGAGCAAGGCGATCTAGGGGGAATTTGGGGGGAGGACGTCGGCTCGCAGTTTGCGGGGGAGGGCCCTGTTAGCGACAACCCTCACGGACAGCGCTTGGGGTGGGCGAGGGAGATCCCGCACCTCCCGGGTGATCAGACTTTCTTGCCGAAAACTTTACTTTCAGCCCCCAGAGTCCACCTAAGCTCCGGTTTCCGTCATGGACCCGCCACTACGTGAGCTGAATGAGGATGCTGCGGCATTATGGCGGCGCTGCTGCCCCCTGGGGGGCGTTGCCACTGACGGCGGCCGGTTTACTCCGGCGGGTACCTGTCTGCACCACCCACGCTCCGTCCCGCGCCCGTCTCGTCTTACTGCATTACGAGCAGCAACACCGCTTCTGGAACGTCACGGGGGTTGTTCGAGCTACCCGACGACAGGTAACGCCACAGCATACAACACAAGCTTGCGGCCAACGGGGGTGTAGCGAAGGATGACGATGAAATGAACATTTGTTTACCGATACACCTTACGTACCGTAGTCGTAAGAGTCGAGGGACATGAAAGGGGAACAGTGGTCGAGAAGGTAGTGAGACAGGGTTTATTCAAACAAGGGCTCAAATGGCTCTAAGCACTACGGGATTTAACATCTGAGGTCATCAGTCCCCTAGACATAGAACTGCTTAAGCCTAACTAACATAAGGACATCACACACATCCATACCTGACGCAGGATTCGAACCGTAGTATCAGCGCGGTTCCAAACTGAAGCACCTAGAACTGCTCGACCACAACTCCCAGCTCGGTGTTATTCAATCTGTACAGTGGACAAGCAGTAAAATAAACCAAGGAAACGTTTTGAGAGGGAAATAAAGTATAGGTAGAAGAAATAAAACTTTTGAGGCCTGTCGATGACGCTGAATTTTGTCAGGGACAACAGAGAACTTTGTAGAACGATTGAACGGAATGGATAGCTTCTTGTAAAGAGATTATAAGATGAACGTCACCAAAAATAATGCAAGTGCGATGTAGCCGAACTATATAAAGTGATGTTGAACTGATTTGATTCGGAAATCGACACTAAAGGTAGTATTTGAGGTTTTGCTATTTGGGCAGCGAAATAACTGATGTCGCCGAAGTAGAGAGGATAAAAAATGCACGTTACTTATAGCAAGAAAAGAATTTCTGAAAAAAGGGATTTGTTAATATCTAATACACATTTAAGTGTTAGGAAGTCTATTCTGAAGGTAGAGTTTAAAATTGTATGGAAGTGAAACGTAGACGATAAGCAGTTCAGACAAGAACAGAAAATATACTTTTGAAATGTGCTGCTAAAGAAGAATACTGTGGTTATATGGGCAGATCGAGTAACTAATGAGGAAGTATTAAATCTAATTGAGAAAAAAGAAAATTTGTGGCAACGCTTGACTAAAAGAAGAGATCAGTTGATACGACACATCCTGAGACATGAAGGAATCGTCAGTTTGCTAATGAAGCGATGTGTGGGGATTAAAAATTGTAGAGGGCGACCATGCGATGAAAACCATAACTATGGACGTACAAAAATACAAAACTAATCTTCGGACTGTAAAATTCCTGCAAAGTTTATCATACTAGATCAGTATTCTTTATATACACTTATGAGCAACAACCGTGCGAAACATGAGCATTGTCAGTGGTCTGTTGAATGCACGGGGTTGGACACAAGTACAGAAGCAACAAAACTGCAGGACTGCCCATAAATCCGTAAGAGTACGAGGGGGTGGAGATCTCTTCCGAAGAGCACATTGCAAGGCATCCCACATATGCTCAATAATGTTCATGTCTGGGGAGTTTAGTGGCCAGCAGAAAAGAGTTCCTGGAGACACTCTGTAGCAATTCTGGACATGTGAGGGGTCGCATTTTCCTGATGGAGATGCCCAAGCCCGTCGGAATGCACGAGAACATGAATGAATACCGGTGATCAGGCAGGATGCTTAAGTACTCGTCACCTGTGAGAGTCGTATCTAGATGTATAAAGGGTCCCATATGACTCCAACTGCACACACCCCACACCATTACAGAGCCACCACCAGCTTGAACAGTGCCCTGCTGACATGCAGGGTCCATGGATTTATGAGGCTGTCTCCATACCCATACACACACTGGGCTCTCATTTGGGAGGACAACGGTTCCATCCCGTGTCCGGCCATCCTGATTTAGGTTTTCCGTGATTTCCCCAAATCGCTGCAAGCAAATGCCGGGATGGTTCCTTCGAAAGGGCACGGTCGACTCCCTTTCCTAATCCGATGAGACCGATGACCTCGCCGTCTGGTCTCCTTCCCCAAAACAACCCAACCCTACCCATACCCATACACGTCCATCCGCTCGATACTATTTGAAGAGAGACTCGTCCGATCAGGCAACATGTTTCCAGTCATCGACAGTCCAACGTCGGTGTTGACGGTCCCCGGTGAGGCGTAAGGCTTTGTATCGTGCCGTCATCAAGGGTACAAGAGTTAGCCTCCGGTTCCGAAAGGCCATATCGACGATGTTTCGTTGAATTCGCACGCTGACACTTGTTGATGTCCAAGCATTGAAATCTGCGGCAGTTTGCGGAAGGGTTGTATTTCTGTCGCGTTGAACGATTCTCTTCACTCGTCGTCGTTCCCGTTCTTGCAGGATATTTTTTCCGGCGATGTCGGAGATTTGATGTTTTACCGGATTCCTGACATTAAAGGTACACTGGTGAGGTCGTACGGTAAAATCCCCACTTCATCCCTACCTCGGAGATGCTGCGTTCCATCGCTCGTGCGCCGACTATAACACCACGTTCAGACTCTGTGAAATCTTGATACCCTGCTATTGTAGCAGCAGTAACCGACGTAACAACTGCGCCAGACAGTTGTTGTCTTATGTAGGCATTGCCGACCGCAGCGCTGTATTCTGCCTGTTAACATAACTTTGTATTCGTATACACATGCCTATACCAGTTTCTTTGGCGCTTCAGTATGTAATGCCTAATGCGGTGCAGGGAACCCATTGCGATTTCCATTCGTCTCGGAATGGATAAATACTGGTCCTTTATGGTTTTCAGGATAATCGTATACCATGGAAAGTGTAAATACACTCCTGGAAATGGAAAAAAGAACACATTGACACCGGTGTGTCAGACACACCATACTTGCTCCGGACACTGCGAGAGGGCTGTACAAGCAATGATCACACGCACGGCACAGCGGACACACCAGGAACCGCGGTGTTGGCCGTCGAATGGCGCTAGCTGCGCAGCATTTGTGCACCGCCTCCGTCAGTGTCAGCCAGTTTACCGTGGCATACGGAGATCCATCGCAGTCTTTAACACTGGTAGCATGCCGCGACAGCGTGGACGTGAACCGTATGTGCAGTTGACGGACTTTGAGCGAGGGCGTATAGTGGGCATGCGGAAGGCCGGGTGGACGTACCGCCGAATTGCTCAACACGTGGGGCGTGAGGTCTCCACAATACATCGATGTTGTCGCCAGTGGTCGGCGGAAGATGCACGTGCCCGTCGACCTGGGACCGGACCGCAGCGACGCACGGATGCACGCCAAGACCGTAGGATCCTACGCAGTGCCGTAGGGGACCGCACCGCCACTTCCCAGCAAATTAGGGACACTGTTGCTCCTGGGGTATCGCCGAGGACCATTCGCAACCGTCTCCATGAAGCTGGGCTACGGTCCCGCACACCGTTAGGCCGTCTGCCGCTCACGCCCCAACATCGTGCAGCCCGCCTCCAGTGGTGTCGCGACAGGCGTGAATGGAGGGACGAATGGAGACGTGTCGTCTTCAGCGATGAGAGTCGCTTCTGCCTTGGTGCCAATGATGGTCGTATGCGTGTTTGGCGCCGTGCAGATGAACGCCACAATCAGGACTGCATACGACCGAGGCACACAGGGCCAACACCCGGCATCATGGTGTGGGGAGCGATCTCCTACACTGGCCGTACACCACTGGTGATCGTCGAGGGGACACTGAATAGTGCACGGTACATCCAAACCGTCATCGAACCCATCGTTCTACCATTCCTAGACCGGCAAGGGAACTTGCTGTTCCAACAGGACAATGCACGTCCGCATGTATCCCGTGCCACCCAACGTGCTCTAGAAGGTGTAAGTCAACTACCCTGGCCAGCAAGATCTCCGGATCTGTCCCCCATGGAGCATGTTTGGGACTGGATGAAGCGTCGTCTCACGCGGTCTGCACGTCCAGCACGAACGCTGGTCCAACTGAGGCGCCAGGTGGAAATGGCATGGCAAGCCGTTCCACAGGACTACATCCAGCATCTCTACGATCGTCTCCATGGGAGAATAGCAGCCTGCATTGCTGCGAAAGGTGGATATACACTGTACTAGTGCCGACATTGTGCATGCTCTGTTGCCTGTGTCTATGTGCCTGTGGTTCTGTCAGTGTGATCATGTGATGTATCTGACCCCAGGAATGTGTCAATAAAGTTTCCCCTTGCTGGGACAATGAATTCACGGTGTTCTTATTTCAATTTCCAGGAGTGTATAGTGATGGAGGTGGACATCGGTCAAGCGCCCTTCTCTCCAAAGTGACTGTGGCTGCCAGTAAAGAAGCTACAGTTCATTCTCGTGCTCAGGGATTGAGTCCTGGTGTATGCGGGCTGTGTGAACAGGGGCTCTGTCTTGGAACAGAGCATCACCATTGGGGAACAAACATCGTACCCTAAGACGCACCTGAACAGCCAAAATGGACACATAATCCTTGGCACTAATACGTTTCTGCAGAGTAATCATTGGGCCTATGGAATACAACGATATGGCTGCCAACTTCACTACCGAATCCTTGCCATGATTCTCTTTTGGGACGTCAACTCTGCCAGAAGCTAGAAACAATCTGAAGAGACTACGATTAAATGACATTCTTTCACTGCTGCATACTCCAGGTGTTATGGCTTCGGCACCATGTTTTCCTGTGTGCGTTTGCGTCACTGATGTGTAATTTTGGAATTGAAGCTCACCCTGCGATTCTCTGCTTATTGAGCTCCATTCATGCTGATTTTCTGCTGACAGTTTTTGCGGGTTTGGCATTTAGTTCTGCAATGAATGGCATCTTCTTATTTTTTGCCACAATCTTCTTTAATGACCGTCCGTCATGATCACTCAACACCCACTTGCGTCCACGTGGCGGATGACGCTTTTCCGCTTCCTCTATATGCGGTATGGATCTTCGATGTGGTGGCCCTTGCAAGACCAAACACTTTGGCTACCTTGGTTAAGGAATCACCCACCAAAGTAGCACCAACAATTTGCCGACGTTAGAATGCACTGACCTCTGACATTACGCACTCACAGCTACAAAGAACACTTATGGTGACGAATGACACTTGCAACGCATTGAGGACTTTGCACAAGTACTGTTTGTGGTCAAACACAACAGTACGACCGGCAGGCTTGGATAGCATCGGCTCTTGCGTTCAAACTTGCATTTTTCTTCGGTGTTTCTATACCTTCGTTCACTGTCTATACGCTTCCGTTATTAAACGCTCTCCGACGAAACGTCTTCATTGTTACGCACTCCTTCTCCATATACTGTCTCGACGTGATGCATTAATTTTCAGAAATCCGTCGAATTATTGGCCCTGGATAGAATCACGTACCAGAAGAAATAATGACATTCAAGACTCCATACTAAGCTCGTCTCACAAAAAGGGGTACACGAATCTGCCACCAAAATTTCTGTTCACACACCCATTACGCTAAACATCTGATAGACAACAGAATTAAACTTGAAAACAAACAGGAAAAGCTTCTCCTTGGCAGTTCCGTGTATTCCACAGAAGAATTTGTATTTTTATAATGTGTAAAAGGTATGCCTATGAATTACTAAGTCACATGTGTTTTTTTAAAGAGAAACAAAACTCGTAAATATTTAGCTTGTAGCAAAACTTACATATGAATATGGTAGGAATTACTAAGTCACATGTGTTTTTTAAAGAGAATCAAAACTTGTAAATAGTCAGCATGCTGCCAAACTTACGTATGTATAAGGTGAATCATTACGAATAAGATGTTCATTAAAAACGATCAATGCTGTTAGCGTATTGTATATTTTTTGTGCCAGTTTTATGTTCCTCATACTGTGTAATTTAATATTACCAGCACCTCTTCCAATCATTCTTTTAAAATTCTGAACATACTCGATAAACATATGACCAGAGGTCATTGGGAATTTGACATAGGGGAGCGGGGGGTTTGAACAGTGAATGCTGGGAGAAGAAAATCTAACACTCAGGGGGGATTGGAACGGTTGTAAGGAAAGGAGTAAAAGAACGGGTTACGGGACGGTAGCAGGAATGAGAGAGAGGCGAAAGACTAATTGAGTTCTGCAATACAATAAATATAGAATATTCTGTTCAAGAATCACAATAGGAAGAGGGGTACGTGGAAAGAGCCGCGAGATAAGGGAAGATTTCAGTTAGATAACGTCATGGTCAGTCAGAGATTCCGAAATCAGATACTGGATTGAAAGGTGTTAATATAGATTGTAAGATAGACAGATGTAGATTGTAAGGACCTGATCACAGTTCAGTAGTCACGAAGAGTAGGCTAAAGTTTAAGAGACTGCTGAGGAAGAATCAGTGCTCAAAGAAGTGTGATACGGAAGTACTAAGGAATGAAGAGACACACTTGAAGTTCTCCGATAGTGAACAGCTCAGTAGGCAGTTCAGTTGAAGAAGAATGGGCATCCCCGGAAAAGGTTTTTCACAGAAGTTGGGAAGGAAAACATACGTACAAGGAAGGTAACTGCGTAAGAAACCTTGGGTAACACGAGAAATACTTCAGTTGATCGACGAAAGAAGGAAGTAAAATAACGTTCAAGGAAATTTAGGAATACAGAAATACAAATCACTTATGAATGAAATAAGTAGGAAGTGCAGGGAAGTGCAGGGAAGCTAAGGCGAAATGGCAGCGTGAAAAATGTGATGAAATCGAAAAAGAAATGGTTGTCCGAAGAACTGACTCAGGATGTAGCAATGTCAAGACAAGGTGGAAAGAGTACACACATAGGGAAGGGACAGAGGATACAGTATTAAGATCATAATTTGAAAGAGGTTTGGAAAACTTAAGATCAAATAAGGAAGAATGGATAGATAACATTCCATCGGAATCACTGGGGGAAGTGGCAACAAAAAGACTATTCATGGTGGTGCGTAAAATGTATGATACTAGCGATATACCATCACACTTTCGGAAACAATCATGCACACACTTCCGCAAATAGCAAGAGCCGACAAGTGCGAGAATTATCGCACAATCAGGTTAACAGCTCATCCAACCATGTTGCTGACAGGAATAATAATGAAACTGCCTGGCTGACTAAAACTATGTGCCGGACCGAGACTCGAACTCGGGACCTTTGCCTTTCGCGGGCAAGTACTCTACCAACTGAGCTACCAAAGCACTACTCTCGCCCCCTCCTCACAGCTTTACTTCTACCAGTACCTCATCTCCTACCTTCCAAACTTTACAGAAGCTCTCCTGCGAACCTTGCAGAACTAGCACACCTGAAAGAAAGGATATTGCGGAGACATGGCTTAGCCACAGCCTGGGGGATGTTTCCAGAATGAGATTTTCACTCTGCAGCGGAGTGTGCGCTGATATGAAACTGCACTTGCCTGCGAAAGGCAAAGGTCCCGAGTCTGAGTCTCGGTCCGGCACACAGTTATAATCTGCCAGGAAGTTTCATATCGGCGTACACTCCGCTGCAGAGTGAAAATCTCATTCAAGAATAATGATTATTTTATGTGGACTACACAGCTGAATTTTTCAGTGGAGAAGTGATATGAATATTTTTCTCTCTCTCTTCAGCTTCTGCTTGTGACGTAGGCATGTATTCCTGAACTATTGTTGTAGGTGTTGGTTTGCTGTCGATTCTGATGAGAAAAATCCTGTCACTACACTGTGCACAGTAAGTCACTCTCTGCACTACCTTCCTATTTACGACGAATCTTACTGCTCTTACTGCTTTTTCTGCTGCTGTTGATACTACCCTATACTCATTCCAATTCTCTTTTCGCCACTATATGAAGATTGTTCTTTATCATTTCGATTTTCAGGTTTTTTTGGCTTCCCTGCCACGTTCATACTTCTGACATTTCACGCCACTACTCGTAGAACGTTATCCTTTGGTTCGTTATTCCAACTTTTTCTCATAGTCATGGAGACCTCCCCTAATGAAATCCCTTGTCGGAGATCCGAATGGGGAACTATTCCGCAATCTTTCGCCGATAGAGAGAGTATCGTGTCATATGTACACACATTTTGTGTCTCTAATGCAGTGGTCTTCATTGTCTTCTGCATCCTGATGCCGCTGATCATTGCTGATTCTTTCGCCTTTTAGTGTCAGTTTCCCACCCCAAGGGCAAGAGAGTGTGCTCTGAACCTACGTCCGCTCCTCCACTCTGTTTGACTTCTTATGCTGGAAGTCTTCGGCAGCCAATGCGGATGATTTTTGCTCAAAATTTAAGCTGTGGCAGGATTTGAATCGCGAACCGAGAACGTTATGATTACTAATGAAAGATGCTATCCCTAGACCACGCCGGCCGCGGTGGTGTAGCGGTTCTGGCGCTGCAGTCCGGAACCACGGGACTGCTGCGGTCGCAGGTTCCAATCCTGCCTCGGGCATGGGTGTGTGTGGTGTCCTTAGGTTAGTTAGGTTTAAGTAGTTCTAAGTTCTAGGGGACTTATGACCTAAGATGTTGAGTCCCATAGTGCTCAGAGCCATTTGAACCATTTGAACCTAGACCACGGAGCGTGAATGTCTTCTGTATCGACTCCAATTTCTTCTTCTATATCATCATATCCTCTTCGCAAGGGCCACCAGTGTACGCTTTTCACCTAACCGATCTCTTCTCGGAATATAATAGTGGAATTTCCATTACCTTCATAATGATGACGCACTTGATTTTAATTTCGCGAAAGGTCGTTTCGACTTTTCTATATGCTGAGTCAGTCTTTCAGATGATTATTTCTTTTAATATCTCTTCACATTTTTCCTACAGGCATTTCGCCTAGGCTTCGCTCTACTTCCTATTTCTATCTTCCCTAAGGAACCAGTATTTCTGTATTCCTGAACAACATTTTTGTACTTTCTTCTTTCGTCACTCGATTGAAGTATTTATTCAATTACCAATGGTTTCTTCATATTTACCTTTCTAATACCTGTGTGTATCATTCCAACATCTGTGGTTGTTTTCTTTAACCCTTTGTTGCCTGACGGTACTTAAAAGTACCAGTAAGTTTTGACTCTAATTATTTTCTCGTGGTGAAGTTTCGTGATCTGAGAGCCTGTCGGTACGTAACAGTAACTCTGCTCTACTGTTTCATAGATGTTATTGTGCAATACATAGACCTCTCTGGCGGTCAGAGCTTGAAATTGTTTTTCGAGCGCTGCTGTGAAAACAGAAGATTGTATGTGCTTGTTTCCATGGTGTTGCCTGAATTTGTGCGCAATTTATTGAAACTTCCGTTGAGTTTTCCATTGTACGTACTTACCTTCTTTGTTTTTTTATAATAGTTTGAAGCATTACGTTACAAGTGAATGAGATAAAGTGGAAAATATAAAGTGGACTTATTAGTACCGTCAGGTTGTGCGAACACTATTGTAGCAACAATGCGTTACCTCTCACTAGTTGTTCTGTCCACTTTTTCTCACACAGAAATCGGTAAATACATTTGCCTGTGGAACAATTAGAACAAACAGGAAAGGTTTGCCAGGGAATTTACCTAAAGAAAAATGTCTAAATCAAATCACAGAGAGTCATCTTTAGACCTAACAGTATTTCAATGGAAGGAAAATAAAGTAGTATATTTTGCGTCAAACTTCCATGGCATTGAACAGAGCGTAGTGAGAAGAAAACAGAAAGATGGAACTAGTAGGACTATACCATGTCCAGTTACTGTATGTGATTACAATAAAAACATGGGTGGTGTGGATCATACAGACAGATTACATTCAACTTATGGTCTTGACAAGCGATCAAAGAAATGGTGGCACCGTCTCTTCTGGGGAGCAATTGATATTGCTTTTGTCAATCCTTACGTCATTTTCAGTTATCTACATGTGGCACTGCCACTGTTGGAATTCAGGTGTGCTGTGGCACTAGGGCTAATGAATGAACAGCAAGTGCCAAATCTCAAAAAGAGAAACTCTGGTAAAGATGAAATAACTCTCCCAAAGAGAAGGAAGGATAACTTTTCTGTTCCGAAGGATGTACGTCTTGGCAACCGAGGAAACCATTTTGTAGTGTTCAGTTGTAAAAGAGGACGATGCGAAATGTGTGCGAAAAATAAAATTCAGTCGCGACCACATTCACAATGTAGTACATGTAAAGTGTATTTGTGCTGCAATGAGAAAAAGAACTGTTTCCTACAATTTCATGAGGTATCACTAACACTAAATATGTGATATGTATATACTGTCAAAAATGTATAGCTAAGTTACTATGTATTGTGAAGTTGCTCTAGAATAAATTTATGCGAAATTTAAAAAAAAAAAATCAGAAATATCATATTTCGGTTCATTAATTTTCTCATGTAAAAATATTTAATATTTATGTGGAATAAGGTACAAGTTATAAAAATTGGAGCATTTTTCTGCGCATGTTGTGATTCTGTACATGGAGTCTGACGGTACTTCTAAGTACCAGGAGAGAAAAAAGTTGTGAAAAATAAAACAAAATTTTACATAAAATCCTACCGTCATTTGAGGCCACAATAGCATAAATTCTGCAAAGAAAATGTTAAAAAGCAAATTTTTTCTTATGTCAGGAAACAAAGGGTTAAAGACGTCCGTTCGTCTTCTACTGAACTGTCCGCTGTGTTACTCCTTTATCGCAATATCGACATTTTTAGTGAACTTCAACCGTGGATCGTCCTTCCTCAGTAATTCAGTATCCCACTTCCTTCCATGCCCACTCTTCGGTACGATTTTCTTAAACTTCAGTCTGCTCTTCACCATTATAAATTGTGATCCGAGCCTATAACTATCCATGGGTATGCCTTACAATCCCATATCTAATTTAGAAATTTTGTCTAAGAAAGATGTAATTCAGCTGTAATTTTCCGTGCCTACACCTACATCTAAATACATTCTCAGGAAGCCACAGTACGGTGCTAGGTGGAGAGTGTACTGAACCCTTCTTGGTCATTTCCTTTCTTGCTCCACTCGTAAACAGAGCGAAGGAAATACGACTATGTATATGCTGAAAGCAAGGGGAAACTACAGCCGTAATTTTTCCCGAGGGCATGCAGCTTTACTGTATGGCTAAAGTATTCCGTAGTTAAAATAGTCCCCCATTTGGATCTCTGGGCGGGGAATACTCGGGAGGACGTTATTATCAGGAAAGAGAAAACTGGCTTTCTACGGGTCGGAGCGTGGAATGTCAGATTCCTTAATCGGGCAGGTAGGATAGAAAATTTAAAAAGGGAAATGGATAGGTTAAAGATAGATATTGTGGGAATTAGTGAAGTTCAGTGGCAGGAGGAACAAGACTTCTGGTCAGATGAATACAGCGTTATAATTACAAAATCAAATAGGGGTAATGCAGGAGAAGGTTTAATAATGAATAAAACAATAGGAATGCGGGTAAGCTACTACAAACAGTATAGTGAACGCATTATTGTGGCCAAGATACATACGAAGACAATGCCTACCACAGTCGTACAAGTTTATATGCCAACTAGCTCCGCAGATGACGAAGTGATTGAAGACATGTATTATGAGATAAAAGAAGTTATTCAGATAGTGAAGGGAGACGAAAATTTAATAGTCATGGGTGAATGGAATTCGATAGCAGGAAAAGAAAGAGAAGGAAGCATAGTAGGTGAATATGGAATGGGGGTAAGGAATGAAAGAGGAAGCCGCCTGGTAGAATTTTGCACAGAGCATAACGTAATCATAGCTAACACTTGGTTCAAGAATCATGTAAGAAGGCTGTATACATGTTTGAAGCCTGGAGATACTGGAGTGTCTCAGATTACATAATGGTAAGACAGAGATTTAGGAACCAGGTTTTAAATTGTAAGACTTTCCCAGGGGTAGATGTGGACTCTGACTACAATCTATTGGTTATGGACTAGATTAAAACCGACGAAACTGCAAAAAGTTGGGAATTTGAGGAGATGGGACCTGGATAAACTGAAAGAACCAGAGGTTATAGAAAGTTTCAGGAGAGCATTAGGGAACGATTGACAAGAATGGGGGAACGAAATACAGTGAAAGAAGAATTGGTAGCTTTGAGAGATGAAATAGTAAAGTCAGCAGAGGGTCAAGTACATAAAAAAGACGAGGGCTAATAGAAATCCTTTGGGACAGAAGAGATATTGAATTTAATTGATGAAAGGAGAAAACACAAAAATGAAGTAAATGATGCAGGAAAAAAGGAATACAAACGTCTCAAAATGAGATCGGCAGGAAGTGCATACTGGCTAAGCTGGGATGGCTAGAGGACAAATGTAAGGATATAGAGGCGCATATCACAGGGGGTAAGATAGATACTGCCTACAGGTAAATTAAAGAGACCTTTGGAGAAAAGAGAACCACTTGCATGAACATCAACAGCTCAGATGGAAACCCAGTTCTAAGCAAAGAAGGGAAAGCGAAAAGGTGGAAGGAGTTTATAGAGGGTCTATACAAGGGCAATGTTCTTGAGAACAATGTTATGGAAATGGAAGAGAATGTAGATGAAGATGAAATAGGAGATTTGATACTGCGTGATGAGTTTGACAGAGCACTGAAAGACCTAAGGCGAAACAAGGCCCTGGGAGTAGGCAACATTTCATTAGAACTACTGACAGCCTTGGGAGAGCCAATTATAACAAAACTCTACCATCTGGTGAGCAAGATGTATGAGACATGCGAAATTCCCTCAGACTTCAAGAAGAATATAATAATTCCAATCCCAAAGAAAGCAGGTGTTGACAGATGTCAAAATTACCGCACTATCAGTTTAATAAGCCACTGCTGCAAAATACTAACACGAATTCTTTACAGACGAATGGAAAAACAGGTAGAAGCCAACCTCGGGGAAGATCAGTTTGGATTCCGTAGAAATACTGGAACACGTGAGGCAATACTGACCCAACGACTTATCTTAGAGGCTAGATTAAGGAAAGGTAACCTACGTTTCTAGCATTTGTAGACTTATAGAAAGCTTTTGACAATGTTGACTGGAATACTCTCTTTCAAATTCTACGGGTGGCAGGGGTAAAATACAGGGAGCGAAAATCTATTTACGATTTGGACAGAAACCAGATGGCAGTTATAAGAGACGAGGGGCATGAAAGGGAAGCAGTGGTTGGGAAGGGAGTGAGACAGGGTTGTAGGCTATCCCCGATGTTATTCAACCTGTATATTGAGCAAGCAGTAAAGGAAACAAAAGAAAAATTCGGAGTAGGAATTAGAATCCATGGGAAAGAAATAAAAACTTTGAGGTTCGCCGATGACATTGTAATTCTGTCAGAGACAGGAAAGGACCTGGAAGATCAGCTGAACGGAATGGACAGTGTCTTGAAAGGAGGATATAAGACGAACATCAACAAAACCAAAACGAGTATAATGGACTGTAGTCGAATTAAGTCGGATGATGCAGAGGGCATTAGATTAGGAAATTAGACGCTTAAAGTAGTAAATGAGTTTTGCTATTTGGGAAGCAAATAACTGATAATGGTCGAAGTATAAAGGAAATAAAATGTAGACTGGCAATGTCAGGGAAAGCGTTTCTGAAGGAGAGAAAATTGTTACCATCGAGTATAGGTTTAAGTGTCAGGAAGTCGTTTCAGAAAGTATTTGTATGTAGTGTAGCCATGTATGGAAGGGAGACGTGGACGATAAATAGTTTAGACAAGAAGAAAATAGAAGCTTTGGAAATGTGGTGCTACAAAAGAATGCTGAAGATCAGATGGGTAGTTCACATAACTAATGAAGAGGTATTGAATAGAATTGGAGAGAAGAGAAATTTGTGGCACAACTTGACTATAAGAAGGGATTGGTTGGTAGGGCATATTCTGAGGCATCAAGGGATCACCAATTTAGTATTGGAGGGCATCATGGAGGGTAAAGATCGTAGAGGGAGACCAAGAGATGAATACACTAAGCAGATTGAGAAAGATGTAGGTTGCAGTAGGTACTAGGAGGTGAAGAAGCTTGCAGAGGATAGAGTAGCATGGAGAGCTGCATCAAACCAGTCTCAGGACTGAAGACCACAACAACAACATATGCCTCTTTATGAGCCCCAATATCTGGTGTTATCTTAGTGGTCCAAACGCAAAATTTGTATTGGCGGTCTGCAGTCAGCTTCAAATGGCGTTTCTCTAAATTTTCTCAGAAGTGTTTCTCGAAAAGAACATTGCCTTCGCTCCAGAGTTTCCCGTTTGAGTTCCCGAAGAATCTCCATAACACTTGCATGTTGTTCCAAACTATCAGTAACAGATTTTGCAGCCTGCCTCGAAATTGCTTCGATGTCTTTCTTTGTTCCACCCTACCAAACAATGCCAGACAATCCCCAGACACTCGAGCACTATTCAGGAATAGGTCGCACCAGCATCCTATATGCGTTCTCAATTACGGATGAACCATTGTTTCCTAAATTTCTCGAAGTTAACCGAACTCGATTATACGCCTTTCCCATTACAGTCCTCTCATGCTCGTCCATTTGATATCATTTTGCAACGTAATGCCCAGATATTTAAACAATATGACTGCGTCGATGAATACAGTACTGATGCTGTATCCGAATATTACGTGTTTGTTTTTCCTACTCACCCGTACACGTTTTCTATGATTAGAGCCAGCTGCCATTCATCACACCAAGTAGAATTTTGTCGAAGTCATTTTGCATCATCCTAAAGTCACCCATATCCGACACGTTCTCGTATACCACAGCACCATCAGCAAACAACCGCAGATTGCTGCCCACCTTGTCCGCCAGTTAATTTGTATATATAGAAAATAATGCTGTCCTGCCTTACTTCCCTGGGGCACTACTGGCGATACTCTTGTCTCTGACGAATACTCGCCATCAAGGAAAACATACTGGGTTCTATTTCTTAAGAATTGTTCGAGCAACTTATGTACACTCCTGGAAATTGAAATAAGAACACCGTGAATTCATTGTCCCAGGAAGGGGAAACTTTATTGACACATTCCTGGGGTCAGATACATCACATGATCACACTGACAGAACCACAGGCACATAGACACAGGCAACAGAGCATGCACAATGTCGGCACTAGTACAGTGTATATCCACCTTTCGCAGCAATGCAGGCTGCTATTCTCCCATGGAGACGATCGTAGAGATGCTGGATGTAGTCCTGTGGAACGGCTTGCCATGCCATTTCCACCTGGCGCCTCAGTAGGACCAGCGTTCGTGCTGGACGTGCAGACCGCGTGAGACGACGCTTCATCCAGTCCCAAACATGCTCAATGGGGGACAGATCCGGAGATCTTGCTGGCCAGGGTAGTTGACTTACACCTTCTAGAGCACATTGGGTGGCACGGGATACATGCGGACGTGCATTGTCCTGTTGGAACAGCAAGTTCCCTTGCCGGTCTAGGAATGGTAGAACGATGGGTTCGATGACGGTTTGGATGTACCGTGCACTATTCAGTGTCCCCTCGACGATCACCAGTGGTGTACGGCCAGTGTAGGAGATCGCTCCCCACACCATGATGCCGGGTGTTGGCCCTGTGTGCCTCGGTCGTATGCAGTCCTGATTATGGCGCTCACCTGCACGGCGCCAAACACGCATACGACCATCATTGGCACCAAGGCAGAAGCGACTCTCATCGCTGAAGACGACACGTCTCCATTCGTCCCTCCATTCACGCCTGTCGCGACACCACTGGAGGCGGGCTGCACGATGTTGGGGCGTGAGCGGAAGACGGCCTAACGGTGTGCGGGACCGTAGCCCAGCTTCATGGAGACGGTTGCGAATGGTCCTCGCCGATACCCCAGGAGCAAAGTGTCCCTAATTTGCTGGGAAGTGGCGGTGCGGTCCCCTACGGCACTGCGTAGGATCCTACGATCTTGGCGTGCATCCGTGCGTCGCTGCGGTCCGGTCCCAGGTCGACGGGCACGTGCACCTTCCGCCGACCACTGGCGACAACATCGATGTACTGTGGAGACCTCACGCCCCACGTGTTGAGCAATTCGGCGGTACGTCCACCCGGCGTCCCGCATGCCCACTATACGCCCTCGCTCAAAGTCCGTCAACTGCACATACGGTTCACGTCCACGCTGTCGCGGCATGCTACCAGTGTTAAAGACTGCGATGGAGCTCCGTATGCCACGGCAAACTAGCTGACACTGACGGCGGCGGTGCACAAATGCTGCGCAGCTAGCGCCATTCGACGGCCAACACCGCTGTTCCTGGTGTGTCCGCTGTGCCGTGCGTGTGATCATTGCTTGTACAGCCCTCTCGCAGTGTCCGGAGCAAGTATGGTGGGTCTGACACACCGGTGTCAATGTGTTCTTTTTTCCATTTCCAGGAGTGTATTTAGGAACGTGTTCGATATGCTGATATCTTTGTTAAATCTGCAGTGAGGAACCGAGTGAAATGCTTTCCAGATATATAGAAATATGGGATCCTTCTGTTGTCCCTCATCCATAGTTTACAGTATCCCACGTGAGGAAAGGAGTTTCAAGGGTGCGATGCTTTCTAAAGCCGTACTGATTCGGGGACATGAGCTTTTCGGGCTCAAGAAAATGTATTATATTCGAAATGAAAATATGTCCACGGATTCTGCAGCAAACAGGTGTTAGGGATATTGGTGTGCAATTTTGTGGGTCCGTTCTTCTGCCGTTCGTATATGCGGGAGTCACCTGAGCTGTTTTTCAGTCGCTTGTGACCTTGCGTTGTACGAGAGATTCGCGATAAATGTAAGTCATTGCTGTAGAGTTCTCTTTATAAAACTGAACTGGGATTCCACCCAGACCTGGCGACTTGTTTGTTTTCAGCTCTTTCGATTGTTTCTCTACGCCAGGGAAGCTTATTACTGTGTTGTCCATACGGGATTCTCTTCCATGGTCAAACAACGGTATGTTTATACCATTCTCCTGCGGGAACGATTTCTTAGACGCGAAATTTAAACCATTAGCCTTCATTTTTCTATCTTCTGCTGCTACAACAGACTGGTCAACGAGCGACGTGAAAAAAATGGTTCAAATGGCTCGGAGCACTATGGGACTTAACTACTGAGGTCATCAGTCCCCTAGAACTTAGAACTACTTAAACCTAACTAACCTAAGGACATCACACACATCCACGCCCGAGGCAGGATTCGAACCTGCGACCGTAGCGGTCACGCGGTTCGAAACTGACGCGCTTAGATCCGCACGGCCACACCGGCCGGCGAGCGACTTGATGGAAGCCTTAGATCCGCTTAGCGATTTTACGTAGGATTAGAATTTGCTCGCATTCTCGCCAGATCTTTTGCTAAGGTATGACGGCGGTAATTGTTTCATGCATGGTGCATAGATATTTTCACAGATGCACGAATCTTCACTATTCTCTGCCTATCTTCATTTGTGCGTTCTCTTTTGAACCGCGAGAGCAACAGCTTTTGCTTTCTAAACATTTTCGGAATTTCGTTTTTGAACCATGGTGGTTCTTTTCCGTCCTTTATCCACTTATTAGGTACATAGTTATCCTGGTATTTTGCGCGTGTACCCCTCCTCTTGTCATTCTTGAACAGACTATTCGCTGTTACTAGCTGTAATTTACGGCAGAACTCAATTAGCCTTTCTCGTCGCTCTTCCTTACTACCATGCCCACATTCTCCAGTAACTCTTTCTTCCACGCCTTCCCCTACAACCGTACTCAAAGACCCCATCATTATGAGGTTTTAAATTCCCTTTGCGTACGGAATTACCTGTTCAGTAGCCTCATATACTTCCCCTGCCTTTTCATTTTCTGCTTGCGACCTCGGCATATATAACTGAAATATTATTATGGGCGTTGGTTTTCTGTCGAATCTGATAAGAACAAACCTATCACTGAACTGTTCACTGTAGCTCACTTTCTGCACTACTTTCCTATTCATAACGAATCCTACTCCCATTACAGCATTTTTGCTGCTTTTGCTGCAACTCTATACTCGTCGGACCAGAAATGCTTGTCTTGTTTCTGTTTCACTTAACTGTGTAAGTAGGCTGTTTAGGTTCTTATATTGGTAACGCCGCCGCCACGTAGCGCTCTCTGTATGAAAATGACTGGCTGTGCTGTGTGCAGTCTGTGGCTAGTTTGCATTGTTGTCTGCCATTGTACTGTTGGGCAGCGGCAGCTGGATGTGAACAGCGCGTAGCGTTGCGCAGTCGGAGGTGAGCCGCCAGCAGTGGTGGATGTGGGAAATGAGATGGCGGATTTTTGAGTACAGAATGGATATTATGAACTGCTATGTATGTTATGATTTTTCAACACTATTAAGGTAAATACATTGTTTGTTCTCTATTAAAATCTTTCATTTGCTAACTATGCCTATCAGTAGTTAGTGCCTTCCGTAGTTTGAATCTTTTATTTAGCTGGCAGTAGTGGCGCTCGCTGTATTGCAGTAGTTCGAGTAACGGAGATTTTTGGTGAGGTAAGTGATTTGTGAAAGGTATAGATTAATGTTAGTCAGGGCCATTCTTTTGCAGGGATTTTTGAAAGTCAGATTGCGTTGCGCTAAAAATATTGTGTGTCAGTTTAAGCACAGTCGCGTACAATTGTTTAAAAGGGGACGTTTCAACTGCGCGCCCAAATATTTTTGACAGTTACGTTGCCTCGAGTTTACAGGGTGAGTATTTATTTTTTCACAACGAGAAATAGTAAACTTTGTCCAATTTGAAGCGGAAGGTGCAGCGAGTAATCACATTCGGAATGGCTTTTGTCACAGCTTTGCAGAGGGATTCAGCAGTAGCTCTGGGGGAGAGAAATTGGGTGCGACTGCGAGTACGAATTATAGCTCCGCTATGAGCTCTTCGCCCGCCCGGTGCGTAGCGTTGAGCGGCCGAGCGACGCGGCTGCCTAGTTGGATAGCTGGCTGGCCGGCCGGTGAGTCGCCGTGACTTGTGCCGTGGAGGCTGGAGGAGCTCGTCAAACAGTAATGCGCGGCGGAGGCCGGTGGGGGCGGCGTGAAAACGCAAACAGTGGCGCCGCGCCAGTGCGCACAATGCGCCATCTCGCGCGGCTCCGCTCGCCGGCCTAGTTTAAAATTCCATTTGGAAATGTGAGTGCAGTTATAGAGCGGGTAATCGGGCGCTGCCGAGGGTAGAATGGGGCGCGCGAGTCTGCGAGCACGCACGCGAGCTAGCTGGCGCGCACGCGCACAAGCATACTCCGTGTGAGCTGCTCTCACGCACCGGGGCACTGAGAGAGAGAGAGAGAGATGTGAGCGGGATTGAGGGAGAATAATGTGTGCAGGTGTGGATGAGGAGTGTGTTTTGGCAGGGGGAGTACCTCTGCATTTCCAGTGTCTGTATTAATAAGTAGTGAACACAGCCTGGCCGACTCACAAGGGAACCTCCCCATCGCACCCCCCTCAGATTTAGTTATAAGTTGGCACAGTGGATAGGCCTCGAAAAACTGAACACGGATCAATCGAGAAAACAGGAAGAAGTTGTGTGGAACTATGAAAAAAATTAATAAAATTGAAACGTCCCCTTAGAACCATTGTACATGACTGTCCTTAAACTGACACACGATATTTTTAGCGCAACGCAATCTGACTTTCAAAAATCCCTACAAAAGAACGGCCCTGACCAACATTAACCTGTACCTTTCACAAATCACTTACCTCACAAAAATCTTCGTTACTCAAGCTACTCACCAGTACCATTATTTCTACAAGGACTGCAGTGGGTCTGCACCTCTGGTGGCCCACCAATACCATACTCTCTACCAGGACTACAGTGGGTCTACTCTGTGATGACCTACCTACCAATATTCTTCAAAACGTCGAATGACTCTGCTGTGGCTTTGCTCTGTTGTGGCCCAAAGAGACAGCACTGTCTTTCCGTTGGAAGGACAACACTACTTCTTCAAGACTACATGGAAATCCACTACTTCCGTGTGCATTTTCTTTTACTGCTCAGACTTTGAGAAAAACACTGCTATTTTGCTGTGATAAACGATCAGGACTATCTTTATGGACTGTGAGAAAATTTTAGCTTTTGACCAACATTGTATCAATAAGTGTGTGCATTTGATATCTTTCTTACTGTAATTATGAAAATTTTTTTCAAATCTGTATTGGCCAGTGCCCAAAACAATTTGTAAAATTTTTTGTGGGGAGCATGGAGGCTATGTAAGTAGGCTGTTTAGGTTCTTATATTGGTAACGCCGCCGCCACGTAGCGCTCTCTGTATGAAAATCACCGGCTGTGCTGTGTGCAGTCTGTGGCTAGTTTGCATTGTTGTCTGCCATTGTAGTGTTGGGCAGCTGGATGTTAACAGCGCGTAGCGTTGCGCAGTTGGAGGTGAGCCGCCAACAGTGGTGGATGTGGGGAGAGAGATGGCAGAGTTTTGAAATTTGTAAGACTGGATGTCATGAACTGCTATATATATTATGACTTTTGAACACTATTAAGGTAAATACATTAATTGTTATCTATCAAAATCTTTCATTTGCTAACTATGCCTATCAGTAGTTAGTGCCTTCAGTAGTTTGAATATTTTATTTAGCTGGCAGTAGTGGCGCTCGCTGTATTGCAGTAGCTTGAGTAACGAAGATTTTTGTGAGGTAAGTGATTTGTGAAAGGTACAGGTTATTGTTAGTCAGGGCCATTCTTTTGTAGGGATTTTTGAAAGTCAGATTGCGTTGCGCTAAAAATATTGTGTGTCAGTTTAAGGACAGTCATGTACAATGGTTCTAAGGGGACGTTTCAAAATATACAAACTGAGTAGTCCATGCGAACATAGGCAACATCAAGGAGAACGTGAACTCAGGAGCATCGTGGTCCTGTGGTTAGCGTGAGTAGCTGTGGAATGAGAGGACACTGGTTCAAGTCCTCCCACGGCCGAAAATTTTACTTTCTTTATTTTCGCAAATTTATGATTTGTCCGTTCGTTCATTGACGTCTCTGTTCACTGTAATAAGTTTAGTGTCTGTGTTTTGCGACCGCACCGCAAAACAGTGAGATTAGTAGACGAAAGGATGTGCCTCTCCAATGGGAACCGAAAACATTTGATCGCAAGGTCATAGGTCAACCGATTCCTCCACAGGAAAAC
Organism: Schistocerca cancellata; assembly: GCF_023864275.1. Classification (NCBI taxonomy): domain Eukaryota; kingdom Metazoa; phylum Arthropoda; class Insecta; order Orthoptera; family Acrididae; genus Schistocerca; species Schistocerca cancellata. The sequence continues at coordinate 1,200,532,424 of NC_064626.1, forward strand.
ACGTCTGATATATTCTATACGACACTGGTGACGGCATGTGCGTCACATGACAGGAATATGTTGTCGGCCCACCTAACTTGTACACTTAGCGAATGGGTAAAATGATTCTTCTACCTTGCCCGATTTAGGTTTTCTTGTGGATGTGATAATCACTCCCAAAAAAGTGATGAAAACATAAGAGTTTTCACATAAACTGAAAATAAAAAATTAAACTCGTTCACTCGAGGGAAGACTTGAACCTAGGACCTCTCGCTAACCACGTGACCACATCGCTCCTTCGCTACTACTCTCCTTGTGTTGCCTATCTTCGAATGCACTACTCAGTTTGTATATTTTACTAATTCTTTTCGTAGTTCCACACAACTTCTTCCTGTTTTCTCGATTGATCTGTGTTCAGTTTTTCAAGGCCTATCCACTGTGCCAACTTATAACTAAATCTGAGGGGGGTGCGATGGGGAGGTTCCCTTGTCAGTATCAGTTGAGCACCTGTTGTGAGTCAAGTGGATAAAGTTATACAGGGTGTTCGGACAGTTCCGTTAAGAACTTCTAGGATTTTTGGACAGTAATGAGTAAAATAATATTTTTAATAGGAACCCGAGTCCTCAAGCGTCATCCAACGACGCTGCAGAGCGTCAAAGTTATAGGCGTCGGCCCTTGTAAATATAGGTATCTGTATGTACATACAGCGTGGTACCGTGATGATGTTTCAAAGTTTCTAGGATGATGGAGAAGGATAAATGTATCAACCTGACGTAAGGGTCCTGTACCGGAAACGAGTCGAAATTTACTAACGCAAATCATTCTCAAGCCTCTGCCATTGGAAAACATGTTGTCACGGTAGAGTACGCAACTTTCAGAGGTAGTAATACGGACTATAACAAGCAAAAATGTCCAGCAAACATGGGCTTTAAAATGCATACCTTACGAGCTGTGAGCACTTGTTCAGCTGAGGAGCTGTGTTTCACACTAGCGAATATGAAAAAGTGCTCATTGTCCCTCAAGTATGCAGTACTAGGAATTTTTTCCTTGTTTTGGTCCTTACTACCACCTCTGAAGGTTGCATATTTTACATTCTTAGCAGCAACAGTATCTGTACATGTATTCCAATGTGAGAGGTATGAGTATTATTTCCGCTACAGAGACCCTTACCTCAAACTGATACATTTATCCTTCTTCATCATCCTTGGATGTTTGTAACACCATAATGGAGTCACCCTGTGTATACATCCATTTACAAACGCTTGCGCCTATAACTTTGAGGCTCTGTAGCTTCGTTGGACGACGTTTGCGGACATTGTTATTCACACTACAATTCCCAGAAGTCTAGAAGGGGAATTTTCGAACACTCTGCATATCTTAATTAGAAAAATTTTAACAGTTCGGTTAAGTTTGACCAGTACCGTACTGTGGTGAATTAGGTCCAGGAAATGCGATAATGGAAACTCCGTCGAGAAGCCGGTAGCAGCCCAGCGGTTTTCGCCTGTCATTCTTTCAATCAACCCTGTAGAATCAACACATCAGAAAGGGATCATGACAGTAAATGCAAGTTATTTGGGACTGCAGATGTAGATTGTAACATACTGCAGAGATAAACGAATACTGGAAGTAAAGAACGGAACATCGAATAAAGAATTGATATTGACGCGTGATCCTTAGTTCACCCATCAGCGAAGAAATAATAATAATAATAATAGTGACAGTGGCAGATTTATTTTGTTATTTATTTACACGTCAATTTCCGTAGGACCAAATTGAGGAGCAAGTCTCCAAGGTCATGGAACGTGTCAGTAGATGAAATTACAACATAAAGGTAATAACAGATGAAAATAAATAGTTTTTAAACCCGAAAAAAGTCAAGCCATAAGTTTAAGTAAACGCAATCAACAATACAACAAAAATCAGATTACTTTTTCAAGGAACTCCTCGACAGAATAGAAGGAGTGATCCATGAGAAAACTCTTCAGTTTTGATTTGAAAGCGCATGGGTTACTGCAAAGATTTTTAAATTCGAGTGGTAGCTTATTTACAGTGGATGCAGCAGTACATTGCACACCTTTCTGCATAAGAGTTAAGGAAGTCCGATCCAAATGCAGGTTTGATTTCTGCCAAATGTTAACTGAGTGAAAGCTGCTTATTCTTGGGAATAAGCGAATACTGCTAACAAGAAATGACAATAAGGAAGAGACCAATGTCAAAATATCCAGAGTCATAAACAGGGCTCAACAAGAAGTTCGTAAACTTACATCACTTATTGCCTGCTCGCATCTCGTGGTCGTGCGGTAGCGTTCTCGCTTCCCACGCTCGGGTTCCCGGGTTCGATTCCCGGCGGGGTCAGGGATTTTCTCTGCCTCGTGATGGCTGGGTGTTGTGTGCTGTCCTTAGGTTAGTTAGGTTTAAGTAGTTCTAAGTTCTAGGGGACTGATGACCATAGATGTTAAGTCCCATAGTGCTCAGAGCCATTTCACTTATTGCCCGAACCGCTCGTTTCTGAGCCAAAAATATCCGTTTGGGATGGAAAGAGTTAACCCAAAATATAATACCACACGACATAAGCAAAGTAGACTAATTTTTGTGTTGGGCGATCACTCACTCCTGATACCGTTCGAATAGCAAAATGGCAGCAATACGTCTTTGAACAAGATCCTGAACGTGGGCTTTCCACGACAGTTTACTATTTATCTGAACACCTAGAAATTTGAACTGTTCAGTTTCACTAATCATATGCCCGTTCTGCGAAATTATAACGTCAGGTTTTGTTGAATTGTGTGTTAGAAACTGTAAAAACTGAGTCAGACTATGATTTAGCATGAGTTCATTTTGTACAAGCCATGAACTTAGGTCATGAACTGCAGTATTTGAAACCGAGCCAATGTTGCACACAACATCGTTTACTACCAAACTAGTGTCATCAGCGAACAGAAATATTTTAGAGTTACCCATAACACTAGAGGGCATATCATTTATATAAATAAGGAACAGGAGTGGCCCCAACACTGATCCTTGGGGCACTCCTCACTTGATTGTGCCCCACTCAGACCCCACATCATAGCCATTCTCAACATTGTGAATAATGACCTTTTGTGGTCTGCTGCTAAAGCAAGAGGTGAACCAATTGTGAGCTACGCCCTGTATTCCATAATGGTCCAATTTCTGGTCAAATATTTTGTGATCAACGCAATCAAACGCCTTTGTTAAATAAAAAAAGTCTAGCGTTCGAAACCTTTCTTTAGCCCATCCAGTACCTCACAGAGAAAAGGGAATATAACATTTTCAGTTGTTAAGCGACTTCTAAAGCCGAACTTTACATTTGATAGCAAATCATGTGATATAAAATGATCAGTTATCCTTACATACACAGCCTTTTAATAACTTTTGTAAATACTGATGGCATATACACTCCTGGAAATGGAAAAAAGAACACATTGACACCGGTGTGTCAGACCCACCATACTTGCTCCGGACACTGCGAGAGGGCTGTACAAGCAATGATCACACGCACGGCACAGCGGACACACCAGGAACCGCGGTGTTGGCCGTCGAATGGCGCTAGCTGCGCAGCATTTGTGCACCGCCGCCATCAGTGTCAGCCAGTTTGCCGTGGCATACGGAGCTCCGTCGCAGTCTTTAACACTGGTAGCATGCCGCGATAGCGTGGACGTGAACCGTATGTGCAGTTGACGGACTTTGAGCGAGGGCGTATAGTGGGCATGCGGGAGGCCGGGTGGACGTACCGCCGAATTACTCAACACGTGGGGCGTGAGGTCTCCACAGTACATCGATGTTGTCGCCAGTGGTTGGCGGAAGGTGCACATGCCCGTCGACCTGGGACCGGACCGCAGCGACGCACGGATGCACGCCAAGACCGTAGGATCCTACGCAGTGCCGTAGGGGACCGCACCGCCACTTCCCAGCAAATTAGGGACACTGTTGCTCCTGGGGTATCGGCGAGGACCATTCGCAACCGTCTCCATGAAGCTGGGCTACGGTCCCGCACACCGTTAGGCCGTCTCCCGCTCACGCCCCAACATCGTGCAGCCCGCCTCCAGTGGTGTCGCGACAGGCGTGAATGGAGGGACGAATGGAGACGTGTCGTCTTCAGCGATGAGAGTCGCTTCTGCCTTGGTGCCAATGATGGTCGTATGCGTGTTTGGCGCCGTGCAGGTGAGCGCCACAATCAGGACTGCATACGACCGAGGCACACAGGGCCAACACCCGGCATCATGGTGTGGGGAGCGATCTCCTACACTGGCCGTACACCACTGGTGATCGTCGAGGGGACACTGAATAGTGCACGGTACATCCAAACCGTCATCGAACCCATCGTTCTACCATTCCTAGACCGGCAAGGGAACTTGCTGTTCCAACAGGACAATGCACGTCCGCATGTATCCCGTGCCACCCAACGTGCTCTAGAAGGTGTAAGTCAACTACCCTGGCCAGCAAGATCTCCGGATCTGTTCCCCATTGAGCATGTTTGGGACTGAATGAAGCGTCGTCTCACGCGGTCTGCACGTCCAGCACGAACGCTGGTCCAACTGAGGCGCCAGGTGGAAATGGCATGGCAAGCCGTTCCACAGGACTACATCCAGCATCTCTACGATCGTCTCCGTGGGAGAATAGCAGCCTGCATTGCTGCGAAAGGTGGATATACACTGTACTAGTGCCGACATTGTGCATGCTCTGTTGCCTGTGTCTATGTGCCTGTGGTTCTGTCAGTGTGATCATGTGATGTATCTGACCCCAGGAATGTGTCAATAAAGTTTCCCCTTCCTGGGACAATGAATTCACGGTGTTCTTATTTCAATTTCTAGGAGTGTAAATAGGTCTAAAATTGTCTACATTATCCCTTTCTCCATTTTCATAAAATGTCTTTACTATTGAGTACTTTAATCGTACAGGAAACTGACCATTCCTAAACGAAACATTACAAATATATCTAAATACGGGGCTAATATGTGCAGCACAGTACTTTAATATCCTGCTAGGCACTCCATCATATCCATGAGAGTCCTTAGTCTTCAGTGATTAATTATTGACTCAATTTTCCTCTTGTCTGTAGGACAGAGGAGTATTTCAGATATGAATCTCGGAAAGGCATTTGCCAAGAAAGTTAAATGATTCCCTGTAGAAACTAAATTTTTATTTAATTCACCACAATGCTCATAAAATGATTGTTAAATACCGTACATATATCCGATTTATCAGTAACATATATATTTTTACTACGGACTGACTTTATATCATCGACCTTGTGCTGCTGACCAGACACTTCCTTCGCAACTGACCATATGGTTTTAATTTTGTCCTGTAAATTAGCTATTCTATTTGCATAGCACATACTTTTTGCCTTCCTAGTAACAGTTTAAGCATCTTACAATACTGCTTGTAATGGGCTACTGCAGCTTGATTGTGACTACTTCTAACATTTTGATATAATTCCCACTTTGTTCTACATGATGTTCGTATCCCACTAGTCAGCCACCTGGACTGCTTATTACTGCTAGTACCCAGTTTAGAACGTTCTAACGCAATACAGCTCTCAAAGATCATGAGAAATGTGTTAAGGAAAGGATAATATTTATCATGTATGTTATCGGCAGTATAAACATCCTGCCACTCTTGTTCCTAAACAAGCTTTAAAAAACTCTATTGCTGTTGGATTAACTTTCCCACGTAATTACATATGACGTTTTTTTGAGTACAAAAGCCTTTTAGTGTTAAAAGTTGTGAATCATGGTCTGAAAGGCCATTCACCCTTGTACTAACAGAATGCCCATCTAGTAATGAAGAATGAGTAAAAATATTGTCTATGGCTGTGCTACTGTTCCCCTACACCCTAGCTGGAAAAGACACAGCCTGCATCATATCGTATGAATTTAGGAGATCTTCCAACATCCTATTTCTTGCACCATCATACATAGGATTTATATTGAAGTCAGCACATATAACTAATTTCTGGCACTTCCTACAAAGTGAATCAAGAACCCGCTCTAGCTTGAGCAGAAATTCTCTGAAGTCAGAGTTAGGGGACCTAACAACAATTATAAGCTTAGTTTCACTAAATTCAACTACCCCTGCACAACATTCAAATATATGTTCAGTGCCGTGCTGTGATATGTCTATGGACTCAAATGGAATACTGTTTTTTTACGCACAGGCCACTTCCCCCATCCCGCAAGGAACTCCTTGAAAAACAGCCAGCTAAACTGTATTCTCTGAATTGTCAAATTATTTAAGTGGTGCTCCACATACCAATAATTTCAAAGTCAACATCTATAAACAGTTCACTAACTTTATGTCTACTATATCATATTTTGATGAAATATGCTAATTCCTTCTCTGCTTGGAAACCTGACATCATCTGAAGGTGAGCCGTTTGTTAGAGGGACTTCCTTTAAGCAGGTATACCTATCAGCTGACTTCAGTCTAAAAATGGTGCACCTCTCACACCAACTACTACAGGAATTTTTCTATGAGTGATCCCACCACCACCCACTACACTGTTACCTATATGCTATTCCAGCCTCCCCTTCCCATACCTATTGAGTTGCAGACATGCCTAGTGAAACCTGATCTTCTGATAGACCCAACTCGCACCACAGAAATGTGACCCATGCCCTCTGCCATCAGCGCCCTCTCCAGCCCCATGTTAACGCGCCTAACAGCCGCATCAAGATGAGGCCGATCATGACTCTGAAACAGTTGTACGAAATGCACATTAGAGCCACCAGTTTGAATAGCTGTTTTTACCAAGTCACCACCTACAGCATATTCCCCGTCCCTATGAAGACTGTTCCCTGTCCATCCACTATCACTACCTGACCCTCCTACATAGCTCCCCTATGCCGTCGGTCACCTGAGCCAACCCTGCACTAGGCTTCAGAATGCTGGTGACCTGGTACTCATCACCCAACACTTCCTGTAACGTTCTAACAACTGCAAGTAGAAGCGTTTGTACAAGTTTCGCTTTCAGGTCAAAATGGAAGAGCTTTGTATATTTTTATAAGGCATGGAAAACGCCTGTCCTTATTGCAAGTGTAGCTATTTACTGCACCTATGCGCTTCAGTCCGGGACATAAACTGTGTCTAAGAGCCTTTACAGTCAACTATATCAGCTTAGTGATTCTGCAGTTCTCCAGCCGTTCGCCGCTGCTCGCTTTGACCTGACGCATCTACTGTACCTCCTGTGAAGCGCTCAGAAGCTGAACAGCAGGTGGTCCGCCTTCGCTTTGTCTGGGAGAGCGCTTTGGGGAAGCACTGTCGCTCGCCGGGTGGTCTCTCTTAAGAGCGGAAGTAGCCACCGTCTGTGCTGCGTTGACTTGATCGGCTCTACTGCCACTGCCATCACAACCATAGCGTCGTGTCCACAGTTGCTGGGAGGTCTTGTAGCGATTCCTACAGGGTGTTTCAAAAATGACCGGTATATTTGAAACGGCAATAAAAACTAAACGAGCAGCGATAGAAATACACCGTTTGTTGCAATATGCTTGGGACAACAGTACATTTTCAGGCGGACAAACTTTCGAAATTACAGTAGTTACAATTTTCAACAACAGATGGCGCTGCAAGTGATGTGAAAGATATAGAAGACAACGCAGTCTGTGAGTGCGCCATTCTGTACGTCGTCTTTCTGCTGTAAGCGTGTGCTGTTCGCAACGTGCAAGTGTGCTGTAGACAACATGGTTTATTCCTTAGAACAGAGGATTTTTCTGGTGTTGGAATTCCACCGCCTAGAACACAGTGTTGTTGCAACAAGACGAAGTTTTCAACGGAGGTTTAATGTAACCAAAGGACCGAAAAGCGATACAATAAAGGATCTGTTTGAAAAATTTCAACGGACTGGGAACGTGACGGATGAACGTGCCGGAAAGGTAGGGCGACCGTGCACGGCAACCACAGAGGGCAACGCGCAGCTAGTGCAGCAGGTGATCCAACAGTGGCCTCGGGTTTCCGTTCGCCGTGTTGCAGCTGCGGTCCAAATGACGCCAACGTCCACGTATCGTCTCATGCGCCAGAGTTTACACCTCTATCCATACAAAATTCAAACGCGGCAACCCCTCAGCGCCATTAACATTGCTGCATGAGAGACATTCGCTAACGATATAGTGCACAGGATTGATGACGGCGATATGCATGTGGGCAGCATTTGGTTTACTGACGAAGCTTATTTTTACCTGGACGGCTTCGTCAATAAACAGAACTGGCGCATATGGGGAACCGAAAAGCCCCATGTTGCAGTCCCATCGTCCCTGCATTCCCGAAAAGTACTGGTCTGGGCCGCCATTTCTTCCAAAGGAATCATTGGCCCATTTTTCAGATCCGAAACGATTACTGCATCACGCTATCTGGACATTCTTCGTGAATTTGTGGCGGTACAAACTGCCTTAGACGACACTGCGAACACCTCGTGGTTTATGCAAGATGGTGCCCGGCCACATCGCACGGCCGACGTCTTTAATTTCCTGAATGAATATTTCGATGATCGTGTGATTGCTTTGGGCTATCCGAAACATACAGGAGGCGGCGTGGATTGGCCTCCCTATTCGCCAGACATGAACCCCTGTGTCTTCTTTCTGTGGGGACACTTGAAAGACCAGGTGTACCGCCAGAATCCAGAAACAATTGAACAGCTGAAGCAGTACATCTCATCTGCATGTGAAGCCATTCCGCCAGACACGTTGTCAAAGGTTTCGGGTAATTTCATTCAGAGACTACGCCATATTATTGCTACGCATGGTGGATATGTGGAAAATATCGTACTATAGAGTTTCCCAGACCGCAGCGCCATCTGTTGTTGAAAATTGTAACTACTGTAATTTCGAAAGTTTGTCTGCCTGAAAATGTACTGTTGTCCCAAGCATATTGCAACAAACGGTGTATTTCTATCGCTGCTCGTTTAGTTGTTATTGCCGTTTCAAATATACCGGTCATTTAAAACACCCTGTAAATCTACCACGATTTCATTCCGTAGAGTTATTTAAAGTGCATTAATTTCTATTGGGCCGTCCAGCAGAGGCGATGAGTTTGGCCCAGCACTCAAAGGGATTTCTGGAAGATGTTCGGTAGGCTAGGGGAGACGGGAGGTTTCTTCCAAACTTGAGGGTAATGTGGCACGTGGAAACTTTGTTGATTATTATTTGGAAAATTTAGGTTACGAGCGGTTGCGCTACGTGGTAAGCCAAAAACTGCTGAATTTGACCGAGGTTTCAGTGTGTGATGAAATCCGTGTCATATTCTATACAAAATTTGCAGCTACGTTAATTGTTTCATAGATCTTAATGTGCTGTAGTAACAGAAAACTACGCTCGATGGTTTGCTCACTTTAGTCTATAAGAAGGTTTTCAGAAGTGATCCATGAACATGTCATCCAATATCATCCATCAGTTGCAGATTCGTAGAAAATATGCTGAGCTGGAATATAATCAGGTATCTGGAACAGAGTAGCCTCTTTTATCCCAACCAGTTCCTATTTTGGTACATTTCGTCGTAAAAGCAATGGGTTAAGGATGTCAGTTGATGCAATTTTCCTTAACCTCCAAAAACAATTTGACTCAGTACTACACCAGCGCTAATTAAGGAAATACACTCCTGGAAATTGAAATAAGAACACCGTGAATTCATTGTCCCAGGAAGGGGAAACTTTATTGACACATTCCTGGGGTCAGATACATCACATGATCACACTGACAGAACCACAGGCACAAAGACACAGGCAACAGACCATGCACAATGTCGGCACTAGTACAGTGTATATCCACCTTTCGCAGCAATGCAGGCTGCTAGTCCTGTGGAACGGCTTGCCATGCCATTTCCACCTGGCGCCTCAGTTGGACCAGCGTTCGTGCTGGACGTGCAGACCGCGTGAGACGACGCTTCATCCAGTCCCAAACATGCTCAATGGGGGACAGATCCGGAGACCTTGCTGGCCAGGGTAGTTGACTTACACCTTCTAGAGCACGTTGGGTGGCACGGGATACATGCGGACGTGCATTGTCCTGTTGGAACAGCAAGTTCTCTTGCCGGTCTAGGAACGGTAGAACGATGGGTTCGATGACGGTTTGGATGTACCGTGCACTATTCAGTGTCCCCTCGACGATCACCAGTGGTGTACGGCCAGTGTAGGAGATCGCTCCCCACACCATGATGCCGGGTGTTGGCCCTGTGTGCCTCGGTCGTATGCAGTCCTGATTGTGGCGCTCACCTGCACGGCGCCAAACACGCATACGACCATCATTGGCACCAAGGCAGAAGCGACTCTCATCGCTGAAGACGACACGTCTCCATTCGTCCCTCCATTCACGCCTGTCGCGACACCACTGGAGGCGGGCTGCACGATGTTGGGGCGTGAGCGGGAGACGGCCTAACGGCGTGCGGGACCGTAGTCCAGCTTCATGGAGACGGTTGCGAATGGTCCTCGCCGATACCCCAGGAGCAACAGTGTCCCTAATTTGCTGGGAAGTGGCGGTGCGGTCCCCTACGGCACTGCGTAGGATCCTACGGTCTTGGCGTGCATCCGTGCGTCGCTGCGGTTCGGTCCCAGGTCGACGGGCACGTGCACCTTCCGCCGACCACTGGCGACAACATCGATGTACTGTGGAGACCTCACGCCCCACGTGTTGAGCAATTCGGCGGTACGTCCACCCGGCCTCCCGCATGCCCACTATACGCCCTCGCTCAAAGTCCGTCAACTGCACATACGGTTCACGTCCACGCTGTCGCGGCATGCTACCAGTGTTAAAGACTGCGATGGAGCTCCGTATGCCACGGCAAACTGGCTGACACTGACGGCGGCGGTGCACAAATGCTGCGCAGCTAGCGCCATTCGACGGCCAACACCGCGGTTCCTGGTGTCTCCGCTGTGCCGTGCGTGTGATCATTGCTTGTACAGCCCTCTCGCAGTGTCCGGAGCAAGTATGGTGGGTCTGACACACCGGTGTCAATGTGTTCATTTTTCCATTTCCAGGAGTGTAATTATCATATTGGATATCGAACAAAATGTGTGTCTGGTTAGAGGGTTTGATGGTAGGAAGGATTCAGAATATTATCTTAGTGCTGCGCCTTTGTCTCAGTTGGTATAGCAGCAGACTCTTATGATCAACACTTGAGACATCCAGTTGAAGATATGGACGTACACTGTGCGATCAAAAGTATCCCGACATCCGAAGAATCATGTTAGGTGCATTGTACTGCCACCTACTCCCAGGTACTCCATATCAGCGACCTCAGCAGTCATTAGACATCGAGAGAGAGCAGAATGGAGCGCTCCGCGGAACTCACGGACTTCGAACGTGGTCAGGTGATAGCGTCTCACTTGGGTCACACGTCTGTACGCGAGATTTCCGCACTCCTAAACATCCCTAGGTCCACTGTTACCGATGTGATAGTGAAGTGGAAATGTGAAGGGACACGTAAAGCACGAAAGGGTACAGGCCGACCTCGGCTGTTGACTGACAGAGACCGCCGACAGTTGAAGAGGGTCGTAATGTGTAATAGGCAGACATCTATCCAGACCACCACACAGGAATACCAATCTGTATGAGGATCCACTATAAGTTGTATGACAGTTAGGCGGGAGGTGAGAAAACTTGGATTTAATGGTCGAGCGGCTGCTCATAAGCCACGCATCAAGCATGTAAATGCCAAACGACACCTTGCTTGGTGTAAGGAGCGTAGAAATTGGACGATTGAACAGCGAATAAACGTTGTGTGGAGTGACGAATCACGGTACACAATGTGGCGATCCGATTGCAGGGTGTGGTATGGCGAAAGCCCGGTGAACGTCATTTGCCAGCGCGTGTAGTGCCAACAGTAAAATTTGTTGGAGGCGGTGGTGTTATGGTGTGGTCGTGTTTTTCGTGGAGGGGGCTTGCACCCGTTGTTGTTTTGCGTGGCACTATCACAGGAGAGGCCTTCACTGATGTTTTAAGCACCTTCTTGCTTCCCACTGTTGCAGAGCAATTCGGGGATGGCGATTGCAAACTTTCAACATGATGGAGCAGCTGTTTATAATGGATAGCCTGTGGTGGAGTGGTTACACGACAATAACAGCCCTGTAATGGACTGGCCTGCACAGAGTCCTGACCTGAATCCTATAGAACTTCTTTGGGATGTTTTGGAACGCCGACTTCGTGCCAGGCCTCACCGAACGACATCGATACCTCACTTCAGTGCAGCACTCCGTGCAGAATGGGCTGCCGTTCCCCAAGAAACCTTCCAGCACTTGACTGAAAGTATGCCTGCGACAGTGGAAGCTGTCATCAAGGCTAAGGGTGGGCCAACACCGTAGTGAATTCCAGTATTACCGATGGAACGCGCCACGAACTTGTAATTAGCTTTCAGCCAGGTGTCTGTATACTTTTGATCAAATAGTGTCTATGTAGGTAGCAAGTGCTGTGCTGCCACACGACCGTTTTTTTGAGAACTGTGCTGTAACTAATATAAAATCGTAATATGAAGACCCGTAATAATTAATCATCACCAAGAAATAAATGTTTTTCATTACGAGTGATAGTAGTTAATCAATTTAATTTAGATTTTTATTCAGAACTAAATGGGTTATGTAAGTATGGAGCCACTTTTTAAGCACATTGGGATGAATTGGCACCATTTGGTTGAGCAGCGAGGTCACACAGCCGGACAGTCAGACCACCCCAAGGGGAATTCTCAGGTGAATGCACTGGCTGAGTCTCAGGGCAGTGCCGCTCGGCTGACCAGGTTTTTCTTTGAAGTGAGAAAAATGGAAGCCAGGTGGCCCGCAGGCACAAAATGAGATATAAGGAAGAGAACGTAGCCCGAAAACTTAACTTTGGAACAGCAGGAAAATGTAGAGCATAATTTGGTCATGCCAAACAAAATTTCGTGTAATGATAGAAATATGAGGGGATGTTATGAAGAAAATATAAGAGCTACGAAGTCGAAGAGGGGGGTTTTCTGCACGTAGCAGGACTAATTATTGTTGGAAGGAGTCAGAAAGATGGTGCAGGGGATACTGAGAAAAGGGACATTAAACAGATCATTAGCTGTGTTTACCCTGATGAAGAGATGCATATTAATTGAGATTTAATTTTTATAGGTATACCAGATTTGATATCACACTGAGCATGAAGCCGTGTAGCTTAAAGGTTTATTAGCAGATGCGAAGGAACGCTACACAGTAAGGATTTGCCAGAAGTGAAGGAACTTTATCGTATGTGAATGATGAATTAGAGTTTGACAGGCTGATTTATGAGTATTCTGTGAATTGATGAGAACGTGAAGTAATGATTTTATACATGTCCCTGAACTGTTGACAGAATATAAAGTTGATCTGAGAGTGACCACGTTGAATGTGAAAGAAAAAGTTGTAGGAAGGAATATTTTTAAACAAATGATACCGCAAGAAGACAGGCAGTCCACGCATCATGGTAAAATGTGGATTAAGTTAATATGTAATGGTGAAAAAGGTAAGATAAAGGATTACAGTAGTTTAAAGACGTAGTAAGTAAAATGAAATGACACAGACTCTCTTTTATATGTGTCAAGAGCCAAATTATACTCGCGTTTTTCTTTTTTGTACACATTTGCGATCTACAATGTAAGAGTACCCATGATATGAGTAACTAATGAGCTGATGTGACGGGTGGATGGAGGGTGCTGTTTCAGAAAAGAGGTAATGAACTGGAAGACCATAATACCAGGAATGAATAAGAAAATTGGGTAAAGTAGGTGTTGTGGCAACAGTAGCCTTGGGGTCAATGAGTGTATATGGTAATGGATGGGTAATTGAGAGGAGGATACTGAGTTTCAGCAGACCTCTCTGGTATAACTTGCAGTGCATGAAATCGAGAAATAACTGCACGAATAACCAATAACTTACGTATCCTTACTTGAGCTCCCAACCACAGGGAAGTTGTGTGTGCTTGCAGAATCAGATGTTCAGCCGCAGAATTCGAATAATTGTTAAAAATCATAGTGAAACCTTCAGCTGTTATTTATTTTGCTCAATTCGCTACTAATTTCGGTTAATAAACATTATCAAACTTATCTGGCATTAATGGCAAGAAAGTTATAACATAATTTCAACAAACGTAATTCGCTCTTTTAAGCCCAGCACAGTACGTAAAAAATTTCTCACAATAATGACTGTTGTTGTTGTGGTCTTCTGTCCTGTGACTGGTTTAATGCAGCTCTCCATGCTACTCTATCCTGTGCAAGCTGCTTCATCTCCCAGTACCTACTGCAGCCTACATCCCTCTAAATCTGCTTAGTGAATTCATCACTTGGCCTCCCTCTACGATTTGTACCCTCCACGCAGCCCACTAATACTAAATTGGTGATCCCTCGATGTCTCAGAACTTGTCGTACCAACCGATCCCTTCTTCTAGTAAAGTTATTCCACAAGCTCCTCTTCTCCCCAATTCTATCAATACCTCCTCATTAGTTATGTGATCTACCCATCTCATCTTCAGCATTCTTTTGTAGCACCACATTTCGAAAGCTTCTATTCTCTTCTTGTCTAAACTATTTATCGTCCACATTTCACTTCCATACATGGCTAGACTCCATACAGATACTTTCAGAAACGACTTCCTGACACTTAAGTCTATACTCGATGTTAACAAATTTCTCTTCTTCAGAAACGATTTCCTTGCCACTGCCAGTCTACATTTTGTATCCTCTCTATTTAGACCATCATCAGTTATTTTTCTCTCCAAATAGCAAACTCCTTTACTATTTTAAGTGTCTCATTTCCTAGTCTAATTCCCTCAGCATGACCCGACTTAATTCGACTACATTCCATTATCCTTGTTTTGCTTTTGTTGATGTTCATCTTATACCGTCCTTTCAAGACTCTGTCCATTCCGTCAGCTGCTCTTCCAAGTCCTTTGCTATCTCTGACAAAATTATAATGTCATCGGCGAACCTCAAACTTTTATTTCTTCCCCATGGATTTTAATACCTACTCCGAACTTTTCTTTTGTTTCCTTTACTGCTTGCTCAATATACAGATTGAACAACATCGGGGAGAGGCTACAACCCTTTCTCACTCCCTTCCCAACCTCTGCTTCCCTTTCATGCCCCTCGACTCTTATAACTGCCATCTGGTTTCTGTCCAAATCGTAAATAGATTTTCGCTCCCTGTATTTTACGCCTGCCACCCGTAGAATTTGAAAGAGAGTATTCCAGTCAACATTTCTACGGAATCCAAACTGATCTTCCCCAAGGTCAGCTTCTATCCGTTTTTCCATTAGTCTGTAAAGAATTCGCGTTAGTGTTTTGCAGCTGTGACTTATTAAACTGATAGTTCGGTAATTTTCACACCTGTCAACACCTGCTTTCTTTGGGATTGGAATTATTATATTCTTCTTGAAGTCTGACGGAATTTCGCCTGTCTCATACATCTTGCTCACCAGATGGTAGAGTTTTGTCAGGACTGGCTCTCCCAAGGCCGTCAGTAGTTCTAATGGAATGTTGTCTACTCCCGAGGCCTTGTCTCGACTTAGGTCTTTCAGTGCTCTGTCAAACTCTTCACGCAGTATCATATCTCCCATTTCATCTTCATCTACCTCCTCTTCCATTTCCATAACATTGTCCTCAAGAACATCGCCCCTTTATAGACCCTCTGTATACTCTTTCCAACTTTCTGCTTTCCCTTCTTTGGTTGGTACTGGGTTTCCATCTGAGCTGTTGATATTCATACAAGTGGTTCTCTTTTCTCCAAAGGTCTCTTTAATTTTTCTGTAGGCAGTATCTATCTTAGCCCTAGTGAGATAAGCCTCTACATCCTTACATTTGTCCTCTAGCCATACCTGCTGAGCCATTTTGCACTTCCTGTCGATCTCATTTTTGAGATGTTTGTATTCCTTTTTGTCTACTTCATTTACTGCATTTTTGTATTTTCTCCTTTATTTATTTATTTATTTATTATTTATTTATTTATTGTTCCGTGGGACCAAATTAAGGAGAAGTTCAATGGTCATGGAACGAGTCAATACATGAAATTATAACACGACATTAGAAACAGATAAAATGAAATATAAAAAGAAACATATTCAGGTGACAAGTCATAAGTTTAAATAAAGAAAATCAGCAATGTAACACTGGAATTAGCTTAATTTTTTAGCTCTTCCAGGAGCTCCGCGACAGAATAGAAGGAGTGAGCCATGAGGAATCTCTTCAGTTTAGACTTAAAAGAGTTTGGGCTACTGCTAAGGTTTATAAGTTCTTGTGGTAGGTTATTGAAAATGGATGCAGCAGAATACTGGACTCCTTTCTGCACAAGAGTCAAGGAAGTGCATTCCACATGCAGATTGGATTTCTGCCTAGTATCAATTAAATTAGGTATCTCTTCTGTTACCCAAGGATTTCTACTAGCTCTCGTCTTTTTACCAATTTGATCCCCTGCTGCCTTCACTACTTCATTCCTCAAAGCTACCCATTCTTCTTCTACTGTACAGGGTTATTCCAAATGATTGAAGCGATTTCACAGCTCTACAATAACTTTATTATTTGAGATATTTTCACAATGCTTTGCAGACACATACAAAAACTCAAAAAGTTTTTTTAGGCATTCACAAATGTTCGATATATGCCCCTTTAGTGATTCGGCAGACATCAAGCATATAATCAAGTTCTTCCCACACTCGGCGCAGCATGTCCCCATCAAGGAGTTCGAAAGCATCGTTGATGCGAGCTCGCAGTTCTGGCACGTTTCTTGGTAGAGGAGGTTTAAACACTGAACCTTTCACATAACCCCACAGAAAGAAATCGCATGGGGTTAAGTCGGGAGAGCGTGGAGGCCATGACATGAATTGCTGATCATGATCTCCACCACGACCGATCCATCGGTTTTCCAATCTCCTGTTTAAGAAATGCCGAACATCATGATGGAAGTGCGGTGGAGCACCGTCCTGTTGAAAGATGAAGTCGGCGCTGTCGGTCTCCAGTTGTGGCATGAGCCAATTTTCCAGCATGTCCAGATACACGTGTCCTGTAACGTTTTTTTCGCAGAAGAAAAAGGGGCCGTAAACTTTAAACCGTGAGATTGCACAAAACACGTTAACTTTTGGTGAATTGCGAATTTGCTGCACGAATGCGTGAGGATTCTCTACCGCCCAGATTCGCAAATTGTGTCTGTTCACTTCGCCATTAAGAAAAAATTGTTGCTTCATCACTGAAAACAAGTTTCGCACTGAACGCATCCTCTTCCATGAGCTGTTGCAACCGCGCCGAAAATTCAAAGCGTTTGACATTGTCATCGGGTGTCAGGGCTTGTAGCAATTGTAAACGGTAAGGCTTCTGCTTTAGCCTTTTCCGTAAGATTTTCCAAACCGTCGGCTGTGGTACGTTTAGCTCCCTGCTTGCTTTATTCGTCGACTTCTGCGGGCTAGGCGTGAAACTTGCCCACACGCGTTCAACCGTTTCTTCGCTCACTGCAGGCCGACCCGTTGATTTCCCCTTACAGAGGCATCCAGAAGCTTTAAACTGCGCATGCCATCGCCGAAGGAGTTAGCAGTTGGTGGATCTTTGTTGAACTTTGTCCTGAAGTGTCGTTGCACTGTTATGACTGACTGATGTGAGTGCATTTCAAGCACGACATACGCTTTCTCGGCTCCTGTCGCCATTTTGTCTCACTGCGCTCTCCAGCGCTCTGGCGGCAGAAACCTGAAGCGCGGCTTCAGCCGAACAAAACTTTATGAGTTTTTCTACGTATCTGTAGTGTGTCGTGACCATATGTCAATAACTGGAGCTACAGTGGATTTATGAAATCGCTTCAATCATTTTTAATAGCCCTGTATTTCTTTCCCCCATTCTTGTAAATTGTTCCCTTAAGCTCTCCCTGAAACTCTGTACAACCTCTGGTTCTGTCAGTTTATCCAGGTCCCATATCCTTAAATTCCCACCTCTTTGCAGTTTCTTCAGTTTTAATTTACAGTTCATAAGCAATAGATTGTGGTCTGAGTCCACATCTGCCCCTGGAAATGTTTTACAATTTAAAACCTGGTTCCTAAATTTCTGTCTTACCATTATATAATCTATCTGAAACCTTCTAGTATCTCCAGGGTTCTTCCATGTATACAACCTTCTATCATGTTTCTTGAACCAAGTGTTAACTATGATTAAGTTATGCTCTGTGCAAAATTCTACCAGGCGACTTCCTCTTGCATTTCTTAGCCCCAATCTATATTCACCTACTACGTTTCCTTCTCTTCCTGTTCCTACTGTCGAATTTCAGTCACCCATGACTATTAAATTTTGGTCTCCCTTCACTACCTGAATAATGTCTTTTATCTCATTTATTTCATCAATTTCTTCATCGTCTGCAGAGCTAGTTGGCATATAAACTTGTATTATTGTAGTAGGCGTGGGCTTTGTGTCTATCTTGGCCACAATAATGCGTTCACTATGATGTTTGTAGTAGCTTACCGCACTCCTATTTTTTTATTCATTATTAAACCTACTACTGCATTACCCCTGTTCGATTTTGTATTTATAACCCTGTATTCACCTGACCAGAAGTCTTGTTCCTCCTGCCACCGAACTTCACTAATTCCCACTATATCTAACTTTAACCTATCCATTTCCCTTTTTAAATTTTCTAACCTACCTGCCCGATTAAGGGATCTGACATTCCACGCTCCGATCCGTAGAACGCCAGTTTTCTTTCTCCTGATAACGACGTCCTCGCCCGGAGATCCGAATGGGGGCTATTTTACCTCCGGAATATTTTACCCAAGACGACGCCATCATCATTTAATCATACAGTAAAGCTGCATGCCCTCGGTAAAAAAATACGTCTGTAGTTTCTCCTTGCTTTCAGCCGTTCGCACTACCAGCACAGCAAGGCCGTTTTGGTTAGTGTTACAAGGCCAGGTCAGTCAAGCAACCAGACTGTTGCCCCTGCAACTACTGAAAAGGCTGCTGCCCCTCTTCAGGAACCACACGTTTGTCTGGCATCTCAACAGATACCCCTCCGTTGTGGTTGCACCTACGGTATGGCTATCTGTATCGTTGAGGCACGCAAGCCTCCCCTCCAACGGCAAGGTCCATGGTTCATGGGGGGAATACGATAATTTTCGTCAAGAAGCAAGTCTATATCAACTGTTAGGAACACACTTTTTATGTCGTCTCGTTGTCTCTGTACAGCTGTAGCATGGAAAGAAAGCAAGGAGAGAAAGTTGTTTGGTGGACGGTATCCTCTTTCTATAACATAAATTGCGCGCGTATGTTAACTGGGTTCTTTTTCATAAGAATAGAAAGTCCCATATCTCAAGACAGTCGTTGTGGTACAAGCACTCTGTAATAGTCCACGTTAGCTTCACTGCTGGTGAAGTACAAAGTCCGCTATGTACAGTATACTGGTTCTCCTCAAGCAGCAGTTATGATAGCGTGATCTCGCCTTGAAGATCGTTAAGGCCTTCGGTGGTGACCCTGGGTGAGGGACTTTTGCCCTGCACAACCCCAGGAGCTGATGATGAAGAGGGAAATGAAGAACGCCATCGGCCCTCAGAATCTAATACCATTGGCAATGGAAAAGGAAAAAAAAAACTAAGAGTAACCAAGGGAGCCAGGTAAAAAAGAAAACGGAAGTAGAATGAGATTTTCACTCTGCAGCGGAGTGTGCGTGTGTGCGCTGATATGAAACCTCCTGGCGGATTAAAACTGTTTGCCGGTCCGAGACTCGAACTAGGAACCGTTACCTTCCGCGAGCAAGTGCTCTACCATCTGAGCTACCCAAGCACGACTCACGCGATCCCTCCTCACATCTTCATATCAGCGCACACTCCGCTGCAGAGTGAAAATCTCATCCTGGAAACATCCCCAGGCTGCGGCTGAGCCATGTCTCCGCAATATCCTTTACCCAGGAGTGCTAGTTCTCCAAGGTTCGCGGAAGAGATTCTCTGAATTTTGGAGGGTAGGAGACGAGGTACTGGCAGAAGTAAAGCTGTGAGGAGGGGTTGTGAGTTGTGCTTGGGTAGCTCAGATGGTAGAGCACTTGCCCGCGAAAGGCAAAGGTCCTGAGTTCGAATCTCGGTCCCGCGCACAGTTTTAATCTGCCAGGAAGTTTGAAAACGGAAGTGGTCTGACACAAGTAAGTGGAAGCAGTGTCGGTATTAGCTAAGGGTCCAAGCAGTTGTTGCCCACGTACTCCCAAGAAGGGAGCCACACCGGCGGACTAAACTTTGCCTAATATCTGACGTACTTGCCAGTCTGTCATGGATGACCCTATCAGGAGCATAGCTGCCACCAGTATAGCTTTATGGATCATTGAGATACAAAAATCTCCTTATCATGTTTAGGGTGGTACGCTATAAGTAGGTCTGTTGTATGGTGTCAGTGGTAAACAACGCCCACATTCGGGTAATCTGTTCCTGGCGATTTGCGATAACACTCTATCTGTAACCTCTGCCCGAATTTCAGCCATTGTTTTCAGTCTGTTTTCAGAGTCATTCAAACAAAATCATATGTGTGTGAAATCTTATGGGACTTTACTGCTATCAGTCGAACAGTCCTACATTTTTCTCCTACTGTAGTCCTTCTACACGTATGTTCAAAAATTAAGGATAATTGCAGAATGTGGTGCCACACAACGTGGCACTGCGCAAAACTGGCGCTAATAGCATAGGCACATAGGGAACACACACGACACAGATCTGTAAGTCCACGGTATTGGTGATAAGTTGAGAAAACCGTCCCGAAACACACGTGCTACAAAACGCCACTGTTTCCTGTGCATGTACCCCGACATCAATATGGGATATGATCACCATGCACATATACGAAGGCCGCACAACGGGTTGGCAAACTCTGGATCAGGTGGCCGAGGAGCTGCTGGGGTGTAGCCTCCCATTCTTGCACTAGTGCCTGTCGGTGCTCCTGAAGCATCGTAGGTGTTTGAAGACGTGCAGCAATATGTCGGCCGCGCGGGATTAGCCGTGCGGTCTCAGGCGCTGCAGTCATGGACTGCGCGGCTGGTCCCGGCGGAGGTTCGAGCCCTCACTCGGGCATGGGTGTGTGTGTTTGTCCTTAGGATTATTTAGGTTAAGTAGTGTGAAAGCTTAGGGACTGATGACCTTAGCAGTTAAGTCCCATAGGATTTCACACATATTTTGAGCAATATGTCGATCGAGAGCATTCCAACGAGCTCGATGGGGTTTAGGTTTGGAGAACAGGTAGGCCACTCCATTCGCCTGATATAATCTGTTTCAAGGTACTCCTATACGATGGCGGCTGGGTGGGGCCGTGCGTTATCAGCCATCAGAGGAAGGTGGTACTCACTGCACCCTTGGAAAGGCAGACATATTGTTGCAAAAAATGACGTCCCGATACACCTGGCCTGTTACAGTTCCTCTGTCAAAAAAAAAAAAAAAAAAAAAAAAAAAAAAAAAAAAAAAGACGGGGGTGTACTTGCACCAATCGTAGTCCCACCCCACACCATCAAATCACGACCTCCATACAGGTCCCTTTCAATGGCATTAAGGGGTTGGTCTCTGGTTCCTGGTTCATGCCAGATGAAAACCCGGCGAGAATCATTGTTCAGACTATACCTGGACTCGTCGATGAACATAACTTGGGACCACTGTTCCAGTGACCATGTACTGTGTTCTTGACACCAGGCTTTACGGGCTCACCTGTGACGAGGGGTCAGTGGAATGCATCTTGCAGGTCTCCAGGCGAATAAACCGTGTCTGTTCAGTCGTTTGTAGGCTGTGTGCCTGGAGGCAACTGTTCCAGTGGCTGCAGTAAGGTCCCGAACAAGGCTACCTGCAGTACTCCGTGGCCTTCTGCGGGCACTGATGGTGAGATATCGGTCTTCTTGTGGTGTTGTACACTGTGGACGTCCCTTACTGTAGCGCCTGTCTGCTGGACTCGTTGCCATAATGTTGAGATCACACAGAAGGCCCGCGATACGACCTGCTGTGTTTGACCAGTCTCCAATCGCCCTAGAATTCTACCCCTCATAACGTCATGAATATGTGTTCTTTGAGCCATTTTCAACAAACAGTCTCCATAGCATGTCTGAAAACGTCTGCACGCTTACTCGCTGCACCGTACTCGGACATGCACCAACACACCTCTGCATATGTGGACTGCTGCCGGCACCACCGTGCGATGACCGCGGGTCAAATGCACCGCATGGTCATACCCCGAGGTGATTTAAACCCGCAAACCGCCCACCAGAGCGTTGTTTCACCTCGTATCACCATTATGCTTAATTTGTGAGCGTGAGTTTAGTAGGACCCATGACTTCTCTTCTTGTTTCAATACGTTCTGATCCATCTCGTCAAGACTCGTTTTGCAGTCCGTCACAGCCAAACTGTTTGGGCGATTTTTCACGAAGATGCTCCCAAGACCCTCATATCATTAATTCGACCTTACTCAGAGTTCGAAATATGAGTATAGCTTGCACGTACACGTCCTCCAGGCGTATTGTGTTCCCATCTCCACCAGAAAAAGTTCAAATAACGTTATACACATCTGTACCGAAAATGAGACCAAATTAATGAAATTTTAATCAAAGTACTGAAGGTTGGAGTGGTCTGTCAAGATATGACACTTTTCAATTTTTGTCCACGCAGGCATATAGCCAGACGATTAATTCACGTGACTGACTCATTCCAGAGAATTACCATAGAAATGGTACAAATGCTATATGGAACTCACTATAGTCGGCATATTTGTCCAGAGAGAATCAGGAATTGTACTGACATTTAAAACAATTATAATCTATTCTTCGGTCTCAGCTGCATATTTCTAATTGCAACAGACGTTTCCATCTCTCAGGACCATCTTCAGGTCGAAACTGATGCGTCAGCAGCTCGTCTTTTCTGATATGACACAGAAAAGACGTGTTGCTGACGAAACTACTTAGATCTAAAGATGAGCCAAAGCGATCGAAACATTTAGTGTAATTAAAATTGTGCAACTGAGACTGAAGAATAAATGAGAACTGTTTTGAACATGGAATTACGTGCCGATTAACTCGTTGCTGACGATCCATCAAGCAGATGCAGAAGTCCAGTCCTCCCTTCCAGCGAGGTCACAAGTTTTTCGAACGGAAGACCAGTCCAGCCCAGCTAGAGGGCAATGTGTACAGAAATGTCTTTAATTTTCACTGCAGAGGCAACAGCACAGAAGCGAGCCTCGGCGCAGAGAGCTTAATGAAATATTAAATATGAATGCAATCACGGACGCAGGCCTGGCGTTGCGAAGTGGCCGGGCGCAAGCGAGCTACCGTTTCCGCACCAGGCGCACCAGCTGCCCGCGCGTGCCACGCTTTCAGTGCTGTGTCCTCCTCCAGACAACCAGCTCGGTTTAACACCCAACGCCGAGCTGGGCAAGGAATTCTCATGGTTCCACACCCCACAACTTCGTTTCGCTAAATTTACACACGGTGAAATCTGCATCTACATCTACATCTGAAAATCACTTCGAAGTGCATGGACGAGAACATTTTCCATCGTACCTTTTATTAGGGATCCTTCATTCTCCGTTCTCATATCCAGCTCGAAGTAAATCACTGCTTAAAGGCTTGTGTGTGCGATATAACTAGTCTAATTTCGTTCTCGCTGTCACTACGGGAGCGATTCATAGCCGTTGTAGTACTCTGAGGAGAAAAAAATCGCCACACCGAGGAGAAGTTGAATATTCTGGCCATGGTTGCACTACAGCAGCTGTCACAGAACAGCAGGTATAACAGACGGCCAACTAGTTGCAATAAATGGTGGCTTTCAGTTAACCTTTACCATGGTTTCAACGGATTTAAACCAGTCTTCCTCAGAAGGACAAGAAGAAATGTTGACATTAGCAATCAGTCAGTAAACCTTTCTCCACGTGAAATGCGTCGGCAACGGTGTGTGCGCCCGCATGGTGATATTGATGTGAAAAGCCCTTGATTCTAGGGGCCTTAACTTTCACATATGGACGTATAGACCATTGCTGACATATTTAATGTGGAGATAGTTTTACTGACTGGTTGCTAATGTGAAGTTTGTTTCTTGTCCTTCTGAGGAAGACGGGTTTAAATACGGTGATACCATGGTAAAGGTTAACTGGAAACCACCGTTTAATGCAACTGTTTGGCTGTCTGTTACGCCAGCTACACGAAAGTTTTCAGATTTCGACCCAGTCGCATAAGAGCGGTGCTAGTAGCGCCACTATGAGGATGCAAATCAAGTTTGTCTCAACTACTCGTTGTAACGGTGGGAGTGTTAGTTACCTTTGGACGTAGGGAGTTGCTTTTAGTCAAGAAAGCTGTTCAGGGTGAATATTGCCGCCAATATCAACACATAGTTTGAACGAGGTAGTGTAATAGAACTACGAGAAGCCGGATGTTCCTTCTGTGATACTGCAGAAAGACTTGTATGTGCCGGGTGATCAAAAAGTCAGTATAAATTAGAAAACTGAATAAATCACGGAATAATGTAGATAGAGAGGTACAAATTGATACACATGCCTGGAATGATATGGCGTTTTATTAGAACCAAAAAAATACAAGAGTTCAAAAAGTGTCCGACAGATGTTGCTTCATAGCAATAATTAGCATAACAAAGTAAGACAAAGCAAAGATGATGTTCTTTACAGGAAATGCTCAATACGTCCACCATCATTCATCAACAATAGCTGTAGTCGAGGAATAATCTTGTGAACAGCATGTCCGGAGTTGCCCGCATCTCGTGGTTGTGCGGTAGCGTTCTCGCTTCCCACGCCCGGGTTCCTGGGTTCGATTCCCGGCGGGGTCAGGGATTTTCTCTGCCTCGTGATGGCTGGGTGTTGTGTGATGTCCTTAGGTTAGTTAGGTTTAAATAGTTCTAAGTTCTAGGGGACTGATGACCATAGATGTTAAGTCCCATAGTGCTCAGAGCCATTTGAACCATTTTTTTTGTCCGGAGTTATGGTGAGCCATTGGCGTCGGATGTTGTCTTTCAGCATCCCTAGAGATGTCGGTCGATCACGATACACTTGCGACTTCTGGTAGCCCCAAAGCCAATAATCGCACGGACTGAGGTCCGGGGACCTGGGAGGCCAAGCATGACGAAAGTGGCGGCTGAGCACACGATCATCACCAAACGACGCGCGCAAGAGATCTTTCACGCGTCTAGCAATATGGGGTGGTTCTAATAAAACCCCATGTCATTCCAAGCACGTGTGTCAATTTTTACCTCTCTATTTATTAAGTTTTCAAATTGAGACTGACTTTTTGATGACCCGGTATGTATTGAACTGGGGACCTAGAAACGACGGAGAGGCTTCGTCCCCGCCGTAGCCCTCAGTGGTACACAACTCCCTCAACAGGCTAACAGGCTGGCCGGCACACCGGACCTCGACACCAAACCATGGGCGGATTGATGCCGGGGACTGGCACGCCTTCCCGCTCGGGAAGCAGTGCGTTAGACCGCACGGCTAACCGGGCGGTCGCAGAGTGATTGCTGGTACTGGTAGGCACTAGAGATGGGCAAAACTATTCTTTTCAGAGATTGGATCAGAACTGTTCACTCCGTGAAATGAATTACCTCTTTTTCATGACTCACCACTCATTTACAATAGAAAATAAATGGAAGACACATTGACCTTTAAACTTGGTTTATTCCAGTACTATACCTGTATTTTGATCTTATTTGATCCTATTTTGAAGTAACACTGATAATGAGTAAGAATTTTGTATTGTTTATTGAAATTTCTACGATATGACAAAGTTTTTGATTATTGATTTATTTTGCACTATCGTGGTTTTTTGGGTCGGAAAATGTTGTAACTTGAGATTTACATTAACAATATATTTGGCTATAATGTATTAAAATTTCATTAACCTCATACAAATACATCGCAAGCCATATATTTTTAAAGTGAACGTTTCCTTCCGAAGACGCCTAAAATCGCAAAATCCGTACCAGAATAAGAAAAAAAAATATAAATTTCACTGTAAAACGAAAGTGCTGCATATAGCCTTACGCAGAATAAAACAAGGAAAATATTGGTGTATCACATTTTGCGATATGTTTATCGGTTCGCTCGTAATTAAAGCGTAAATTCGAGTGTCCATAATAAAAATCCTATAGTAAGAGGAGTCATCAGGAACCTAATCTAATCAGTTTAAACAAATAAAAATAAAATAAAAACAAATGATGTATACACAACATAATAATGTATATACATAGCGGTATTACCACGAAGAATAATATCTAGTGGGGACGAACTCCGATGCAGAGGCGCTGAGTCGAGCAGGTCGAGCCGCGAGCTGTATTACTGCATGAGCTGAGACCGCAGAGACCAGAGTGACACCTGAGTCGCTTTGTTCAACACTCTGGCTAGAGTCGAGACGGTGGGGTGAGCGTTGAGCGGGCGAGTTCCGAGGGTGGGGGGGAGCGGTGAACTCACCCGCTCCGAGACAAATCGTCCGTTCCCTTGCGAGCAGGTTTTTGCAAGTAGTTCCTATGTTATCCGCTAGGTGGCTCTCTGTCCTGTTCCTCACATCAACTGCCCAGAGGGCAGGATGTGCGACTGAAACGATCGCCGACAGAGTGCGATGCTAAGTTAAGCTGCGCCAGACACTGCACACGGCAGACGACGCACAGAGACGGCACGGCATATGTGAAACACAAAATCCAATGGGGCACTGCACAATGCAGGCAGCCAAGGTAGAAGCAGGGCAGAGGCCGGCGCTGGCTGTGTTGTGTGGCGTGCACTGTGCTCTGACCAGCAGAGGCGCTGCTGATATGCTCCGTCTCTCTCTCTCTCTCTGCTGTGGGAAACGTTTGGAGCTACCGTTCTTTTTTTCTGAATCACTGATTGTTCACTCCTTTGAAAGATTGAACTCTATGAATTAGTTCAAGAGCGGATCCCCCATCTCTAGTAGGCACGAGAATGTACGGTGGCAACAAGACCGGGCAACGGACGACAGCGTCGCACTAGCGAGAAGGAAGACCATCGCTTTGGCGTGTGGCTCTGGCGCATCGTACTGCATCTGCAGCAGCATTGTGAGCAGTAGTTGACACAAAGGTGACGCAAATTACTGTAACAAAAAAGTGACTTCAAGGTCAGCTCCGAGCCACATGCCCTGTACCGTGCATTCCACTGACTCCAAACCACCGCCTTCCACAATTTGATTGGTGTTTAGCGAGAGCTCAGTGGAGGGCAGGGTAGAGGTCTGTTGTGTTTTCTGGTGAAAGCGGGTTCAGCCTCGGGGCCAGTTATGGCCGTGTGCTGGTTAGAAGTAGGCCAGATGCGAGTGTGCAACCAACTTGTCTGTGTGATAGACACACTGGACCAACAAGTGGAGTTATGGTCTTGGGTGCGACTTCATATGACAGCAGGATAACTCTTCCAGTTATCCCACACATCGTGACTAAAATTTGTACGTCAGTCTGGTGATTCGACCTGTTTTGCTGCCATTCACGAACAGCATTCCATGGCGTGTTTTCCAACAGCATAACGCTCGCTGTTGTAATCCAACAAACTCTACAGAGTGTCATCATGTTGTCGCGACCCACTCGATCAACGGATTTTACTCCAATCGTGCAGCCAGGCGGAGGCGCCGCGCGGTTAGAGGCGTCATGTCATGAATTGCGCGGCCCCTCCCGCCGGAGGTTCGAGTCCTCCCTCGGGCATGGGTGTGTGTGTTGTCCTTAGCGTAAGTTAGTTTAAGTAGTGTGTAAGTCTAGGTACCGATGACCTCAGCAGTTTAGTCCCTTAGGAATTCATACACATTTGAACATTCCAATCGAGCACATATGGGCCATCATCGGACGATAACTCCAGCGTCATCCACAAACTGACATCCGGAGCACGTACAACACAATGCTTGCATTCAACATACTGGTGGCGACACCGGATATTAATGTTGCAGCATTTCACATTTTAAATGGCTCTTATTAACCTGATCTTACTATTTTAACTTAATCATTTACATATATTACCGACACAAATTTTATTACTTTACATTAATTATTTTTCGATATTGTGATATTTTTCCGTCAGTGTATATTGCTAAATACAGGTACTAGGTGTCGACACACACATTCTCTATCTCTCTCTCTCTCTCTCTCTCTCACACACACACACACACACACACACACACCGAAAATAGTTTTGCATCACCTCGGTTCCGAGAGTTCCGGAACCTGTACAGAAAACTGGTATAGCGATCAACATACACATCATTTCTGCCCTTTTTATTGCTCGTGAAAACCACACATTGCATGTTGTACCACCATACAGCGAGACCTTCAGAGGTGGTTTTCGAGATTGCTGTACACACCACTACCTCTAATACGTCCTCTTGCACTGATCATGCCTGTATTCGTCGTGGCATAATATCCAGAAGTTCATCAAGGCACTATTGGTTCAGATTATCCCACTCCTCAACGGCGATTCGGAGTAGATGCCTCGGAGTGATTGCTGGGACACGGCGTCCATAAACAGTCCTTTCCAATCTATCCCAGGCATCGTCGATAGGGTTCATGTTTGGAGAACATGCTGGCCACTCTAGTCGAGCGATGTCATTATCCTGAAGGAAGTCATTCACAAGATGTGCACGATGGGGGCGCCAATTGTTGTCCATGAAGACGAATGCCTCGCCAATATGCTGCCGATATGGTTGCACTATCGGTCGGAGGATGGCATTCACGTAATGTACAGCCGTTATGGCGCCTTCCATGGCCACCAACGGCGTACGTCGTCCCAACATAATACCACCCCAAAACAGCAGGAAACCTCCACCTTGCTGCACTCGCTGGAAAGTGTGTGTAAGGCGTTCAGCCTGACCGGGTTGCCTCCAAACACGTCTCCGACGATTCTCAGGTTGATGGCATACGCGACATTCATCGGTGAAGAGAACGTGATGCCGATCCTGAGCGGTCCGTTCGGCATGTTGTTGGGCACATCTGTAAAGAGCTGCATGGTGTCGTGGTTGCAAAGATGGACCTCGGCATGGACGTCGGGAGTGAAGTTGCGCGTCATTCAGCCTATTGCGCACAGTTTGAGTCGTAGCACGACGTCCAGTGGCTGCACGAAAAGCAGTATTCAACATGATGACGTTGCTGTGAGGGTTCCTCCGAACCATAATCCGTAGGTAACGGTCATCCACTGCAGTAGTAGCCCTTGGGCGGTCTGAACGAGGTATGTCATCGGCAGTTCCTGTCTCTCTGTATATCCTCCATGTAAGAACAACATCGCTTTGGTTCTCTCCGAGACGCCTGGACACTTGCCTTGTTGAGAGCCCTTCCTGGTACAATGTAGACGTGATCGAACCACGGTGTTGACCGTCCAGGTGTGGTTGAACTACAGACAACATGAGACGTGTATCTCCTTCCTGGTGGAATTACTTGAACTGATCGACTGTCGGACCCCCTCCGTGTAATAGGCGCTGCTCATGCATGGTAGTTTATATCTATGTGTGGGTTTAGTGACATCTCTGAACAGTCAAAGGGACTCTGTCTGCGATACAATATCCACAGTCCACGTCTATCTTCGGGAGTTCTGAGAACAGGGGTGATGCAAAACTTATATATATATATATATATATATATATATATATATATATATATATATATATATATATATATATAGCTCTCGTTGGATGTTACCGCGAAGTTCGGGTTGCCCGCAGTCATTCGAACGCAAAGGGCACTGCGCCGATTGAAATCCATCGCCAATTGACGGAAGTGTATGGTTAGTCGTGCATGGACGTCAAAAATGTTCGTAAGTGGTGTAGAGAGTTTGCAGCTGGTCAGACCGAAATTCACGGCGAACAAAGGAGCGGGAGACCGTCTGTTTCTGAGGACAAAGTGTCGAAGGTTGAGCAAAGCATGCGTGAAGTTCGGCGGATCACCGTGGATGATCACTGCACTTTGGTTCCAGAGGTTTCCCGAAGCACCGCTCACAGAATTTTAACGGAAACATTGAGCTACCGGAAGGTGTGCGCAAGATGGGTGCCACGCATGCTGACTGAGTACAACATGCGGCAACGAGTTGATGCTTCCCGCGCGTTTCTTCTCCACCTTGCAGCCGAACAGGACCACTTTCTGGACTCAATTGTCACGGTTGAGGAAACCTGGGCATACCACTTGACACCTGAGACCAAGCAACAAACACTCCAGTGGCGGCATGCTTCTTCTCCAAAGCTGCTGAAATTCAAACAATCACAGTCTGCTGGTAAAGTCATGACAACCGTCTTTTGGGATCGGAAAGGGGTATTGTTGGTCGACTTTATGCCCACTGGGACCACAATTAACGCTGACAGGTACTGAAAGACTCTGAAAAAGCTCAAACGGGCAATTCAGAATCGCAGAAGAGGAATGTTGAGCAAGAGCGTACATATTCTCAATGACAACGCTAGCCCACACATCGCTGGGCAAACCGTTGCTCTCCTGCAACAGTTTCAGTGGAACATAATCACCCACCCACCCTATAGTCCTGACTTGGCACCCAGTGAGTATCACCTTTCCCTAGGTTAAAAGAACATTTGGCCGGAAAGCTATTCAGCTCCGACGACGAGGTGAAATAAGAGGTTCACAACATTCTGAACACCATGGCGGCGAGCTGGTATTACATGGGCATACAAAAACTGCCACAGCGCCTACAAAAATGCATTTACAGAAATGGTGATTATGTCAAAAAATAGCTAAATGTTCACGCTGTAAAGTGATGTAAACCATTGTAGAAATAAACAGGGCTATGTACTTATAAAAAATAGGAAACCTTACTTTTGGGATTACCCTTGTATATACGCGTGTGTATGTGTGTGTGTGTGTGTGTGTGTGTGTGTGTGTGCGAGGATGCTCTAGTGCTTTCTGTGCTGTTGCACAGAACCCCTGCAGGACTTAACGAACGCTAAGAGTTGTGAGAGCCGGCCAGAGTGGCCTTGCAGTTCTAGGCGCTACAGTCTGGAACCGAGCGACCGATACGGTCGCAGGTTCGAATCCTGCCTCGGGCATGGATGTGTGTGATATCCTTAGGTTAGTTAGGTTTAATTAGCTCTACGTTCTAGGCGACTGATGACCTCAGAAGTTAAGTCCCATAGTGCTCAGAGCCATTTGAACCATTTTTTCATCGAGTTGTGGGACTAATGGATCGAGGCGCTGCTTGCGCTTGACGGGTTAAGAATTTGCGCCGGACAGGAAGGCTGTTAAGGTAACCTGAGGCAACAGTTCTAAGGAATAAGTGTAGCCGGGTTAGAGTCCCGGTCTGGCAGAAATTTCAATCCCTGCGATCGCCTGAAGTCCTGATTTCTCGCCTCACATTCATAAATTGCTCATTTAAATATGGTACTTGAAACACCGAAACTAGGCTTCCGCCCGAGAGTGCTGGTGCATCTATCTTCATCTGATAGGTCAGTTTCTTATAGCAGCTAAAACATCATAATAATAATAGTGAGCTTCCGGGTGTTATGCCGAGCTGTTGGTTCCTTTTTATGCATAATATTTTGAACTGAATTTTGCTGTTATGCGTACTTGCGCTTGTGTATCGCGACGAGAAGAACAGCAAGAGAAGAATGAGCGGAGGACTGAGCTACTGTGTGCTATGATCGGTGCTTGAGGGATGGGGACGCAGTGAAAGCACTCTTGTAAAAAGCAATGAGGACTGAGTGGCATCTGTTTCGTCAGATCGATCAGTCAGAGAATGCGCTAAGTGATCTGCACGCTGATTGCCACAAATTATTTTAGTTTTGTCTTCTGGAGACTTTTCAGTCCATTGTTGACTCAGTTTTAAGGATCTGAGTCGGATCTGTACACTCAATCCGATGTCTGACGCCACTGTATGACACGCTCATTTTCCATTCTGCGTCCGGTGCATATTCTTATGGTCTGACTCTTGAATCTTTTAGCATCTGACTATACATCCGTCATCTGACCTCAGCTTTCAAATATTACGTTGACACCCACTGTAACGCCGGAAATGCATATACTCCTATTTCCATCTATTATACTATAAATTTTTTCCTTATTTTGTTACCTGAAGATAAGACATTTCTGTGTCTTTATATATTGTAATTGTTTTACAATATATATATATATATATATATATATATATATATATATATATATATATATATATATATATATGCATTTATGTCGCTGTATAATTAGTTTGTTTTGTAAATATTATTTGTATTCTTACGCAGGGTCTTGCCTAGGGAAAAATATGCTATCGAACGATTACATCGATAGGTCGTGTAGAGAACCAAAGTGTTTAGGATCTTTTGTAGTGTTAACACTGCCGCGCGGAGCGCGGGCAGAGGGGAGTCTGGCGGGAGTAGGGCGGTGGAGCAGGTGTGTTGAGTGACGCTCCCGCGAGTTGCCGCGCTTCCGGGGTTTGGCAGCATGTAATTGCGCTCGACTTGCTATGATAGTTTCTGGCACGGTGTCGCGGACGGGAAACATTAGCGGGCACACATCAAGAGCCCGTTTCGCCTGGTGACCGTGTCGAGACGAAGGCGCGCCAACATCCAGCTTCTGCAACAGCCGACGGCCGACAATGAGTGACTGTCGCCACCTCCTCGATAGACAACTTCAAACCTTCAATCAACCAACAAGGAAGACTGAAAGCACGTAAAGTTTTAGAACTGTATGGCAGACCTCAGCTTTTCAAACTATTCCATTTGCATCACTAAAATACAGCAACTTAGCATGAACCTTTGTTGCTCATTGTCCTAATTGCATTAGCAAGCAGGGTCCTTTCCTTTTCCGAAATGAACTCGAGTGTCGTTGAAATTCAAACGCCAGCATTAAAGTAATATCATTCGATTTCACTGATTTAATTTCAAAGTTCAGTTAAAGTATTCATAGCTGGCTACAATATTTAGCTAAGAGTGCGAGTTTTGTTACCATATTTTAGCTTACCTGTGACTGCAGCTCAGCTTGGTACGTACTAAATTTTATTATTGTTAATTGTTCAAAATCATTTAATTCAAGTTCAAAGTTAAATCTCTTATTTCTATATTGCGTAGATTCTTGTAGCTTTTGATTTGGTTGTTGAGGTAGCCCAAGACTAATAACCTTATTTTATTTTATTTCGTAGTGCTTCAGAAACAAAGTTCACTATTAACTTCAGTCACTAAATTAATTTTCAATTTTCCGGCCTTATTAATTCTTTTGCTAAATTGATACAGAGTGTAGCGAAATTTATTCCTTCTGACAAACATTCAGTTTTCACACAACACGAGTCAACCTTCAGTTACCACGCTTTTAGTGCTAATTATATGTGCAATTACCTTTCTTTTTCAGTTATTATAGTAGTTGTCCATGGGACTGGCGACTGTAATTTTCCCCAAATCTCAAATATCTAATTAACGCCAGTTAATTGTTAACGTAACGACCGCACATTTACTTTCTTTATTAACTTTACCCCTTTTCAAAATGAATCTCCACCAGTTTCATTTGAATTTTTCCTTTCATTTAGATGTAACCATTTCCTCCCTCTTTACCGACAGGTTAACTTCGGTGACGATTGCTTTTCCCAAATTCCCATTAGGTACACGCGGGTTAATTTTTCACTGTCATTAAGGTCGATAAGTGAGAGGGAGGTTACACCACCCCAGTGAGATAGTCACTGCATACAATGGAGACTCTGCCAGTAGACACTAACGTCGCACTAGTGGCTCTACCTGGAAACGGACTAAACAAGAAGTGCGGAGGTAAGTTGACCAAGGCGTCACCTCAGAGCTGCGGAGGGTGGAAGGTAACTTCTGCTGCCCGTCAGCGAGCAGCTACGTTACACTGCAGAAGCTCGACGTGTCGTGCGGACGTTCCATCAGTTGCCCACGCCTCCATATAACACCAAATCCATCAAGTTGTAACATCGAAAATGCAGATAAAATACCTTCTGCACCATCCAAAATTTTCGCCATTTAATATTCGTTGATACTTGCACTGTACTTTTGATTATGAAGCTGTAAACTGTACGAGGTGCATTCAAGTTCTAAGGCCCCCGATTTTTTTTCTAATTAACTACTCACCCGAAATCGATGAAACTGGCGTTACTTCTCGACGTAATCGCCCTGCAGACGTACACATTTTTCACAACGCTGACGCCATGATTCCATGGCAGCGGTGAAGGCTTCTTTAGGAGTCTGTTTTGACCACTGGAAAATCGCTGAGGCAATAGCAGCACGGCTGGTGAATGTGCGGCCACGGAGAGTGTCTTTCATTGTTGGAAAAAGCCAAAAGTCACTAGGAGCCAGGTCAGGTGAGTAGGGAGCATGAGGAATCACTTCAAAGTTGTTATCACGAAGAAACTGTTGCGTAACGTTAGCTCGATATGCGGGTGCGTTGTCTTGGTGAAACAGCACACGCGCAGCCCTTCCCGGACGTTTTTGTTGCAGTGCAGGAAGGAATTTGTTTTTCAAAACATTTTCGTAGGATGTACCTGTTACCATAGTGCCCTTTGGAACGCAATGGGTAAGGATTACGCCCACGCTGTCCCAGAACGTGGACACCATCATTTTTTCAGCACTGGCGGTTACCCGAAATTTTTTTGGTGGCGGTGAATCTGTGTGCTTCCATTGAGCTGACTGGCGCTTTGTTTCTGGATTGAAAAATGGCATCCGCGTCTCATCCATTGTCACAACCGACGAAACGAAAGTCCCATTCATGCTGTCGTTGCGCGTCAACATTGCTTGGCAACATGCCACACGGACAGCCGTGTGGTCGTCCGTCAACATTCGTGGCACCCACCTGGATGACACTTTTCGCATTTTCAGGTCGTCATGCAGGATTGTGTGCACAGAACCCACAGAAATGCCAACTCTGGAGGCGACCTGTTCAACAGTCATTTGGCGATCCCCCAAAACAATTCTCTCCACTTTATCGATCATGTCGTCAGACCGGCTTGTGCGAGCCTTAGGTTGTTTCAGTTTGTTGTCACACGATGTTCTGCCTTCATTAAACTGTCGCACCCACGAACGCACTTTCGACACATACATAACTCCATCACCACATGTCTCCTTCAACTGTCGATGAATTTCAATTGATTTCACACCACGCAAATTCAGAAAACGAATGATTGCACGCTGTTGAAGTATGGAAAACACCGCCATTTTAAGTATTTAAAACAGTTCTCATTCTCGCCGCTGGCGGTACAATTCCATCTGCCATACGGTGCTGCCATCTGTGGGACGTATTGACAATGAACGCGGCCTCATTTTAAAACAATGCGCATGTTTCTATCTCTTTCCAGTCTGGAGAAAATAAAATTGGAGGCCTTAGAACTTGAATGCACCTCGTAATACGGAAACTATATTTAATATGTAATCGAAGTACTAGTGTATTTACTTTTGACTGTATGAGCATTTATCGATAGCAACGACGAAATGGTAGTAACTGTGCCGCTGTTTATCTTTGGGTGTGGAGAGTCTGTGTCACGTTGCGAGCCGAGAGGAGGCGGAGCAGCTTGATTGATGAACGAGTGCAGAGGTGTTTCTCGGGCGATCTCGCCGACGCGGTGTGCGGCTATGCACGCGCCACTGAAGACGCGCCTGATTCGTTAATCGAGCATTGAGAGCACGGTAGGTGTGGACAGGTGGAGGAAGTTGCGATTCTCGCTATTGACTGTGTAAGTAGGCTGTTTATGTTTTCTTATTGGCAACGTTACGTAGCGCTCTGTATGAAAATCACTGGCTGTGTTGTGTGCAGTCTGTGGCTAGTTTGCATTGTTGTCTGCCATTGTAGTGTTGGGCAGCGGCAGCTGGATGTGAACAGCGCGTAGCGTTGCGCAGTTGGAGGTGAGCCGCCAGCGGTGGTGGATGTGGGGAGAGAAATGGCGGAGTTTTGAAATTTGTAAAAATGGATGTCATGAGCTGCTGTATATATTATGAATTTTGATGACTATTAAGGTAAATACATTGTTTGTTCTCTATTAAAATCTTTCATTTGCTAACTATGCCTATCAGTAGTTAGTGCCTTCAGTAGTTTGAATCTTTTATTTAGCTGGCAGTAGTGGCGCTCGCCGTATTGCAGTAGTTCGAGTAACGAAGGTTTTTGTGCGGTAAGTGATTTGTGAAAGGTATAGGTTAATGTTAGTCAGGCCCATTCTTTTGTAGGGATTTTTGAAAGTCAGATTGCGTTGCGCTAAAATTTTTGTGGGGAGCATAGGGGCTATGTAAGTAGGCTGTTTATGTTTTCTTATTGGCAACGTTACGTAGCGCTCTGTATGAAAATCACTGGCTGTGTTGTGTGCAGTCTGTGGCTAGTTTGCATTGTTGTCTGCCATTGTAGTGTTGGGCAGCGGCAGCTGGATGTGAACAGCGCGTAGCGTTGCGCAGTTGGAGGTGAGCCGCCAGCAGTGGTGGATGTGGGGAGAGAAATGGCGGAGTTTTGAAATTTGTAAAAATGGATGTCATGAACTGCTATATATATATTATGATTATTAAGGTAAATACATTGTTTGTTCTCTATTAAAATCTTTCATTTGCTAACTATGCCTATCAGTAGTTAGTGCCTTCAGTAGTTTGAATCTTTTATTTAGCTGGCAGTAGTGGCGCTCGCCGTATTGCAGTAGTTCGAGTAACGAAGGTTTTTGTGCGGTAAGTGATTTGTGAAAGGTATAGGTTAATGTTAGTCAGGCCCATTCTTTTGTAGGGATTTTTGAAAGTCAGATTGCGTTGCGCTAAAATTTTTGTGGGGAGCATAGGGGCTATGTAAGTAGGCTGTTTATGTTTTCTTATTGGCAACGTTACGTAGCGCTCTGTATGAAAATCACTGGCTGTGTTGTGTGCAGTCTGTGGCTAGTTTGCATTGTTGTCTGCCATTGTAGTGTTGGGCAGCGGCAGCTGGATGTGAACAGCGCGTAGCGTTGCGCAGTTGGAGGTGAGCCGCCAGCAGTGGTGGATGTGGGGAGAGAAATGGCGGAGTTTTGAAATTTGTAAAAATGGATGTCATGAGCTGCTGTATATATTATGAATTTTGATGACTATTAAGGTAAATACATTGTTTGTTCTCTATTAAAATCTTTCATTTGCTAACTATGCCTATCAGTAGTTAGTGCCTTCAGTAGTTTGAATCTTTTATTTAGCTGGCAGTAGTGGCGCTCGCCGTATTGCAGTAGTTCGAGTAACGAAGGTTTTTGTGCGGTAAGTGATTTGTGAAAGGTATAGGTTAATGTTAGTCAGGCCCATTCTTTTGTAGGGATTTTTGAAAGTCAGATTGCGTTGCGCTAAAATTTTTGTGGGGAGCATAGGGGCTATGTAAGTAGGCTGTTTATGTTTTCTTATTGGCAACGTTACGTAGCGCTCTGTATGAAAATCACTGGCTGTGTTGTGTGCAGTCTGTGGCTAGTTTGCATTGTTGTCTGCCATTGTAGTGTTGGGCAGCGGCA
The DNA here is from genome assembly GCF_023864275.1 of Schistocerca cancellata. Taxonomy (NCBI): domain Eukaryota; kingdom Metazoa; phylum Arthropoda; class Insecta; order Orthoptera; family Acrididae; genus Schistocerca; species Schistocerca cancellata. The sequence goes on from NC_064626.1 coordinate 1,200,569,714, forward strand.
GCTGGATGTGAACAGCGCGTAGCGTTGCGCAGTTGGAGGTGAGCCGCCAGCAGTGGTGGATGTGGGGAGAGAAATGATGCAGTTTTGAAATTTGTAAAAATGGATGTCATGAGCTGCTGTATATATTATGACTTTTGATGACTATTAAGCTAAATACATTGTTTGTTCTCTATTAAAATCTTTCATTTGCTAACTATGCCTATCAGTAGTTAGTGCCTTCAGTAGTTTGAATCTTTTATTTAGCTGGCAGTAGTGGCGCTCGCTGTATTGCAGTAGTTCGAGTAACGAAGGTTTTTGTGAGGTAAGTGATTTGTGAAAGGTATAGGTTAATGTTAGTCAGGGCCATTCTTTTGTAGGGATTTTTGAAAGTCAGATTGCGTTGCGCTAAAAAAATATTGTGTGTCAGTTTAAGCACAGTCGTGTATAATTGTTCTAAGGGGACGTTTCAACTGTCCCATAACTATCCGTGGCTCTGGAGACCACTCGGGGTTCTCCTCATCGAGACGAAGCAGCGGCTGCAACAACTGCGGCTCAGCACTGAGGTCGACTACATTCTTCGTCGTCCGCACAGTTACAACATCGTGAGGCTGTTTACTGACAAACACAGCAATGTAGAGGCTTTGTCCAGCAACATTCGTTTCTCAAAGTATGAAGAACTTGAATAATAACTTGCAATAGTTCAAACGTGTAGGGCGCCCGAGTTGCTCTTGTCCTCCGACATTATCACCAAGCAGAGCCCCTTTGCTTTCCATGCAATCACCGAGTGCCGTAAGAACATCAAACATTAGCTATTTACTGCAGGTTTCAGTCTAAACTTTCTGCCTCAGTAACTGTTCATTCTTGTTTTGCGTAGCAGCGGCTACTTAAAGTAAAGTAAAATTTCGCTGGCAAAACAGGTAACTAAAGATACAACACAAATTAAGAGTGCAACTTCATTTATTCTGTATTTAGCTTATCGAGTGACTTCTCCTGGCTTGGTATGTATTTTTTTGTTACTCATTTGCTTAAAATAAATTCAGTTCAATCTTTCAATAACCAAAAGTAAATCGCTTACCTTTTTCTAAATTTTGCATTACGTTACATTGAGGTTACTGAAGGTTATTTTTTTCCATAACAAACTTCAAGTTAAGCCAGTAATTTCATTTACCGTTACTTTCAAAATTTAATATTTCAGAATGAGTAACTGCAAACTCAGTGCTTCCTGATTAATTTATTTGCTCGTGAACTGTTGTGCTGTGGAAAAGAGTGACAACGTTTTGTTGCCAAGCCAGTGATTATTTACTTAAATTTCTTTGCCATTACCTTTCTCAATATTCTGTAGGTTCATTGCCCTAGCGGACTGGCGACCGTTTAATTATCCCTTTTTTTATCTAATCAGTATTTTCTTTGTGTCATCAGTGATGTTTGTTGTAAATATTACGTGGTACCCTTTTTCCCCGTGTGCAGTTTCTGAGCGATTGCATTATATGCCACCCATTTCAGAATTATCATCAGTATTTAGCTTAAATGTGAAATGATTCTTCCGTCGGAAGAGTCCGTTGTACAGTTTCCCCCAACTAACCGGTGTTATTCACTGAAAATTTCTTTTCACTGAAAATTTTCACTAGGCAAAGCGATCACGGTCAGTTGTATTGCAATACAATAGGCCAAGTGGGAAGGGGGAGGTTACAATGTGCCGAGATAAAGTGGTTAATTCTCATCTGCTTACTCTGAGATTACTTTTGTATTGTTTATCTGTCAATGATAATAATAAACGTGAATGTTTCTGTACCTTCATCGATTCCATATTCCTAGATTTCCAGAAGGCGTTTGATACTGTTCCTCACAAGCGACTATTAATCAAATTGCGTGCATGTGGAGTATCGTACAGTTGTGTGACTGGATTCGTGATTTCCTCTCAGGGAGGTCACAGTTCGTAGTGATAGATGGTAAATTATCGAGTAGAACAGAAGTGATATCTGGCGTTCCGCAAGGTAGTGCCGTAGGCCTTCTGCTGTCCCTGATTCACATAAATGATCTAGGTGATAATCTGAGCAGCCCCCTTAGATTGTTTGCAGATGATGCTGTAATTGACCGTCTAGTAAAATCATCAGGCGATCAATTCCAGTTACGAAAAGGATCTAGAGATAATTTCTGTATGGTGCGAAAAGTGGCAATTGGCACTAACCAAAGAAAAATGCGAGCTCATTCACGTGGGTACTAAAAGAAATCCGATAAATTTTGGGTATTTGATAAATCGCACAAATCTAAGGATTGTCAATTGGACTAAATACCTACGAATTACAATTACGACCAACTTAAATTGGAAAGACCACATAGATAATATTGTGGGGAAGGCGAAACAAAGACTGCTCTTTGTTGGCATAACACTTAGAAGATGCGACAAACCCACTAAAGAGACAGCCTACATTACACTTGTCCGTCCTCTGCTGGAATAGTGCTGCGAGGTGTGGGATCTTTACCAGGAAGGAGTGACGGAGGACATAGAAAAAGTGCAAAGAAGGGCAGCTCGTTTCGTGTTATGGTGCAATAGGGGTGAGAGTGTCACTGATATGATACGCGAGTTGGGGTGGCGGTCACTGAAACAAAGGCGGTTTTCTTTGCGGCGAGATCTATTTATGAAATTTCAATTCACCAACTTTCTCTTCCGAATGCGAAAATATTTTGTTGACACCCACCTACGTTGGGAGAAATGATCATCATAATAAAATAAGAGAAATCAGAGCTGGAACGGAAAGATTTAGGTTTTCCTTTTTCCCACGCGCAATCCGACAGTGGAATCGTAGAGAAGTAGTATGAAAATGGTTCGATGAACCCTCTGCGAGGCACTTAAGTGTGAATTGCAGAGTAACCATGTAAAAGTAGATGTAGATCATTTTTGAACGAAGTTGCAGCTTATGGTGCACAACGAGGGGCGGCCTCATCAGCAGGTCAGTTTATGAACTCAGTTCTCCTTACTTGGCTATCAGTATCTCAGCTTATTTCACGACAAGGCAATGATCCATTTTGGATCTATTTGCCTGTTAGATCCACTTACAGCACCAGCAAAATGTGCTGAAGCACCTTCATGCATTTGTCACGTTCACTAAAGATGGGTCACGGATGAAATTTGTTAGTTCGGACATTATCGGAAAGTATACACTTGAAATAGATTTGTACTTCATATGAGAATATGGTGAAATAAGTGTCACTTTCGTCAGATAAGAGCCATCATGGACTTCATATGAGCACATGCTGAAGTCAGTAGGCGCTCGTAAACACACATCTGCAGTGATTTATAATAATTTAACTCTCAAAGGGCTCATTTACTGACCCTGAATTAACGAAATATTTTTGCCAGTACTGTCATAAGCATTCACCCTTGCCAGTTTTAGATATTAATTGTATACACCCTGGACAACGCAAATAAACAGCAATGTCGACTCGAGAGTAAAATTCTGCGCGAATTAGAACAACATCACTTCGTAATTTTAGATATATTGTATTAGGTCATGGATGAGGCATTTTTATGCGCATAATGCCTGCATAACTAAACGCGTAAGTATGTGAATACCAGCATTATGTGATCAAGAGTCAGTAATTACAGGAAGCCTTAAAATAATCCGTAATGATCTATGCCCTTAACTCTTAGGACATTTGGTACTTACACTGTAATTGCTTCTTTTCTGTGAGAGCACGTTGTCGCTGTAGTTCTATACGAAGTCACAGTGACAAGTGGTTCGCAGAGCAATACACGCCACGAGTATCTGCTTTCCTTTAGAGCGCGACTGCCTCTCTGCCATGGTCTAATGGGCAGGAACAAAGGCGGCAGCTCCAGCACACAGTGTTCGCCAGCAGAGCCGCACAAGAAGCGGCCTGCTATCAGGCCAGGACGTGTATCTGGACCGCACGCCATCCATCATGCGCGGTCGACAGCGCGGCGCGCCTAGAGTTTATGCAGCCCGTGACGCTCTCACGTTGGTTAGGTTGCGGCGCCGCAGGCGTCTGTAATACTGGCGTGTACGGCGCGCGGCTTATGAATACGGCCGTCGGATCAGGCGCGAAGCTGCTCGTGTCCGTGCGCCCGCCTCTCCTCATATACACAGCTTCTCCATCTGCATTATTATTTACCATTTTACCCAGCGTTAGGATCACGTTCACCTTTATCATTTGCAGGAGTCGACAGCTTCATACTTAGTGACAAAGGAGACGCAATCCGTAATTGTGAGGGGTACCCACAAAGTTTAAAATATCACCTAGAAAAAAATCTAACCCCGATCACGAAACATGATGGTAGAGTTAATCCTTCATTAGATATTAATCTTTGGGGAACATATTTTTCGCAACCACAGACGAACCGTGTCAGCTGAATACGTGGTTGGGAAGGCAAATTCAAATAGCACTAAGAAGCTGCATGTCTGATTTTTGTCACTGCAGAATGAGTTCGGGCGTTGTCCAAGGGTGAAAACACAAATTTGGAAACCTTCCCGTGACTCTTCCTGTTGACAGCATCTAGAAATCTTGTCAAGAAATTTCGGTCGTACGCTCCTGTGGTAGTTTGCCCCTTGCGATCATAATCTGTAAGCACCACACAACGGTAATTCCAAAAAAGACTCATCATGATGAATACACGTTTTTTCAGTGCTTATTTTGCTCCTTTTCTCGGAACCATAGCAATACACTCATCCACCCTGAAGACCAATGTTGCACATGCACAGTGGATTACCGATGAAGAAACAACTGGTAAAGTCTAATTTTGGTGCTTCCCCCTAGTTGTTTCTTAACATATGCTCTGTGTTGAAATAAACTCAACACAAAGTATTAATTAACCACTTAAAATGGGCCTCTAGGCACTAAGTAACACACGCAATAAAATTACATGCATGTCGTAGGCACGTAAGTGACATCAGCGCAGCAAGGTACCTCAAACCTATTTTAAGATATCAGGTGGTACGTCATTAAAAATAAAGGAACAGGAAAAAAATTTGCTCTGTAGTCCAGATTTTATGGCTTCTGCACCACTTTTCCTGATGAGTGCTTGTAAATTCAGCTAGGTCTGAAATTCCATGCTTCTCGAGCTCGCTTCTTGTAGGTTCGGTACTGACAGGGTTCGCAAGTGTGACATTCAGTCCCGCAGTGACTTATTCAACTGCCGCCCTCTTATTTCCCATCACAATCCTCTTCAGTGATTGCCTGTCGCGGTTACTCAACACAAACTTTCGCTTGCATTGTTACTTAGCGGAAGATGTCTTTTTGCTTTTTGTGCAAATATCACTTTATCGATACGTATCTTCGATACTGTGCCTCTTGGAACACCAAACCCTTCGGCTGCCGTGGTTACGGGAGCATTAATAATTTTCTCACTTTAGAATTCGCTTAGCTGCGACAAAATTCACTCGCAACTAATCAAAACACTGTTCTGACCTCGACTGATGTATTGCTGATGTTGTGATCAAGTACAACAACGTAGCGTGTAGGTCTGGCTACTGACTGCATTTATGTTCAAGCATACATTTCTCGCGGCGTTCCCATAATTCTGTTCAATCCACTGAAAAAAAATTTGACGATCTTTCATTAGAAGACCTAAGAACAAAATATTTCCAACATGTGTTCAGAAAATAAGCTCCCAATTCCAGATTACGTTTAACTTCTGGAACAGAATTTATTAGGTACAAGGATAACCCAGTTAACAGTTATTCATGTTGCTGAGGAACACACACAATGCTTTTTAAAGGAATGCACCGCCATTTGTTTTATTGAGTACACCCAGGTTTCGGTCTTTTATGCAATTTTCAAGTAAAAGATAAGCAAGTTATGGAGGTCAAGGTGAACATGAACCAGGATGTTTATTTCAACATTTGGATGACTCATTGTTGTCTTTCCTTCTACAGCTATGCTGCGAATGCTGCTGTCTTCCAAGATGACAATGACCATGTTCATAGGCACCCGATCCTGATCCCGTAGATAATGTCTGGGAATCTTTGGAAAAGCGAGACTGTAACATAGCAGTTGAAATAACCGAAATTGGATGGTTCTGTGGGATCTCATCATCAGTGACTGGCTTCATTTGTAAGTGGCATACCTGACGAAACCTATGGTATGGCATACTTGAATAAACTTGTGGATTCACTTCCTTGCCGAATTGAGGCCATTATGAAGGTTATAGTCGATTTCACACTATTTACCGTGACGCCTCCTGGAGAGGGTTGACTATTTGTTCGGTGTGCTTACATTTGCATACGAAACTGTGTTGGGCCAAACAGTAACCGATGATATATACGCGAATTCTACGCTCATGCTCATAAATTAAGAATAATTGCAGAATGTGGTGCCACACTACGTGGCGCTACACAAAACTGGCGCTAATAGCATAGGCACATAGGGAACACATTCCACACAGATCTGTAAGTCCACGGTATTGGTGATAAGTTGAGAAAACCGTCCTGAAACACATGTGCTACAAAGCGCCACTGTTTCCTGCGCATGTATCCCGACATCAATATGGGATATGATCGCCTTGCACACGTACACAGGCCGCACAACTGGTTGGCATACTCTGGACAAGGGTGGTCGAGCAGCTACTGGGGTATAGCGTCCCATTCTTGCACCAATACTTGTCGGAGCACCTGGAGTGTCATAGGGGTGTGAAGACGTGCAGCGATGCGTCGACCGAGAGCATCCAAGACGTGCTCGTTAGGCTTAGGCCTGGAGAACAGGCAGGCCACTGCATTCGCCTGATATCTTCTGTTTCAAGGTACTCCTCCACGACGGCAGTACGGTGGGGCCGAGCGTTATCATCCATCAGGGGGAAGGTGGGACCCACTGCACCCGTGAAAGGCAGACATACTGGTGCAAAATGACATGCCGATACACCTGCCCTGTTACAGTTCCTCTGTCAAAGACATGCTGGGGTTTACGTGGGCCAATCATAATCCCACCCCACAACATCAAACCACGACCTCCATACAGGTCCCTTTGTAGGACATTAGGCGTTGGTATCTGGTTCCTGGTTCACGCCAGATCAAACCCCGGCGAGAATCACTGTTCAGACTATACCTGGATTCGTCCGTGAACATAACCTGGAACCACTGTTCCAATGACCATGTACTGTGTTCTTGACACCAGGTTTTACGGGCTCTCCTGTGACCAAGGGTCAGTGGAATCACCTTGCAGGCCTCCGGGCGAATAAACCACGTCTGTTCAATCGTCTGTAGACTGGATGTCTGGAGACAACTGCTCCAGTGGCTGCAGCAAGGTACCGAGCAAGGCTACGTGCAGTACTCCGTGGCCGTTTGCGGGCACTGATGGTGAGATATCGGTCTCAAAATGGTTCAAATGGCTCTGAGCACTATGGGACTTAACTGCTGAGGTCGTCAGTCCCCTAGAACTTAGAACTACTTAAACCTAATTAACCTAAGGACATCAACACACCCATGCCCGAGGCAGGATTCGAACCTGCGACCGTAGCGGTCGCGCGGTTGCAGACTGTGATATAGGTCTACTTGCGGTGTTGTACACTGTGGTCGTCCCGTACTGTAGCGCCTGGACACGTTTCCTGTCTGCTGGAATCATTGCTATAATCTTGAGATCACACTTGTGCCACATGGAGGGTCCGTTCTACGACCTGCTGTGTTTGACCAGCCTCCAGTCTCCTGGTATTCTGGCCCTCATTACGTCATCAATATGTGTTTTTTGAGCCATTTTCAACAAACAGCCACCATTAGCACCTATGAAAACGTCTGCACACTTACTCGCTGCACCGTACTCTGATAGGCACCAACACACCTCTGCGTATGTGGACTGCTGCCAGCGCCAGTGTGGGATGACCGCAGGACGAATGCACAGCATGGTCATACCCCAAGGTGATTTAAACCCACAAACCAGAGCGTTGGTTCACCGTGTACTAGCATTATCCTTAATTTATGAGCATGAGTGTAAACTATGGTGCGACGACCATTAACAAGTGACATACATACTTGTGTGTTCCAAACTATAATGGTGAAATAGAGTTATGTGACAGACATGAGCCCAAATATGCACACAGCCTTACAGAACATAAATGCGGACGTACTTGCGTTATCAGAATGGGCGCAGAGCATAGGTTTGAAACTTAATTCATCTAAGACGAAAGCAATCTACGTCGCTCACCAAATTCGTACTACTCAGTTCAGGGAGTCTCTTCCACCTATAAAAACAGCGCAGAAATCACCATTTCCTCTTCTTTAAAGAATATGTGAATGATTCTGGATCGTCATCTAGTTTGGACTGAACACACAACTTCAGTCTGTAAGAAGGTGTCAGCGTCACTTCATTCACAACAGGAATATAAAATATATATTTACGAATTTCCAGCATGCTGGATTAGCTTGGGTCAGCAACTTCTGTCAATCAATAGAAAGAAAAACCAGTCCAAAGTTGCGAATTTTTTCATTCCAAGGCTAGTTTCGGGCCGAGTTCCACATTTTCAAATGATCATAACATAATCGAAAATGGCATTTTCGATGTCAGAAATGTGCAACCAACATTTTTGACATCTTCGGAAATCAGAGATAGGACGGAAAGATATAAAAAAAAAGCACTCCGTCTTCAGGCCACAAGTGGCCCATCGGGACCATCCGACCGCCGTATCATCCTCAGATGAGGATGCGGATAGGAGGGGCGTGTGGTCAGCACACCGCTCTCCCGGTCGTTACGATGGTTTTCTTTGACCGGAGCCGCTACTAGTCGGTCAAGTAGCTCCTCAATTGGCATCACGAGGCTGAGTGCACCCCGAAAAATGGCAACAGCGCATGGCGGCTGGATGGTCACCCATCCAAGTGCCGGCAACGCCCGACAGCGCTTAACTTCGGTGATCTCACGGGAACCGGTGTATCCACTGTGGCAAGGAAGTTGCCACGGAAAGATATAGGAGTTCATTTTTTCCGCGCACTGTTCGAGAATGGAATAACAGAGCATTACTGTGAATGTGGTCTGATGCACCCTCTGCCAGGCATTTAAATGTGATTTGCAGATGTAGATGTAGATCTTGTATGCTGCTAGAGACACTTATCTTGGACACTCTTCCGTACACCACAGCATCATCAGTCCCATAGTGCTCAGAGCCATTTGACCCATTTGAAAGAAATTTCCATTCCTGTTCAACTCGCAAATAGAGCGAGGGAAAACGACTATCTATATGCTTCCGTATGATCCCTAATTTCTCGTATCTTATCTTTGTGGTCCTTACGCATAATGTATACTGGCGGCGTTAGAATCGTTCGGCGATCGATTTCAAATGCCGGTTCTCTAAATTTTATCAATAGCGTTTCAAGAAAAGAACGACGCCTTCCTTCCATTGATTCCCCTTTGGGTTCCCGAAGCATCTCCGTTTAACATCTACGAGTTGTTCGAACCTACTGCTAATAAACTGCTCTGAATTACTTCTATGTCTTCCTTCAGTCCGCCTTGTACGTGTCTCAAGCCGTCAAGCAGTACTCAAGAATAGGGCGCACCATCGCCCTATATGCGGTTTCCTTTACAGGTGACCCACTCTTTCCTTAAATGCTCCCAATAAACCGAAGTCGACCATTGGCCTTCCCTACCACAGTTCTCACAAGCTCGCTCCATCTGATACAGCTTTGCAACGTTGCACCCAGGTATTCAAACGACTTGATTGCGTCAAGCAGGACACTACTAATAAAAACTAAACTCCGCTCGAAGAGGCCACGAAGGCCCAACGGTACCGACCGGCCGCCGTGTCATCCTCAGCCCACGGACGTCACTGGATGCAGATAAGGAGCGGCATTTGGTCAGCACACCAGTCTACCGGCAGTATGTCAGTTTACGAGACCGGAGCCGCTACTTCTCAATCAAGTAGCTCTTAAGTTTGCCTCACAAGGACAGAGTCCACCCCGCTCCCCAACAGCGCTCGGCATACGGGATGGTCACCCATCCAAATGCTAGCCCTACCTGACAGCGCTTAACTTCGTTGATATGCCGGGAACCTGTGCTACCTCTGCGGGACGGCCGTTGGCAGGACACTACTAATACTGCACTCTAATATTGCAGGTCTGATCTTCCCATTCATCCGCATTTACATTTTTCCACATTTATGGCTAGCTGCCATTCATTACACCAACTGGAAATTTTGTCTAAGTCGTCTTGTATCTCCCTACAATCACTCAGCTTCGACTCCTTACCATACACCACGGCATCATCAGCAATCAACCGCAGATTACTGCCCACTCTGTGCGTCATATCATTTATGTATACAGAGAAAAACAGCTGTCATATAAAACTTCCATGGGGGCACTTGTCTCTAATGAACACTCGCCGTCGAGGACAACATGCTAGGTTCTATCATTGAAGAAATCTTCGAGCCACTGACATATCAGTGAACTTATTCCATATGCTCATATTAGCCGGCCGCGGTGGTCTAGCGGTTCTGGCGCTGCAGTCCGGAACCGCGGGACTGCTACGGTCGCAGGTTCGAATCCTGCCTCGGGCATGGGTGTGTGTGATGTCCTTAGGTTAGTTAGGTTTAAGTAGTTCTAAGTTCTAGGGGACTTATGACCTAAGATGTTGAGTCCCATAGTGCTCAGAGCCATTGGAGCCATATGCTCATACCTTGGTAAACATCCTGCAATAGGGCACCGTCTCAAATGCTTTCCGAAAATTTAGAAACACACAATCTGCCTGTTGCCCTTCATCCAAAGTTCGCAGTATATAATGTGAAAAAAGAGAAAGCAGACTTTCGCACTAGCGATGCTTTCTAAAACCATGGACATAAGCTTCTCAGTCTCAAGAATATTTATTATATTCGAACTGAGAATATGTTCAAGGATTCTGCAACAAACAGAAATTAGGGGTATTGATCCGTAATTTTCCGGTTGCGTTGTTTTACCCATATTATACACCGGAGTCACCGGCGCCTTTTTCTAGTCGCTTGGGACTTTGTACTGGGCGAGAGATTCACCATAAATGCAAGAGAGATGAGGAGCCAATGCGGTAGAGAACTCTGAGTAAAATCAAACTTGGATTCCATCCGGACGAAGCGATTTTTTTTACTTTCAAATCATTCAATTGTTTCTCTGCGCCAGGGATGCTTACTACTATGTCGTCCATACGGGACAAATGAAGGTATGTTTGTACGTTTTTCCTGTGTGACCGATTTCTTAAGATTTAAAACATCGCCTCTCTTTTTGCGATCTTCAACTGCCACATCAGACTGGTCAACAGGTGACTGAACGGAAGCCTTAGACCCGCTTAGCGATTTTACGTGAGATCACAATTTCCTCGGATTCTTGCCAGGTCTTTTGCTAAGATGTGACGGTAGTAGTTGTTGTACTCTTCGCTCACAGTTCTTGTCACAGATGCACAAATCTCTACTAACCTGAGATTGTCGTCATCATTGCGTTCCCTTTTGAACCGAGAGTGCAACAGCCTCTGCTTTCTTAGTATCCTCTGAATTTTGTTATTAAACCATAGTGAGTCTTTCCCATCCTTTGGGCCGGCCGCTGTGTCGAGCGGTTTTAGGCACTTGAGTCCGGAACCACGCGGCTGCTACGGTCACAGGTTCGAATCCTGCTTCGGGCATGGGGGTGTGAGATGTCCTTAGGTTAGTTAGGTTTAAGTAGTTCTAAGTCTAGAGGACTGATGACATCAGATGTTAAGTCCCATAGTGCTTAGAGCCATTTGAACCATTTTTTTCCATCCGTTGCCCACTTACCAGGCACATAACTATCCAGACGACGATTTAAAATCCGCTTAAACTTTATCCGTAAGTCCTCTACATACATCTTACTGGAACTAAGCGATGGCAATTCACTGTCTAAGGAAGATGCTAATAACTGCTTATCTGCTCTATCTAGCAGGAACTATACTCACATTGTCGATAAGTTCCGGCCTATCTGTAGCTACAAGGTCTAAGATATTTATATTGCGTGTGGGCTGCCGATGTAGCTGCTCAAGACAGTTTTCAGAAAACGTTTTCAAAAGTATTTCGCGTGATCGTCTGTCTGTACCTTCCATAATGAATTCATAGACATCCCAGTCTATACTCGGTAGGTTAAAGTCGACTCCAGCTAGTATTGCATGATCTCGATATTTACGCTCTATTGACCCTAAACGTTCTTTGAATGTCTCTAGAACTGTCACAGCAGAATCGGTGTCCGTTAAAAATATCCAACAATTAACTTGGTTTCATCTGCACCTGTTACATGCGATCAAATAACTTCACTGCTGTACTCAACCTTGACCTCACTACACACAATATTTTTGTCAACTGCAATGAACACTCCACCTCCTATGGCGTCTAATATGTCTTGCCGATAAACGTTCCACGAGTCGTTAAATATCTCATAGCTTTCCACTTCAGGTTTCAGCCAGCTCTCGATCCCAAGAATAATCTGAGTGCAAGAGCTTTCCCGGAGGGCAGTAAATTCGGGATCTCCGTTAGGAATACTTCGACAGTTTACTGATAAAATTATGACAGTCGAAGTGTCTTTAATCTGAACGCTGTTTGACTTCTTTTGCTGCATATCGATTGGCGAGTATTCATCAGAGCACCACAAAGCACCGTCTTGCCTAAAAAACCCTCATGTGCACTTCACAAGTACCCTAGTATCTGCTTCCTTTGTGTAGTGCACCCCTAATCTATCAAGGGGAGTCCTACAAATCCTCACACGATAACGTAGGTCTATAAATCTGCAGCCAAGATCGTCACAGAGTCGATGGAGCCTTTGGTTGAGACCCTCCAATCGACTCCAAACCAAAGGATCCAGATCAATTCTGGGAACAATGCTGCAAATTGTGACCTCTACTTGCACACCGCCCACGACGCTAGCAGTGGTCGCCATCAGCGCCAGCCGCCTGTACGCAGTGAGGATGGCCTAAGAACCCATGCGAAAGGCGTCGTTGGTGCCGACGTGAGCCACAACATGCAGTTGACTGTATCCTACACGCTCGATAGCCGCAGGCAAGGCCGCCTCCAAATCTCGGATGAAGACCCCTTGCATACGTACCGAGAGCACATTGGCTTTCTTTCCAGCCCTTAACGCTATCTGCCTAAGGGGATCCATAACGCGCCTAACATTGGAGCTCCCAATAACTGGTAGTAACCCGTGTCCCCGTGCGCTTGCTTGGATTCTCCTGAAAGGGCGGCCACCTAACGACTCACAGAGTAAAAGGGCGAGGCCAGGCGGCCAGTCTCCACACTGGCCCTCCGCCTCGAGCCACACGAATGTGTTGCCGTCCGCCACACACCCTGCTGTGAGGGCGGATCCACCGCTTCGGGTGCGCTAGAAGGTACCTCGGAAGCAGAGCCCACGAGCAAAACGGGTGACGCCTGAGGCGTCCCATGCGACGCGCCAGTTTCTCCGTCACACATTATTTTATTATTATTGTAGTGTTATTATTATTATTATCATATACTATTACTTTCTATTAATAATGCATAGTATTATTGTTGAGTTAGGTATGTAATAATTAATTAATTCCTCCATTAGTTTCCTGTCATTATTGTTCAAATGTTTAAATGCAGTGAGCACTATGGTATTTAAAATCTGAGGTCATCAGTCCCCTGGACTTAGAACTACTTAAATCTAACTAACCTAAGGAAATCACACACATCCATGCCCGAGGCAGGATTCGAACCTGCGACCGTATCAGCAGTGCGGTTCGGGACTGAAGCGCCTAGAACCGCTCGACCACAGCGGCCGGCATTGTCATTATTAGTGTTACTATTTTTTATTATTATGTTATTATTATTATTATTATTATTATTGCCATTTATTGATTTCATTAATAATTCAAATCGTTATGAATAATACTATGAAAAAGGAGAGATTACTACTCACCATATACCGGAGATGCTAAGTCGCAGATAGTCACAATAAAAAGACTGTCAGACAAGTAATATTTCACCCAAAAGGCCTTCATCGGTATTAGACAACAAACGCACACAAACTCAAGCAAACGCAACTCACTCTCTCTCTCTCTCTCTCTCTCTCTCTCTCTCTCTCTCACACACACACACACACACACATATGATCACAGTCTCTGGCTGCCGAGGCTAATCTGCGAGCAGCAGCGCATGATGGGAGAAGCAGTCTGGATGGTGGGGGTAAGGGAGAGGCTTCGGGAGGGAGGGGAAGGACAGGGATGGCTGAGTAGGGCTGGAGGACGGTAAAGTATCGCCTGTTGGAGCATACAAAGACGAGGTGGGGAGAGGAAATTATTATTATTGTGATTGTTATGTGATTTTTTTGTATTTTTTCCTAGTCAGATAAAGGGAAGGCGTTAAGGTAATAGACTGTTCAGGCTAAATAAGCAATAAATAAAGTGAAGTGACAACCACATGTCTGCATGTACTATTCTGTTGTAGTACATCAAGGAAGAGAGGACGAAAATTAGCTCTTGCAGCTTTCCATATTTAATTTGATATTTTTACATTGCAATTATTTTCACTTACTAGATACCGCACTCTTACTACTGAGTAAGTATCGATTAGGAACAGCTTAGTTCTGTTTGAGGAATTCTGTGAGGTATCCAGGAAGTCTTCTTTGAGTTCTGGGTAAACCGACAGGTCACTGCCCGCTTCTCGGAGAATCCTGGGGCATGTATTTAAAGTAAGCATCCTAGTTTTCTGTCATGGTGAGAAATTTCGTGTTTGCTGTTGAACTGTAGCGATTACTGCTTGTCGGCTGCTCAACGGTGAAATGGTGATATGTAGCTTGGCTGCTTGCACGAAGCGCACTCTTGTAGTTTTTTTTTTTTTAGTCATCAGTCTACTGACTGGTTTGATGCGGCCCGCCACAAATTCCTTTCCTGTGCTAACCTCTTCATCTCAGAGTAGCACTTGCAACCTACGTCTTCAATTATTTGACCATGAATCCTGATGTTAAGTTTCTCGCTGTTCTCATTTCTACTACTCCTCATTACCTTCGTCTTTCTCCGATTTACTCTCAAACCATACTGTGTACGCATTAGACTATTCATTCCGTTCAGCAGATCATTTAATTCTTCTTCACTTTCACTCAGGATAGCAATGTCATCAGCGAATCGTATCATTGATATCCTTTCACCTTGTATTTTAATTCCACTCCTGAACCTTTCTTTTATTTCCATCATTGCTTCCTCGATGTACAGATTGAAGAGTAGGGGCGAAAGGCTACAGCCTTGTCTTACACCCTTCTTAATACGAGCACTTCGTTCTTGATCGTCCACTCTTATTATTCCTTCTCGGTTGTTGTACATATTGTATATGACCCGTCTCTCCCTATAGCTTACCCCTACTTTTTTCAGAATCTCGAACAGCTTGCACCATTTTATATTGTTGAACGCTTTTTCCAGGTCGACAAATCCTATGAAAGTGTCTTGATTTTTCTTTAGCCTTGCTTCCATTATTAACCTTAATGTCAGAATTGCGTCTCTCGTCCCTTTACTTTTCCTAAAGCCAAACTGATCGTCACCTAGCGCATTCTCAATTTTCTTTTCCACTCTTCTGTATATTATACTTGTAAGCAGCTTCGATGCATGAGCTGTTAAGCTGATAGTGCGATAATTCTCGCACTTGTCAGCTCTTGCCCTCTTCGGAATTGTGTGGATGATGCTTTTCCGAAAGTCAGATGGTATATCGCCAGACTCATATATTCTACACACCAACGTGAATAGTCGTTTTGTTAGCACTTCCCCCAATGATTTTAGAAATTCTGTTGGAATGTTATCTATCCCTTCTGCCTTATTTGACCGTAAGTCCTCCAAAGCTCTTTTAAATTCCGATTCTAATGCTGGATGCCCTATCTCTTCTAAATCGACTCCTGTTTCTTCTTCTATCACATCAGACAAATCTTCACCCTCATAGAGGCTTTCAATGTATTCTTTCCACCTATCTGCTCTCTCCTCTGCATTTAACAGTGGAATTCCCGTTGCACTCTTAATGTTACCACCGTTGCTTTTAATGTCACCAAAGGTTGTTTTGACTTTCCTGTATGCTGAATCTGTCCTTCCGACAGTCACATCTTTTTCGATGTCTTCACATTTTTCCTGCAGCCATTTCGTCTTAGCTTCCCTGCATTTCCTATTTATTTCATTCCTCAGCGACTTGTATTTCTGTATTCCTGATTTTCCCGGAACATGTTTGTACTTCCTCCTCTCATCAATCAACTGAAGTATTTCTTCTGTTATCCATGGTTTCTTCGCAGCTACCTTCTTTGTACCTATGTTTTCCTTCCCATCTTCTGTGATGGCCATTTTTAGAGATGTCCATTCCTCTTCAACTGTACTGCCTACTGCGCTATTCCTTATTGCTGTATCTATAGCGTTAGAGAACTTCAAACGTATCTCGTCATTCCTTAGTACTTCCGTATCCCACTTCTTTGCTTATTGATTCTTCCTGACTAATGTCTTGAACTTCAGCCTACTCTTCATCACTACTATATTGTGATCTGAGTCTATATCTGCTACCGAGCGATGTGGCGCAGTGGTTACACACTGGACTCGCATTCGGGGGGACGACGGTTCAAACCCGCGTCCGGCCATCCTCATTTAGGTTTTCCGTGATTTCCCTAAATCACTCCAGGCAAATGCCGGGATGGTTCCTCTGAAAGGGCACGGCCGACTTCCTTTCCCATCCTTCCCTAATCCGATGAGACCGATGACCACGCTGTCTGGTCTCCTTCCCCAAACAACCAACCAACCATCTATATCTGCTCCTGGGTACGCCTTACAATCCAGTATCTGATTTCGGAATCTCTGTCTGACCATAATGTAATCTAATTGAAATCTTCCCGTATCTCCCGGCCTTTTCCAAGTATACCTCCTCCTCTTGTGATTCTTGAACAGGGTATTCACTATTACTAGCTGAAACTTGTTACAAAACTCAATTAGTCTTTCTCCTCTTTCATTCTCCTGTAACCTTTTCTTCTACTCCTTCCCCTACAACTGCATTCCAGTCACCCATGACTATTAGATTTTCGTCTCCCTTTACATACTGCATTGCCCTTTCAATATCCTCATACACTTTCTCTATCTGTTCATCTTCAGCTTGCGACGTCGGCATGTATACCTGAACTATCGTTGTCGGTGTTGGTCTGCTGTCTATTCTGATTAGAACAACCCGGTCACTGAACTGTTCACAGTAATACACCCTCTGCCCTACCTCCCTATTCATAACGAATCCTACACCTGTTATACCATTTTCTGCTGCTGTTGATATTACCCGATACTCATCTGACCAGAAATCCTCGTCTTCCTTCCACTTCACTTCACTGACCCCTACTACATCTAGATTGAGCCTTTGAAATTCCCTTTTCAGATTTTCTAGTTTCCCTACCACGTTCAAGCTTCTGACATTCCACGCCCCGACTCGTAGAACGGTATCCTTTCGTTGATTATTCAATCTTTTTCTCATGGTAACCTCCCCCTTGGCAGTCCCCTCCCGGAGATCCGAATGGGGGACTATTCCGGAATCTTTTGCCAATGGAGAGATCATCATGACACTTCTTCAATTACAGGCCACATGTCCTGTGGATACACGTTACGTGTCTTTAATGCAGTGGTTTCCATTGCCTTCTGCATTCTCATGTCGTTGATCATTGCTGATTCTTCCGCCTTTAGGGGCAATTTCCCACCCCTAGGACAAGAGAGTGCCCTGAAACTCTACCCGCTCCTTCGCCCTCTTTGACAAGGCCGTTGGCAGAATGAGGCTGACTTCTTATGCCGGAAGTCTTCGGCCGCCAATGCTGATTATTTATCAAACTTTCGACAGTGGCGGGGATCGAACCCGGAACCGAAGACGTTTTGATTAAGAATCAAAGACGCTATTTTTTTTTTTGATCTCATATTGTTCTAGATTGTTCGTTGAATTTGTTCGTGGCGGACGTCCGATGACGCTTGTTCAGGTTGATCGTTGATTCGTTCACTCAGTTTTTTTGTTACAGAGGGTAGCTAAACCCTCTGACCGAACACGCTGAGCTACCGTGCCGGCTATAGACCACGGGTACCCATACTCTTGCAGTACTGTTATGTTAATCACTCAAAACATTCATATGGGTCATGTTTATTTTCTTGATTCATATTATAAAGCTGCTTTAACCTGTAGCGCTAGACACGTGTCTCACATGAGCCAAGTACGTTTCAAGACCCTGTACGGAATCTGTTGCTCGTCAGTTCATCCGAATAGTAGTATTGACCACGCCCCCTGTCAATGAACCTTTGCAGATACTTGTCGACTTTTATGGATTATACCTTGATTTTCTTATGACTGTAGCTTGAGTGTCACGTGTTTTCTGGGCATTAGTATTACACGTGTCATATCGATTTACTCACTTTCCTGTCATATCGATTTCCTCATTTTCCTGAAGTCAGTTTATCATTTAAAGTATTCGTTGCAATCGTTCACCTTGACACTCATTTTCCTATTCGAACAAATTAGGAGTTCCATTCAGCAGCTGGAATACGATAACACGATGCGAAACGTGCTATTGACTTCCCGCAACTGTCTTATCATCTTCTTATTGCAGTTTACATCCGCAACAATAGTAATCATTACGAACATTATACTTCGCATTTCTTTGAATGCTTTTTAGAAGAAAAGTTTGGTTTTAATGGTGACATAGGTGGCAGTCACATTGTGCTATATTCTACAGGAAGTTTGTTCATTCAATGCCTTATATTAGTGTATCATTGCAACGGATTGGGTGCTCATATCTACTGGTACTGCACGGGGCTGTCTGCCTCCTTAGCTGAATGGTCAGCGCGTCTACTTGCCTGTTTTCAGCAGATGAGCGGCGAGGACGTTTGTTTGTGTTCCGTCCGCAGAGTCACGAGCGCGAGTAGTTTGTATACTTCTTCGCCGCAGCTTGTACTAGCGTCGACAGTGGGTCGCTATATCTCATTCCTACAGAAAAAGCTAACATCAAGATTAGCTTCCAGCCCGACCACGCAAGACCAGGGACCTTTGAAATCGAACTATTCATCCGTGACGAAGATCAAAAACCACCACAGCATATCGTCTGTATCCAACTATCCATCACAAGTAGCATCGTCTACGGCAAGATGGTCGACGACGAGTTACGTCACGCTATTGTGAGCAAATGTGCGAACACTCTCATGTTCAAACAAGCCAATGGTCACATCAAGGCGGTTACCGTTGACCACGGAAGACTACACTAGACGCTGAGAGTCTTCGAACTCCCATTCGAAGTTCCGCCGCACGTAGTTACCGCAGCTTTCCGACAGTGCGGAACGGTAATTAGACACGTGGCCGAAAGATGGGACTGCTTCGTGACGTACCCGGTCCTCAACGACGTCCGACAAGTCAAATTAACAAAACACGTGCCGTCCTGCCTAGTGATAGATGGATGTAGAGCAATCGTAATGTACCATGGACAGCCTCGCAGTTGTTTTGTATGCGGCCAGGAGGGTCATGTACGCTCGGCGTGTATTCAACGTCGGATTACACAAATCCTATTAGGTGACATGGCGACACCTACTACGCTAAAGGCCCTATCCCACAATTACGCAGAGATGACATGATCACGCCGGCCGTTGTGGCCGAGCGGTTCTAGGCGCTTCAGTCTGGAACCGCGCGACTGCTACGGTCGCAGTTTCGAACCCTGCCTCGGGCATGGATGTGTGTGATAGGTTAGTCAGATTTAAGTAGTTCTAAGCTCTAGGGGACTGATGACCTCAGATATTAAGTCCCATAGTGCTCAGAGCCATTTGAAACATTTGATGACGCGATCGACCGTCATGACACACGAAAGACCACTTGGAAGACAGGGAACGTTAAATTGCACACCCGTCGCATGTCCAGAGTTGACCAACACCATTACAGAGTCGAAAAAGATAGCAGAAAACCGCGCATCGATTCCACAGGAAGATTCGAACGAAAGAATGGAACTCGACACTAAGGTTTTTCCGACTTACGCTTTTCTCCATGAGGGCGATGCGGGGCAGGAACCACATAATCTTTCGGAGAGCTCACCGAGGAAACAAGAAATGCGGCGTCGTACACCCTCAGACGATTGCCTCCTCCCGACGTGTTCTCCAGTTGACGACCGGACGGCCGATGAGATTTGCTCTCTCGGGCAGATCACAAGCACAGCGCGCGCCACCAATACACAGCAAGAAACAACTGCGGATTCACCCTTGCTCACTCGGCTCGCAAGTGTCCTGCCGCAGCCACGGTTAACATACGGACCTTGGGCGGACGACACTAAAGACGATTCTACGCCCGCTGTGGCGGATGAGGAGAGGGGGGTCTCTCCTCCCACACCTCGGACTCTCCCGCGTAGCAGCAGATGACGGCGCGGACGAGACCTGTAGGTTACAGGCCCAACATTTACGGCGACGCTTACGGCGGCCACCATTGCAAGAGACGATCTACAGACCTACTGCTTAGCGATCATCAACTTCAAGCCCATTCGGGCACGTATGAAATTGTCGCTGCTCCAAGACATATTTAATGAAGCAGACGTTGTCATTGTCTTTCTCCAAATAGTTTTCGTCGACGATTTCCCGGTTATGTATGATTATACTACGGAAGATGAAGTAGAGAGATTACGTTTATTGGTCGGTTGCGGGGTTACGGAAGTAAACGACGATGTTATCAGACCCTCAGCCAAGAGATAGTTCATCTGTAGTTAGTGACGTCAGTCAGAAATTTGATGCCGGCCGCAGTGGTCTAGCGGTTCTGGCGCTGCAGTCCGGAACCGCGGGACTGCTACGGTCGCAGGTTCGAATCCTGCCTCGGGCATGGGTGTGTGTGATGTCCTTAGGTTAGTTAGGTTTAAGTAGTTCTAAGTTCTAGGGGACTTATGACCTAAGATGTTGAGTCCCATAGTGCTCAGAGCCATTTGAACCTGAAATTTGATCAAATTATGAAAGAATGTATGAGTGGTAAAACCAAGGCACTGAAAGCAATATTGGTGGTCAAAACCGTGGCTTCTCTGCCATATGTGGCAAGTGTGTTGTCAGACATACGTCGGAACCACAGTGAGCATAGAGTTAAAGTAATCCTTCAGCCTCCAGCAAGGAACATAGGACCGTTACGGCCATTGCCATTCCTCTAGCGCCGGGGAGATATCGTACTTCGTCCGCCTCGAGGCCCACCCTGAGGAGAACTGAGACTCCAAGGTTAGTTGGTGAAGCGTGGGACACATGAGCCGTATAGGCTCATGTGTCCCACGCTTCACCAACTAACAGTGGAGTCTGAGTTCTCCTCAGGGTGGGCCTCGAGGCGGATGAAGTGCGATATCTCCCCGGCGCTAGAGGAATGGCAATGGCCGTAACGGTGCTAGGCGTCCATTTTATCAACGTGTGCTCCCCTTCCGGAACAAATCTCCGTCGCGACCGATCGTATTTCTTCGCAGAAGGAGTAGCATCGCTCTTTCAGGGGAGGCACGATGACTTGCTATTAGGGGGCTATTTCAATAGCACCCAAGCACCTGAAGACCAGCCGCCACGCCATTCGACGTGCCTAGAACTTGGGACACTCATCAGTGATCTACAGCTGTTAAAAAAATCTTTATTGCAATAACAATAATAATAATTATACTAATTAACCCATCACCTTAGTGATTAGTGAGTCCTAATGTTAATACAATATTATATGTTATTTGCAGCTATTACAGTTATTACAATTATTACAGTTAATTTGTGAGCTTCAGATAGTGCGACACAGTACATGTTAATGGGCAAATTACGGTTCGTTAAGCTATACACTACTACCTACTTGTTAGTAATCCTAACTGCCTGCAGCGTTACAGGTGTGTCAGCCTAGATATAAACCTACTTCAAGGCCATGCTCATCGAGCTGATCCCGATGAGCGTGCCCCTGACACTGGGCAGGCCAAAACTACTTTTCACTGCAGATTCCTAGTTTAGGGTATCTACTTCTGATCCTACTAACTACTAACTAACCTACGTCAAATCCGGTGCTGTCATAAACGTGAATAGCTGTTCCCCAGTCCCCCTAGCCCTGCACGTGGCGGATTCCAACTAACAAGTCGACCTGTCCACGCACAGGCGGTACAGGATTAGGGTACTAGGACACGTTCAGTGGTTGGTTCTGATCGCGAAAGTCCCTCAGGTATGCAGTCAGAACTTTACGTGACACCTCATTTGCCCGGTTGTTCAAAGTTTCAAAAGTCTCTTCGTGTCTTAATAAGTCGTATGTTGTGTTGTTTGGTAGTTGTTGTCTTAATGTAACCGCTACATAATCGAAAAGGGGGCACTCGTAAACCACATGGTCGGGAATACCCTCCGAAGGGCCACAGTAACAGGTGTAGCCGTTTTCCCAAACCGACATAAATATGTCGCGTAGGGCCCATGACCAGTGACAAAATAAATTAGACCTCAGGATGGTTCGAAGTACCTGATGCCTAACCTTTCTTTAACATTTGGCAAGAGTCTGAAGGTTCTTCTGCCAGATTCATCCATTTCCCAAGATTCCTACCATAGGTCCTCACCCCTTCTCCGTATCTCTCCTAGCCAGAACTCCCAGTATATTTTCTATTTTCATGTCGTTCCCTTTCTTAACCCAGTACCATGCTGCTTGCTCTCGAATTTTAATATCCAGAGGACAGAGCCCCATTATCACTAATAGGACACTCACTGGGGATGTTCTATAAGCCCCCACAGATCTTAACAGCATGTTCCTTTCTACTCTTCTCACTGTCATGGCAGGTACCACCCTTGTGAGCCCGTGTGCCCAGACTCCCGATCCATAATCCACTACTGAAGTTGATATACTGTTATGATACAACTTTATTAGGTGTAGTGGAAGGTGAAATCTTTTGTGTTCTATGGAGAGGAGGTTATTGGGTACTTGGAATGCTCTTTGGGTTACGGATTCAATGTGCTTCCCGAAGTTCCACCTTTCATCGATGATAACACACAAGTAGCGAGTCTCGTGTCGTCTGAGAACTGGTGAGCCCCCAATTCTCACTGTAGGATTTCTTAGTAGCTGTTCTTTCAGCAGAGGTATGTTGATTTGGTTGGTGCAATTGACATTTTAGTATTACTACACCATAGTTGCAGTTTCACCATGGCTCATCTATTTTTGGTTCTATGTCTTCGCGGCTCCGGCCGCCAACCAGCAGAAGGACGTCATCTGCGTAGGCACCTCTTCGCTCTGTTGCAAACAGTCTAGAAGTGGTTCCATGTGGATATCCCAAACAGGGGACCTAAAACGGAACCCTGGGGACATCCCTTAGTTACGATTTTTCCAACTTTACCGTACGGGATGATAGCCAGACCTCCCGACCCTCACAATAGTTCCTCAGGCAACCATATAGCGGCCATGGACACACTTTCTCCCGCAGGCAGGAGAAGAGCGAAGGCCACCACAGGTTGTCAAAGGCGCCACTAATGTCAACCATGATGCCAACAACGTACTTGTACGGGGTAGAGCTACAGACCCCGGCCGCCAGAGCGATTGCATCAGTTGCCAATCGCCCCGGTCTGAAGCCGGACTGCCTGCCGCTCATCCCTCAAAGTACTCGGTGTGCAGTCAATCTGTCAGCTAGCAATTTCACGAGTAACTTCCCAAAGATGTGTAATAAGCATATTGGTCTATAAGACTTAGCTTCAGCTGGGTTATTATTGGGTCATTTTTTAATAATCACTACATTGGCTACATTCCAAATTTTTGGGAATGTTTCCTGTCTTAGACATTCATTGTAAAGTGTGTAAGTGGAGCTGCCATTTGGGGCGCTAAGAACTGCACCACCTCCGCCACAATGCCGTCTGGCCCGGGGGCTTTCCCTGTCTTCAGTGATTTAATGTGGGCAGCCACCTGCTCTTCGAAAAAGGGGTAGACTGCCCTATCGTTTACTAATCTGTCAAGATTTTCGTTTCGTAATTGATACTGGTCTTCGGTATCATTAGTCACATCGTATTCAGGCAGCAGGGACTGGAGAAGGACCTCGGAAGTCTCTTGCCAGGATTCTGTGCCGGCCGGTGTGTCCGTGCGGTTCTAGGCGCCTCAGTCTGGAACCGCGTGACCGCTATGGTCGCAGGTTCGAATCCTGCCTCGGGCATGGATGTGTGTGATATCCTTAGGTTAGTTAGGTTTAAGTTGTTCTAAGTTATAGGGGACTGATGACGACAGATGTTAAGTCCCATAGTGCTCAGAGCCATTTGAACCATTTGAACCAGGATTCTGTCATCCCGTCCCTATGCCTGATAGTTGATATAATCATTGGGGAACGGATCTTTTCCCTAACTAGTTTATAGGGTACACCCCATGGGTCCAAAGCTAATTGGTCTAATACAAATCTCCTGGTAACTGCACTCACCAGTTCTTCAGCCCTCTTGTCTATGTCTAGGTCATGTTGCACGTCACCTTCTGGCAATGGAGGAATGTCTCTCTCGCTAGTCTCTCCCAATCTGCTCCTCTGTAATTCAGTTGCAGCTCCCACCCCATGGCCCAGTGGCACTCTCTGTCCCCTAAGCTAAAATTAATCAGAATATGATCACTTGTTGTAGCATCTCCTCGACTTTCCAATTTTGTATTATGTTAGCAGTGTTTGGCGTGACTAGTGTCACATCAGTGTGGCCTCCTCCCGCCGCATAGGTGGGAGGGTTGCCCGGTTTATTTGCCATCACAAGTTGTAAAGCCATGATCATTTCCTCCACTTTACCGCCATTTTCATCTCTTGTGCCACTGTACCAGAGGGGGGATTTGCGTTTATGTCAGCTGTTATGACCATTTTTCGCCCCGCAACTCTAGTCAGGTGATCTAGGTGTTGGTCGATGTTGTCTCCATACTGGAAGTAAGTATTTATGATAGTTATAATTCCCGCAGGCATTGTATCTCCACGACGTTGCAGTGACTAGCAGAATGTTGCTGTTAGATACGTGGGAACATGTCCAAGGCAACACACCGGAATTCACTCATTTTACAAGTCACTGATAGGATTTACGTCTCCTATTCTCTCGTGGCAACAGTGCGCGAAGCGGAGGCATGGCCAGTAGCCTTTAACGATCACGAGGCCTATATTCTTCGTCGCCAACGGGTATGGCGCAGCCGACATCCCTTGCTCATCGCGCTTCTCCGGATTGTTGACGCGCCATCTAGGACGCGTGGAGTTCGTGCATCCGCCGCCTCCCAACGTATCCTACATCGATCAGTTGGTAGTTAGACTGCACCAAGCCGGCTCTATGGAGAACCTTGATTACTTACTGTTGCGAGGCTGCTGCTTGGCGGCGGCACACCCTCAATTTTATTTCACCGTCCTTCGCGAATGTGCCTCCTTGCTACCCACAACGGGGCGACAGATGACGGTGGCCGGCCGCGGTGGTCTAGCGGTTCGGGCGCTGCAGTCCGGAACCGCGGGACTGCTACGGTCGCAGGTTCGAATCCTGCCTCGGGCATGGGTGTGTGTGATGTCCTTAGGTTAGTTAGGTTTAAGTAGTTCTAAGTTCTAGGGGACTTATGACCTAAGATGTTGAGTCCCATAGTGCTCAGAGCCATTAGATGACGGTGCAGCGTGCGAAGGCATAGAAAGTATGTAAGTAGGCTGTTTATGTTTTCTTATTGGCAACGTTACGTAGCGCTCTGTACGAAAATCACTGGCTGTGCTGTGTGCAGTCTGTGGCTAGTTTGCATTGTTGTCTGCCATTGTAGTGTTTGGCAGCGGCAGCTGGATGTGAACAGCGCGTAGCGTTGCGCAGTTGGAGGTGAGCCGCCAGCAGTGGTGGATGTGAGGAGAGAAATGGCGGAGATTTGAAATTTGTGCATGAACTGCTATATACACTCCTGGAAATGGAAAAACGAACACATTGACACCGGTGTGTCAGACCCACCATACTTGCTCCGGACACTGCGAGAGGGCTGTACAAGCAATGATCACACGCACGGCACAGCGGACACACCAGGAACCGCGGTGTTGGCCGTCGAATGGCGCTAGCTGAGCAGCATTTGTGCACCGCCGCCGTCAGTGTCAGCCAGTTTGCCGTGGCATACGGAGCTCCATCGCAGTCTTTAACACTGGTAGCATGCCGCGACAGCGTGGACGTGAACTGTATGTGCAGTTGACGGACTTTGAGCGAGGGCGTATAGTGGGCATGCGGGAGGCCGGGTGGACGTACCGCCGAATTGCTCAACACGTGGGGCGTGAGGTCTCCACAGTACATCGATGTTGTCGCCAGTGGTCGGCGGAAGGTGCACGTGCCCGTCGACCTGGGACCGGACCGCAGCGACGCACGGATGCACGCCAAGACCGTAGGATCCTACGCAGTGCCGTAGGGGACCGCACCGCCACTTCCCAGCAAATTAGGGACACTGTTGCTCCTGGGGTATCGGCGAGGACCATTCGCAACCGTCTCCATGAAGCTGGGCTACGGTCCCGCACACCGTTAGGCCGTCTTCCGCTCACGCCCCAACATCGTGCAGCCCGCCTCCAGTGGTGTCGCGACAGGCGTGAATGGAGGGACGAATGGAGACGTGTCGTCTTCAGCGATGAGAGTCGCTTCTGCCTTGGTGCCAATGATGGTCGTATGCGTGTTTGGCGCCGTGCAGGTGAGCGCCACAATCAGGACTGCATACGACCGAGGCACACAGGGTCAACACCCGGCATCATGGTGTGGGGAGCGATCTCCTACAGTGGCCGTACACCACTGGTGATCGTCGAGGGGACACTGAATAGTGCACGGTACATCCAAACCGTCATCGAACCCATCGTTCTACCATTCCTAGACCGGCAAGGGAACTTGCTGTTCCAACAGGACAATGCACGTCCGCATGTATCCCGTGCCACCCAACGTGCTCTAGAAGGTGTAAGTCAACTACCCTGGCCAGCAAGATCTCCGGATCTGTCCCCCATTGAGCATGTTTGGGACTGGATGAAGCGTCGTCTCACGCGGTCTGCACATCCAGCACGAACGCTGGTCCAACTGAGGCGCCAGGTAGAAATGGCATGGCAAGCCGTTCCACAGGACTACATCCAGCATCTCTACGATCGTCTCCATGGGAGAATAGCAGCCTGCATTGCTGCGAAAGATGGATATACACTGTACTAGTGCCGACATTGTGCATGCTCTGTTGCCTGTGTCCATGTGCCTGTGGTTCTGTCAGTGTGATCATGTGTATCTGACCCCAGGAATGTGTCAATAAAGTTTCCCCTTCCTGGGACAATGAATTCACGGTGTTCTTATTTCAATTGCCAGGAGTGTATATTATGACTATTAAGGTAAATACATTCTTTGTTCTCTATTAAAATCTTTCATTTGCTAACTATGCCTATCAGTAGTTAGTGCCTTCAGTAGCTTGAATCTTTTACTTAGCTGGCAGTAGTGGCGCTCGCTGTATTGCAGTAGTTCGAGTAACGAAGATTTTTGGTGAGGTAAGTGATTTGTGAAAGGTACAGGTTAATGTTAGTCAGGGCCATTCCTTTGTAGGAATTCTGAAAGTCAGATTGCGTTGCGCTAAAAAATATTGTGTGTCAGTTTAAGCACAGTCATGTATACATTTTTCAAAGGGGACGTTTCAAGTAGCCCATATGCGCCGACACCTCGAAGGGACTATAGTGCGATCGCGAACGTATGACACAATCGCAACGGAATGTTCCACAATGCAACACGTCATTCGAGAACGTTAACTGCGAAGACGGGCGCTGATACAGGCCGTTACCACTGCGGGCGGCTGTCGCCACACAGCACAACGCGGTATTATTGCAACCTCCTTCGATCATTATACACGACTGTATTCTGCTCAACGTTCCGACCCAACTACGGTGACAAGAGTCTCACAATTGCTTTGTGGAACTGTTCCGCAGGATTGACAAACTGAATTACTGAACGTCATTACGGAAGACGAAATTACCGACGCCATAGGGAAAGGAGCGGCGCACAAGTCTCCTGGTCGCGACGGGCTCCCTGTGGAGTTTTGTAGAACTCCCAAGTTGACAGATATCTCTCGGGAGCTTATGTCCCCTGCAGTGCCGTTCCCCTCAGCCTTCGTAGAAGGAATGGTTATATCGGTTCACAAATAGACAGGTGGTGCTCGAATACGTGATTACTGCCCCATGACACTCGTCAGCTGCGACGTGAAGATATTCACCAGACTATTAGCAAACCGTATACGACCGACGCTGTCTCACGCCGTCTCACCAGATCAGGCTGCCCTGCGGGGTATCAATAACATAGACACCGCACTGTGTCGATACCGTGACGTAATAGCCCAAGCGACAGCACGCCGCACCACGGGGGCGCTGGCATCACTTGATGTTAGCCAAGCTTTCGATCAAGTGAATCACCTGTGCCTGACGTCTGTTCTCCAACACACGCAGTACCCACAGCAATTGTAGTGGGACGAAATTGAAGCGTCACCCATCCACCAGTGTCAGCCCAGTTTGCAGGTGAATATAAGTTTAATTTAGTTTGTGTTTATGTAGTTTTGTAATATTTTTTAATGGTTGTGAATTCTCTAAAGTTTTTGTATTTTTTTACGTTTCATGTACGGAGAGGGCGGCGCAACGAACGGAGACAGCATCTTCGCTGCCGGGACCAGAGAGAAAATTGCTGGCCACTATACGTCGCGGGTCGACAGCCAAAGAGCAACAGAAGATCCTGAAACCGAGTTGTTGCGTCGTGCTTCTAAAAATTGATAAATGAAAATATGTAATTTTTTTGTACAACAATGATATTGTAGGAAGTTTAATCTTATTGAAAATGTTAGTCCTATCTTGTCAAGGCTCAGGTTC
Source organism: Schistocerca cancellata (assembly GCF_023864275.1). NCBI lineage: Eukaryota > Metazoa > Arthropoda > Insecta > Orthoptera > Acrididae > Schistocerca > Schistocerca cancellata. Next base: position 1,200,598,381 of record NC_064626.1, read on the forward strand.
ACGTCTGTATGTAGGAGGATAATAAACTAGTGGATGCTACTAAAGTTGAAATACGTGTTCTGAGGATTTATTTATGAAGAATTATGTGAATGAATTAACAATATATTTGACGAGATTATTGAATTTTGACAGTGTTCATCGCGACTTTGAATCTCAAAGTTTATTTAATGTGGTTCTAATACCGATTAAATCAAGATAAAGTGTATCAATATAATTTCTGAGGAGAAACAAACGAAATCTAAATTGAAAAAAAGTTTACGCAAACCAATTGGCCCGAGTGACGAAATTCTGCGCATACGACTCAAATGATGTTTCGTTCAAGAACCATTCTGAGATAATTTAAAAAGAATATAAATAATTTTGAAGTGGGTTGTAACTGACGTAGGTGACGAAGTCTGCACATGGTCATATATCAAAAGAAAACTATTTATAAAAACTTACGTCGTTACACTACACAATGCTTAGACGTCGTGATGCTTCTCCTCTGAGGGGCGACCTCCAAGGTGCTCGTTAACGGGCGTCTCACGCAGTCTCTCCCGGGAACCGCTCCTCTGTGGCCTCCGTCAACGACTCACCGGACTCATCTTATGTGGCCTCACATTTCGCTGTACAGCATATGCAGACGACCTGGTTACAGTGCTCAGCAATCGCGACGATGCAACCAGCGCACTAGAACGGATTTCTAGATTCGGTGTGGCTTCAGGAAGCTGTCTCGTCACGAAATCGCAATGGCCATAGGAGACGTGCTGACGCCAGCGTGTGTCTGTAACGCCGGAAATGCATATCTTCCCATTTCCATCTATTGTACTATAATTCTTTTTCCTTATTTTTGTTACCTGAATATATGACATTTCTGTGTCTTTACATATTGTAATTGTTTTACTATTTGTATATATATATATATTTATGCATTTATGTCGATGTATAATTGGTTTGTTTCGTAAATATTATTTGTATTTTTAAGCTGGGTCTTGCCTAGGGAAAACTGCTATCGAACGATTACATCGATAGGTTGTGTGAAGAATCAAAGTGTGTAGGATCTTTGGTAGTGTTAACTCTGTCGCGTGGAGCGCGGGCAGAGAGAGAGTCTGTCTGGAGTAGCGAGTGGAGCAGGTGTGTTGTGTGAAGCTCCCGCGAGTTGCCGCGCTTTCGGGGTTTGGCAGCATGTAATTGCGCTCGACTTGCGATGGTGTCGCGGACGGGAAGCATTAGCTGGCGCACATCAAGAGCCCGTTTCGCCTGGTGACCGTGTCGAGAAGAGGGCGCGCCAACATCCAGCTTCTGCAACAGCGGCGGCCGACAATGAGTGACTGTCGCCACCTCCTCTATCGACGGCTTCAAACCTTCAATCAACCAACAAGGAAGACTGGAAGCACGTAAAGTTTTAGAACTGTATGGCAGACCTCAGCTTTTCAAACTGTACCATTTTCGTAACTATAATTACAGCAACTTAGCATGAACATTTGTTGCTCATTGTCCCAATTGCATTACCAAGCAGAGTCCCTTCCTTTTCCGGAATGAACCCGAGCGTCGTTGAAATTCAAACGCCAGCATTAAAGTAATATTATAGCAGTGCACTGCTTTAATTTCAAAGTTCAGTTAAGGCATTCATAGCGGGCTACAATATTTAGATTGCACAAGCACAAATTAAGAGTGCGAGTTTTGTTACCGTATTTTAGCTTACCTGTGACTGCAGCTCAGCTTGGTACGTACTAAATTTTACTATTGTTAATTGTTCAGAATCATTTAATTCAAGTTCAAAGTTAAATCTCTTATTTCTAAATTGCGTAGATTCAAGTAGCTTTTGAAATGATTGTTGAGGTAGCCCAAGACTAACCTTATTTTATTGAATTTCGTAGTGTTTCAGAAACAAAGTTCATTATTAATTTCAGTCACTAAATTAACTTCCAATTTCCCGGTTTTACTAATTCTTTTGCTAAATTAAGTCGGAGTGTAGCGAAATTTATTACTTCTGACAAACTTTCAGGTTTCACACTACACGTGTCAACCTTGAGTTGCCACGCTTCTAGTGCTAATTATATGTGTAATAAGCTTTCTTTTTCAGTTACTATAGTAATTGTCCTTAGGACTGGCGACCGTAATTTCCCCCAAATCTCAAATATCTAATTACCGCTAGTTGATTGTTAACGTAACGGCCGCACATTTACTTTCTTTATTAACTTTACCCCTTTTCAAAATTAATTTCCACCAGTTTCATTAGCATTTTTCCTTTCATTTAGATGTAACCCTTTCCTCCCTCTTTACCGACAAATTAACTTCGATGACGATTGCTTTTCCCAAATTTCCATTAGGTACACGCGGTTTAATTTTTCACTGTCATTAAGGTCGATAAGTGAGGGGGAGGTTACATGTCGACCCCATACACATCGACATTCTTTAAATGACACACCTCGTCAGTGTTTACCTAGCATTGCGCCCTCCACACATAGTGTGTGTCTTTCCAATACCTTTACTGCTGGCTCGATGTGTACTAGCGGCATTCGGAGTCTACGTCAGGACAGACTTGCTCTTCAGAGTCAGTTATGAGTCGCTGACGCTTCCCCCTGACAGGGGGGCCTAGTGCATGTCCACAACAGAGCGGTGGCCCTGTTTGTCAGTTCGCACATCAAACTGTGGCGCCTCCACTCGGAAAGTTTGACGGATTTGCTGCTGCAGTCATTAGCTCCGTCCTCCGTTACGCCCCCACTGACGACGCAAGACATACACCCACCTTTCTACTACTTCGGGAACTTTTACATTGAACACAGCTGTGTCCGTATCGCAGTACCATCGACGAAACAGGCTTCGGTGCGGGATATACACTCCTGGAAATTGAAATAAGAACACCGTGAATTCATTGTCCCAGGAAGGGGAAACTTTATTGACACATTCCTGGGGTCAGATACATCACATGATCACACTGACAGAACCACAGGCACATAGACACAGGCAACAGAGCATGCACAATGTCGGCACTAGTACAGTGTATATCCACCTTTCGCAGCAATGCAGGCTGCTATTCTCCCATGGAGACGATCGTAGAGATGCTGGATGTAGTCCTGTGGAACGGCTTGCCATGCCATTTCCACCTGGCGCCTCAGTTGGACCAGCGTTCGTGCTGGACGTACAGACCGCGTGAGACGACGCTTCATCCAGTCCCAAACATGCTCAATGGGGGACAGATCCGGAGATCTTGCTGGCCAGGGTAGTTGACTTACACCTTCTAGAGCACGTTGGGTGGCACGGGATACATGCGGACGTGCATTGTCCTGTTGGAACAGCAAGTTCCCTTGCCGGTCTAGGAATGGTAGAACGATGGGTTCGATGACGGTTTGGATGTACCGTGCACTATTCAGTGTCCCCTCGACGATCACCAGTGGTGTACGTCCAGTGTAGGAGATCGCTCTCCACACCATGATGCCGGGTGTTGGCCCTGTGTGCCTCGGTCGTATGCAGTCCTGATTGTGGCGCTCACCTGCACGGCGCCAAACACGCATACGACCATCATTGGCACCAAGGCAGAAGCGACTCTCATCGCTGAAGACGACACGTCTCCATTCGTCCCTCCATTCACGCCTGTCGCGACACCACTGGAGGCGGGCTGCACGATGTTGGGGCGTGAGCGGAAGACGGCCTAACGGTGTGCGGGACCGTAGCCCAGCTTCATGGAGACGGTTGCGAATGGTCCTCGCCGATACCCCAGGAGCAACAGTGTCCCTAATTTGCTGGGAAGTGGCGGTGCGGTCCCCTACGGCACTGCGTAGGATCCTGCGGTCTTGGCGTGCATGCGTGCGTCGCTGCGGTCCGGTCCCAGGTCGACGGGCACGTGCACCTTCCGCCGACCACTGGCGACAACATCGATGTACTGAGGAGACCTCACGCCCCACGTGTTGAGCAATTCGGCGGTACGTCCACCCGGCCTCCCGCATGCCCACTATACGCCCTCGCTCAAAGTCCGTCAACTGCACATACGGTTCACGTCCACGCTGTCGCGGCATGCTACCAGTGTTAAAGACTGCGATGGAGCTCCGTATGCCACGGCAAACTGGCTGACACTGACGGCGGCGGTGCACAAATGCTGCGCAGCTAGCGCCATTCGACGGCCAACACCGCGGTTCCTGGTGTGTCCGCTGTGCCGTGCGTGTGATCATTGCTTGTACAGTCCTCTCGCAGTGTCCGGAGCAAGTATGGTGCGTCTGACACACCGGTGTCAATGTGTTCTTTTTTCCATTTCCAGGAGTGTATATCATGTCCTACAGCAGAGGCGCCCACCAAACATCGAGGAGACCAAAAGCCCTCAGGTTAATTGGAAGGTGGTGTGGAAGACGATTCACGCGGTTACACTGGACACAGCCGTCCGATCCACATGGTACATCACAATCAGTGGTAAACAGATCACCCGATCACGCCTCCACAAGATACATATGGCGGACTCGCCTCTATGTGCAGACTACGGAGTACCTGACGCTGACGAGCACCATCTCAAATGTGGCGTGGCAGAATACGACAAATTTTGTCGTATTTTCTACGAGTAACCCCAGAACATATCACACATCGCCTTCTACTTTTTCCTGATGAGCAGTATTTCCGAGGCCGCGCGGGATTAGCCGAGCGGTCAAAGGGCGCTGCAGTCATGGACTATGCGGCTGGTCCCTGCGGAGGTTCGAGTCCTCCCTCGGGCGTGGGTGTGTGTGTTTGTCCTTAGAATAATTTAGGTTAAGTAGTGTGTAAGCTTAGGGACTGATGACCTTAGCAGTTAAGTCCCACAAGAATTCACACACAGTATTTCGCACGCACCAAAACCAAAGCAATCATTTCGGTCTGTGGGCACGTGGTACAATACATATTTCACGATGGACCTAAAGATGTATTGGACCTTCGGAACTACCTACAAGAACGTCATTGCAAGATTGTACGGAACCCAAAATATGAACAAAATTTTTATAAATACTTATGGAGTGCCCTACGCGACCCTGCATTCAGCTGTATCATCAACAGGTAGGAAAAGATACCCGGTGACTGAACTGACAAGAACACGTCCGACTATCGGTGGAACAACATACGACATTGATAAAGACTAACTTGGACGATGATGCGTAATGAGAGTAGCGGCGCTCACTTCTGCATCGTATAGAAAGCACATTTTCTACTTCCCCATACATGTATTACCTCGGTGTAAAAGTACCGAGATATTTGTTTTGTTTACTTAGTGCACTTACATGTATTATTTTATGTGTGGTACGAAGGAAATATACAAAAAAACCTTCAAAAAAAGGAATTTCCCATAATTACTTTCCCCTCAGCATTCCTAATACCTTGACGCCGAGGGAGACTCCTCGGCCAGGCCTCCGGTTACGACCCCTGCCCACTCTGCCCTCCCCTCCATGCGTCGTCTCCGTGAAAAAAAGAATAAGTAAGTAGGAGACGCCGGGTTCGAGTCCTCGTGCGGCACACGTTTTCATTTGTCGTCGCTGATTCAGCAAAAAATCCCGATTCAGCTGATGTCATTGAAATAGTGGAGACTGCCATGAAGTAAGCCTGGGTTTGATTCCCGGCTGGTTCGCGTATTTTCTCCTCTCGGGGATTATGTTGTCCTCATCATCATTTCATCATCCTTGACACGCAGGTCACTCAGTGTGGAGTCAACTGAAAAGACTTTTGTAACGCGGTCGCCGAACCTCCTTTGGTGTTAACTCCCAGACTTCAATGCTGCATATCATTTCATTTCTTTCGCACGAAGTTACAAGATCCTTATCTTTCCCCTTTGCTATGCCTCACCGAACGAGGTGGCATCTTGGTTTTCACACTGGAAGCGCATTCGGGATTACAAAGGTTCAAATCCGCATCCGGCCATTCAGACTTCCCTAAATCGTTCCAGGCAGATGCCGAGATGGTTCCTTTTAAGGGGCATGGCCGATTTCCTTCCCTATCCTTGACACAAACCGAGCTTGTGCTCCAATGACCTCGATGTCGACGGGGCGTTAAACCTAATCTTCCTTCCTTTATTATGCCCATTTTAATTCATTGCGTTAATAAAAGTAACGGTTCACTATCTATGTAATGTTGTAAAAATTCTTTGCACTCAGATAGTGTTATTAAGTTTAATTCATGGATGAAAACCTTGTATATGGGAAGACACTTTTCTTAAATTATGGCATAATCGAATTTACTTCCGTAGGCAGCCCTTTTCTAAAGCTATCAGGAACTTTACGAGGTTCTGCACGATCATACACAAGTGTGGTGGGGCAACAGTAATATTGTGACCCAGACTCGACCGAACGTCGGGAACGAATAAAAAGAAACCCGATGAGGCTGGACCGACCAGGCTAGGGCCATGAACAGAAAGAGAAAGAACGAGAAAACGGACTATTGGGACGACACTATAGACAAAAGAAGACCAAATAATCCAGTGCAGGAAACTTGAGACACAGCGAAACCAGAGACCAAGAACAAATCTTACGTTACTTCAGCGAGACGATGCGTATACATCACTGCATACTGTGTACCTGTGTGGACGAATTTCGAGGGCGGCTGCCGGCTCCAATTGGCCCGCGGACTGGTGTGCGGTGCCACGGCAGTATGGAATACTACTCTCTGCCGTTGTCTTTGAATGTCTTTGGGCCGGGATGCCAGAAGTAAACCGAGGAATACGTGTGGGTATTAAATGATGACGGCAGGACATGCAGCAACGTATGATATACGTGTTATGTTGTATCAGTCCACTGTATGATTCCGAAACACATTTTGGTTCTGCAGTATATTCTACAAGGTGTGAAACAGTGAATGAATGTCCGCTCGAACTGAACCACCAAGTGCTTGATCCCAACACCACGAAGTTGTGATGTGTCCAAAGAGGATCAAATATTACAACGTCTTCCGTGGCTTGTGGCCTCATAGAAACCGCACGATTGCACATATCCCGTCAGACTGCGTTGCATCGTCTCCGAGAAGTTACTCTTTATAGCCTATCAGCAGCCAGATACTTTCCCCCATTACAAATGCGCTGTGTGCTTCAGCGAATTAGGTATTTAACCGAACGTGAATGGGTGCAGCGACACTGCGGTAGTCCTCTGTTCATACAAAAGTCGCAGTTCAGTTTGAAGCATGGCTCTCGGTCAGTTTACATTAGATGAAGTGAACTACGAGGGCTATCCAGAAAGTAAATTCCGATCGTCCGCAAAGTGGGCACTACTGTAAAAATAAGAAATGTTTTATTTGAAACAGCTAGCCACAACTCCCAGCTAATTATGTAAATAATCTCCGCTCCGACTTAGACATCTGTCGTGGCGTTGTACCAATTTTCAATACCCTTGTCATAGAAGGCAGTCGTCAGTACTTTCCACTAATTCTCTACGCAGGTCTACGGCTCGTTGTCTGTGCCAGAATGTTGTCTTTATAGTCAGCGGTTCGTGCGAGCAGAGATGAAATTCAGGGGGTCAATTGCGATCTGTACTGTGGGTGATGAAACACTTCCCACTGAAAACGCTGTAGGAGGATCTTCATTGCCCCTGCAGAATGCAGCTGAGAATAGTCATGAAGAAGGAACGGCGTTACAGTTGTGTTAAGTGGGCTGCATAGCTTGAGGCGAAATTTGTCACCAGGCCCTGTTACTTGATGGGAGACACTATTTTCTAGGTATGTTTACGCGCTCACTGTGCGCTCAGAACTGAAAAGAGCGATGTGTCGCGATCGACAGGCGTTCTACAGATACTGCGCAACACATCTGTGCAAAGCTTCATCGGATTTTCACAGTGTTTTCGCGACCGATCGGCACTTACTTCCTGGATAGCCCTCGTATTACGATAAGAAATGAGGATGATTTCAATAGAATCGCCGATTAAAGGAATATGTGGAAAGAAACTGACTATAAGAAGCTGCAGGAATATGGCACAGTCGTTACGGAGTAACTTCTTTAGTAGCAGAGAATACAGAGACAGGAGTCCATACGACAAATGCCCGAGAAAGTTTCATCAGAAAATTCTTAATCAAAATCTTTCCAATATCTGTTCACGAAATGTGCTCTCAATTACTGGTCATTTTTAACTTCTGCAAAATTATTAACCAGGTACAACGATAACCTCTAATTTAAATCACAATTGGAATATTTTGCAGTTCAACTCCAGCAGATATGTTATTGTTGTAGTTGTTAGTGGAAAGACTCGTTCAATGCAGCTCTCGACTTCAGTGCATCATGTGTAAGCCTCTTTATTTCTTCATAAGTACTGCAACCTACACTCAATAGAAGCCGCTAACTATAGGCAATCCTTGGTCTCCCACTACAGTTTTTAATCCCCGCACCTATCTCCATTACCAAATGATTCCATAACAACCCCCAACATACTCAAGCTGTATCATAAATTTCTTTTCTGCCCGATTCATTTCGGTACCTCTGCGGTAGTTGTTAGACCTACCCATTAAATCTTCGGAATTTTTCTGTAATGCCACATTTTAAAATTTCTTTTCTCTTCTTCTCTGTAGAGTTTATTATCCATGTTTCACTTCCTCACAAGGTTTACAGTGCGGGCAAATTTTCAGAAAAGGTTTCCTAACATGTTAATTTATATTTGATGTCAATTTATTTATCTTCCTCGGAAACTCTGTTCTTGCTATTGCCGATCTGTATTTTATATCATCTCTATTTCTATCTTCGTCAGAATTTTCTTGTCAGAATAGCAAACCCCAGTAAAATACTTTTAATGTCTCATTTTCTAACGTAATACCCTAAGCATCATGTAACGAAAGCTGTCAGGGGTGGAGGTACTTGGATGTGTGACCATTTGGGTACGCCATGCACTGCTGACAATTTTCTCTTTACCATGACAGCTGTGGGGACAGGAAGGGCGTCTAGTCCCCGATGACCAGTTGGCATCAATGTCCTGGATTAATTTTCAGACCCCTCAGGAGCGTCTCATGTGAGGGCATGCGACACTGTTGAAGGTGATCCGTCCATCCTACGGGGGCATTGAGCTTGGTGGGCCCTTGGTGCTCTTCAAAGGAGTATTCTGTGATGACCAGTTGGCACCAGTGTCCTGGCTTAAATTTCAAACGTCTCAACAGTGTGTCATGAAGTGAGGGTTATGAAGTGAGAGCATGCAACACTGTTGATGGTGATCCATTTGTCGTACGCGAACGTTAAGCTTGATGGACTGCTTCGTGCTTGCTCTTGGAGGCGAGTAGGCTATGTGCCAGCAACCAATTTCAGCATCTCCCTTCTCTCATCATCATCATCCAAAACATACATGCCCTCACACTATTCGCAAGCATTACAGTCCTTACACGTAATCGTTATACTTAAACTACACACAACGCTCACACTTCTTGAAGAAAAGATGCGAATGATACAAAAAAAAAACACTATTTCAATTCAGGCCGCTGAGCCTGCCCTTTGGGATGTACCTGCCATTAGTGAGATATGACTTTACTAACGAAGACGGCTCTGAGAAGAATTATTTGTGTATTTAATACAGAGTTTTGAGAAAGAATAAATCATTTGTCAGTAGTCCTGTAGTGTCTTCTTGTTTTCCGACGTTTGCATTATCAATGAAACAGTGCCAAGTTGGCTAGTGTTAGAGGACCAGATCAGTCAATGAAGGAGACAGCTGCGCCTGAAACTAGTTATGAGGCTGCTGATCCTATTCAGGAAACATTTGTTAGTCTGGATTCTCTGAGATATTCTTCTGATATTCTTGCACCAGCGATATAGCTATATGTGTTGTTGTGGCACGTAAACCACTCAAATGCGGTTTGAATAATTATAGAAGCAACTAAACATAAAATCCATCTGTACTAAATACAAATATTGAATCTGAGCTTGCAGTTCACTTTATAATCCACAGAATTTTTGTTGCCTACATATGGACATCCAGTAAAACCTACTGCCAGTAGGATAGACTCCATTATGATCTGTTCCTGCCGAAGGTGGACCAGAACAAAGCTAGGTGAATGGTCAATACAGAGTGACCGATCACTGTTAAGAAATTCCAGATTTTTTATACCAATTTCGTGCTTTGTGAACATGTTAAAGCTGTCGATTTCAAGTTGTGCTATGTTGGTGCGGCTAGGAAACGTGAGATCCTAGTAAGAGCGGAACCAGCAGAGAAGAAATGCGTGCCGCTCGCCCGTTGGGGGGAACCACTTGGGGCAGCGCTGCCAACTGCGGCGCGCCGAATAATTCAGGGACGCCCTCGGCCGGCGCATCCATCGGCTTTTAGCGTGATGAGCCGCAGCCGGCCGCACCGCTGAATTATGACGTCACTGGGGCCACCCAGAAAGCGGCGCACGCGCCCTCAATAATGCAGGCCTGCGTCTCGGCCGAGTCTTGGTGCACCGCGGTGGCAGGCCGAGGGTGAGTGCAGCCTTGTGTTCAGCGATAAGGCACCCACACACGCGCATACAGCTCAGGCTGAGGGAGCTGGAATTTTGTATTTTCCTCATCTGGCAAATATACTGCTCCTTACTGAAATTACAACTCCACGAAGGGTAACAAATAACGAAACTGTACTTCTTGTGCATTTATACATTGATGAGGCAAAACATCGTTGCCAGATGCGTTTTAGCTTCTTGCTCTACCTTTGGAACGCAATGCATCAGCGACTATGGGTGGCGTGGCTTCGAGACTGGTAAACTTCTCAAGATATGTGGCACAGGTCACGCAATTTCCTTCTTACAGGTAGATGGTTTGTTGATGCAGGGCTGGGGCCTGATCATGATCGAGATGCGTTTCGTCGGGTTGAGATCAGATGAATGTAGTGGTCGAGACGTATACGTGAGTTCACTATCACGCTCTTCAAAGAACTATAAGCCTTGTGGCACACCGTTATCGTGCTGAAATATGCCATCAACAATGAAGGGGTACAGGTCGTCGGAAATTATGTTCGTGTAGTCCACAACGGTCACAATGCCTTCAGCTACCACCACCGTCCCAGCGGAAGCACTGGTGCATGTCTCCTCAAGCATAGTATTGCCACCGCCCGCCTGCTCCCGCGGCGCGGTGAATGTTTCGAGCAGCCATATGCTTGGATGGCGGCGTTTCCAGGCATAACTATCGGCTCCGTGTAACGAGAGATGTGGTTCATCCAGTAGGGGACATGTTTCCATTGATCTACCGTCGAAGTTCGATGATACCGTCATCACTGCAACGGTGGTGTTAGCTGTCCCAATCACCAAACCTCGTTGCACGCCTGAGCTGACACTCGACTTGCGACAACAAGGGTGCTGTCTCAGCGAGCCGTCGTCCCACTATACGCCACTAAAGTGCGCGTCATTTATGACGGCGGCAGAGTTTAGGTTCGTTCTGCGCATCTGACATCACAAAACACAGTCAGCCAATGAACAGAGAACGACGTTGCCAGAGCTCGACTGCAGTGCAGAGCACGGACGAGTGGCTTCAGTTTTAGAAACGTTCAGTCATAAAGAAAGTAATAGAACAAAAGCAATGTCTTGGTAGCAGACTTTCTTTTATAGAAGTTTGGAAAAAGTATTCTTTATACCAACTGCTTCATATTCTATTAATTAATTAAACCAAACAAGCAATAAGCCTCCTAATTCAGGCGATAGCAAGGAAAGGTGTTTGTATCACTCTCACTAACCGCTTTTTCGCAATAAAGAACAGCGGTAATTGTTTATTTCCTATTGTACTTCGACGAAACGTGAGTAATTCATAATCATACCAACAGTGTTTGTCGGTATTTTGCGTAAGATTTTAAAGACCTTCGGGAGCGAAATTATACAACTAGCTGCGCTAGTGTAATGGTTAAAGTGTATGGCTGCTAAGCAAAAGGTTCTGAGTTCAAACCTTGAACGGAGCTAAATATTTTCTTTATTTTAAAAACAACATCGAAGTGTCTTACTTCTTGAATTTTATTCGTTTGAATGTAATTTTTTGAAATTTCTAGTGGCAACTAAAATCGACCATATGGAAAGTATACGCTATTGACTTTTACCTCTGCAAACTCTCAAAAATTTCGTGCAATGGTTTACTACATCTAATGCTGCACAATAACTGCGTTGAACATCGAAACAAAATTAGTCATTTATGGGGGGAAGGTATCAGTCAAGAAGATGTGTAAAAATCAAATTTTTGGGCCAAATAGTTTTTGTGAAATCGAATGATAAAGTGTGTCAAAGAAGTCGGAACACCGTGTGTCTGCACAGGCAAGCAGTGCAATGGTGCCAAAATCGCGCACATCGCGGAATGCGGGGAGCACGTCTCTGTAGCAGCGAAAGGGTTAATGCGGCCGTGGTGGCTTTACTTCATAAACTGCGCGCTCCCCCCTAAACTAAGTTTGCGAACTATACTATACTATGGCGCTGCTTCTCTTGGCGCGTACAACTGGCAACGCAGCAATCTCCCGCGTCTAGGCGGGCATGCGCGAACCGCCAACATAAAAGAATTCAACTATAGCTGCCTAATAGCCTCGTCCAGCTACTGAGCACCTGTTACTGGAGTGCTGCATGAAAGGCTACTAATATTAAAGAATGTTCCTGTTAAGAAAGAATTCTTGACTTCGCACTAGCTATGGCACTGGAGAATTCATCCCAGAGCTTACTGCCATACCTATAATCGCCGTCAGAGGTGGCAAGCCATCAACAATGGCGCCAGCCATCTGCAACAGAGAAGACAACCCCTATCACACCGTACATGCTAAAGCATATGTGGGAACACTGATGCGAAGAGATCAGAAACGCACATTTGAGTTCTGCAATTTTTTCCTCAAAGGAGGCACGTAAACAAGATGAATAACACCATTAACAGAAATCGATCGGTGTCAGGTCCAGAGATTTACGTGGCTAAGACTAGAACACAGCTTCGATGAGTCCAGTAAGATCGATGAAACACTTTAAAAGATGCTGCCTGGAAAACGTCCAAACCGACTCGCTGCGCTTGTGCAACGCTCTGAATTTTAATCTTTAATTTTACATTCTCAGTAATTCTTATCGATGTATCGCTATATGCGAGGGCTGGAACTCAAATAGTTGCAACTATTTATTCACAACCGATACCAAACAGTTACATGTTTAAACCTGTTACTGTCGTTCAAAGTAGGATCCGTTGCCAGCGATGTGGAAGTCGTAGTATACCGTTAGCAGAGCGTGATTTGTTAATGGTGCGAATGGAGCGGTCTACTGCCTGTCGAATCTCTGGAACAGTTCTGAAGCGAATGCCACGAAGTGGTTCGTCTTCGGAATCAAATCAAGTAGTCGTAGGATACTCTTAGCAGTGCCAGTTGTGTTGACAGTTCGAGTGGCGCGGTCTACTGCCCGACGAATTTGTAGCAATTCTGAAGCGAATTCCGTGAAGTGTTTCCTTCAGTTTAGAAATCCAGTTGAACTTACGAGGGCTTAAGACAGGGGAGTGCAGTTGGTGGTATAGCACTTGGTAGCCCCATCAGTCAAACAAATAAGTAACAGCTTGCACTGCACGTGCTTGAGCATTGTCCAGCAAAGTGATGGTCAGGTCCTGCAGAAAGTGTCATCACTTTTGTCTCTAGGCTGTTCAGTTTTGGAGCACAACCTACCACTAGACACCCACATCTATCATGGTCTCCTACTGTAGTGATACGTCCCATTCGTTGGATGGGAGGTATCACGTCCGTAAACATATACACTCCTGGAAATTGAAATAAGAACACCGTGAATTCATTGTCCCAGGAAGGGGAAACTTTATTGACACATTCCTGGGGTCAGATACATCACATGATCACACTGACAGAACCACAGGCACATAGACACAGGCAACAGAGCATGCACAATGTCGGCACTAGTACAGTGTATATCCACCTTTCGCAGCAATACAGGCTGCTATTCTCCCATGAAGACGATCGTAGAGATGCTGGATGTAGCCCTGTGGAACGGCTTGCCATGCCATTTCCACCTGGCGCCTCAGTTGGACCAGCGTTCGTGCTGGACGTGCAGACCGCGACAGACGACGCTTCATCCAGTCCCAAACATGCTCAATGGGGGACAGATCCGGAGATCTTGCTAGCCAGGGTAGTTGACTTACACCTTCTAGAGCACGTTGGGTGGCACGGGATACATGCGGACGTGCATTGTCCTGTTGGAAGAGCAAGTTCCCTTGCCGGTCTAGGAATGGTAGAACGATGGGTTCGATGACGGTTTGGATGTACCGTGCACTATTCAGTGTCCCCTCGACGATCACCAGTGGTGTATGGCCAGTGTAGGAGATCGCTCCCCACACCATGATGCCGGGTGTTGGCCCTGTGAGCCTCGGTCGTATGCAGTCCTGATTGTGGCGCTCACCTGCACGACGCCAAACACGCATACGACCATCATTGGCACCAAGGCAGAAGCGACTCTCATCGACTCTCGTCCCTCCATTCACGCCTGTCGCGACACCACTGGAGGCGGGCTGCACGATGTTGGGGCGTGAGCGGAAGACGGCCTAACGGTGTGCGGGACCGTAGCCCAGCTTCATGGAGACGGTTGCGAATGGTCCTCGCCGATACCCCAGGAGCAACAGTGTCCCTAATTTGCTGGGAAGTGGCGGTGGGGCCCCCTACGGTACTGCGTAGGATCCTACGGTCTTGGCGTGCATCCGTGCGTCGCTGCCTTCCGGTCCCAGGTCGACGGGCACGTGCACCTTCCGCCGACCACTGGCGACAACATCGATGTACTATGGAGACCTCACGCCCCACGTGTTGAGCAATCCGGCGGTACGTCCACCCGGCCTCCCGCATGCCCACTATACGCCCTCGCTCAAAGTCCGTCAACTGCACATACGGTTCACGTCCACGCTGTCGCGGCATGCTACCAGTGTTAAAGACTGCGATGGAGCTGCGTATGCCACGGCAAACTGGCTGACACTGACGGCGGCGGTGCACACATGCTGCGCAGCTAGCGCCATTCGACGGCCAACACTGCGGTTCCTGGTGTGTCCGCTGTGCCGTGCGTGTGATCATTGCTTGTACAGCCCTCTCGCAGTGTCCGGAGCAAGTATGGTGGGTCTGACACACCGGTGTCAATGTGTTCTTTTTTCCATTTCCAGGAGTGTATGTCAGAGAAAAGGTGTTCGTGAGCGAGAAGAGTCGATAAATGGTGAGCACCCCACTGCTGGAAGATGTTTTAAATCGTAGATGCTGGTGCCAGAGCTAGCGATCCAGTGACTGTACGTACGTGGACAGTAGTCACACGACACTAGCTGCTGAGGTGATGACAGGAGTTCCATGGAGCGGGTGGTGCGGAAGAATGAGCTCTATGAAATCTAAGAAAGCGAAATGTCAAAGACAATAGATGTATTGTAATTACCAGGTTGAACATCAGATATGTTATGTACGTAGTACAGAGAGGTAGTATGCTAGATGGTAGCTGTCCTCATTTATCGTGTAATGAGTTCTAATTTTGAAGATAATTATAAGAAGGTGAATTGGATCGCACTTCCTGTTTATGTGGCCGAGTAAATGAGAACGAGAAGCTAATTTTCAACAACCTGTCAGGAGGCCAAGTCTGAGCCAAACTCGAGGAAGAAGGCACACGGATTCAGGTAAGAGACTAGCTCGACCCTGATTAATAATACTTAATGGCGACCGAATATTCAGTAAGCAACATTTATTGTACACTACTGGCCAATAAAATTGCTACACCACGAAGATGACGTGCTACAGACGCGAAATTTAACCGACAGGAAGAAGATGGTGTGATATGCAAATGATTAGCTTTTCAGAGCATTCACACAATGTTGGCACCGGTGGCGACACCTTCAATATGCTGACTTGAGGAAAGTTTCAAACTGATTTCTCATACACAAACAGCAGTTGACCGGCGTTGCCTGGTGAAACGTTGTTATGATACTTCGTGTAAGAAGGAGAAATGCGTACCATCACGTTTACAACTTTGATAAAAGTCGGATTGTAGCCTATAGCGATTGCGGTTTATCGTATCGCGACATTGCTGCTCGCCTTTGTCGAGATCAAATGGCTGTTAGCAGAACATGGAATCGGTGGGTTCAGGAGGGTAATACGGAACGCCGTGCTGGATCCCAACGGCCTCGTATCACTAGCAGTCGAGATGACAGGCATCTTATCCGCATGGCTGTAACGGATCGTCCAGCCACGTCTCGATCCCTGAGTCAACAGATGGGGTCGTTTGCAAGACAGCAACTGTCTGCACGAATAGTTCGACGACGTTTGCAGCAGCATGAACTATCAGCTCGGAGACCATGGCTGCGGTTACCCTCGACGCATCACAGACAGAAGCAGGTGCGATGGCGTATTCAACGACGAACCTGGTTGCATGAATAGCAGAACGTCATTTTTTCGGATGAATACAGGTTCTGTTTACAGCATCATGATGGTCGCATCCGAGTTTGGTGACATCGCGGTGAACGCACATTGGAAGCGTGTATTCGTCATCGCCATACTGGCGTATCACCCGGCGTGATGGTATGGGGTGCCATTGGTTACACGTCTCGGTCACCTCTTGTTCGCATTGACGGCACTTTGAACAGTGGACGTTACATTTCAGATGTGTTACGACCCGTGGCTCTACCCTTTATTCAATCCCTGTGAAACCCTACATTTCAGCAGCATAAGGCACGACCGCATGTCGCAGGTCCTGTACGGGCCTTTCAGGATACAGAAAATGTTCGACTGCTGCGCTTGCCAGCACATTTTCCAGATCTCTCACCAATTGAAAACGACTGGCCAACGGTGGCCGAGCAACTGGCTCGTCACAATACGCCAGTCACTACTCGTGATGAACTGTAGTATCGTGCTGAAGGTGCATGGGCAGCTGTGCCTGTACTCGCCATCCAAACTCTGTTCGACTCAATGCCCAGGCTTATCAAGTCCGTTATTACGGCCAGAGGTGGTTGTTCTGGATACTGATTTCTCAGTATCTATGCACCCAAATTGCGAGAAAATGTAATCACATGTCAGTTGTAGTATGTGTCCAATGATTGTCATCCTTTCTCCTTTGTGTAACAGTTTTGATGGCCAGTATTGTGTATATAACGAGTGTTCAGGTGGCAACTTACGTAAGTCTTTGGTGAATGAGGTACAGTATAAAAAACCACAATGCAGCTCAAGCCAGCATGAAACACTTCAATAGTACTTCACCTTCATTAGAATTTTTCAGTCTTTGTTCGAAGCCTACGTTCATTAATCTAAGTAACAGCAATAAAATAGGGAAATCGGTTATATCAGAAACCGGTTATTTTTAACGGTTTTAACAGTCAAATTAAACTGGAGACGAAAATAACTAGTTGTTTCAAAGATAACTGCCATCCCTAGTTCGAGTCCCTACCCTACCATCCACATTTACGTTATCGTAAATTCTCTAAGTCATATAAGGTAAATGCCAAGATGGTTACTCTGAAATAACACGCCCTACTTCCTCATACATCCTTTCCTACTACGAGCTTGTGATCCATCTCTAATGATTTCGTTGTCAACAGGAGGTTAAACCCTAACCTTCCTTCCTTCTTCCTTCGGGTCAGAACAATTAGTACTGTTTCTCTCAAATGCTCGACAATGTCTACTTATTGCCGCAGGCCTCTCAACTGAAGTTTATTTACAGTGGACTCCTTTATTACAAATAAGACCCTCCGGATTTGACACTCCATGACAAATTACGACTTAAGGGGGGCGTAGGACGTCAAACGGCCCGACTTGAAGCAGGACGGGTTTCGAAAAAGACGGTCATGTGAAACCCAGTTCGCGCTATTCGTCCACGAGACTCAGAGGGCCATAGACACGGGTTCACAGGTAGATGCCGTGTTTCTTGACTTCCGCAAGGCGTTCGATACAGTTCCCCACAGTCGTTTAATGAACAAAGTAAGAGCATATGGACTATCAGACCAATTGTGTGATTGGATTGAAGAGTTCCTAGATAACAGGACGCAGCATGTTATTCTCAATGGAGAGAAGTCTTCCGAAGTAAGAGTGATTTCAGGTGTGGCGCAGGGGAGTGTCATAGGACCGTTGCTATTCACAATAGATATAAATGACCTGGTGGATGACATCGGAAGTTCACTGAGGCTTTTTGCAGATGATGCTGTGGTGTATCGAGAGGTTGTAACAATGGAAAATTGTACTGAAATGCGGGAGGATCTGCAGCGAATTGACGCATGGTGCAGGGAATGGCAATTGAATCTCAATGTAGACAAGTGTAATGTGCTGCGAATACACAGAAAGATAGATCCTTTATCATTTAGCTACAAAATAGCAGGTCAGCAACTGGAAGCAGTTAATACCATAAATTATCTGGGAGTACGCATTAGGAGTGATTTAAAATGGAATGATCATATAATGTTGATTGTCGGTAAAGCAGATGCCAGACTGAGATTCATTGGAAGAATCCTAAGGAAATGCAATCCGAAAACAAAGGAAGTAGGTTACAGTACGCTTGTTCGCCCACTGCTTGAATACTGCTCAGCAGTGTGAGATCCGTACCAGATAGGGTTGATACAAGACATAGAGAAGATCCAACGGAGAGCAGCGAGCTTCGTTACAGGATCATTTAGTAATCGCGAAAGCGTTACGGAGATGATAGATAAACTCCAGTGGAAGACTCTGCAGGAGAGACGCTCAGTAGCTCGGTACGGGCTTTTGTCAAAGTTTCGAGAACATACCTTCACCGAAGAGTCAAGCAGTATATTGCTCGCTCCTACGTATACCTCGCGAAGAGACCATGAGTACAAAATCAGAGAGATTAGAGCCCACACAGAGGCATACCGACAATCCTTCTTTCCACGAACAATACGAGACTGGAAGAGAAGGGAGAACCGATAGAGGTACTGAAGGTACCCTCCGCCACACACCGTCAGGTGGCTTGCGGAGTATGGATGTAGATGTAGATGTAGAGGCACCACAGGACATTTTAATTTACACTGTCTATACTTTTAAAAATAAAATCATAAAACTTTAACAGCATGACCAGGAAGTATTCAGGATTCATACTCATAGCAGTGGAAGGTCAAAAACGTAACAAAACACTTTTTTTACATGTGAAATTTCACCATTTTTTCACTTGCTACTGGCTGCATTTGTTGCTATACGTACACTTTTCTTCCTAAGTAAGAGAGATTCTTCGATGACTTTTGCACAGCATACAAACCATAGTTACAGGTGTACGAAACTATAGAAGTTATTTAATTTATGAAAAAATGAATGAAGTGTTACATTTTAAACTTCATGTTTAGAAAAAACTCAAGTTTTATAGTTAATTATCTCAATTTTTTCGACAGTTTTTTAATAGATTTGGAAAATTCTAGAGTTTCATACACCCGTAACTACTGTTTGTATGCTATGAAAAATTCATCGAAGAACCTCTCTTACTTTGGAAGAAAAGTGTACCCATAGCAACAAATGCAGCCAGTAATAAGTGAAAAAATGATGATCTTTCACATGTAAAAAAAGGTATTTTGCTACGTTTTTGAACTTCCACTGCGATGAGTGTGAGTCCTCAATCCTTCCCGGTCATGGTGACAAAGTTTTATGAATTTATTTGTAAAAGTATAGACAGTAGAAATTAAAATGTCCTGGTGACTCTCCTGCTCCAAGTCGGCCCGTTTGACGTCCTACCTCCCTTAAGTAAATTCCTGTTTTACAAGTTTTCAAATTTTTTTATTTGGTAACACGATGCTGCTGTGTTTTCGCTTCTGACGGAGTAAAGAGAGACAGAGATAGCCTTTCAGTCCGGCGCCATAAACGTACTGAAATGCACGAAGTAGTAAAAAGTCACAAAGTGCTGTTTTGACGGACGGTATCTGCTCACATTTAGCTGGCGCCTAACAGCACGTAACGAGATCTGACACAGATAAAATTCTTTTCATGGCGGCGCGGAAATAGAGCGCTTAAAACGGAGTAATTAATTCGGTTTGTTTTTGTTCGAAATTAGTGCGTAACTAAATGGAAGCGTGGAAGGGGAGTCAGCAGAAGCAAATGAAGGGAATTAGCCGAACGGGGGAACTAATTCCGAGGGCGGACGCTGGCGGGCGCTGCCGGCCGTGCGTTTTAAATGAGGGGCCGTAATGGCGCGGAGGGGTGCGGTCCGGGGGTCGATTCCAGGCGAGGTCCGGCGGGGCGCCACACCGCCCGTCGGCTGCGGCCGTGTCGCGAAATTCGCGCCTAATTGTTCCAGCTCCGGTTGCCAGCTGCCAAGGAAGAATTACAAAATGGTTCCTCATGGCGGTCATAGCGGCCATTTCGCGGTATTGGAGTGTACCAGTCGGTAAACTTAAATGATTAGGCATTTAAACAAAACAATTAATACTACTGCACAAGTGACATAAAAGTAGATATCTTAAGGGTTGCGAAACAACTCAGATCACTTAAGAAAGGCAATTCTTCCGGTCCAGATGGTATATCAATGGGGCTCCTTTCAGAGTATGCAGACACAATAGCGCCTTTCTTAGCAATCATATACAACCGCTCACTTGACGAAAGGTCTGTTCCTAAAGACTGGAAAGTAGCACAGGTCACACCATTATTGAAGAAAGGAAATAGGAGTAACCCAATGAATCACAGACCCATATCATTGACCTCAATTTGCAGTAGGACTTTGGAGCATATACTGTACTCGAACATTATGAATCACCTTGAAGAAAAGGCTTATTGATACATAACCAAAACGGATTCAGAAAATATCGTTCTTGTACAACGCAGCTAGCTCTTTATTCCCATTGAGTAATGAGTGCCGTCGATAAGGGATCTCAGATCCATTCTATATTCCTAGATTTCCAGAAGGCTTTTGATACCCTTCCTCCCAAGCGACTATTAATCAAATTGCGTGCATTTGGAGTATCGTACAGTTGTGTGACTGCATTCGTGATTTCCTCCCAGAGAGGACACAGTTCGTAGTGATAGACGGTAAATCATCGAGTAGAACAGAAGTGATATCTGGCGTTCCGCAAGGTAATATCATAGGCCCTCTGCTGTTCCTGATTTATGTAAATGATATAGGTGATAATCTGAACAGCCCCCTTAGTAAAATCATCAAACGATCAATTCCAATTAAAAATGATCTAGAGAGAATTGCTGTATGGTGCGAAAAGTGGCAATTGCCACGAAAGAAAAAAAAGCGCGAGACCATCCACATGGGTACTAAAAGAAATCCGATAAATTTTGGGTATACGATAAATCGCACAAATCTAAGTGCTGTCAATTCGACTAAATACCTAGTAATTACAGTTAGCAAGAACTTAAATTGGAAAGTCTACATAGATAATACTGTGGGGAAGGTGAAACAAAGACTGTGCTCCGTTGGCAGAACACTTAGATGATGCGACAAACCCGCTAAAGAGGCAGCCTACTTTACACTTGTTCGTCCTCTGCTGAAATGTTGCTGCACCGTGTGGGATCCTTACCAGGTAGGATTGACGGAGGACATCGAAAAAGTGCAAAGAAGGGCAGCTCGTTTCGTGTTATGGTGCAATAGGGGTGAGAGTGACGCTGATATGATACGCCAGTTGGGGAGGCAGTCACTGAAACAAAGGCGGTTTTCTTTGCTGCGAGATCTGTTTACGAAATTTCAATTCACCAACTATATCTTCCGAATGCGAAAATCCTTTGTTGACACCCACCTACGTAGGAAGAAATGATCAACATAATAAATACGAGGAAACAGAGCTCGAACAGAAAGATTTAGGTGCTCCTTTTTCCCACGTGCAATTCGAGAGTGGAATGGTAGAGAAGTAGTATGAAAATGGTTCGCTGAACACTCTGCCAGGCACTTAAGTGTGAACTGCACAGTAACCCTGTCGATGTAGATGAAGGAGGATGGAGTGGTGGACTGGCCTGAAGCACATACAATCAGGTTGGACCGTATTCTGTGCATTTATTCGTAAGGAATTCTCTTAACATAACTCACAAGACACAATTCCTTTGATAGTGCATATCTTAACGCACTATATCAGTGAAAGCTATCTTCCAAATTTACTGAAGATAAGGAAATTTAGTTTTTCCTTAAAATTTTTCAATTTCATTAAAAGAAAGAAATGAAATTAAAGATAAACTATTACTAAAATAATGCTAGCATCTAATCCAGAGAATAAAGCTCTGTACAGGGTGGCAGCCAGTCAAGGAGTATTAAGCGAATTGGTTTCAAAAATTTTTATTTCAAAGGCCCCAGTCAAGTCTTTACAAGTTCTGTCCCAGAGAAACTTCGGCTGTGCCTACACGATACAAGTTGCCTGCCTTTCAGAACCGAGGAAGCTCTGTCCAGTTGAAACTACTGACAAGAGGCACCTTGAGCTATCTGCTGAAATTGCTAGAGAATCGGTTTTAGCCAATAGTGTTCATGGGATACAGGTCACGTGCGTGGATGCTGGAGGGTTCTGCAGAGCAGAACATAGTTGCTTCGCTCTCTTGTCGTTCAGACTTCGACAAGAGCAGACGTCTTTCTTAAGAGGCAGGCAATCTGGACCTGCGTTCCGTGACCGGCGAACAGTATAACTTAACATGAACCTCCTCCGCTTCCGCTGCCCACTTATTTAGTTGTTCGTCCTCATAGACAGGCCTAAGATGACCCTGGATACCACTCACTAGCCCTGACCTCTCAACATCCTGATGCAACAACCTTGTTCCCCCTTCCCTCCACATGTACAACTCAATCTGATCGAAGCAAGAAATCCAGTTCAATCTCAATGTCTCTCCTACTTAACAAGAATTAACACATTCAATTGGACCTTAGTGTTCCTTGATTAATTTACTTTTAATCTTCCTTGGCCAGCAGAATACTTGTGAAAAGGCTTTGTGAAAGGATAAGGCATAAGGTGAAAAACAGAATAACGAGGAATATCCTGGGTCTTGCCCTCGTGCGACGAACCAGCTCAGCAGTCAAACAGTCAAACACAATCCAACAAACAAATTCGTCACACATCACGAAATAGAGGCATCTATCACGTAAATACCGACGGCAGCTACTCACTTACAAAACCGAAACGTGCAACTCCTCTCGTGCTCACACCACGCCACTTAATTCCTTTGCTGAATATTAGTTGAACGATCAAAATTAGATATACTTCTAATGTACAGTCCAAACTTTTGGGTGCGTCTATATGGGTACATCTATACTTGCTTGCAGCAATTCCTGTTTGCTGAAAAATAAAAGGATAGTGGCTACGAGTTTCAGTGTCATTCTTGTGAGTTTCGTTGTTAAAGGCTCTTACCTCAAATAAGTTCTGATACACTCCTGGAAATGGAAAAAAGAACACATTGACACCGGTGTGTCAGACCCACCATACTTGCTCCGGACACTGCGAGAGGGCTGTACAAGCAATGATCACACGCACGGCACAGCGGACACACCAGGAACCGCGGTGTTGGCCGTCGAATGGCGCTAGCTGCGCAGCATTTGTGCACCGCCGCCGTCAGTGTCAGCCAGTTTCCCGTGGCATACGGAGCTTCATCGCAGTCTTTAACACTGGTAGCATGCCGCGACAGCGTGGACGTGAACCGTATGTGCAGTTGACGGACTTTGAGCGAGGGCGTATAGTGGGCATGCGGGAGGCCGGGTGGACGTACCGCCGAATTGCTCAACACGTGGGGCGTGAGGTCTCCACAGTACATCGATGTTGTCGCCAGTGGTCGGCGGAAGGTGCACGTGCCCGTCGACCTGGGACCGGACCGCAGCGACGCACGGATGCAAGCCAAGACCGTAGGATCCTACGCAGTGCCGTAGGGGACCGCACCGCCACTTCCCAGCAAATTAGGGACACTGTTGCTCCTGGGGTATCGGCGAGGACCATTCGCAACCGTCTCCATGAAGCTGGGCTACGGTCCCGCACACCGTTAGGCCGTCTTCCGCTCACGCCGCAACATCGTGCAGCCCGCCTCCAGTGGTGTCGCGACAGGCGTGAATGGAGGGACGAATGGAGACGTGTCGTCTTCAGCGATGAGAGTCGCTTCTGCCTTGGTGCCAATGATGGTCGTATGCGTGTTTGGCGCCGTGCAGGTGAGCGCCACAATCAGGACTGCATACGACCGAGGCACACAGGGCCAACACCCGGCATCATGGTGTGGGGAGCGATCTCCTACACTGGCCGTACACCACTGGTGATCGTCGAGGGGACACTGAATAGTGCACGGTACATCCAAACCGTCATCGAACCCATCGTTCTACCATTCCTAGACCGGCAAGGGAACTTGCTGTTCCAACAGGACAATGCACGTCCGCATGTATCTCGTGCCACCCAACGTGCTCTAGAAGGTGTAAGTCAACTACCCTGGCCAGCAAGATCTCCGGATCTGTCCCCCATTGAGCATGTTTGGGACTGGATGAAGCGTCGTCTCACGCGGTCTGCACGTCCAGCACGAACGCTGGTCCAACTGAGGAGCCAGGTGGAAATGGCAGGGCAAGCCGTTCCACAGGACTACATCCAGCATCTCTACGATCGTCTCCATGGGAGAATAGCAGCCTGCATTGCTGCGAAAGGTGGATATACACTGTTCTAGTGCCGACATTGTGCATGCTCTGTTGCCTGTGTCTATGTGCCTGTGGTTCTGTCAGTGTGATCATGTGATGTATCTGACCCCAGGAATGTGTCAATAAAGTTTCCCCTTCCTGGGACAATGAATTCACGGTGTTCTTATTTCAATTTCCAGGAGTGTATTTTGTTTCTGGTTATCTTCCACTGAACTACGGCGCGTCAGGTAGGTGACAGTGTGCTGCGATTTACTTTTGCCCAGTAAGGTTGCCCAGCGTTTCCCTACCTAAATTATTCCTTGACCAGTTCATATATTTCGCCTGACAGTGTATTATTTTCAAAATTTGCCGCTTAGTCTGACGTGTTCCATTGATTTCTTGATATACAGTAGATATCCCTGTGCAACCAGGTTGTGATGTACATTCGCTGTTAGAAATTGCACTGCCGGAAAAAAGATTAGTACAGCCTTTTAGAGGTTACCGGTTGACTCAAGATTTATTTTTGCAACACTGAGTATGGAGTACATTAAATAATTGCATTTACAGATCAGTAGCACAAGCGGTTCTAACGCACTAGGTTACGAGCCACAGTGAAACATCCGTGTTAGGAAGTGGTGTAGCCTCCATGGGCGGCAATGCAGGATTTGACTCTGGCATTCAGTCGATCGTACAGATGGCGAATACTGTCCTGGGATATGTCATGCTACGCTTGCTCGACTTGTTCACGTACTTTTGTAACAGTTGTTCGCTGACGAGTCGCATGAGGCACTTTTTATCCCATCATACCCTATACGTGCTCGATTGAAGAGATATTATAACCTCCCTCTCACTTATCGACCTTAATGACAGTGAAAAATTAAACCGCGTGTACCTAGTGGAAATTTGCGAAAAGCAAACGTCACCGAAGTTAATCTGTCGTTAAAGAGGGAGGAAGGGTTACATCTAAATGAAAGGAAAAATGCAAATGAAATTGGTGGAAATTAATTTTGAAAAAGGGTAAGGTTAATAAAGAAAGTAAATGTGCGGTCGTTACATTAACAATTAACTTGCGTTAATTTGATATTTGAGATTTGGGGAAAATTACCAGTCACCAGTGCTATGGACAACTACTATAATAACTGAAAAAGAAAGGTTAATGCACATATAATTAGCACTAAAAGCGTGGCAACTGAAGGTTGACACGTGTTGTGTGAAAACTGATTGTTTGTCTGAAGTAATAAAGTTCGCTACACTCTGACTTAATTTAGCAAAAGAATTAATAACACCGGAAAATTGGAAGTTAATTTAGTGACTGAAATTAACAGTGAACTTTGTTTCTGAAGCACTACGAAGTTAAATATAATAAGGTTAGTCTTGGGCTACCTCAATAATCATCTCAAAAGCTACTTGAATCTACGCAATTTAGAAACAAGAGATTTAACTTTGAACTTGAATTAAATGATTTTGAACAATTAACAATAGTAAAATTTAGTACGTGCCAAGCTGAGCTGCAGTCACAGGTAAGCGAAAATATGGTAACAAAACTCGCACTCTTAATTTGTGCTTGTGTAATCTAAATATAGTTCTGTTTGGTTATTGTAGCCAGCTATGAATACTTAAGCTGAACTTTGAAATCCAAGCAGTGAAATGGAATGATATTACGTTAATGCTGGCGTTCGAATTTCAACGACACTCGGGTTCATTTCGGAAAAGGAAGGGACCCTACTTGGTAATGCAATTGGCACAATAAGCAACAAAGGTTCATACTAAGTTGCTGTATTTTAGTGATGCAAGTGGAACAGTTTGAAAAGCTGTGGTCTGCCACACGGTTCTAAAACTTTACGTGCTTTCAGTCTTCCTTGTTCTTGAAGGTTTGAAGTTGTCGATCGAGGAGGTGGCGTCAACCACTTATTGTGAGCCGTCGTTGTTGCAGAAGCCTTCTTCTCGACACAGTCACCAGGCGAAACGGGCTCTTGATGTGTGCCAGCTAACGTTTCCCGACCGCGACACTGTACCAGAAACTATCATAGCAAGTCGAGCACAATTACATGCTGCCAGACCCCGAAATTGCGGCATCTCGTGGGAGTGTCACTCAACACACCTGCTCCACAGCCCTACTCCAGCCAGATTCTGCTCTGCCCGCGCTCCATGCGGCAGAGTTAACACTACCCAAGATCCTAAACACTTTGGCCCTCCACACGACCTATCGATGTATTCGTTCGATAGCATTGTTTTCCCTATACATACAAATACAAATACAAATAATATTTACAAAACAAACCAATTACACATCGATATATATATATATAATAGAGGGAAACATTCCACGTGGAAAAAATATATCTAAAAAGAAAGAAGATGAGACTTACCAAACAAAAGCGCTGGCAGGTCGATAGACACGCAAACAAACACCAACAAACACACAAAATTCTAGCTTTCGCAACCAACGGTTGCCTCGTCAGGAAAAATGGAAGGAGAGGGAAAGACGAAAGGATTTGGGTTTTAAGGGAGAGGGTAAGGAGTCATTCCAATGCCGGGAGCGGAAATACTTACCTTAGGGGGAAAAAAGGACAAGTATACACTCGCACACACACACATATCCATCCGCATATACACAGACACAAGCAGACATTTGTAAAGGCAAAGAGATTGGGCCATCACTTGCGTGCAGGCAGAATCAATTTTCATTGCTGAAGACGACGGCGAGCCATTCAAAATTACAAGAGAACCACTGACGTCAGCAGTCGATCCGTACAACTAGCTGAATTGACTGTAATAGGCGCGAGTGCGCTCTGTGGCGTGGTTGCCTTCCTGCTTCACACGTCTGCACCACACTGAGCTTTCTGGCTGTGAACATTCTCTATCAAAGGTTAGGCACAGATGGCGCTTTTTTAGCTCTACCCCTACGCTATCTGTTGGCGGACGACGTTGAAACCATTATCTGTACATCTATTAGTTAAAAACAGTCTTGGTTGCAATTTTAGTTTTTTATTTTTCAACGACGCGTTTCGCCGAATTTAGACATCTTCAGGTTATCTTTTCTAGATGGACGCGAGAGGCACCAAGACCTGCATAACGCGTTCCCGTTCACAGGAGCAAGTAACAGAGTAAGATGGGGGCTACCTGTGAACGGGAACACGTTATGCAGATATTGGTGCCTCTCGCGTCCATCTAGAAAAGATAACCTGAAGATGTCTAAATAAGGCGAAACGCGTCTTTGAAAAATAAAAAACTAAAATTGCAACCAAGACTGTTTTTAACTAATACTGTTAAGCACTGGTTTGTTGTATGCCACATATGGACTGGATGAATTTCTATCTGTACATCTACTATCTCCCAGGTGGCATATGCCGTCATTGGATAAAAATCTACGTCGTCTTTCCAGGTGTACTAATCTTTTTCCGCCAGAGTAGTTGTGAAGTGTAAAAAGACTTTCATGTTTTCAGCAGCTGCCACATGGTGTAAGAACTTGCCAGAGTTTACTCCCCTTAATGGTAGCTGAAGTACGTCCTAAAAATGTTCAAATGTGTGTGAAATCTTATGGGACTTAACAGCTAAGGACATCAGTCCCTAAGCTTACACACTACTTAACCTAAATTATCATAAGGACAAACACACACACCCACGCCCGAGGGAGGACTCGAACCTCCGCCGGGACCAGCTGCACAGTCCATGACTGCAGCCGCCCAGACCGCTCGGCTAATTCCGCGCGGCAAGTGCGTCCTAAACATCGGTATTTACATGTCTGGCGTCTCTGAAACCGAGGACACAGCGTTTCTACAAGCGTTTTGCAACTTAATGTAACCACCATCGTTTGCATCATCCTGTATGTGCCATCAGTTTCACTTTTTGGGAAGCCCGAAGCTACTTCTGTGACAGTACAATGTCCAATACAAATGTAGGAACACGCGAGGCAATAATGAATAGCCGGCCGGCGTGGCTGAGCGGTTCTAGGCGCTACAGTCTGGAACCGCGTGACTGCTACGGTCGCAGGTTCGAATCCTGCCTCGGGCATGGATGTGTTTGATGTCCTTATGTTAGTTAGGATTAAGTAGTTCTAAGTTCTAGGGACTGATGACCTTAGAAGTTAAGTCCCATAGTGCTCATGCCAATAATGAATAGTTGGTCACATTAATTATTTATTACGGGTTGGTGAGATAATCTCTTTTCCCCTAAAGTTTATGCTGTCATAGGAGGTTCGTCGTTTCCATGTTTTGGCAAAGTTATTCGCATTTAACTTTTTTGACCGGATACGCTTCCTGGAGCCACAGTCAACATAAGACTGGATTTTAACTAATGATTTATCGTATTCTCTCAGCTGAATATTGAGAACCAGCACAATATCTGCGTGAATAAACAAGGAAGAGCGCCTAAAAACCACACTCAATCTGCCATTTATACCAGACTAACAGTCGTTAATTTTATCCGTGGATTTTATCCGGCGCTTGATTTGGAACGAAGTCGGGGTTTCAACTCATTCCAGCGGTGTTTCACTGAGATCAGATTGGAACTTCGGACAGGCCAGTCTATTTCAGGAATATTATTGTCCACAAACGACTGCCTTAGAGACGCTTCTTTACGACACGGTGCATAGTCAAGCTGATACAATCACCGTCTCCGAACTTTTCCTCTACTGCACGCAGAACACAGCGCTGTAAAATATGTTACTATATGTGTTCTTATCCTTTGTAGGATTCCTTTTGCGATGTTTAAAAATAATGCGTCTGAAGTGTGCATAAAAATATTGAATAACACCAAACAGACCAGACTGAAAGTCAATTGTGAAAAAAAAATTATTTACAAAAAATTAACGTTGACACTACGGTAGGGAAAGACAATAAAGATGATAAACAATATCGCAGTGAAGAATAGGGTGAGATAAAACATTTATATCTTTGTATAACTATAGAAGATGGAAAAGATAAGTTCTTACCCGCTCTTCTGCTGTTTCTGATCCTCATATTACTATTGTTAGATAAATACTGTGTGTAGCGTTGAACGCTAGCAGATGTTCTTTTTGTTCTTTCGACTAGCCGATAAAAAAGTTGAGTGTCAGGTTATTGATGGAAATATTTGTGTAAAAGTGAGTTCATTGTATTATTTCAAGTACTTGCCAGTCACTAATCGCAATGTTTTAATTGAAAAGACAGAAAAATTAGTATTTTTGAGCTATCAAGAAGACGAAAGCAGTGATCGCTGACTGTCAACAATTGGCCGCCATTACGCGGCGGACTTAATATTAACTTTTCTTAAAGCTTTCCACAAGAGCAGAAGTGATAAAATCATTTTAAGACATTAATTATCTGAGTAGTTCCCATGAGTCAATTTTGCGAGAGTTCAAATACGTTCAGAGATACCATTTGTCGTAGGTCTGTGAACTTTGGCCTTGACTGTATTTAGAGAAAACCAGTTATGATAATCTTGTAGGGAGCATTGCGCTCATTTAAATTGAAAACAAACATTTATTTTGGCCTTTATGAGATACTCTGTTTCTAACGGTCTCACCTACGCAAAGAAAATAATTAATGCTAACCTCTTATCTTACGTAGGATCAAAAAGCATAAAACCAATATACACTCCTGGAAATGGAAAAAAGAACACATTGACACCGGTGTGTCAGACCCACCATACTTGCTCCGGACACTGCGAGAGGGCTGTACAAGCAATGATCACACGCACGGCACAGCGGACACACCAGGAACCGCGGTGTTGGCCGTCGAATGGCGCTAGCTGCGCAGCATTTGTGCACCGCCGCCGTCAGTGTCAGCCAGTTTGCCGTGCATACGGAGCTCCATCGCAGTCTTTAACACTGGTAGCATGCCGCGACAGCGTGGACGTGAACCGTATGTGCAGTTGACGGACTTTGAGCGAGGGCGTATAGTGGGCATGCGGGAGGCCGGGTGGACGTACCGCCGAATTGCTCAACACGTGGGGCGTGAGGTCTCCACAGTACATCGATGTTGTCGCCAGTGGTCGGCGGAAGGTGCACGTGCCCGTCGACCTGGGACCGGACCGCAGCGACGCACGGATGCACGCCAAGACCGTAGGATCCTACGCAGTGCCGTAGGGGACCGCACCGCCACTTCCCAGCAAATTAGGGACACTGTTGCTCCTGGGGTATCGGCGAGGACCATTCGCAACCGTCTCCATGAAGCTGGGCTACGGTCCCGCACACCGTTAGGCCGTCTTCCGCTCACGCCGCAACATCGTGCAGCCCGCCTCCAGTGGTGTCGCGACAGGCGTGAATGGAGGGACGAATGGAGACGTGTCGTCTTCAGCGATGAGAGTCGCTTCTGCCTTGGTGCCAATGATGGTCGTATGCGTGTTTGGCGCCGTACAGGTGAGCGCCACAATCAGGACTGCATACGACCGAGGCACACAGGGCCAACACCCGGCATCATGGTGTGGGGAGCGATCTCCTACACTGGCCGTACACCACTGGTGATCGTCGAGGGGACACTGAATAGTGCACGGTACATCCAAACCGTCATCGAACCCATCGTTCTACCATTCCTAGACCGGCAAGGGAACTTGCTGTTCCAACAGGACAATGCACGTCCGCATGTATCCCGTGCCACCCAACGTGCTCTAGAAGGTGTAAGTCAACTACCCTGGCCAGCAAGATCTCCGGATCTGTCCTCCATTGAGCATGTTTGGGACTGGATGAAGCGTCGTCTCACGCGGTCTGTACGTCCAGCACGAACGCTGGTCCAACTGAGGCGCCAGGTGGAAATGGCATGGCAAGCCGTTCCACAGGACTACATCCAGCATCTCTACGATCGTCTCCATGGGAGAATAGCAGCCTGCATTGCTGCGAAAGGTGGATATACACTGTACTAGTGCCGACATTGTGCATGCTCTATTGCCTGTGTCTATGTGCCTGTGGTTCTGTCAGTGTGATCATGTGATGTATCTGACCCCAGGAATGTGTCAATAAAGTTTCCCCTTCCTGGGACAATGAATTCACGGTGTTCTTATTTCAATTTCCAGGAGTGTAGAATATTAAAAGAGAACCGTTAGACCTTCCGCGTGTAGCTCAATAAGAGACAAACAGCCTGACCACGAAAACATCCCCATATCATAATACCACCTCGTCTATACTTTGCGTACTACGCATGACGGCGCGTACCTTTCTACACTCTTTCGGTGAGCTCAAAGCCTTCCATCGGATTGGCGCAGGTTGTAGCGCGGTTCATCGCTCCAAGTCGATTGTTGCCAGTCATCCACTCTCTAGTGGTACCTCTCTTTACGCTACCTCAAACGTCTTTTAGCACTGACTACAGAAATGTCTAGCCTATGAGGTGCTGTTCGACAGTTGTATCCCATTCGTGTCAACTCTCTAAGCACACTCACTATGTTACCTGCACTACTGGTAGCACTTCGGAACTCTCGAGTAATTCCTTCCGTTGATTTCATGCGATGTTTTGCATGCACCCTCTTCAGTGCCGGACTGTATCTGTCCTTCAGTACATCAGGTCTGCTTGTTGTTAGTTCAGCTGTAATTGTTCCTTCGCGTTTCCATTTCACTGTCTCATCATCACCGACTAGCGAAATTTTAGAAGGGCTAAAATGTTCCTGATGGATTTGTTACTCAGTTGACATCCAATGACTAGCCGCATTCAGTCACTGAATTCTCTTGTCGTACCCATTCTGCTGTTAACTGCTTTTCTACTGACAGTACTTGGCTTGGCTCTGAGTACTATGGGACTCAACATCTGAGGTCATCAGTCCCCTAGAACTTAGAACTACTTAAACCTAACTAACCTAAGGACATCACACACATCCATGCCCGAGGCAGGATTCTAACCTGCGACCGTAGCGGTCGCGCGGTTCCAGGCTGAAGCGCCTAGAACCATTCGGCCACTCCAGTCGGCTACTGACAGTACTCCTCACCTGTTGTTGTATTGGCGGCTCTACATCTCGTGGCATGTAGAGGTCAATTCCGTATTACATAGGGGTATCACAGAGCATATACCATTACGTAAATGCTGACACCTTTGTGTTAAACGTAAACGCAAGGAGGAGGTGGGGGGGGGGGGGGGGGGGGAGAGGTCAGTCAAAATATTATCCCCTCGAAAAGAGAAAATAACGTAAATAATTTTTTTAATATTTTCCGGTACATGTATACGGTCCTGGTGCACACTGCAATTCCCGAACCGTAGCACCGTAGCACACAGCTAGATGAAGCAAAGCAAAGTGACACAGCTCAGCGATGGTGTAGAGTATTGAACGGCACTTCATTTTCGGAAGTAGCAGAGGTGTTGCAGCTGTTTCAGGCCAATTTAGACGACTTCTTCAGCCGTAAAAATTAATTACGTGACGTAGTTCCAGTACAGCACTCGTGGCTGCCGCATCACGGTCGTGAACTGGGGCCGAGGCAGTTCCAGGTAAGTTTTATAGTCTGAGATAATTTATGGATTTGTAGGTTTAGTTTGACGGTGTCCACTATGGACAAACGTTAGCTACTGTTATTCCGAAGAAGGTTGGGTTATCCCATACGAAACCTAGGCAAATTCTAGGTAAACGGTGCAACTGAGGATGTTGATTATTAAAATTAAAATTACTAATTTTTTGAGCCAACAATTAATGCTTTACGACATTTTATGATTGACGATGTAATTTGTATTACTATGTGACAACAGTGACGAATTCATGTATTTTATTTGTAAAACATATATTTTTTGTTTTTATTTATTTCTTATTTTTTATACAGGTCTCGTATTCTTAACTTTTGTGTGTGTATGTTTTATAACGTGAAAGTTGTGCCAACTACACAATGCGAGTGGTGTGAGTAAGTAAATCCAGCTGCAATTGTGTAATTGTACATCAAATGACTTTTACTAAAATCATTATCAAACATATAACTGTATACTAAAGAAGCTGTCTTACGAAATTCTGTACCGTGCAGTGCAGTGAACAGTGCTACAATGTATGAGGTCACACTACATGTCTTGCAGTTCCAACCCACACAACTAAAAGAGTAAGAATCCTGCATAAAATTACAAACTGAACTTGAAAGGATAAATGCTCACACTGATTCTATTAAAACGACCTGAAAATTTACGTAGCCAAACTACCTAAAATTATGAACATTAAATGACACACAGGCGAACGTGTAACACTGCCGTGTAACAATAAGAATACCTGACAAAAAAATGAGATCTGAATTAAACATTAACTGAACTGACCCTGTTGATAATCTGAAAAGCAATGCTTGAATATAGCCTTACAGCACAGCAACAAAACAGCTAAGGAGAACATTGCCCAAGTGCAGTGCAAGGAAAAGCAGGTATGCTAAACACATCATATTTTAAGCTTTAAGTGACTGTGTTCCGCTAAGTACAATGTGGTGACATACGATTGCAAAATAAAACTCAAGTAAGGGAAGCGTGAAAGAAATTCAACTTACTGAATGATATTGAAGAGTCTACCATTTAAACCCTCTCCCCCCCCCCCTTCCTATAATATCGATGCCCTACCGCAGCAACAACAACAGTATCTTTGCCCCATCTGTTCTCCGTAGTACGCGCCTTACGCTACACGCATTGCCGCGCGGGATTAGCCGAGCAGTCTCGGGCGCTGCAGTCATAGACTGTGCGGCTGGTCCCGCCGGAGGTTCGAGTCCTCCGTCGGGCATGGATGTGTGTGTTTGTCCTTAGGATAATTTAGTTTAAGTAGTGTGTAAGCTTAGGGACTGATGATCTTAGCAGTTAAGTCCCATAGGTTTTCACACACATTTGAACAGCTACACACATTCTGTATACGCTGCGAGAATAAAAGTATTCATATTAAGTGACGCGAGTGCGAGTTATTATTTATCGTCGTATTTACCACGCCCGTTCCCCACTTCTATAACTCTGAGTCCAAACCATGCGAGCGGATAATTTTATTTAATCTCGTTCAGAAATCGAACTAACCGACCAAAACCAATAAAGAAAAATCGTGCTGAAAATTACTACGAACTGTGACCTCTCTGACAGGAAATCGCAAATCCAGTCACATAGCTGAGACGATATTCCATAAACACGCAATTTCACTAAGAGCCGCTTGTGTGGTACAGTGTCAAAAGCCTTCCGGAAATCGAGAAATACGGAATCGATCTGAAATCCCTTGTCAATAGTACCTTTCTCAAGGTGCAAGCAAGCAATGCAGGACAACATTACCTGAATATCTTAACCAATTCTAAATGCAATCTTTACAAGAACATATTACCAAATATCAGCCCCCTCTGCGTTCCAATGTCTTTGTTCCTCTATTTCTACACGGACTGCTCAGCAGCGTGACAAACACCAGCCTCTCTCACTTAATACTCTCTGAATGGTACACAGGTAACGACAATACTACTGACAACCAAAGATCAAATTGTCTATATTCAGAATCTTTGTCACGTAACATATCGACTGTTAAAGACTTCTGTGTGAAAAACATCTAGTGTACAATTATGAAGTATGACTCATCGAATAAAGCAACTAAGATCGCTCTCATCGAATACCAAGAATAAGTTAGATATCTTACATATTATCTGATGCTACTGCTTGTAACGCCGGAAATGCATATCCTCCTATTTCCATCTATTGCACTGCAAATTTTTTCCTTATTTAGTGACTTGAAGATATAACATTTCTGTGTCTTTGTATATTGTAATTGTTTTACTATTTGTATATATATGCATTTATGTCGATGTATAATTGGTTTGTTTTGTGAATATTATTTGTATTTATACGCTGGGTCTGGCCTAGGGAAAACTATACTATCGAACGAATACATCGATAGGTCGTGTGGAGAACGAAAGTGTTTAGGATCTTTGGTAGTGATAACTCTGCCGCGTGGAGCGCGGGCTGAGCAGAGGGAGTCTGGCGGGAGGAGGGCAGTGGAGCAGGTGTGTTGTGTGACGCTCACGCGAGTTGCCGCGCTTTCAGGGTTTGGCAGCATGTAATTGCGCTCGACTTGCGATGATAGTTTCTGACATGGTGTCGCGGACGGGAAACATTAGCTGGCGCACATCAAGAGCCCGTTTCGTCTGGTGACCGTGTCGAGAAGAAGGCGCGCCAACATCCAGCTTCTGCAACAGCGACGGCCGACAATGAGTGACTGTCGCCACCTCCTCGATCGACGGCTTCAAACCTTCAATCAACCAACAAGGAAGACTGGAAGTACGTAAAGTTTTAGAACTGTATGGCAGACCTCACCTTTTCAAACTGTATCATTTTCGTAACTGTAATTACAGCAACTTAGCATGAACATTTGTTGCTCATTGTCCCAATTGCATTACCAAGCAGGGTCCCTTCCTTTTCCGGAATGAACCCGAGTGTCGTTCAAATTCAGACGCCAGCATTAAAGTACAATCATTCCATTTCACTACTTTAATTTCAAAGTTCAGTTAAAGTATTCATAGCTGGCTACAATATTCAGATTACACAAGCACAAATTAAGAGTGCGAGTTTTGTTACCGTATTTTAGCCTACCTGTGACTGCAGCTCAGTTTGGTACGTACTAAATTTTACTACTGTTAATTGTTCAGAATCATTTAATTCAAGTTCAAAGTTAAATCCCTTATTTCTAAATTGCGTAGATTCAAGTAGCTTTTGAAATGATTGTTGAGGTAGTCCAAGACTAACCGTATTTTACTGAATTTCGATGTGCTTCAGAAAGAAAGCTCACTATTAACATCAGTCACTAAATTAACTTTTTCTGTTTTATTAATTCTTTTGCTAAATTAAGTCAGAGTGTAGCGAAATTTATTGCTTCTGACAAACTTTTAGTTTTCACACTGCACGTGTCAACCTTCAGTTGCCACGCTTGTAGTGCTAATTTCTTTTTCAGTTACTATAGTAATTGTCCTGAGGACTGGCGACCGTAATTTCCCCCAAATCTCAAATATCTAATTACCGCTAGTTAATTGTTAACGTAACGGCCGCACATTTACTTTCTTTATTAACTTTACCTCTTTTCAAAATTAATTTCCACCTGTTTCATTAGCATTTTTCCTTTCATTTGGATGTAACCCTTTCCTCCCTCTTTACCGACGGTCTAAATCGGTGACGATTGCTTTTCCCAAATTTCCATTAGGTACACGCGGTTTAATTTTTCACTGTCATTAAGGTCGATAAGTGAGGGGGAGGTTACATGGTTTTATATTGCCTAGTACAATGTAACTATGTTATGAACCTAATGATGAACTCTGGACCGAAACTGTTTGTTCAGTAAAAACGTTTTAGCTCTTGCTCTTGGCGGTAAATCATGACATTCTCCGAACAAAAAGAAGCATTGTCCGCCATACATTTTACAATGTTTCACAGAACATAGATTGGGTATTGGCATAAAAGTGAAATCTCGGAATGCCTTGTGCATTTTATTCCTTTTCTTCGAAGTCGCCCTCATAAAGTAAGAACTGGGCGTTGCGAGGCAATTAAATTTCGTCGTGTAGGCGGGACTGCCTGGTGATAGGGAGCTTATTAGGAGCGTCAAGGTACACCGGACGTATTTCTCTCTTTCCGAGCGTACATAGATATTCGTACGGGGGACGGAATCTTGATATGATATATTTGTTTGTGTTTAATTTTGTGACCGGAATGGAGTGCGGCAATGAAATGGCTTTGGTTCAAATGGCTCTGAGCACTATGGGACTTAACTGCTGAGGTCATCAGTCCCCTAGAACTCAGAACTACTTAAACCACACTAACCTAAGGACATCACACACATCCATGCCGAGGAAGGATTCGAACCTGCGACCGTGGCGGTCGCGCGGTTCCAGACTGTAGCGCCTAGAACCGCTCGGCCACCTTGGCCGGCTCTGTCTGTTATTCTAGTATATTTTGCTCTGTGCGTTACCGTATTTAACTGTGATGGTATCGTATCGTTTGAGTCTGGTGTGGGAACTCTCCAAATATTTACGTAAACGTGCGAGGAAAACCGCGTAAAAACCACACTCCGACGGGCCGATGACCAGACAAATAATCCTTAGTGCATCACGCGAATTCTAATCGAGTGTAGTTTACCGCACTGTTTCGCAAGCTTAAGTCCAACGCATCCATCTTTACGTTCATTTTGACGGGATAGAAGTTAAGTCGTGTAATCAAATGGTTTGTTTTCAAGTTGCAGTGTTGTCTGGAAGGTACGAAACACAATCATATGAAGAAGAAGCGTCAAATTTCCCACAACTGAGCCAACACCGAGCTGAGCCTACCGTCCAGCGAGGGTGTCACAAGTGCATATCTACACTCCTGGAAATTGAAATAAGAACACCGTGAATTCATTGTCCCAGGAAGGGGAAACTTTATTGACACATTCCTGGGGTCAGATACATCACATGATCACACTGACAGAACCACAGGCACATAGACACAGGCAACAGAGCATGCACAATGTCGGCACTAGTACAGTGTATATCCACCTTTCGCAGCAATGCAGGCTGCTATTTTCCCATGGAGACGATCGTAGAGATGCTGGATGTAGTCCTGTGGAACGGCTTGCCATGCCATTTCCACCTGGCGCCTCAGTTGGACCAGCGTTCGTGCTGGACGTGCAGACCGCGTGAGACGACGCTTCATCCAGTCCCAAACATGCTCAATGGGGGACAGATCCGGAGATCTTGCTGGCCAGGGTAGTTGACTTACACCTTCTAGAGCACGTTGGGTGGCACGGGATACATGCGGACGTGCATTGTCCTGTTGGAACAGCAAGTTCCCTTGCCGGACTAGGAATGGTAGAACGATGGGTTCGATGACGGTTTGGATGTACCGTGCACTATTCAGTGTCCCCTCGACGATCACCAGTGGTGTACGGCCAGTGTAGGAGATCGCTCCCCACACCATGATGCCGGGTGTCGGCCCTGTGTGCCTCGGTCGTATGCAGTCCTGATTGTGGCGCTCACCTGCACGGCGCCAAACACGCATACGACCATCATTGGCACCAAGGCAGAAGCGACTCTCATCGCTGAAGACGACACGTCTCCATTCGTCCCTCCATTCACGCCTGTCGCGACACCACTGGAGGCGGGCTGCACGATGTTGGGGCGTGAGCGGAAGACGGCCTAACGGTGTGCGGGACCGTAGCCCAGCTTCATGGAGACGGTTGCGAATGGTCCTCGCCGATACCCCAGGAGCAACAGTGTCCCTGATTTGCTGGGAAGTGGCGGTGCGGTCCCCTACGGCATTGCGTAGGATCCTACGGTCTTGGCGTGCATCCGTGCGTCGCTGCGGTCCGGTCCCAGGTCGACGAGCACGTGCACCTTCCGCCGACCACTGACGACAACATCGATGTACTGTGGAGACCTCACGCCCCACGTGTTGAGCAATTCGGCGGTACGTCCACCCGGCCTCCCGCATGCCCACTATACGGCCTCGCTCAAAGTCCGTCAACTGCACATACGGTTCACGTCCACGCTGTCGCGGCATGCTACCAGTGTTAAAGACTGCGATGGAGCTCCGTATGCCACGGCAAACTGGCTGACACTGGCGGCGGCGGTGCACAAATGCTGCGCAGCTAGCGCCATTCGACGGCCAACACCGCGGTTCCTGGTGTGTCCGCTGTGCCGTGCGTGTGATCATTGCTTGTAGAGACCTCTCGCAGTGTCCGGAGTAAGTATGGTGGGTCTGACACACCGGTGTCAATGTGTTCTTTTTTCCATTTCCAGGAGTGTACTTTATTCTGGCGCTGTATGTCTCTCAGATAGTTCCCAAATGGACATAACTTCGTTAATCGCGGATATAAGTGGACACACGACTCCTATCAGGTCTGTTCCAGCGACAGTATCAGCAACAGTATCAACAGTACCTCAAGAGACCGAGCGAGGTGACGCAGTGGTTAGACACTGGACTCGCATTCGGAAGGACGACGGTTCAATCCCGCGTCCGGCCATCCTGATATAGGTTTTCCGTGATTTCCCTAAATCATTCCAGGCAAATGCCGGGATGGTTTCTCTGAAAGGGCACGGCCGACTTCCTTCCCAATCCTTCCCTAATCCGATGAGACCGATGACCACGCTGTCTGGTCTCCTTCCCCAAACAACCAACCAGTACCTCAAGACAGCATCAGGATCGGGTCTATAGGCGCCACCAAGAAGAGCTTTGGACTTCCTGCAAGAGATCGTAACCCGTCCATTCACGTTAATGTGACACCCTGTCAGACGCCTGAATAATCACGCTCAATAAGTCATGCAACACATTTTTTTCTAAAATGGCCGGTTTCATTCGGGATTCCAGCACACCATAATATTACCCACCCTATTGGCTACAATAATCTGTCGTTCAACATAATTTCCGATCAGTGGGATGGCGGGATGGCCTTGTGCCACCTTACTGGGAGGGCCTGTATGCCCAAATGGTAACACTCTACTGGTCGACGTCGGAGCCAATGTCTTGTGGCATCAGTAATCTCCACATCATTCACGTTCAGCTTCTCGTGGACTGCATTCGTCATTGGTCAAACACACAGAAGTTGGAAGGTGTGTATTGTGTATTAAACCGGGGACCTAGAAACGACGGAGAGGCTTCGTCCCGCCGTAGCCCTCAGTGGTTCACAACCCCACAACAGGCCACAGCAGTCCACCCACCCCACCGCTGCCCCAACCAAATGGTTCAAATGGCTCTGAGCACTATGGGACTTAACATCTGTGGTCATCAGTCCCCTAGAACTTAGAACTACTTAAACCTAACTAACCTAAGGACAACACACACATCCATGCCCGAGGCAGGATTCGAACCTGCGACCGTAGCAGTCGCGCGGTTCCGGACTGACGGACTGAGCGCCTAGAACCGCTAGACCACCGCGGCCGGCTGCCCCAACCGAACTCAGGTTTATTGTGCGGTTCAGCCCTCAGTGGACGCCTCCCCCCTCTGCCCCCCCCCCCCTCCCGTCCGGCGGAACATCTCATACCAGACTAGTGTAACCCCAAATGTTTTCGTGGTAGAGTAATTATGGTGTATGCTATGTGGAGACAGTGTTTGCATACCAATCGCCGACATACTGTAACTGAGGCGGTATAAGGGGAACCAGCCTGCATTCGCCGAGGCAGATGGAAAACCGCCTTAAAATATCATCCACAGGCTGGCCAGCACATCAGACCTCGATACGAATCCGCATGGCGGATTCCTGCCAGGGACCAGCACGCCTTTCTGCTCGGCAAGCAGCGCGTCAGACCGCGCGGCTAGACAGGCGGACCAGTCGGAAGGTGTGAGATCCGGTCTGTAGGGCCTGGGTGAGGAAAAACAGTCCGACAAAGTTTTGTGAGCTCCTCTCGGGGGTGCAGACTTGTGTGAGGCCTTGTCTTGGAGAAGTTCGTTTGCATCTTTGTAGCAACGGAGAAGCTGAAGTCGTTTCTTCAGTTTTCTGAGGATAGCGCAGTACATTTCAGAGTTCTTCGTCGCTCCACGAGGGAGAAAATCAATCAGAAT
This sequence comes from Schistocerca cancellata, assembly GCF_023864275.1. Taxonomy (NCBI): domain Eukaryota; kingdom Metazoa; phylum Arthropoda; class Insecta; order Orthoptera; family Acrididae; genus Schistocerca; species Schistocerca cancellata. The sequence continues at coordinate 1,200,639,135 of NC_064626.1, forward strand.
AGCCCCTTCAGACTTTCACAAGACCGTCACCATGACTTTACAGGCTGAAGGTGCAAGTTCGAATTTTTATTCGGAGAAGAAGTGGTATGATGCCAGTAAATGGATTGCCTTTTTTTCCGGTTCGAAGTGACCTAGCCATGTTTTACTGCCTGTGACGACGTTCGACAAAAAATTGTCACGACCAGCCTAGTTAGGTGGAAGCATCTCCACACGGATTGTCCTTCGTTGCTCTTTTTGCGCTTTTATTATTCAGCGAGGAAACCACCAGGCACACACCTTTGAGAACCACATGTGGTTGACAGGTGTGTCAGCAATGCCAAGAAAGACGTCCATTTGTGAAGCGAGGTGTTTGATTGTCATCCGCCGATTACATCTAATGTGAGTGTGCGCACGTTGCGACATTGCTGGAGTCACAGCTGTGCGCTGCTGGCCGGCATGCGAGAAATCAGACAGGTTTACACGAATTTTTTGCGATGATGTCAGAGCCCTCGCCCAGTGACTCACCCTGCTTTTGTTCACTGCCGGGTCTCCGCAGACGTTCTGCAAGCGCTCTGGTTTTCTGCCAAAAAAATTCAATGATAGTCCTCTGCTTGTAGCGCACCTCCCTTACAGATGCCAGTTTGAGGAACTGAAATAGCGCACCCATAACGGATCTTCATGAAACTACAGGGGATAAAGAAATTCATCAGTGAAACTTCCTGGCAGATTAAAACTGTGCGCCGGACGGAGACTCGAACTCGGGACCTTTGCCTTTCGTGGGCAACTGCTCTACCAACTGAGCTACCCAAGCACGACTCACACCCCGTCCTCACAGCTTCACTTCTGCCTGTATCTCGTCTCCTACCTTCCAAACTTTATAGAAGCTCTTCTGCGAACGCTGCACAACTAGCGCTCCTGAAAGGAAGGATATTGCGGAGACATGGCTTAGCCACAGCCTGGGAAATGTTTCCAGCGGAGTGTGCGCTGATATGAAACTTCCTGGCAGATTAAAACTGTGTGCTAGTTCTGCAGGGTTCGCAGAAGAGCTTCTGTAAAGTTTGGAAGGTAGGAGACGAGATACAGGCAGAAGTAAATCTGTGAGGACAGGCCGTGAGTAGCGCTTGGGTAGTTCAGTTGGTAGAGCACTTGCCCGCGAAAGGCAAAGGTCCTCGGAAATCTCTGTACATTTTATTCATTTTCCGCGGAAGATGCTCTCATAGTGTAAGAACTGGTCGCTGTGAGACAATTAAATTACGCCATATTCCTGCGACGTGGGCGGGACCGGCTCGTGACAGGAAGCTTATTACGGGGCGTTAAGATAAACCGGGCGTGCGAGGGCATGGACGAATTTCCGCCCTGTGGACGTCGGAAACGCGAGCGTTGTGCGCACCGCAGCACCGTAATGCAGAATGTAATTAGACCGTCCTGGGAGCGCCGCGGCGCTGCGCTGGGCGTAGGCGCGAAGACAGCGGGGCGGTTTGCCGGCGCTGCATTTAATAATCTGCAGGTCCCGGCGAGGCGGCGGCTAAATAATCAAGCGATCCGCGTCGCTTCTGCCCGCGCGCCGCCCCGGTGATGATATCAATACTTAATATGCAATTCAGAGGTGGTGAAAAATTCACCGCTCCCGCCGGGGCCGTAACTTGGCGAGTCACGCGCCGGGCAATAACAACGGCGCTCGGGGCGCCCCTGGCGGCGGACGCACCAACTGCGCCAGGTGTGGCTGCCGCGCCGCCAGGGTGCTGTCCGCCATCTCTTTCCCTCTGCCGCATCCTCTCTCTCTCGCCCTCGCTCCCCCACCAGAAGCTGCGAGAGCACGGAATCTTCGGGAGAAGCGGACCACTAGAGGTTAATCTGAATGACCGTTGTTCGAAAAACCCTTGTCTGGATCACATGTGTTGGGTTAACACGTTTCGACTTTATTGAGTTCTCATCAGGTGTAAGAATCCAGAAAAGACAGAGATGAAAATTACTGTAAAACATACATAAATAATCCCACTAATGAAAAGCGTAGGGAATATAAAGAGAAGCGAAATGCATTACTCGCAAAATGCACACAGAATCGTGTGAAAGCTTTATCAGCAATTAGTGAATCTGGCAATACTTTGCAGTTGTTAAAAGTGTAAGGAATTGTACATCCGTCCTAATTTCCTTCTCTCCCCTCTTTCATTATCCCTGTCTTTCTCCCCCTTGGCTTTGTTCATCTCCTCCTCCTCCTTCTCCTCTCTGTCTATGTCCATCATCTTCCAACCTCCTCCCCCTCACCCCATACTTCTCTTACCCCACACTCTATTTATCTCCTCCTCCATTATCTCTCTGTTCATACATTCCTCCCTTCTCATATCCATTTCCTCCTCTTTCTCTCTCCATATCCTCGTCCCCTCCCGATCTCTCTGACCTTATTTATTGTTACTGCAATCGAAACCTTGATTGGGAATAGAAGCCAAAAGGAACAGGTAATTCATAGAACTCATTATAGTTGGACTCACAAAAATTGGATCCTTTTACCGACCTCCCAATTCAGATGATACAGTTGCTGAAAGGTTCAAAGAAAACTAGAGTTTGATTTCAAACACGTACCCGAATCATACGATAATAGTTGGTCGTGACTTTAATTTACCCTCGATATGTTGGCGAAAATACATGTTTAATTCCGGAGGTACGCATAAAATATCATCCGAAATTGTGCTACACGCATTCTCTGAACATTATCTCGAGCAGTTAGTTCATGAGGCCACGCGAATAGCAAACGGTTGTGAAAACACACTTGACCTCTTAGCAACAAATAATCCTGCGTTAATAACGAACATCAAAACCGATTCAGGGATTAATGAACACATGGCTGTCGTAGCAAGACTGAATATTGTAATCCCCAAATCCTCGAAAAATAAGCGAAAAATATACGTATTCAAAAAAGCGGATAAAAATTCACTTGACGCCTTCCTAAGAGACAATACCCACTCATTCCAAATTAATAATATAAGTGTAGACCAGGTGCGGCTTAAATTCAAAGAAATAGTATCGGTAGCAATTGAGAGATTTATACCAAATAAATTAACAAACGACGGAGCTGATCCTCCTTGGTACACAAAACGGGTTAGAAAACTTGCAGAAACAACGAAACAAACATGCCAAATTTAAACAGATGCAAAATCCCCAAGATTGGCGATCTTTTACAGAAGTTCGAAATTTAGCGCGGACTTCAATGCGAGATGCCTATAACAGATTCCACAACGAAACTCGGTCTCGAAACCTGGCAGAAAATCCAAAGCGATTCTGGTCGTATGTGAAGTATGTTAGCAGCAAGAAACAATCAATGCCTTCTCTGCACGATAGAAATGGAGATACCATCGAAGACAGTGCTTCCAAAGCAGAGTTACTAAACACAGCCATCCGAAATGCCTTCACAAAAGAAGACGAAGTAAATATTCCAGAATTCGAATCGAGAACAGCTGCCAACATGAGTAACGTAGAAGTAAATATTCGCGGTGTAGTGAAGCAACTTCAATCACTTCATAAAAGCAAGTCTTCTGGTCCAGACTCTATACCAATTAGGTTCCTTTCGGAGTATGCTGATGCATTAGCTCCATACTTAACAATCATATACATCCGTACCCAAAGACTGTAAAGTTGCACAGGTCACACCAATATTCAAGAAAGATAGTAGGAGTAATCCACTAAACTACAGGCCCATATCGTTAACGTCGATATGCAGCATGATTTCAGAACATATATTATGTTCGAACGTAATGAATTACCTAGAAGAAAATCGTCTATTGACACACAGTCAACATGGGTTTAGAAAACATTGTTCCTGTGAAACACAACTAGCTCTTTATTCACATGAAGCGCTGAGTGCTATTGACAAGGGATTTCAGATCGATTCCGTATTTCTGGATTTCCAGAAGGCTTTTGACACTGTATCAAACAAGCGGCTCGTAGTGAAATTGCGTGCTTATGGAATATCGTCTCAGTTATGTGACTCGATCTGTGATTTCCTGTTAGAGAGGTCACAGTTCGTTGTAACTGACGGAAAGTCATTTAGTAAAACAGAAGTGATTTCTGGCATTCCCCAAGGTAGTGTTATAGGCCCTGTGCTGTTCCTTATCTATATAAACGATTTGGGAAACAATCTGAGCAGCCGTCTTCGGTTGTTTGCAGATGACGCTGTCGTTTATCGACTAATAAATTCATCAGAAGATCAAAGCAAACTGCAAAACAATTTAGAAGAAATATCGGAATGCTGCGAAAACTGGGAGTTGACCTTAAATAACGAAAAGTGTGAGGTCATCCACATGAGTGCTAAAAGCAACGCATTAAACTTCGGTTACACGATAAATCAGTATAATGTAAAAGCCGTAAATTCAACTAATATTAGAATTACGAACAATTTAAATTGGAAGGAAAACACAGAAAATGTTGTGGGGAAGGCTAACCAAAGACTGCGTTTTACTGGCAGGACACTTAGAAAATGTAGCAGACCTACTAAGGAGACTGCCTACACTAAGCTTGTCCGTCCACTTTTAGAATACTGTTACGCGGTGTGGGATCCTTACCAGATAGGACTGACGGAGTACATCGAAAAAGTTCAAAGAAAGGCAGCACGTTTTGTATTATCGCGAAATATGGGAGAGAGTGCCACAGAAATGATACAGGATTTGGGCTGGACATCATTAAAAGAAAGGCGACGGAATCTTCTCACGAAATTCCAATCACCAACTTTTTCCTCCGAATGCGAAAATAATTTGTTGACACCGACCTACATAGGGAATAACGATCACCACGAGAAAATAAGAGAAATCAGAGTTCGTATGGAAAGATATAGGTGTTCATTCTTTCCGCGCGCTATACGAGATTGGAATAATAGACAATTGTGAAGGTGGTTCGATGAACCCTCTGCCAGGCACTTAAATGTGATTTGCAGAGTATCCATGTAGATGTAGATGTAGATGTAGATTGATACAAGGGGTAAGAGAGTGACCTTTCCAGCTGCTTCAATGGCGATATTTCGCACGGTTTTAATCTACGAACAGGATTATAAAGTTAGTCATAAACACAACTTAACTGTTCACAGTTAAAAATGACGGCGAAAAGAAAAACAAAACTGCACATTTTCATAGCACAGCTCAGCTTATTCTTTCTCGCAAGCCCAATTAACAGCAAGTGTTTTATATAATTCTTATTCGATTTGACGCGTAATGCTTGTCTACTCACTGACTCGACGGTCATGCAGTTGACCCGCAATGCGCGGACGCCGACCGATAATTCGACGTCTCACTTGTGGAATTTTTCCAAAGAGATTAACTACGAACTTGAAGACACTGAATGTTTCCAACGCACCGCATGACCTAGATCTGATAACTAAAGATACGAACACCACCGACATCACACTGAAATATCGCTTTCAATTGTACTCTTTTTCGCAAATTATCAATGTTCAATGCGGAATTTGATGCTGGTTTGAAAACATGCGACTGCAGAACTGTCAAACGGAATGTCACATATTCCTATGAAAACCGACTGTCACATTTCTTTCACTGAGATTTTCATACAAAAATGCCATTGAAATTTACGACTTTTCCGATAGATTTTCCGAATGGACGGCTCATTATAAAACATTGTAGTAAGATGATACTTTAATTCAGATGTTATCTGAACTAAATGACACAAAAAGCCTGGACGATATTTATGTGAGAGAACTGATGGGTGCTCTAAAATTAACAAAAATTGCAAAGCCACTGATTTAGATGGTATTAATATGGAACTGCGGAAAGGTGGAGGGTTACTCCTAGATCAAAGGCTTCTTCATGTATTTAATCAACGTTGGAGAAATAAGAAGGTACCAAAAGACTGGCTGGGAACTAAAGTAATATCTATCTTTAAAAGAGGCAATAAAATAAATGCAACAGCTATCGAGGCATCAGGTTCCTGAATTCAGGCCATAAATTATATGCCAAAACCTCAAATGCAAGGCTTAAAATGTTATGAATAGCTAATATACGAAGAACAATCAGGTTCGCTACGGTCGCAGGTTAGAATCCTGCCTCGGGCATGGATGTGTGTGATGTCCTTAGGTTAGTTAGGTTTAAGTAGTTCTAAGTTCTAGGGGACTGATGACCTTAGAAGTTAAGTCCCATAGTACTCAGAGCCATTTAACAATCAGGTTTTAGAAAAGGACGATCAACTATTGAAAATGTTTTTACACTGCGATAAGTTACATGAAAGAGGCGAGAGATTAGTAGGGAAACCCATATTGCTTTTGTGGATTTTGAGAAAGCATTCGAGAATGTGAGTAGAGAAATGCTACGGAATATCATGACTGAACGAGGTTATCCATTTCACTTCATAAATGTTATTAAGAGTCGACACAGAAACAGTGAAATTCTTATAGATATGGTAAATATAACAACAAAGCTAATGAACACAAACAAGTAGGTACGACATGGATGCTGCGAAATGATGAGCATAAATGTTCTCTTAGATCGAAGCGCTGGACTGTATGTAACTTCATATGCAGATGACCTATCTCTGATTACAGAGAATGAAGATGACCTTCAGATGAGAGCCCGTTAGTTGATAAGTTGCAGCTGTAAGTCTCGGATTACAACCTAACCTTGTCGGTAGATAGAACGAAAGTGATTGCATTTCAAGGCAGACAAAGAGTAAGGTCTAAGAGTCTTGAATACTAAAATCTCGGAACAAGGAAAACTTCTTAAATATCTAGGTTGCGATCACTTACGAATATTACCATGATGTGGAAAAAAATTAAATAAATTTACTTTCATACGTGGAACTATCGTAAAAGTTTTGCAGAATAGAGGCAGCCAAGAATCCCAGCCGTACTTTCATAAAACAAAAGCAGTACCAACCGTTACTGATGAGAGTGAAACATTGGCAATAGCAAGACTCCAAGAAAGTAGAATACATGCTATAGAAATGTTCAAGGGAAGATCGAAAATGAAATGAAGATACGTGGAAAGATTTCGGAATATATAACCTACAAAAAGGAAAATAGTAGAAAATGGAACGCATATGTAGACTGTATGGATAGAGAAAGAGTCCCAGTAGAGGCTCTTAAAATGCACTGGAAGAAGCGTAGGAAAAGCATACAAGAGATGGATTACCGTAACAGGTAATTTGCCTAATATGTGAAACGAAGAGGAAGAAGAAGAAGACATAGAATGTAGCAAAAATACTAACAATATTTAGAGGAAAAGACATCTTGTTACAAAAGAAACACAAGTATTCGTCATGTTCACTTAAAATCAACTGCCGTTCCTCCTCATGAGACGTATTTTAAAAATGCATTCGTAATTTTATAGTTGTCTGCACAAAAGCCAGACGTAGAAAGCTGAAGCCCCGTCTATTGGACCTGTCGGTTCATTCAGTATCGACTGGCAATGCCAATAGCATTATTCGGATTCTGTATGGGTGGCATGCTGTCAGCACACTTCAGTACAATGCTCTCCCTACCATTGTCGACTTCCCACATCTCGTAGCCACGAACTCTTATTCAAGTGGCTCCTCAGTTGTTCACAAAGTGAGGCTGACTGCACCCTGTTCTAGTTCTCGCACAGAAGAAGAATTCGTCCCAGACCGCGAATCGAACCTGAGTCCTCCATGAAAACTTAGCCCCGAATTTTCATAATTTAGGACTAGGGCCTCCCGTCGGGTAGACCGTTCAGCGAGTGCAATTTAGGATGAGTGCTTTAGATGTCAGCCGACGTCTGTAGAAAAAGAATTCAACTTTGTCTGATGAATGAGAACATGGATAAACAAGGAATTCAGAAAAATCATTCTTCTTCTTCTTCTTCCGCCTTTCAATTCCTTGCTGTCACTATCCAGGGGCCGGCCGGAGTGGCCGAGCGGTTCTAGGCGCTAAAGTTTGGAACCGCGCGACCGCTACGGTGGCAGGTTCGAATCCTGCCTCGGGCATGGGTGTGTGTGCTGTCCTTAGGTTAGTTAGGTTTAAATAGTTCTAAGTTCTAGGGGACTGATGACCTCGGAAGTTAAGTCCCATAGTGCTCAGAGACATTTGAACCATTTTGAACCATCCAGACCCCCCCCTCCCGCCCCCCGCACGGCCGGAATACGTGTACCTTAACAGTGTGTGTGTAGTATTATTGATATAAAAGTGAGCGAAGCCTATCTTCTTCGCAAACAGCATCGAGGTTCTTTTTAACAATAGATTAGGTTGTTGTTGTTGTCTTCAGTCCTGAGACTGGTTTGATGCAGCTCTCCATACTACTCTATCCTGTGCAAGCTTCTTCATCTCCCAGTACTTACTGCAACCTACATCCTTCTGAATCTGCTTAGTGTATTCATATCTTGGTCTCCCTCTACGATTTTTACCCTCCACGCTGCCCTCCAATGCTAAATTTGTGGTCCCTTGATGCCTCAGAACACGTCCTACCAACTGGTCCCTTCTTCTTGTCAAGTTGTGCCACAAACTCCTCTCCTCCCCAATTCTATTCAACACCTCCTCATTAGTCATGTGATCTACCTATCTAATCATCAGCATTCTTCTGTAGCGCCAAACTATTTATCGTCCATGTTTCACTTCCATACATGGGTACACTCCATACAAATACTTTCAGAAACGACTTCCTGACACTTAAATCTATACTCGATGTTAGGATGATAGGAACAGAAACTTTTCTTTAAGTGGGTGGACCACAATGTGGCCGCGTAGACTGGAAACTAAGACCAGTATGTTTCCTTTCGCTTTCTAGCTGACCACTAAATTAGTTGCCAGGCTCGCGTGAATAAGACGGCGTACACAATTTATAAAAACCAATATAAAGCAAAATTATTTCAACCTGCCGGCCCACATATGGTGCTTATCGGTCGGGAAACGGGAAGCAAATCAATGTGACTGAACAGTGAAAGTGAGTGGTAGGAAACAGCGAACTCGGTAGGCACTAACATGATACCGAAGTGACACAGACAGAAACCAGTGCTGGAACAATGCTATAATTTACTCGCGAGTGTGGTGAATAAACAGTGGATGTCAATCACAGTAGCTTGGATCGTGAAGGAAGAAGGAAAGAAGACGACGCTGGATCGCGGCTGCCACCGGCAGTGAAGTCAGAAGAAGACGGCGCGTCATCACGGAGTTGCATGGGTCTGCGAGACACCTGCAATCTGTGGCGAGCGCTCACCGGTGCCTAGACCCCCCACGCCCCTCCGGAGCTACTGCAGTAGGCGATACCCGCAGCTATCTTCACCGCTATAGCTGCTGCTGCCTGCACACGTCCCGATGCTTCGTATCATGGTTGCTGGTACACCGCGCCGGCAACATTCGTCGAGGTCAAATCATTAAGTTAAGTCATGAGTATTTAAAGTATTTGTTAACTGCATCTAACAGGTTACTAAAAGTGAATACTTACGTGAACATTAAGAAGGAACCGGTCTCTGACCATGAATCCTCAGAATCAGAAACTGAATTTAATGAGGATGGTTCCATTGAGCCAATAAATATAAAATCGGAGGGTGATGTTTCACACGTAAAATCCGATTTGAATTTCAATGAAACTGCCAGGTTAGAAGAAGTCTCTGATGAAGAAAGTACTGAGACAGAAGTCAAAAAGGAGCAGGTAGGGTTAATAACTTTATCAGACAATGAAACTGAGCTCGATATGTCTCAAATTCTGCCAGATCAGGAAATGCCAGAAACTCCTTTGAATTCAGTGGAAATGCCAAGTGGCAAAGTAGAGGCTCCAAATTGGATGCAATTATTGTTTGCTAAACTTGAATCGCATCATAAAGAAATGAGGGATAGTACTAAAGAGTTGAAGTATAGTACTAAAGAACTGAGGGACAGTAAAAAAAAACTGGAAAATAATATTGACGCTAGTAATAAAGAATTAAAAGACGAAATGAAATAAAAAGGAACAGTTTAAATTATAAGAAGGATGCTATCCATCATGAAATTCAAGTAAAAGTAGGACAACAGTTAAGTAAAATGCATAGTACTTTCAAATGCGAAATTGAGAAGATTCGCAAATATTTCCAAGATGCAGATGAACTTTTGGAAGCAAGGTTGTCAGAAAGAATAAGCATCGAATCCAAACTTTGCTCTAACAGAATGAATGAGGTACAGATTAAGGTAGATAACTGTCAGAAAAGTAAAGCACTGATCAGTCGTCCTTTTTAAATTTTACTGTGCAGCTTTCAAAAAATGGTTCAAATGGCTCTGAGCACTATGGGACTTAACATCTGTGGTCATCAGTCCCCTAGAACTTAGAACTACTTAAACCTAACTAACCTAAGGACATCACACACATCCATGCCCGAGGCAGGATTCGAACCTGCGACCGTAGCAGTTGCACGGTTCCGGACTGAGCGCCTAGAACCGCTAGACCACCGCAGCCGGCTGTGCAGCTTTAGATTTAGGCTAGAGGCTAGCCATTCTCAATGAACTATTATTTTCGCCCAATGCATGTAATTCCCTGTTGGTCGGGCTTCATCCACAGTTCACTGAATGAGTAGTATTCAATGAACTGTGGATGAAGTCCGACCAGCAGCGAGTTACATGCATTGAGCGAAAATAATAGCGCACTGAGAATGGCTAGCTTCTAGCCTAAATCTAAAGCTGCACAATAAAATTTAAAAAGGACGACTGATCAGTGCAATCTATAATTTACACGTCAATACAACAGTCGCTGAGTGCAACAGTTTTCTGAATGGAAGGTAACCTAATGTCAGAAAAATACTGAGGAAGTAAAAGAAACTTGTAAGGAATATTGTGAAGGGGTGGAAAAAACATGTTCTGACGGGGTAGGGGCAGTAGAGTTAAAAGTAGAAGAACTGAATACTAACATTGCTAACCTAGAAAATAGAGTAACGTCTGTTAGTTCTAGTAGTACTACTGTACAGCATGTGGCTTCAGTTGACGCCGCTTTTATCGGGTGTCGACAATTCCTACGTTTTGATCCAGATAAGCGGATTCACCCTCTTGAATTTTGGAATGATTTTGAAGATGTTTAGCCTAATGCCTGGTCAGCAAGGAAGAAAATTTCCTTTATAAGAAGTCATTTGTCAGGAGATGCTTTGCGATGGTCAGCTGATGTAATGATAAAATGTAAAGTAAAACATTGTCTGAATTTAAGTCTGCATTTCTTAACGAATACTGGTCATACAACAAACAAAACGATGTTTTAAGAGAATTTTGGAGTGGTAAAAAGTTTTACGCAGGACGTGAATCAGTAAAAGATTTCTCTAGGAAGTGGGTTTCACGACTGTCACATTTGACAGAAAAGATGAAACCGGATATGATCATTATGGATTTAGAAGGTAAGCTGCCTTGGTACTGGCAGAAAAGAATCATTTTTGCCCCTAGAGATAATGTAGATAAATTCATTGAATATCTAGAAAAAAATGTCTCTGAGCACTATGGGACTTAACATCTTAGGTCATTAGTCCCCTAGAACGTAGAACTACTTAAACCTAACTAACGTAAGGACATCACACACATCCATGCCCGAGGCAGGATTCGAGCCAGAGACCGTAGCGGTCGCGCGGTTCCAGAATGAAGCGCCTAGAACCGCTCGGCTACAACGGTCGGCGAATATATAGAGAGAATTGAAAGAATAGCTGATGTGGAGGAGCAGATGCAGCATAATAACAGATCGTATAACAATCACGTACAAAACAGAAATCAGGACAATGGGAACGAGAATGTTAGAAATATTGAAGTTAGGAATACAAGGGCAAATTATCAACATCAAGGCCGTGGAAGAGGATGAGGGGGTAGACACACTCATTACGCTTTCGCAACAATTATTATGACGAAAGCAGAAATGTAAACTTAGTGCCACTGAGACCAGAAGGAGGACAAAATGCTACAATATATAATGCTGTAGCAAATGAACACAACAGTCCGCGTGTGGGAAACTAAATCCCGTCTATGAGGAAACTGGCGTTAATAGTAACACAGCCAGTAACAAAAACACGAACAACTGTCAGCGAACATACACAGACAGAACACAGGGATGATGAAATAGGAGCAGAAAGTACCAGTGACGAGTTAAACCACTCTCATAACATAGTGGACCGTATTTTGGATACACTGGAGAAATGGGTCAAAGAAGAACAAGAATACACTGTAGATGACGTGGACGAAGATGAGGTAAAAGCTTACATCTTTGATAATGATGGCAACCAAAAGCTAAAGTTGTGGTAGTAGAAGTACAAACAGTTTTGCAAAAGTTTAGAGAGGAGTAGTTGATGAAAGAAGGGGGTAGCGATAGTAATGAGGTGAATGCGCCTAGTAGCTGTATTAACTTGCCACAAATGGTAGAAGCTGACGACATTATTATAGGTAGCAATATTCCACAGGGACGCAGTTGCTCAGAGTTGGAGGATAGTTTGGCTGATGTGCAGCAAACAGAAGTGGAAGAAGTCGTCAAGTGCTTCAATTTAAAATTAGTGGGTAGATGGGTAAAGGTAGTTAAAAGTGTAGAGTTTGATGAGCCCCAGAATTTAACTGTAAATTTATTTGCAACCGATCAAACTACTTTAGCAGAAAACAGGTTGAAAGTGATTTATTGGAGTGCTGTCACTTTACCTGTGGCAAGGACGTTATATGTACCATCTGTCTACGAATCATGTTAATTTCGTTCCAGGTGTTACAGCATTTAGTGAGATCATAGAGTTTGCCTAATCGTAGTGGGAAATCGCTTAAAGGTCACACTCAGGTTGACCGCTGTGCCACACCAATGGTCATTAATCCGAGAGTTCAACAAAAGTCTGCCTCACCTCCCATTTTCGCAAGCTAGCAGCTGTTCGTTAAGCTACAAAAGCAGGTAGGAAAATAATCTACCACTGTCACAGTACAATATCATTTGTCTGGCTCTGTCCCTCAGGCAGAAGTACATAGTAGTGTTTATATTTACATTAATTTAATTGTTATACAACTGTAGATGTGTCTCAAATAGACAGTGACATGAAATCTAAGATAACGGATGCACTGAATAAATCAAGAGAGAACAATAAAAATGGAAAAGAAGTTCAAAGTAATTCTGGAAAAGATAATAATGATTTACTTACTTATTTATTCGTTTTTGTCTAAGGTATCAGAGAATAGGAACTACAAAATAATTACGTAAACTTGAATTTTACAGTATTAAAACGAACTTAGTTAACATAACCGAGTCATCACATTAGAAACATCTTAAATAATACTATAACTTGTCATGTGGTAATGGAAAGATGTCCACCACGTTTGGTGGTGTACAAATTCCAAAATTATTTTAGAAAATAACGGCCTGAATAGCCTCGTTATTTCCTGTAAGGTCGTCTGAGGCGCACAGTTGCTCTTTTGCAGATTAGCAAACAGGAGTGGATCCTTTTGTAGACAACGCATCAGAAGTGTCACAAAGTTTAGCAACATCATCCGAAACAGTACCTCCTCGAATACTGGTTGCGCTAGAACCAACTGTGTTCAGTTACTAAGACTGACGAAACCTTGATCGGTCTCCTCTATTTTCTCACGCGCTGAAGTTTTAAGGCAACTGAAAGCAGGAATACTCAACTTTTTCCCAAGTTTATCTGAACATTACACTAACGACCATCAATAATTTTGAAGAACTATATCACATCTAACAAAATCAGAAGTGTTCACGTAACATATTTATTCAATAAACACACCGGAAATATAGCGGTGAGCCACTGTTCACTAATATAGTGACGAACAATGAAATAATACTTAGCACGCAATAATGCAACGAGAATTGGGTAAAGAAAAAGAAAAAAAACATGCAATAAAAAAATAACACCAACAAACAACACAAATATGCACAACCATTTAAGACGCGAATGAAAAATAAAAACTCAATAATTTTAGTCTTACAGATTATAACAGCAGTTATTTGCGACAATGAGGATTGTGTCGGAAGATAGGAAAAGTGTGCTTACAAAGATATGACATGTGTAAAACCAACTGATTTACTGAACAAAAACGAATTTAATGTTTGTTTCTGAGAGTGACTAAAAAAATGCTGTTCAAAGTTAAGTGGAATTTTCAATTATTTGAAAGACTTTTTTACGGCAGTTAATAAATTGAGTATAAAGTTCTTTCCAGTAATAGTTCGCAATGGTTGAACTTTTCAGGTATAAACTCGATCTTCACTTAGGTGATCCTGCCGGCGAGTCGTCGACGTCCGCGTTGTTGGCACTTAATCCTTGAGTGTGTAATCCGGTAATTATCAGCGTCTTGCTGATCCTCTTGATTGTAGCCGCCCGTTGCGAATGTTGCAAGAACGCGCGATGTTTGTAGAATCATCGTAATTAGCGCATCTACACGAACCGACGAAAATAAGACACGCTTCCTTCATTTAACGCGTGACGTATCCCGATGTCATAATGTTTTTTAGCTATCACTAATCACAGTTTAACATTTACGGTTTCCCGTTCGATCGCGGCTAGGCACATTTCACAGTTCAACCGGCCGCATTGAGGGAGTACATTAAATTACTTGCAACTTGAATTAACATTCCATGGTATACATCCGACAATCCACACTGTGCATAAGTCACCGTAGTCACATGAATTACGCGGCGATCGGCACACCGTACATTCAAGATTGAAGTTATTGATATCAGTTGATGACAGGGAAATGCGTTACCATATTTATGTTTAGTTTCGCAGTCGCGGTATGCACTACACAGTCCGTGATTTTACGATAAAAACAGTATACTTAAAGTGTTCACTTAGCTTAGAGGTCTGCAAATAACAGTTTTTAAACGTAACTGCCAAATAGCAGTTCAGACTTATGAACAATGCGACACATAATTCAGTTATAGTCCGCGGTACACACCAAAATCACACAACTTATCACCGTGCAAAAAGTTATCTTACATCGGCCACAGACAGTGTAGACTCTAGCACTCACGCAGTGTGACAATCACCTCCACTCATTGTTCGTCTATTTCCAGACTTTCTGTTGGTGTTTTTTTCTGTCGGTCTGTCGATATGGCTCTATACTGCTCATACATCTCGCTTCACAAAACATATTCAAATATTCTGATTATATAGAGATATAATTTTATACAAAATTACAACATTATATTGTTCTTTTCATGGAACAAGAATTTAAAGAACATGTTAATAAACACAAAACATATAGCACCAAACAAATGAATAGCAGTTACCTTCATGACTACTGCATGACATAAACAGAAACGCAGAAGTACAAAGAAATAACTTTACAGCACTCATCGTAAAACAAATCTTTCAAATTATCACGAAAAAAATCAGAAAAAAGGAGAAAGAAAGTACACTTTAGTGTTGTCTTTACATCTTGAGTTTCACCACTTTCACAGCTTTTATCACTGCTAATGTAGACGCATTTCTTCAAATTATTAAACCGGGAAACGACTGTATTCAGATAGTTGAGGACTTTCCAAGTATAAGGGGGAGTTAGATAGAAACCGCCAGAAGTTCTTCTTTCAGGTTCCTCAACGGATTTACTGAAGACGAATTCCGTCACTCGGCGTTCAGGAGGTGATAATGGGGTTGCTTTGTATGATTGTAAAATAGCCTTTCTCGGTTTTACTTTTACCCGATGAGGAATATGTGCAAACACATGATGTCCGGGGTCTGACGTCTTGTTCTTCAACCTTTGGAAGCCGTTCTTCTTCTAACGTCTGGATGCGCTTTGCCCATAAGTTGACACATATGACCTACAGGGGCATTGCAAAAAACATACTGCAATGAGACGTCCCGTCTCGTTCACGACTACATCTACGTGTTTTGCATGAGCAGAGATTCGCCATACCAGGGCCGCATACTCAAGAAAGGCAAACACTCAAAGAACCGTAGTCTGCGTTCCCCCATCTGCTGTTTGTCAGCTTTCATTTCTGTACTCGCATAATTTTGCTTATAGACCAATATGCGATAAAGATTTATTAAAAAAAAAAAAAAAGAAAACGCCTGAGCGCACTGTGAGAGGCGATATACATTCCATTAAGCTCTGTCTTTGCGTCTCTCTTGCCCGAACGGAAAGTACAGACTTGTGTTCTTTCAGGCTAGGGCTTAATGTAATTATTATTCTCATAAACAGATAAGTTTTCTAGCGCTGCCGTTAGTTTCGTTTCTACACATTCGAACTGTGGTGGATGTAACATTTGCAACACCTTGATTTACCACCTGTTGTTGTTGTGGTCTTCAGTCCTGAGACTGGTTTGATGCAGCTCTCCATGCTACTCTATCCTGTGCAAGCTTCTTCATCTCCCAGTACCTACTGCAACCTACATCCTTCTGAATCTGCTTAGTGTATTCATCTCTTGGTCTCCCTCTACGATTTTTACCCTCCACTTCTCTTCTCCCCAATCCTATTCAATACTTCCTCATTAGTTATGTGATCTACCCATCTAATCTTCAGCATTCTTCTGTAGCACCACATTTCGAAAGCTTCTATTCTCTTCTTGTCCAAACTATTTACCGTCCATGTTTCACTTCCATACATGGCTACACTCCATACAAATACTTTCAGAAATGACCTCCTGACACTTAAATCTATACTCGATGTTAACAAATTTCTCTTCTTCAGAAACGCTTTCCTTGCCATTCCCAGTCTACATTTTATATCCTCTCTACTTCGACCATCATCAGTTACTTTGCTCCCCAAATAGCAAAACTCCTTTACTACTTTAAGTGTCTCATTTCCTAATCTAATACCCTCAGCATCACCCGACTTAATTCGACTACATTCCATTATCCTCGTTTTGCTTTTGTCGATGTTCATCTTATATCCTCCTTTCAAGACACCATCCATTCCGTTCAACTGCTCTTCCAAGTCCTTTGCTGTCTCTGACAGAATTTACCACCTACCTTTATGCAATTCTGAAAGGTAAACTGGAAAAAGGACTATACATAAGTCATCATACGAGCTCGAATATTTCTGAAATTTCCTGTCATGGTTCTTTTCCGAAATATATGTAGCAGGAAACACTATATTTTCTGACACTTACTGGAACGAACACTCTGTGACGCAGAGTGCCTCTCTTACGGCGTTTGCTTCTGAGGTCTGACGAGCGCCTCTGGGACGCCCCCGCACTTATAAAACTGGGCGATGACGAATAAAGCAATTCTTTTTAGGACCTTCTGCATTTTACCTATTAATCCTGCCTGGTCCGTGCAACACACCGTCTCTAGTGCCCGGCAATCTGCCGGACGTGGATCTGGAAAGCTAACTCCTTCGTAGGTAAATTACATTTCCTTGTAATTATTCTAATGCTTCTCAGAACGGCGTCAGCTTCTTCTACAGCGAGTTTTATTAGGTCGCTCCACTTTAGAACAGTACAGACAGATACTTCCATATTTTACGGCTGTAACTGATTTCAGTGGTTTATTGCCTGAAATTTAATCGGATAGTACTCGGTCTTTCCGCGGATTTAAGTGCTATAAGCTGAATAAATCTCAATCCTATTCGGACTAATATCTTTCTTATTTTCTGCTGCATTTACATGATTTATAATTATACTATCTTTAATCACATACGCTTAAGGTACTCACATGAGAACAGTATTAAGTGAACAATGTTAGCTGGAGAAATAGCTCTGACTGTGATTTGTAAACTTTTTTCATTAACAATATACTATGCGATCAAAAGTATCCGGACACCTGGCTGAAAATGACTTACAAGTTCGTGGCACGAAGCATCGGTAATGCTGGAATTCAGTATGGTGTTAGCCTACCCTTAGCCATGATGACAGTTTCCACACTCGCAGGTATACGTTCAGTCAGGTGCTGGAAGGTTTCTTGGGGAATGGCAGCCCATTCTTCACGGAGTGCTGCACTACGGAGAGGTATCTATGTCGGTCGGCGAGGCCCGGCAAGAAGTCGGCGTTCCAAAACATCTCAAAGGGGTTCTACAGGATTCAGGTCAGGACTCTGTGAAGGTCAGTCTATTACAGGGATGCTATTGCCGCGTAACCACTGAACCACAGGCCGTGCATTATGAACAGGTGCTCGATCATGTTGAAAGATGCAGTCGCCTTCCCCGAATTGCTCTTCGACAGTGGGAAGCAGGAAGGTGCTTAAAACATGAGTCGGTCTGTGCTGTGATAGTGCCACGCAAAACAGCAAGGTGTGCAAGTCCCCCCTCCCCCCCCTCCATGAAAAACACGACCACACCGAAACACCACAGCCTCAAAATTTTACTGTTGGCACTACACACGCTGGCAGATGACGTTCACTGCGCATTCACCATACCCACACCCTACCACACTGTGCACCGCGATTCGTCACTCCACACAACTTTTTCCCTGTTCAGTCATCCAATGTTTACGCGCCTTACACCAAGCGCGCTGTCGTTTGGCATTTACCGGCGTGATGTGTGGCTTATGAGCAACCTATCATCCCTGAAATTCAAGTTTCCTAACTTCCCGCCTAACTGTCATAGTACTTGAAGTGAAGCCTGATGCAGTTTGGAATTCCTGTGTGATGGTCTGGACATATGTCTGTCTGTTACACATCACAACCCTCGTCAACTGTCGGCGGTCTCTGTCAGTCAACAGACGAGGTCGGCCAGTACGCTTTTGTGCTGTACGTGTCCCTTCAAGTTTACACTTCACTATCACATCGGAAACAGTGGACCTAGGGATGTTTAGGAGTGTGGAAATGTCACGTACAGATGTATGAGACAAGTGACACCGAATCACCTGACCACTTTCGAAGTCCGTGAGTTCCGCGGAGCGCCCCACTCTGCTCTCTCACAATGTCTAGTGACTACTGAGGTCGCTGATATGAAGTAACCTAGGAGTAGTTGGTGGCAGTACAATGGACCTAATATGAAAAACGTATGTTTTTAGTGTATCTGCAACCATCTTCAGAATGTGGTGTATATGAAAAGCAGGTGAACAAGTACTGGAAAGCATCGTTAGCTGTAATTATGCAACAACATGGATTCGTAAGTACCAAACCAATAACAGTACGTAGCAGAAAACGTGACCTTTAGCAAGCTATGTAATAGAAGGTAATTTCGCAGGGTGACGCTCATATAGTTGTCCAGTTGCCTTAGTAGAAGATGGATTTAAAGCTCATTACTTGCAGCAACATCTATTATACTACTATGTTCCGCTGTAGCTGTGATTGTTCAAATGACTTATAAGTAACTTGTAAGTGACTTTCGGGTTTTTCTTGTATAACCGGAAGCAAGACTTAAATGTACAGCAAAAACTGGGAAGTGGCCCTAATACCAAGCACTGTGGAACACTGCCCATTACCTTGCTCCGTGCATGTGCTAGTTCATTTCCTGTTCGTAGTGGATTATTATACTTTCTACTGCTTCGATGAGAACAAAGCTAACTCAGAGCTTTAACCACATTCCATTATTTCGAACAAATACGAAAATAGTGTCTGGTCAGCTTAAGCGTTATCCATAATGATGAACTCCGAATCTGTTAATAACGTATGCTCCGAGAAATAGGCCAGAACTCTATTGTACAAAGCCTTTTCGAAGATATGTTGAAAACAGATATATCGATGTTATAGACCTACGGTTATCTTGTGTAGACGTCTCGCCACTGATTATTTACATCTATGTTGAAAAATATCTACCTGAAAATTTGTGTGACACAAGTAACTACCCGCCAGTAAAATTTCGAGATAACAAGTTTCTGTTGTTTAAAGATAACGTAACCACTGCAGTCTTATCAAGTATGATTTTAGAGGTGCGGCTGATGAAATTTTCATTGATATTAATAAATGGTACTTCGCCAATTCTTTGTCACCAAACTGTAGAGAACTACACTGTATGCAGTTTAGAAACTGTAAAACATTTATTCCCACTCTATGTCTAAACTATGTCGACATGCAGAAGGAAAGGTCGACAGTGTTAAATTACTTGGATCACAACTTGATAATAAACTCAGTTGGGAGGAGTATACCACAGAACTGCTGAAGCACCTAAGGAAATTTTTGTTAGCAATGGGGACGTTGTCAGGCATTTATGATAAAAAACCTTGCATACTTCTCACACTTTCATTCGGAAACATCATCCGGAATATTTTTTTGGGGTAATTTATGAAATCAAGCTAAGGTTTTAAGAGCTAAGATTCGTGCAGAACGAATAATTTGTGGTGTGAACTCAAGAATTTCCAGCAGGTGCTTGTTCAAGGAATAGGTAATACTAACTACAGTTTTTCACTACATTTGTTCATTATTGAATTCGTTGTAAATAGTAAATCTTTTTCAAACGAACAACTCAGTTGATGGAATCACTACTAGAAATAATAATTATCTACATACAGATTTAAAAGCAACTGATTTGGTCCATAAATGTGCCAAATATTCGGGAATACACATTTCCAACAACTTTCCAGCAGCCAAAGAAAATTTAAAAAGACCTCATGTGCATCCCGTATCACTCCTACCACGAAGGAAAAATCCTTGACGGTAGCAGGAATCGAACTGTGGTCTGCAGCATGGCAGCCATCCGCACAGACCTGTGAGCTGCGCAGGCGTATTAGGAAGTTTAGCCACCGATATTCTGTTTAATAGGAGCCTAAAGGATGTATTGGCGACCGACTGCTTCTACTCTCCTGATGAATTTCTTTGTAGAGCCAAATGAAGCACACATTATCAGTAATAACAAACAATGGAAGTGTTATGTAAAGTGTGACTTTTGCATATCTTCAGAGCGGTAATTTGATAAATGTAAGTAACTTTTGTATTCCGTTTTCTGTCTCACGATGGGTGACTCCAACAGCTTAATAATTATATTACCTACCTCTGTGTAAGCACATTGAAGAGCTTCTGATAGTTTTATTATTACCTCTGAGATGAATACACGTTTTAGATTTTTGACTTATGCCACATTCAAGAGGACAATCCCACATAGCGTCTGTGGAAGGGAGATTAGCGTTCCTCCGATTTTTGTAAATATGTATTTATTCTTGTTTTGTGACATGTTCCACATACTCGAGCACTGCATAAAAGCTGTTGCATTGATCTCGATACTTGCGCAGAGATAAACTCCACGTCAGCCGTGGTTATCACAGGCCGGTATGTTTTCGCGGCATGGTACTTCATTCCGCGTTCCTCACTGTTCCATCTATGCAGAACTTCTCTCTCACACGTAAAACGGCATTTATCTGAAAAAAGTTGATCCTTGCTGTTATTGTCAATAACATAGCGACACAAATTTCAGTCGGCAACGGACGTTCGTGAGAGCCAATGTAAGGCAGCTAACGGCTTCCGGGAATACTTTCGTAGTGATGTGTGATCTCGGACGGGGGGGGGGGGGGGGGGGGCAGCATGGGTGCCTGAAGCACTAGGAAAGTCTGAGCCATTTTGTGCAACAGTTGCGGAGGAATTCCTTTTCACCAAGTGGGCTGCTTGTTACACAAGTTCCAGAAACTCGACATGTACCTATACAGTTGTTGTTCTGTTAACGGTAGCTCTGTCAGTCTTAAGATCACACTGCCGCTCAGAGTGCACCCCTAAGGTCCGCATCGCAGTTTTTCTGTATTATAAAAAAGGATTCACCCTGCTCGATGTTAACCAATTTGACGACACTTTCTGGCCACTCTTGGTGGGTTTATTCATCGTGTATAAAAACTGCAACTGGCTGCTTCGTCCTTCAGTACAATTAATATTGTGGAAGTATAGCTGAATTTGAAAACATGTCATGACGCTATTGTGTTTGTCCCTGGGACACATCTTTGCCATTGCTCTTTGCTGGTAACACTTACGAGCTTATATTAGATTACATTGTCCTTTCAACTGAATGACCGCGAAGTATTCGCTCAGACGCTGTATGGTAGATGAACTTGAAGTGACTGTATTGTGTGTCTGGGTATGTGTAATTACAAATAACTGTGTGTCCTGAGAGCTCCAGAATGACATCACTCAATTGGACGCTAATGCAAATGCCATACAGTTAAAGTAGATAGCAAAGTCTGAAGATGAGAGCTGTTATCTGCACAGTACTGGTAACTAGTTACTAATTTCAATCTGGTTCTACATCTACATCTACATCTACATCTACATACGTACTCCGCAATCCACCGTACGGTGCGTGGCGGAGGGTACCTCGTACCACAACTAGCATCTTCTCTCCCTGTTCCACTCCCAAACAGAACGAGGGAAATATGACTGCCTATATGCCTCTGTACGAGCCCTAATCTCTCTTATCTTATCTTTGTGGTCTTTCCGCGAAATGTAAGTTGGCGGCGGTAAAATTGTATTGCAGTCAGCCTCAAATGCTGGTTCTCTACATTTCCTCAGTAGCGATTCACGAAAAGAACGCCTCCTTTCCTCCAGAGACTTCCACCCGAGTTCCTGAAGCATTTCTGTAACACTCGCGTAATATTCAAACCTACCAGTAACAAACCTAGCAGCCCGCCTCTAAATTGCTTCTATGTCCTCCCTCAACCCGATCCCAAAAGCTCGAGCAGTACTCAAGAATTGGTCGCATTAGTGTTTTATAAGCGGTCTCCTCTACAGATGAACCACATCTTCCCAAAATTCTACCAATGAACCGAAGACGACTATCCGCCTTCCCCACAACTGCCATCACATGTTTGTCCCATTTCATATCGCTCTGCAATCTTACGCCCAAATATTTAACCGACGTGGCTGTTTGAAGCGCTACAGTACTAATGGAGTATTCAAACATTACGGGATTCTTTTTCCTATTCATCTGCATTAATTTAAATTTATCTATATTTAGAGTTATCTGCCATTCTTTACACCAATCACAAATCCTGTCCAAGCCATCTTGTATCCTGGTACAGTCACTCAACGACGACACCTTCCTGTACACCACAGCATCATCAGCAAACAGCCGCACATTGCTATCCACCCTATCCAAAAGATCATTTATGTAGATAGAAAACAACAGTGGACCTACCACACTTCCCAGGGGCACTCCAGATGATACCCTCACCTCCGATGAACACTCACCATCGAGGACAACGTACTGGGTTCTATCACTTAAGAAGTCTTCGAGCCACTCACATATTTGAGAACCAATCCAATATGCTCGTACCTTAGTTAGGAGTCTGCAGTGGGGCACCGAGTCAAACGCGTTCCGAAAGTCAAGGAATATGGCATCCGTCTGATACCCTTCATCCATGGTTCGCAAGATACCATGTGAAAAAAGGGCGAGTTGCGTTTCGCAGGAGCGATGCTTTCTAAAGCCGTGCTGATTCATGGACAGCAACTACTGCGTCTTAAGGAAATTCATTATATTCGAACTGGGAATATGTTCGAGAATCCCGCAGCAAACCGATGTTAAGGATATTGGTCTATAATGTTGAGGATCGTCCTTCTACCCTTCTTTTATACAGGCGTCACCTGCGCTTTTTTCCAGTCGCTCGGGACTTTACATTGGGCAAGAGATTCGCGATAAATGCAAGCTAAGTAAGGAGCCAATGCAGTAGAGCACTCTCTGTGAAACCGAATTGGAATCCCAACAGGATCTGGCGATTTATTTATTTTCAACCCATTCAGCTGCTTCACAACCCCAGGGATGTCTATCACTATGTCCTCCATACGGGAATCTGTACGAGACTCAAACGGCGTTATGTTTGTACGATTCTCCTGCGTGAAAGATTTCTCAAATACTAAATTTAAAATTTCAGCTTTAGTTTTGCTGTCTTCCGTTGCCAGGCCAGACTGAACAGTGAGTGACTGGATGGAAGCCTTCCACCCGCTTACCGATTTTACGTAAGACCAGAATTTCCCTGGGTTTTCAGTAAGATCTTTTGCTAAAGTTACGAAACGTCCCCTTAGAAAAATTATACATGACTGTGTTTAAACTGACACGCAATATTTTTAGCGCAACGCAATCTGACTTTCAAAAATCCCTACAAAAGAATGGCCCTGACTAACATTAACCTATACGTTTCACAAATCACTTACCTCACAAAAATCTTGGTTACTCGAACTACTGCAATACAGCGAGCGCCACTACTGCCAGCTAAATAAAAGATTCAAACTACGGAAGGCACTAACTACTGATAGGCATAGTTAGCAAATGAAAGATTTTGATAGAGAACAAACAATGTATTTACCATAATAGTCATCAAAAGTCATAATGTATATAGCAGTTCATGACATCCAGTCTTACTAATTTCAAAATTGCGCCATTTCTCTCCCCACATCCACCACTGCTGGCGGCTCAACTCCAACTGTGCAACGCTACGCGCTGTTAACAGCCAACTGCCCAACACTACAATGGCAGACAACAATGCAAACCAGCCACACACTGCACACAGCACAGCAGGTGATTTTCATACATAGCGCTACGTAACGTTGCCAATAAGAAAACATAAATAGCCTACTTACAAAGTATGACGGGGGTAGTGGTTGTATGCTTCGCGCATCGCTCTTTTCAGCAGCACGAATCTCTACTAACTTTTGCCTGTCCTCATTCTCCCGATCTTTCTTGTACCGCGAGTGCAACTGTCTTTGCTTCTTCAACATTCTCCGAATTGCGCTGTTATATCACGGTGTGTCTTTTCCGTCCGTAATCCACTTTTTTGGCACATACTTCTCCAATGCGTGATTTACAATGTGTTTAAAATTTGCCCATAATTCTTCCACGTCCATCGTAATGGGAGTAAATGAAGTCGATTCATTTACTAAGTGGGATGCTAACAACTGCTTATCTGCTCTTTCTAGTAAGAATACTGTTCTAGCCTTCTTGACAGACTTTTTAACTTTCGTAACCATAGTCGTAACGACAACATAATGATCATTAATCCCTGTCTCATCACTGAAACCGTCGATGAGGTCTGGTCTGTTCGTGGCTACCAGATCTAAAATATTTCCATTAAACGTTGGCTGTCGATTTAGCTGCTCAAGACAATGTGTTCAAAAGTGATTCACACGACGGCTTGTCTGTACGACCTGTAATGAATCCATAGACATCTCAGTCTATACCAGGTAGGTTGAAGTCCCCTCTGACTAATATAGCATGATCCGGGTACTTCTGCGATACAGAGTGTAGACTCCCTTTGAATAGTTCTAGAACTGTCACGGTGGAACCTGGTGGCCGGTAATAACACCCAACAATTAACTTTACTTCTCATAGCCCTGTTTAACGTGTCCAGATAACTTCACAACCACACTCTACTTCGACCTCAGTAGACACAATATTTTTGTCAACTGCAATGAAGACACCACCTTCTACGGTGTCTAATCTGTCTTTCCAATACACGTTCCAACCCTCAATAAATATTTCAGAACTTCCTATCTCAGGGTTCAGCCAGGTCTCAGTTCCGAGAATAATTTGCGCACCACACGCTTCCTGGAAGACAGTAAATTCGGGAACTTTATTCCGAACACTCTGAAAATTTACTGCTAATATCTTGACAGCTGAAGTGTCTTTACACTGAGTGCGTCCTGATTTCCCTGCCTGCACGTCGACTGGTGAGTGTTCATCAGGACATCTCGCACTACTGCCTAGCCTAAAAAACCCCCATGTGCACGCCACAAGTACTCTGCTACCCGAGTAGCCGCTTCGTTTGTGCAGTGCACCCCTGACCTATGTAGGGGCGTCCTACAATTCCCCACCCAATAGCGCAAGTCCAGAAATCTGCAGCCAAGGCACAGAGTCGACGAAGCATCCTGATGAGAGCCTCCACTCGGCTCCAAGCCAAAGAACCCCGATCCACTCTGGGAACGATGCTGCAAATAGAGAGCTCTGCTTGCACCCCACGTGCGAGGCCAGCGGTCTTCACCAAATCCGCCAGCCGCCTGTGCGAACTGAGGATCGCCTCAGAACCCAAGCGACAGACATCATTGGTGCCGACGTGAGCAACTACTTGCAGACGACTGCACCCCGTACGCTCGATAGCCGCAGGCATGGCCGCCTCCACATCTTGGATGAGGCCCCCCTGCAGACAAACCGGGTGCACGTTGGAATTTTTTCCAGCCCTGTACGCTATTTCCCTAAGGGGCTCCATCACCCGCCTAACGTTGGAGCTCCCAATAACCAGAAAGCCTTTGCCCCAGTGTGCCTGCTCGGGCCCTACTGAAGGAGCGGCCACCTGCCCACGGGCGAGGCCACCGGCCAGCCTCCACATTGGCCCTCCGCCTCGAGCGACGCGAACGCGTTGCAGTCCGCCACTCACCCTGAGGTAAGGGCGGACCCAACGCGCCGAGTACACTAGAAGGTGCCTCGGCGGCTGAGTCAGCGGACGCAGCAAGCGACACCTGGGGTGTCTCAAGCGACGCGCCAGACCCTCCGCCGTCGCTGCACCTCGAGGCAGCAGCCTGAAGGCGGCTGATCGTGGCCAACAGCACGCTCAGCTGCTCGCGAACCGCGGCCAGTTCGTCCTGAGCCCGCACACATCACGCACACACCCTATCCATCCTACTGCTAATATCTGGTCGTATAGAGTTCTGGTTCATGGTGTGGGTTCCTGTAGTCATGTCCTAGTTCATGAACCACGGGCAACGTATGAGTGGCCAAGTAAGTGGTCCCGACAGTCGGGATACCAGTTACTTTGGAATAAGGCTGGGCATCTCGGACATATTCTGAGTCGTGGTCACCTTTGTGCTCATTCGGCAAAGACTACCAAATCCACCGGTTAGTCCCTCAGCCGTTAGGGGTAAAACCCAATGGGACTCGGGGCAAGTAAGGCTAGCAACCTGCTTCCCTGGTACTCTAAATATGATGCTGGCAATAATCAGAGCAAAATGCCTCGGACCTTTGGAGGTGACGGAGTCCCACCTCTAACTGAAAAACCAGGGACTCCTAAGATACGACTTGGCAAACAAATGGTAATGAGATGGGGAGCTATTAATATCAATGGGGGCTACTCTGGGAAGAAGGTAGATCTGGCAGAGGCTGCAAGTAAGATGGGGCTGGACGTTTTAGCTGTTAGTGACATTCGGGTAAGGGGTGAGAAAGAAGAGGAAGTGGGAGAATACAAGGTCTACCTGTCAGGCGTCAAAGCAGGAATAGCACAATGGGGTGTAGGGCTTTACATCAGGAAAGAAATGGAACCCAGCGTAGTTGCAATAAGGTATGTAAACGAACGACTGATGTGGATAGATTTGACAGTGTCTAGCAAGAAAATTAGGATTGTGTCAGTATATTCGCATTGTGAAGGGACAGATCAAGATAAGATGGATAGTTTTTATGAGGCACTCAATGATGTAGTTGTTAGAGTAAAGGACAAGGACAGTGTTCTGCTCATGGGTGATTTTAACGCCAGGATTGGAAATCGAACAGAAGGGTATGAAAAGGTTATGTGTAAATTTGGAGAGGATATGGAGGCCAACAGGAACGGGAAACAACTCTTGGATTTCTGTGCCAGTATGGGCTTAGTAATCACAAACTCCTTTTTTAAACATAAGAACATTCACCGGTATACTTGGGAAGGCAGGGGAACCAGATCTGTCATTGACTATATAATAACAGATCAGGAATTCAGGAAGGCTGTGAGGGACACATGAGTATTCAGGGGATTCTTTGATGACACTGATCATTATTTAATCTGCAGTGAAATTGGGATTGTGAGGTCGAAAGTGCAGGAGGTCAGGTCCATATGTAGGAGGATAAGAGTGGAGAAAGTTCAGGATAAGGATATCAGGCACAAGTACATAACAGCAATCTCAGAAAGGTACCAGTTAGTTGAATGTAGTCAATTACAGTCACTGGAAAAGGAGTGGACAAGGTACAGGGACACAGTACTAGAAGTGGCCAAAGAATGTCTTGGAACAGTAGTGTGTAAAAGTAGGATGAAGCAAACAGCTTGGTGGAATGATACAGTCAAGGCAGCCTGTAAAAGGAAAAAGAAGGCGTATCAAAAATGGCTACATACCAGAACCCAGGTAGACAGAGAAAGTTATGTTGAAGAAAGAAACAAAGCCAAACAGATAATTGCAGCATCCAAGAAGAAATCTTGGGAAGACTTTGGAAACAAGTTGGAGACTATGGGTCAAGCTGCTGGAAAACCATTCTGGAGTGTAATTAGCAGTCTTCGAAAGGGAGGTAAGAAGGAAATGACAAGTATTTTGGACAGGTCAGGAAAACTGCTGGTGAATCCTGTGGATGCCTTGGGCAGATGGAGGGAATATTTTGAAGAGTTGCTCAATGTAGGTGAAAATGCGATCAGTAATGTTTCAGATTTCGAGGTAGAATGGGATAGGAATGATGATGGAAATAGGATTACATTTGAGGAAGTGGAAAAAATGGTCAGTAGATTGCAGTGCAATAAAGCGGCTGGGGTGGATGAAATTAAGTCGGAACTCATCAAATACAGTGGAATGTCAGGTCTTAAATGACTACACAGGATAATTGAAATGGCCTGGGAGTCGGGACAGGTTCCATCAGACTGGACAAAAGCAGTAATCACACCAATCTTTAAACATGGAAACAGAAAAGATTGTAACAACTACAGAGGTATCTCTTTAATCAGCGTTGTGGGTAAAATCTTCGCAGTTATTGTTGAAAGGAAAGTGCGAGTATTAGTTGAGGACCAATTGGATGAAAATCAGTGTGGGTTTAGGCCTCTTAGAGGTTGTCAGGACCAGATCTTTAGCTTACGGCAAATAATGGAGAAGTGTTATGAGTGGAACAGGGAATTGTATCTATGCTTTATAGATCTAGAAAAGGCATATGACCGGGTTCCTAGGAGGAAGTTATTGTCTGTTCTACAAGGTTATGGAATAGGAGGCAAACTTTTGCAAGCAATTAAAGGTCTTTACATGGATAGTCAGGAAGCAGTTAGAGTTGACGGTAAGTTGAGTTCATGGTTCAGAGTAGTTTCAGGGGTAAGACAAGGCTGCAACCTGTCTCCACTGTTGTTCATATTATTTATGGATCATATGTTGAAAACAATAGACTGGCTGGGTGAGATTAAGATATGTGAACACAAAATAAGCAGTCTTGCATATGTGGATGACTTAGTTGTGATGGCAGATTCGATTGAAAGTTTGCAAAGTAATATTTCAGAGCTAGATCATAAATGTAAGGACTATGGTATGAAGATTAGCATCTCCAAAACGAAAGTAATGTCAGTGGGAAAGAAATATAAACGGATTGAGTGCCAAATAGGAGGAACAAAGTTAGAACAGGTGGACGGTTTCAAGTACTTAGGATGCATATTCTCACAGGATGGCAACATAGTGAAAGAACTGGAAGCAAGGTGTAGCAAAGCTAATGCAGTGAGCGCTCAGCTACGATCTACTCTCTTCTGCAAGAAGGAAGTCAGTACCAAGACTAAGTTATCTGTGCACCGTTCAATCTTTCGACCAACTTTGTTGTATGGGAGCGAAAGCTGGGTGGATTCAGGTTACCTTATCAACAAGGTTGAGGTTACGGATATGAAAGTAGCTAGGATGATTGCAGATACTAGTAGATGGGAACAATGGCAGGAGGGTGTCCACAATGAGGAAATCAAAGAAAAACTGGGAATGAACTCTATAGATGTAGCAGTCAGGGCGAACAGGCTTAGATGGTGGGGTCATGTTACACGCATGGGAGAAGCAAGGTTACCCAAGAGACTCATGGATTCAGCAGTAGAGGGTAGGAGGAGTCGAGGCAGACCGAGGAGAAGGTACCTGGATTCGGTTAAGAATGATTTTGAAGTAATAGGTTTAACATCAGAAGAGGCACCAATGTTAGCACTGAATAGGGGATCATGGAGGAACTGTATAAGGGGGGCTATGCTCCAGACTGAACGCTGAAAGGCATAATCAGTCTTAAATGATGATGATGATGATGATGATGATGATGATAGAGTTCTGACAAATAAAACAGCAATATGCGACTGCACAGTTGCGTCACCAGCGCCAGATTGAGCTGCGATATATGAACAATTACTTACGAACCAAGCAATCAATCTGCATAATTATTTTATGAATATTAGCCTGCATTTAAGCAAGTAAGCGAATTTATAACGATGTGACATGCTAAATGACAGCGCATCCATTACACTTCAGTTAAATCCTAGGAAGGACGTGACGGAGGTCGGTAGGGGATTCACAAATCGGCAGACTGAGGTTTAATGTAAGAATCTTAAGACAGTGCATTCTTGAGATTTTATGGTCATTCTAAGGCTCTTATGGAATGAGATTCTTCTTCTCCCTTCATGGAGTAGTTGATATCACTTGTTCTGGTCAACAAGGTCCAGCAGTGCGCTTGCCCTCTGTCTCGTCCCTCTAGGTACGTAGTCAAGAATTTGTTTTGGCAGTGTATTTTCAGGTATTCTATCTACATGTCTCCACCATCTGTTTCCATTTACATGTGTTTTATAGTACACTGAATCAACAATATATTCCTAATGTCATTATTTCTCAGGCGATCTTCTCTGTTGCACCCTTTAACACTGCGGAGAAATCACATTCCGGCAGCCTGGATCACACTCATATCCTTTAGAGTGGCAACCCAGTTTTCAGAAACGCAGAGCATAGTAGGTACTACCATGACTTCGTAAAACTTCATCTTTGTCACTTTTTGATTGTTCAACGGAAAGCGTTAAATCCTAGAATCTTGTCATCAATTTCGCGATTGAAATTTCGTTCTGTGTCACAGCCAAAATGCTGAAATGGATTACCTGTTCTAATAGTACCATTATTTGTTACAGTTTTAGATCTTATAGAGGACTTTTCCCTTCAATGTCATAACATTTGTTTTAGTTGCGGAGATTTTCATCTTGTATTTAGAAGCCAAAAAATTCAGATTATAGACAACTCTATGAAGATTATTTTCATTTTCTTTAATTATCATTTGATCATCTACGTGTATTTGGATATTAAAACGTTTCTCTCTGTTGACCTTTACGCTCTAGGTGACATTTTGCTTCCAAGCCTTGATCAGCTCATCCATATAGATGTTGAATAGAGTTGGTGACATGCCACTTCCTTGCCTAATTCCCTGCATTCTTGTTAACTGTTTAGAGAAACTATCTCCATCTTCAACCGTAATTTTTGCCTCTTGGGAGAGGGTTTTAACAGAGTTAATTAGATGCACTGGAAAGCGTCTTTTTTGCACTGTCTCCCATAATAGCTGTATATTTGTTAAAAACTTTTTCAGAAACTACTAACGCTGTAAGTTAAATTCTGTCCTTGGATCTACAAGTTATCAGTACCAGATGTTTTATACTAAATATACTGTCAGCACAGGATCATACTTTGCTGAAACCTATTTCTTCTTCAAATAAAATTGTACCCGAGATAGGGTGCAGTGTATTATTTAAGATAGTTAACTCCACCATAGCCAATCCCAAGCCCAATTGCGAAAGGAGGAGGGGAAAGAATGACACCCTTTCAAAAAAACGTAGATTCACCTGTCCCTGTGATAGTATCTTTTAGGGGCCCCTCGGAAATGGTCATCGAGACAACATGGCTTAAGAGACGAATCAACAACACTCTTTGTTAACAGAGAAGCTGGACTGGAAGCTTCGAAATGGCAGCCCCATCACCACCCTTACCCTGCAGCTTGGACTAAGGGCACCTAAATTACGTACTAGATATGATTAATAAACTGTTCAAATACAGGGTGGACAGAATAGATGATGATGATGTTTGGTTTGTGGGGCGCTCAACTGCGTCGTCATCAGCGCCCGTACAAAGACCCAATTTCTACACAGTCCATTTCCTTTTCACAATTCAGTCTAGCCACTCTCACAGATGATGATGATGATGATGGAGAACAACACAAACACCCAGTCCCCAGGCAGAGAATCCCTAACCTGGCCTTGAATCGAACCCGGGACATAGTGATCCAGAGGCAACAATGCTAGCCCCTAGACCAGGAGCTGTGGACGGGCAGAATATAACTGTTCCAGAAAGTATTTGCCACATCTTAAGGTAGGCAACCCAACTTACATCATCCTCACCTATGTAAAATGGGCCTTATGTTAACTGTATTGGTTTTGACGACATATCATCCGAGGGACGTTTCTTCTAGTTTTGAGTTTTGACCATTACAACGTCCTGTAGAAATTTTGTCTGACACACTGTGTATAGATATATGGGTATTCATCCGATGTGGAATGCATATCTTAACTACTCATTGACGAAATACACTCTTAGATTAAAAGAAAGAGAGAGCGACACAAAATGAAGAAATTATCTGAATCGGAGAAAAATCGGTAGGTGTGACGTAGTACATGTACAAAAAACAAACGATTAGAATTTCAGATCGCTCAGTGTAAGGAACTCCGATACTTGCCTCCGGAAACTATACAGAAAGTTCGCAAAGAAACACAACATTTCACAGTCCCCATCGCAGCGTAAGTGTGTCCAGACACGGCCGCATGCAAGGGAACCCGGTGGCCGATAGTGTTAGGGGTAGCGAAGAAATACCTAACCGATCTGCCAATATAACGGCCTTTACACAGAAAATCTTCTTCGCATTCCGTATGGACGCTGAAAAAGCTCTTTGCTTACCCCCATCACCATCTCAAGTTGACGGAATAACCCTGTTATATATGCAGAAATTTCAAAACTCAACAAAAATCAAGCGCAAGCGGATCCTTAACTTTCATACACATCAGGGGTACAGGTACAACAACGTATTCAAGCTAAATGGGCAAGAAAGCTCCTCTCTCCTTCACATACAAGTGATGTGTAGCGTCAACTGCAGATAATGTCCGCAGTGAGATCCTTCCAGTTAGGAAGCATTTCTAGTTGACTCATTTCGACGACAGCAGAGTTCTCATCAGCTGTTGGTGGGGGGGGGGGGGGTTGGAGTGAGAGGGAAGGGAGTTATCAAAAGTATCTGGACACCCCCAAAATCATACGTTGTAAGTAGGCTGTTTAGGTTTTCTTCATTGGTAACGCCATGTAGCGCTCTGTATGAAAATCACTGGCTGTGCTGTGTGCAGTCTGTGGCTGGTTTGCATTGCTGTCTGCCATTGTAGTGTTGGGCAGTTGGCTGTTAACAGCGCGTAGCGTTGCGCAGTTGGAGGTGAGCCGCCAGCAGTGGTGGATGTGGGGAGAGAAATGCCGGAGTTTTGAAATTTATAAGACTGGATGTCATGAACTGCTATATATATTATGACTTTTGAACACTATTAAGGTAAATACATTGTTTGTTCTCTATCAAAATCTTTCATTTTCTAACTATGCCTATCAGTAGTTAGTGCCTTCAGTAGTTTGAATCTTTTATTTAGCTGGCAGTAGTGGCGCTCGCTGTATTGCAGTAGCTTGAGTAACGAAGAGTTTTGTGAGGTAAGTGATTTGTGAAAGGTATAGGTTAATGTTAGTCAGGGCAATTCTTTTGTAGGGATTTTTTTGGCAAGTCAAATTGCGTTGCGCTAAAAATATTGTGTGTCAGTTTAAGCACAGTCATGTATAATGTTTCTAAGGGGACGTTTCATATGTCGACCCTAAGCCGAAGATACCTCACTGGAATCTTCTGATTTTTTCTTGTAGTTTGTGTAATTAGTGTAGCTTTTGTTTATTGCTAGCGCGTAATTGTAGAGAGAATCTCCTTTGTAGTTGCAGTCTTTCATTGTTGTACAGTAAAACAGTTGTGGCATGCATGTAGATTTGCACCAAGTATGTGTTTTCTTATTTTGCTCTTCAAATTGTGCTTTTCTGTGTTGTCGTGTGAAATATTGTGACAATAATGGCGTGTGAAAAACGTAATACTAGGCTCCAAAGTAAACTGAGAAATGACAGTGAAGACGAAAGCAGTGTGTTAGCGCTACCGTGTAATGAATTAACTAATGATCAAATGGCAACGACATTCATCCACAAGCGTGGCTCCATCAATTCTCTCATTGTTTTCCTCCCAACTGGTCATTAGAGCACAGATTACAATTTATGTGTGGCTACTTGGAGAATGAACCACCTGTAAGAATGCGATCGGTCATTCACGATTGTCACAGTGAAGGAGATTTTTATCATGCCTTCCTCTCAGCATATTGGTCTCAAGCTACACAAGACCGAGTAAAACATAGCATCATAATGATGAAACATTTCGAACAATCTGAATTTTCCAGTCTTGTGAAATATTTTGAA
Source organism: Schistocerca cancellata (assembly GCF_023864275.1). Lineage (NCBI taxonomy): Eukaryota > Metazoa > Arthropoda > Insecta > Orthoptera > Acrididae > Schistocerca > Schistocerca cancellata. Next base: position 1,200,673,050 of record NC_064626.1, read on the forward strand.
GACATGTTGCACAAGAATCAGTACCTGTCAAACCCATACAACCCCTCAGAACTCATCCGCATTTGCTTAATCAAACTACCTGAACATTTACGACATATTATTTTGGCAGGACGTTGCAAAGAAGCTTTTCAGGGACTCTTTCAAGAATTAGAAATTGACACTGACAATCTCGGAACGCAAAAACAGGAACACAACAATTACAGGTCACATCCGTCGCAATTCCGCGATGAAAGAAATAATAACTGGACACGACAAGGCTATTATCACAACGCAAATCGTGACCAAAACAGACACCACCTGTATGACAACCGTTCGAAGAGTAGTAATAACTACAGGGAAAGATCACCTCTCCGCGGTAGTGACTATCACAGAGACAATCAGAGAAACAGACAATTTGGGAACCAAAATAATTATTATCAAGGGAGACAGAATAACTTTAGACGCAACGGTCCAGCGCGCAGTTACGATTCAGGGAGAAATTCTCCACCACGTGACCGACAAGAAAAAAACTATGGAATCTACCGACATGACGACAGACGATATAATCGTAACGACAGAGCTGAATTGCATCAGAACTGGCGGGATTCAAGCAGAGCAGGGCCCTCTCGACAAGGTGAATTTGTAGAAGTTAGGTCTCCAAATTCCAATAACGACACGCGCCAACAAAGACACAATAGGCAATGACTCATACCGCTGGCAGCCACAAAATGTACTTATGAAACTGACGACGCAGCTGCCGTAGCTAGCAATTACGTAAAAATGGGAGACATTAGGGACATCTTACTCCAGGAGCACGATGTAAAACATAACAACATTGCATATCCTGTGATTCACATTACAGTAAATGACGTAAAATTTACGGCAGTACTTGAGTCTGGCAGTCCCATTTCAGTAATTAGTGAAACAGCCTTTAGCAAATGCAACTAATCGAACGGTTGTCCCACACTTCCTTTACGTAAGATTAAATTACAAGGTGCAATCTTTGGAAAAAGTGTAGATGTACACCAACAAACCAACTTAGAATTCTTTTGTCAAAGCCACAGCTTCCCTATGAACTTCCTTATTGTTCCATTATTGTCGACAGAAATTATATTGAGAGTAGACTTTTTGAATGAATACAAAGTAATCTTAAACTTTCACGATGCTGAAATAAGTTTAGAGAAAGAAGGTAGGTCAATAGCTTTGAAATTTGAAGATTGGCTCTCAAACCATGACGAAGAAATTAATCGGCTTTACCTCCTATTAGACAACAGTTCGGAATTTTCGACGGAACTTGACACTAACAATCACTCTGCAAGTACTGACAGGGATGATATCGACGGCGCATTTGATACTAATGAGTTAATTCAGAATAAAATTCAAACAATTGAGAACTGTAATGACACTGATAGGCAAGATCTTTTTGAGATTTTATAACCACATTCCACAATTTTTACTCACAAAACAGGAACAATCAACGGATTTCAATACCAATTTCGTGTTCGTGAGCATACTAAATTTTGTGTTAGACCGTACGTAATTCCGGCACATTATAGGGACTGTGTTAGAACAGAAATACAATCTATGGTTGAAGAGGGCATTATTGAGCCTGCAGTTAGCTCATACAACAATCCATTACATGTTGTTGATAAGAAAAATGGATCGATCAGGCTTGTTTTAGATTCGAGACAAATCAATACTATCATCATTCCTGAAACAGACAGGCCGAAAACGTTAGTAGAACTTCTTCAAAATTTTAATGGTGTAAAAGTGTTGTCTTCTATTGATCTCAGATCCAGCTTTTATCAGATCGAACTTCATCCAGAATGTAGAAAATACACAGCTTTCCTTTGTTTCGGCGTTTGTTATCAGTTTCGGAAACTTCCTTTTGGTTTGAACATTTATTCGGCAGCATTCATTCGCGGGCTAAATTCCATATTACCTGAGTTCTTAAAACATCACATCACCTTATATGTGGACGATATTCTGACAGCAGAAGCCTCATGGGAACAACACAATCGCATCCTCAACAGCGTGTTACATATTTTTGCAGAATCTGGAATTACAGTTAACTTGGAAAAGTCTGAATTCGATAGGACAAAGGTGAAGTTTCTGGGACATATTATTTCTTCTGAAGGCATTCAGCTGGATCCTGAAACGTTAGAAGCAATCAGAGCCATTCCAGTTCCATCCACAAAAAAACAAGTCCGCATTTTTCTAGGTCTCGTAAATTTTTACCGTCGATTCCTTAATATGCAAATTCTAGTTCCACCAAAACTTTGTTCTCTCACTGGAAAAAATATTATTTGGAACTGGGACGAACAAGCACAGTTGGAATTCAATTCTTTGAAAGAATCGCTACTTAACGCGCCAATACTAGCTCATTCAGATCTGTCACAAGATTTCTGTCTTAGCACGGATTCTTTTAAAGTCGGTCTTGGTGCCCATTTATTTCAAGAAGGCACAGAAAATGACACTACTGTTCAGAAAACCATTGCTTTTGCTAGCCGAGTGCTAACAAAATCTGAAAAAAATTATTCCGTTACTGAATTAGAAGCTTTAGCTATCATTTGGACATTTAACAAATTCCGTTTCTTTCTTTCTGGTAAGCACATAAAAGTATACAGTGATCATCGTGCATTACAATTTCTTATGTCTTCAAAATTAAATCATGACAGGTTAAAACGTTGGGCGTTGTTTCTGCAAGAATTCCACTTCACAGTAGTCTACATTCCCGGCAAGGAGAACATTGTTGCGGACACACGGTCACGCCCACCGGCTGGGCTTGAGAAAAGTAACACAGAAGGCAACCTCGAGAAAAATTTCAGTATTCTTTACATTCAGAAAGTCGCCTTTGAAAACTTCATTACCACATCTTTAAAGGACATCAAAAGTAAATAGCATGAAAAGACACACACTCAGATTCGGCATTATTACCTGGTTAGAAACAACATACTCTTCAAACGCTGCACTGTTGATGACAAGCTATGGGCACTTTGCATTCCAGACGATTTTGTTAATAAGCTCATTTGGTACATTCATTTCAGCTACGCACATTTTGGTCCACGAAAATGTTATCATATTCTTCGAACGACTTGTTATTTTAACAATATGAAAAAGAGAATTCGAAGAGTCTTGTCTACTTGTAAACTTTGTCAAAAGGCGAAACCATCTACTATCACACATCGTGCTCCGTTGTTTCCTATTATTCCTTCTAAATTAAAAGAATTTGCTGCTGTTGATCTCTTGGAACCCCTTGTCAGAACATCAAATGGATTTTCGTACGTTTTAGTCGCTGTTGAACTTACTTCAAAATTTATTTCTTTCACTCAATTACGTAAAGCCACTGGACGGTCTGTATCTAACGCCTTTGTTAAAAATTTCTTATGTGATGTTGGCCACGTTGCTAAAGTCATTTCAGATAACTGAACGCAATTCAGATCTGCTGTTTGGTCACGCATGCTTCGAAATCATAAAATCAAACCTGTTTTTATTTCATTGTACTCACCACATTGCAACCCCTCCGAACGGATTATGAAAGAAATCAATAAGCTTTGCAGACTTTATTGTCACAGAAAGCATCAGCATTGGGACAGATATTTACACTTATTTCAAAACGTGCTGAATGAAATGCCTCATGACTCCACTGCTTTACCACCTACTCTTGTACTGAAGAATGAAGAACCACCGAACAGAATCATAGAGCTTGTACCTTTCTCGAATACACGTAAACTTCGACACAAAGACATAATTGATCTGGCTATTAAAAATATGAAATCTGCAGCAGACAAAAGGAGAAAACTACACGGTAAAGCAAATGCAAAGAAATTATATATTGGTCAGAAAGTTCTCATTAAAGCTCATTCATTGTCATATAAGAAGAAACACTTGAGTCACAAATTCTTTCTAGTTTACAATGGACCTCACAGAATCCGACGTATACCACATGATAATTGCGTTGAAGTTGAAACTCTGCGTACTAGGAAGAGTAAAGATTTACACCACATTTCACATGTAAAACCGTTTATTGAAAGATAATCTGCTTTTTAACTTTGTCTTTGCCATTTACATTACTAGTATGCTTTGTCAGACTTAGAATCTGTTAACATGCAACAATGTTTGAAGTTAAATATCCAGTCAAGAACCAAGAGAACTTATTTAAATAGAAATTACGAATGCATTGTTAATGTAAACAGACGACACAGTGTTAGTGTGTGTGTACATTCTTGCTTGTTAGTTGCACGATTACGTAACGACTATAAGGCTCACATACTTAGAACATTTACCAGTACTGCTAATGAGATTTTAATGCAACATTTTGGTTTACTTGAAAATACATTCTGGATTTGAAGTACTTTCTGTGAGATACCAGATGACACTGTGGTTAGTTTATGTGACAGCTACACGATTTTATCACGACGCTACTAATGAGTGACAATTTACAATGTTGCTTTTGCGGTGTTTCTGTTTTATATCTGCACAGTTTTTCTTAATTATTCTGGAAAGTAAAACATGTTTTAGTAGTAACTTTTGTGATATAGCTACAATGAGACTGCCTTTTCCGTAGCACAACAATACGTTACAGCACAGTACTTTCTTCATCACAGCAAGAAGCGTAATAACTAAGATATCTATGCGCAAAGCATTTCACTTTTGTTTATCATGAGGCAAGTACATTGGCTTCTGCAGAAATAAGCTTTCGGAGGACGATAACCACGACACTTCCACAGAGATTATCTTACAACAAGACGCACAGTTTAGCGCTACAGTACACGTATTTGAGTGATTAATTTTGTACTTAAAACATTTATTTTTAAAGATTTTTGAATTAATATGCTGTAATCTGTAACACCTGAGGGTATAAGTACATTAATCCTCAGGGGGGTACATGCGTACTTTGTGTACCATGTGTTTGGCAAGCACAAGGAGCCCTAGCTAATATGGTATTTGCTTATACAACTTTACACATCGGTACCATATTCCTCTAACACAGAATTACGTAGGTATCTGATTATTTAACAGAGAAACAAACATTTTTTTACTACGTCAGTGACAGATATTTACGCCATTACACAGTTGGATAACTTCACACTTATGAAATTGTATTTTGTCTGTACTTTGTGAAATGTTCATATTTTTTTGGAACCATTGTGATTCTATGAGAGCTTTGAATGATGTATTTGGTATGGGATCATGATTTTTAAAGTACGTTTGATGTAGATGAAACTTTTGACATGAGCAGAGAATTTTTTTTAGGTTTTGAAATTATTGCAGAAAGCTATGGCGTTTTGAGATTTGGCTGAGTTTTATGATGTTATGATGATGATCTGTATTACGCTGTTGCGGTATGTTTATGATCAATAAGCTGATGCTATATGAGGAATTTGATTATGCTACGTATTTATTATGATAAAATATTGAAGAAGTGTCTATGAATATGTATATGTGTAACAAAGCAAGGAATAATGAGTTTGGTTAGGGACTCTGGTTTGTGAAAAAGGATGGTGGAAACTGAGAATTGTACTTTAAGAGTCATGCAATGTGTGTATATGCATGAATGTGTCACTATGCTGGCGAAAATTTTTTGGACACTGTTATATTTACAGGATTTTGTTTCTACGGAATTGAAACGCAAATTCTCAACCTGTGAAATTTTTATATGAGACTGTCACTGTAGTGAAAACTGGTGTCGTAAATATTTCGCTAAGAAAGTTAAGTGACCACCTGCACGTAATGCGTCGTGGGCACCCAGCTGCGCGACAGTCACCTGGAAGAAAGGATTAGTGTGTGCCTTTCAGAGGCACAGGTGAAAAAAAAAGAGGCCATTATCCTTGCTATTGACATTTCTTTGTCGAAAGCATCGCAAATACGACACGCTCAAACTTGAAAACATATGATTACACTGTGGAGCTCTTAATTTATGATATTTACTAAAATGCCTAATGAAATGATGAGAAACATTTTACATCTATTGTCTTTCTAGCTGAGAGATTGCTCATTTTGTTTAATATCTGGTTTCCAGCTGTGTTGCAGCATTGGCTTTATAAAATAAAATTTGGTAGAGTAAGTTATCATGATGCATCACTCTAGAGTTAAGATGTGACATAGGTATTAAACATGGCCATTTTTACTGTAATATTTTTTCTGCTTGAGCTTCGTCATGTTGAGATATAAGTTATTACATTTGCTGCTGCTGTTTGTCAGGCATAGTGCTACTAAATTTCACTTTACAGTACTCTGTTAAGCCAGTTTTACTACTGATTTATTTTTCTTGTTTGCTGCTCATTGCCTTATATTAGTTGTAATATTGCTGATTGCTTAGACAATTTCCATTTTTTTGTCATTGCTGTTTGTGTTAATTGTTTTATGCTGCTGCATTGCCTCGTCCCTTAGTTTAGCATCTGAGCTCAGTAGATTTAAGTTAGCTTAAGATGGGGTAGGCTATATAAGAGAGTGAGTTGTGATGAATTGGAAGAAATGCATTGTGAAGCTATAATAAAATGGTTTGGCCAAAAAAGGATTTTGAAAGAGGATATGAACACAAAAGTAGGGTTTAGGGACAACAGGTTTAGGTAGGATTTTCTTGGAAATTAATGATGAGGTAAGATAATGGAAAATAAATAATGAGGTAAGAAATATGCGAACATATAAATACCGAAAGCATGCTTGGATAGGATTTTTTTGGTGAAAACAAATGTTGAAATAAGAGGAAATATCTACGGAATGAAGTTTTCGGTTGGATTGCAGTACCAAATGTCACACTGAAAACAAACCCTGTCCTGTATTTTTGTGTTATTACACTATGTATATTTGTGTTTTTCTTGTCTTTATGTGTTTAGCTGATATGAGTTATGTTGTGGAATTTTTCTAATAATATGTTATTTACTTTGTAAAGGTGCTTAGACATTATTTATTCTGTTTTGTTTTAATGCTCATGTGTGAAGTTGATGTTTCAAAAGTTATTCTGCTCTTTTATGTATGTACTTATGTCATAGTTCTTGTAAGACTGATGTACATGTTTATTTCTATTCTTTTGTAAAGCCTGTATTACTACAAATGTTATCTGTATTGTTATGTTCTTTGATGATGTATTTTGTACCTTTGGTATTGTATTCTTATGTTATAAAAGTGTAATTGACACCAGTTCATCAAATTAAGTAACTTGTAAGTTACAATTCACTGCACACGTTTCTGTTGGTCATCGTATATGGACAATATGTGAGAAGTAGGGACTGATAGTGTTTGCACGTATGTTAATAATTCAGCAAGGGACTGGTTTTAAGGACATTTCAAAAAAAAAATTTGTGAGTGCACAAGAGATGGTTCATGGACTTGCTATATTCTCCGCAAGACTCTTCCATGGTGATTGTGCACCTGCACAGTCGCAACAGATGGCTGCTGGCCGTCTCTACTAGGACTACAGTGGGTCTGCATCTTTGATGGCCCACCAATACCATTATTTCCACAAGGACTGCAGTGGGTCTGCACCTCTGATGGCCCACCAATACCATAATCTCTACAAGGACTACACTAGGTCTGCTCTGTGATGACTTACCTACCAATATTCTTCAAAACTTCGAATGACTCTGCTGTGGGTTTGCTCTGTTGTAGCCCATTACCTGTCTGCATATAAGGAGTCAGCACTGTCTTCCCATTGGCAGGACAACACTAATTCTTCAAGACTGCATGGAAATCCACTACTTCCATGTGCATTTTCTTTTACTGCTCAGACTTTGAGAAAAACGCTGCAATTTTACTGTGATGAATGATCAGGACTATCTTTATGGATTGTGAGAAAATTTTAGCTTTCGACCAACATTGTATCAATAAGTGTGTGCATTTGATATCTTTGTTATTGTTATTATGAAAAATTTTATCAAATCATTATTGGCCACTGCCCAAAACAATTTGTAAATTTTTTTGTGGGGAGCATGGGGGATATGTAAGTAGGCTGTTTAGGTTTTCTTCATTGGTAACGCCATGTAGCGCTCTGTATGAAAATCACTGGCTGTGCTGTGTGCAGTCTGTGGCTGGTTTGCATTGTTGTCTGCCATTGTAGTGTTGGGCAGTTGGCTGTTAACAGCGCGTAGCGTTGCGCAGTTGGAGGTGAGCCGCCAGCAGTGGTGGATGTGGGGAGAGAAATGGCGGAGTTTTGAAATTTATAAGACTGGATGTCATGAACTGCTGTATATATTATGACTTTTGAACACTATTAAGGTAAATACATTGTTTGTTCTCTATCAAAATCTTTCATTTTCTAACTATGCCTATCAGTAGTTAGTGCCTTCCGTAGTTTGAATCTTTTATTTAGCTGGCAGTAGTGGCGCTCGCTGTATTGCAGTAGCTTGAGTAACGAAGAGTTTTGTGAGGTAAGTGATTTGTGAAAGGTATAGGTTAATGTTAGTCAGGGCAATTCTTTTGTAGGGATTTTTTTGGAAGTCAGATTGCGTTGCGCTGAAAATATTGTGTGTCAGTTTAAGCACAGTCATGTATAATTTTCCTAAGGGGACGTTTCAACGTTTTTCATATTAGGTCCATTGTACTGCCACCTACTGCCATGTACTTCATATCAGCGACCTCATTAGCCATTAGACATCGTGAGAGAGCAGAATAGAACGCTCTGCGGAACTCACGAACTTAGAACGTGGTCAGATGGTTGGGTGCCACTTGTGTCATACGACTGTAGGCGAGATTTCCATACTTCTAAACACCCCTAGGTCCACTGTTTCCGATGTGATAGTGAAGCGGAAACGTGAAGGGACACGTACAGCACAAAAGCGTACAGGCCGACCTCGGCTGTTGACTGAAAGAAACCGCCGACAGTTGAAGAGGGTCGTAATGTGTAATCGGCAGACATCTGTCCAGACCATCACACAGGAATTTCAAACTGCAAGTACTATGACAGTTAGGCGGGAAGTGAGATAACATCATTTCATGGTCGAGAGGTTGCTCATAAGCCACACATCACGCCGATAAATGCCAAACGACGCCTCGCTTGGTGTAAGGAGCGTAAACATTGTACGATTTAACAATGGAAAAACGTTGTGTGGAGTGACGAATCACGGTACACAATGTGGCGATCCGATGGCAGGGTGTGGGTATGGCGAATGCCCGGTGAACGTCGTCTGCCAGCGTGTGTAGTACCAACAGTAAAATTCGGAGACGGTGGTGTTATGGTGTGGTCGTGTTTTTTCATGGAGTGGGCTTGCACCCCTTATTGTTTTGCGAGGCACTATCACAGTAAAGGCCAACACTGATGTTTTAAGCACCTTCTTGCTACCCACTGTTGAATAGCAATTCGGGGATGGCGATTGCATCTTTCAACACGGTCGAGCACCTGTTCATAATGTACGCCCTGTGGCGGAGTGGTTAAACGACAATAACATACCTGTAATGGATTGTCCTGCACAGAGTCCTGACCTGAATCCTATAGAATGCCTTTGGGATGTTTTGGAACGAACGCCGACTTCGTGCCAGGCTTCACCGACCGACATCGACACCTCTCCTCAGTGCAGCACTCTGTGAAAAATGAGCTGCCATTCCCCAAGATATCTTACGACTCTTGACTGAACGTATGCCTGCGACAGTGGAAGCTGTCATAAAGGCTAAAGTTGGGCCAACGCTATACTGGATTCCAATATTACCGATGGAGGGCGCCACCAACTTGTAAGTCATTTTCAGCCATGTGTCCGGATACTTATGATCACATAGTGTAGCTCTTTTTCAGGAGACGGGCCAGGGGCGGTTCCTTTTCCGTGCCGTTTGTTGACGTAGCCAAGACAGATTGAAATTCCGCCAAGGACTTCTAACTAATTCGGTAACTTAACAGATGGGATAACATGAGTTGTACCATGTGATATCAAAAAGACAACCAAACTAAAAGAATCCCGATGGCCGAGATAAATATTGATATCACCAACAGTCGGGGCCAACATGGATATAATTTTGTACTGATTCCCGTGTCTTGTGTGGTTATGTCTTAGGCGAGGAATGGCGTAACTTGAAAACATGGTGCGGCTTATTAATTTAATCAGCTACAGCCTTTTAGTAACTTAGCAATTTTGTTGATGTGCCTCGATATAACCAGACCCATTTGCTGTCTCCTGGTATTGGAAACGGAAGCGTCTAATCTTCACAAAATCCCATGACCAACATACATCTTGCACCGAGCGAGCTGGGCAGTGGATTGGACACTGGACCCGCGTTCGGGTCATATCCAGGTCTGGCCATTCAGATTTAGGTTTTCTGTGATTTCCGTTGTTTCTCTGCAGGAAAATGTCACGGCGATTTCGTTCTCCATCATTGACACAGTCTGAGTTTACGCTCCGTCTCTAATTACCCCGAAGTGGACGGGACGTTAAACCTGAATTTCCTTCTTCCAGACACCAGGAAAATTTTTATCTCTGAATAGAACTGCAGTGCAATTTATAAAATAACTGTGCCACCAGCAAAAACTTAATTATCTTATTGATATCTTTCGGCGACCTGGTTATCTACGGCTTTACATGGAGTCTTGGAAATGATTAAGTTGTTGGAAATACCAAAGTTAACAAATATCTGTGGCATATTACGATACAGAATCAATATAAGTTTCATGAAGGAAACAAGGTCACGACTCTTGTAAGCGTCAGTTTGGTACCGAAAATAACGGCCGTGTGAAACTCATCTCGCTCTGTTCGTCCACGAAACTCACCAAGCAGTTGTTTCCAGTTTTATACGCCGGCTAGTGAAATACAAGCGTACGGTGTATACGACCAACTGTGTTATTGGACTGTCAATTTTCCAAGAAACATAAATAAGCATGTCCTTCTCAACAGAAAGATCTCTTCAGACGTAAAAGTTACTTAGGACTGTCACAAGGGACTGTTTTAGGACCATCGCTTTTCACAATACGTGTAAGTGAGCTGCGTCTATGAGGCTACTCTCGGATTATTCTGTTGTGTACAGAAAAGTAGCAACATTCGCAAATTGTAGTGCAATGCAGGCAGACCTGTGGAGAATCGACGCTTTGTGCAGAGATTTGCAGCTGACGGGCTGCATAAACAATTCAAACTTGTTGACCATGAACAGATAGAAACACCAATTGTTGTATGATTACACGGTTGTACACAATTCTTAAAAGCAATCACATCCATAAAATACTTTGGAACATGAATACGGAGCAACCTAATGTGGAACGGCCACAAAGATAATCACAGGTGCCGGCCTTTGTGGCCGAGCGGTTCTAGGCGCTTCAGTCTCGAACCGCGCGACCGCTACGGCCGCAGGCTCGAATCCTGCCTCGGGCATGGATGTGTGTGATGTCCTTAGGTTAGTTAGGTTTAAGTAGTTCTATGTTCTAGGGGACTGGTGGCCTCAGCTGTTCAGTCCCACACTGCTCAGATCCATTTGAACCAGGAAATAGAGGCTATTGAAAAAAAGGAACGGGTTTCAAACTTTTATTGCTTCCAAACCACAGAAGATTCCGTCGTTCATGAAAAGAGAAAAGTTCAAATTTTTATGCATTCAAAGAGAGATCATGTGTTACACTACAAATATCAAAACGAATACCCGTTTCCTGACACACACGAAGCAGCGGGTCTCTCGTTATCGAATTCACAGCTTCAAAAAATGGTTCAGAGGCTCTGAGCACTATGGGACTTAACATCTGAGGTCATCAGTCCCCTAGAAATTAGGGTATTTAAACCTAACTAACCTAAGGAGGAAACTTCCTGGCAGATTAAAACAGTGTGCCGGACCAAGACTCGAACTCGGGACCTTTGCCTTTCGCGGGCAAGTGCTCTACCATCTGAGCTACCCAAGCACGACTCACGCCCCGTCCTCACAGCTTTACTTCTGCCAGTACCTCGTCTCCTACCTTCCAAACTTCACAGAAGCTCTTCTGCGAATCTTGCAGAACTAGCGCTCCTGGAAGAAAGGATATTGCGGAGACATGGCTTAGCCACAGCCTGGGGGATGTTTCCAGAACGAGGTTTTCACTCTTTTCTTCGGAGTATGCGCTGATATGAAACTTCCTGGCAGGGCCGTGAGGACGGGGCGTGAGTCGTGCTTGGGTAGCTCAGATGGTAGAGCACTTGCCCGCGAAAGGCAAAGATCCCGAGTTCGAGTCTCGGTCCGGCACACGGTTTTAATCTGCCAGGAATTTCATATCATCCGACATTCTGCTACAGAGTGAAAATCTCATTCTGTAACCTAAGGACATCACACACATCCATGCCTGAGACAGGATTCGAACCTGCGACCGTAGCAGTCGTGCGGTTCCGGACTGAAGAGCCTAGAACCTCTCGGCCACCGCGGCCGGATAATTCACAGCTTCAACTCTACGATGTCGCAGACTTTCAAGAATGTCAGGCGTAGGGGGGATAAAAACACGACCTTTTACGTAAATCGACAGATAGAAGTTACAAAATGTTAGGCCTGGAGACCTGGGAGGTCACCGGCGATGAAGTTCATTTTCTCCTCCTCCTCTTCCAATCCAACGTCTTAGAATGGTTCCATTCAGGTAACGTCGGACTAGCTTAGAGAATTTCTGTAGTGAAATGGTCTAAGCACATCCGACGTTACCTAAATGGAGACTGTCGTTTATTGTTCCGGGATATTACTTTTAGCGCTGGCCGGGATCACAAGACTGTCAAACGAATATGGATTCAAGAGGTCCAGACTCAGATTTACTGGTCCCACGTTATTAGCTCCTGAGAGGAGAGATACATTTTCACCTCGGCTGTGCGGTATTCGTACATCATGTAAAAGTATTTTCAGTTTGGAAATGAATTTTTTTCCAGTAAGACAAATATCCACTTGGGCCTTGCAATGTATTTTGGATGATCACGACTTTCAGCAAGGGGACAATTATTACTATTTCCCTTGAAACGGCTGTAATGTGAATCGCACTTACAGCGGTACACACAAGGTCAGTGTTGGACATAGGAGTGGGATCTCATCGTCTTTTCCGACGAATTAAGCATCAAATTATGATTACTCAAGTCTGGCGGTTCCAAGGAGCACGAAAGTTGCAATATTCCAGTCGTCATTGTCTTATAGGTCTTGCACCTGGCGTGATGATAATGAGTGCCATTGGGTAGACGTCTTAGATTGTTTGCAGATGATGCTGTCATTTACGGTCTTGTAAAGTCATCAGATGATCAAAACGACTTGCAAAATGATTTAGATAAGATATCTGTATGGTGTGAAAAGTGGCAATTGACCTTGAATAAAGAGAAATGTGAAGTTATTCACATGAGTACTAAAAGAAATCAGCTAAATTTCGATTACACGATAAGTCACACAAATCTGAAGGCTGTAAATTCAACTAAATACTTAGGAATTACAATTACAAATAACCTAAATTGGAACTATCACATAGATAATATTGTGGGTAGAGCAAACCAAAGACTGCGATTCATTGGCAGCACACTTAGAAGGTGCAACAGGTCTACTAAAGAGAATGCTTACACAACACTTGTCCGCCCTATTCTGGAGTATTGCTGTGCGGTGTGGGATCCGCGTCACGTGGGAGTGACGGATGACATCGAATTTGTACAAAGAAGGGCAGCTCGTTTTGTATTATCGCGAAATAGGGGTGATAGTGTCACAGACATGATACGTGAATTGGAGTGGCAATCATTAAAACAAAGGCGTTTTTCGTTGCGACGGGATCTTCTCATGTAACTTCAATCATAAGTTTTCTCCTCCGATTGCGAAAACATTCTGTTGGCACCCACCTTCATAGGAAGAAATGATCATCACGATAAAATAAGAGAAATCAGGGCTTGCACAGAAAAATTTAAGTGCTCCTTTTTCCCGCGTGCCGTTCGAGAGTGGAGCGGTAGCGAGGCAGCTTGAAGGTTGTTCACTGAACCCTCTGCCAGGTAATTTATTGTGAATAGTAGAGTAATCACGTAGATGTAGATGGGTGTCACTCGATAGACAACGTGACCACTTCTGGTTGATATGGGCGACAACTTGAATAGCTGCCGTTACTTTTATGAGTTGGTAAGCTTGGCTGCAGCACCCTATATCCGGTGTCTCTGTGAGGTTATGTTCAGCAAGATAGCGCAAGCCCAGGTGTAGCCCGTTGTGTCCTGACCTACCTCAGTATGGATGGTGTTCGATTATTGTCGTTGCCCATACGCGTTCCACATCTCTCACTTACTGAAAGTATCTGCTCATGGTTTGGCAGAAAGGCGGGCTACGACTCGCCAACTACTAAGATGAAACCTGCTGTAGAATGCAGCATGGAATGTACTCATATCTTCCATCCAAGCTGAATTCGTCTCAATGCACAGCTGAGTAAGAGCCATTCATGTTGATATAGGTGGCAACACTGTGTACTAAATTTGGCACCCCAAAATCACTTACGCATTCGATTATGCGTTCTTGCTATTATACTATACGCACACAATACATTTCGTTATTTACTAAGCACCCTGGTGTTAGAGTTTCAATGGGCAGCTGTGCAATAGCAAACACGAGGTTCGTCTCAGATGTGGGAGAAATAAGTCGCCACTAGTGACGCCTCTCACCTGAGGTTCAAATGGCTCTGAGCACTATGGGACTTAACTTCTGAGGTCATCAGTCCCCTAGACTTAGAACTACTTAAACCTGACAAATCTAAAGACATCACACACATCCATACCCGGCACAGGATTCGAACCTGCGATCGTAGCGGTCGCGCTGTTCCGCACTGTAGCGCCTAGAACCGCTCGGCCACAACGGCCGGCTCTTACGTGAGGCTTGAGACTGACATGTTTGCTGCTACGGAATTCTACATCAACGTCTACATCTACATCCATACTCCGCAAGCTACCTGACGGTGTGTGGTGTACTTTGAGTACCTCTATCGGTTCTCCCTTGTATTCCAGTCTCGTATTGTTCGTAGAGAGAAAGACTGTCGGTATTCCTCTGTGTGGGCTCTAATCTCTCTCTGATTTTATCCTGATGGTCTCTTGGCGAGATATACGTATGGAGGGAGCAATATACTGCTTGACTTCTCGGTGAAGGTATGTTCTCGAAACTTCAACGAAAGCCCGTACCGTGCTACTCCTGTAGGGTCTTCCACTGGAGTTTATCTGTCATCTGCGTAGCTCTTTCGCGATTACTAAATGATCCTGTAACGAAGCGCGCTGCTCTCCGTTGGATCTTCTCTATCTCTTCTAACAACCCTATCTGGTACGGATCCCACACTGCTGAGCAGTATTCAAGCAGTGGGCGAACAAGCGTACTATAACCTACTTCCTTTGTTTTCGGATTGCATTTCCTTAGGATTCTTCCAATGAATCTCAGTCTGGCATCTGCTTTACCGACGATCAACATTATATGATCATTCCATTTTAAATCACTCCTAATGCGTACTCCCAGATAATTTATGGAATTAACTGCTTCCAGTTGCTGATCTGCTATTTTGTAGCTAAATGATAAGGGATCTTTCTTTCTATGTATTCGCAGCACATTACACTTGTCTACATTGAGATTCAATTGCCATTCCCTGCACCATAAGTCAATTCGCTGCAGTTCCTCCTGCATTTCAGTACAATTTTCCATTGTTACAACCTCTCGATATGCTACAGCATCATCCGCAAAAAGCCTCAGTGAACTCCCGATGTTATGTACAAGTTAATTTATGTATATTGTGAATAGCAACGGTCCTACGACACTCCCCTGCGGCACACCTGAAATCACTCTTACTTGGGAAGACTTCTCTCCATTGCTTAGCTGCAGCTAAGGTAAGACGAGCTTCAAACCGTGTCTCACATTTAGTGACACTACCCATTGTCCCAGAGAAAGTGCCCCAGTTATCTCGCACCAGCAGAGAATATTAACTAACACCTCCGAGGCTGAATCGGCGCCACCGGTGGCGACCGCTGACCCTTCATTTGGGCCAATGCGCGCTGCGTCTCGTTGGGACGCGCAGCACCCCATTCTGCAGAGGGCGCGCGCTTTACGAGCTTCCCCTCTGCAGACCTGTTGTTGTTGTTGTTGTTCTTAGTGCTGCTGCTGCGGCCGGGTCGCCTCCCGCAGGGCCCCGCGCTGGATGGAGCCGCTCGCTATCTGCGCCGTTAGCTCTCCCTATTGTGCTAGGCGCGCGCGGTCCCCGAGTTAAGTGTGGCGCGGCTGCTCTGCTGCCACTGTATTCTGTGCCCCGCTGCTCGGTGTGTCCACTCGGCCTCACCAGTCGTTTACGGCGATGACTGGGCCGCTGCTCGTATCTCGGAATAGCTGCTATCGGAGATTTCACGACGCGAGGGACGTCGGCGCGAAGCCAGATTTTACACTCCCTGCTTTACGCATTCAGGAATGAGCTGCAGGCCTTATCAGGCGCTAAGGTGTGTGAACAGTACTTCGTTAGCGATTCGGAGGAATATAGTGTCATAACATGAAAGTGACAGACAGAGACAAGGCGCTACAACGTGAGTAGTAAAACTAGAGAGAAACACTCATTTATTGCTCATACACACAAATACACACACATGCACACACACACAGGTTTCCTGAAAACATCTGTACCAGGAGTTAACCAATAGTAAACGATCTAAATGGTAACGTGTTACCATGCTCCATGTCACTGACTGAAGTTGTTAATTTATTACACTACTGGCCATTAAAATTGCTACACCATGAAGAAATGCAGATGATAAACGGGTATTTATTGGACAAATATATTATACTAGAACTGACATGTGATTACATTTTCACGCAGTTTGGGTGCATAGATCCTGAGAAATCAGTACCCAGAACAACCACCTCTGGCCGTAATAACGGCCTTGATACGCCTGGGCATTGAGTCAAACAGAGCTTGGATGGCGTGTACAGGTACAGCTGCCCATGCAGCTTCAACACGATACCACAGTTCATCAAGAGTAGTGACTGGCGTATTGTGACGAGCCAGTTGCTCGCCCATCATTAACCAGACGTTTTCAGTTGCTGAGAGATCTCGAGAATGTGCTGGCCAGGGCAGCAGTCGAACATTTTCTGTATCCAGAAAGGCCCGTACACGACCTGCAACATGCGGTCGTGTATTATGCTGCTTAAATGCAGGGTTTCGTAGGGATCGAATGAAGGGTAGAGCCACGGGTCGTAACACATCTGAAATGAAACGTCCACTGTTCAAGTGCCGTCAATGCGAACAAGAGGTGACCGAGACGTGTAACGAATGGCACCCCATACCATCACGCAAGTATGGCGATGACGAATACACGCTTCCAATGTGCGTTCACCGCGATGTCGCCAAACTCGGATGCGACCTTCATCAGTCTGTAAACAGAACATGGATTCATCCGAAAAAATGACGTTTTGCCATTCGTGCACCAAGGTTCGTCGTTGTGTATACCATCGCAGGCGCTCCTGTCTGTGATGCAACGTCAAGGGTAACCGCAGCCACGGTCTCCGAGCTGATATTCCATGCTGCTGCAAACGTCGTCGAACTTTTCGTGCAGATGGTTGTTGTCTTGCAAACGTCCCCATCTGTTGACTCAAGGACAGCCGCGGTGGCCGTGCGGTTCTACGCGCTACAGTCTGGAACCGAGCGACCGCTACGGTCGCAGGTTCGAATCCTGCCTCGGGTATGGATGTGTGTGGTGTGCTTAGGTTAGTTAGCTTTAAGTAGTTCTATGTTCTAGGGGACTGATGACCTAAGATGTTGAGTCCCATAGTACTCAGAGCCAAGCCAAGTCCCATAGTGCTCAGAGCCATTTGAACCAATTTTTTGTTGACTCAGGGATCGAGACGTGGCTGCACGATCCGTTACAGCCATGCGGATAGGATGCCTGTCATCTCGACTGCTAGTGATACGAGGCCGTTGGGATCCAGCACGGCGTTCCGTATTACCCTCCTGAACCCACCGATTCCATATTCTGCTAACCGTCATTGGATCTCGACCAACGCGAGCAGCAATGTCGTGATACGATAAACCGCAATCGCTATAGGCTACAATCCGACTTTTATCAAAGTAGGAAACGTGATGGTACGCATTTCTCCTCCTTACTCGAGGCATCACAACAACGTTTCACCGTGTATGAGAAATCGGTTGGAAACTTTCCTCGTGTCTGCACGTTGTAGGTGTCGCCACCGGCGCCATCCTTGTGTGAATGCTCTGAAAAGATAATTATTTGCATATCACAGCATCTTCTTCCTGTAGGTTAAATTTCGCGTCTGCAGCACGTCATCTTCGTGGCCAGTAGTGTATTTTTTCCTTTTTGTAAAATCTTAACTGTGAATTCAGTTTTAAATATGTGCTTAACTAGCGTCCCCTAGAATGGCCATACTCACATAACGTATGGAAAAACAGTCGGCTGACGTCTTCTACAAACGCCGATGTTTCGGCAGGTGAACACCCGTCATTTTTAAGGTACGATTACAACGTAACAGCGCTGTGCGAAGAAACGTAAACCGACAGTAGTTGGGGCCACGCCGACCAAAAACCGTAAAACAGCGTATGCAGAAAGACTCTGTGAAAAACTTGTGCCACCGCACAACCAAAA
This sequence comes from Schistocerca cancellata, assembly GCF_023864275.1. Classification (NCBI taxonomy): domain Eukaryota; kingdom Metazoa; phylum Arthropoda; class Insecta; order Orthoptera; family Acrididae; genus Schistocerca; species Schistocerca cancellata. The sequence continues at coordinate 1,200,691,505 of NC_064626.1, forward strand.
ACGACCAACGTCGGAAGTTACTGGGAGTGAATGATAATTACCAACCGATGAGCAAATAGCAATAACTACGTCCGCCTTTTGTTTGCTTGGGGAGAGAGTGCTGCATTCCAAGCACAATTTAAGCAAAAAAAAAAAAAAATTAATTGACAAGTTCTGCTTCGAATCCTGCTGTCGGAGTTACTACTTGCTTATCCACTGACAATTAACATTCGCTATTGATAACTTCTAACGTTGATCATCGCTGGCTTCGTGGTGGCGTAAATTGTGTCGGTGTCTTGCACAGGGCTGCTGTTCCAATTTTTGCTTGAAGATGACAGGGTCTTCAACTCTCAAAATATTGACTGCTGTAGAAGACGTCACCCGGTTGCATCCATCTACTCTACATAGACACTCCGAAAGACACAGTGCGGTGCGTGGCGGAGGGTACTCTGTACCACTACTTGTTGTTTCCTTTCTTGTTCCACTAGCAGACAGAGCGAGGGAAAACGACTATCTACACTCATGCTCATAAATTAAGGATACATGTTGCAACAACGCTCTGGTGGGCGGTTTGTGGGTTTAAATCACCTTGCGGCATGGCCATGCGGTGCATTTGAGCTGCGGTCGTCGCACAGTGGCACTGGCAGCAGTTCACATGCGCAGAGGAGTGTTGGTGCATGTCAGAGTACGGTGCAGCGAGTAAATGTGCAGACGTTTTCAGACGTGCTGATGGTGATTGTGTGTTGAAAATGGCCCAAAGAACACATATTGATAACGTTATGAGGGGTAGAATACTAGGGCGACTGGAGGCTAGTCAAACACAGCAGATCGCAGCGCAGGCCCTCCGTGTGTCACAAAGTGTGATCTCACGATTTTGGCAACGATTACAGCAGACAGGAAACGTGTGCTGGCGCTAAAGTACGGGACGTCCATAGTGTAAAACACCACAAGAAGACCGATATCACTCCATCAGGGCCCGCAGATGGCCACGGAGTACTGCAGGTAGCCTTGCTTGGGACCTTATCGCAGCCACTGGAACAGTTGTCTACAGCCACACAGTCTACAGACGACTGAAGAGACACGGTTTATTGCCGGCCGCGGTGGTCTAGCGGTTCTAGGCGCTCAGTCCGGAACCGCGCGACTGCTACGGTCGCAGGTTCGAATCCTGCCTCGGGCATGGATGTGTGTGATGTCCTTAGGTTAGTTAGGTTTAATTAGTTCTAAGTTCTAGGGGACTGATGACCACAGATGTTTAGTCCCATAGTGCTCAGAGCCATTTTGAACACGGTTTATTCGCCTGGAGACTTTCAAGGTGCATTCCACTGACCCCTGGTCACACGAGAGCCCGTAAAGCCTGGTGTCAAGAAGACAGTACATGGTCATTGGAACAGTGGTCCCAGGTTATGGACACGAACGAGTCCAGGTATAGTCTGAACAGTGATTCTCACCGGGTTTTCATCTGGCGTGAACCAAGACCCAGATACCAACCCCTCAATGTCCCTGAAAGGGACCTCTATGGCAGTCGTGGTTTGACGATGTGGGGTGGGATTATGATTGGTGCACGTACACCCTTGCATGTCTCTGATAGAGGAACTGTGACAGGTCAGGTGTATCGGGACGTCATTTTGCACCAGTATGTCCGCCTTTTTAGGGGTGCAGTTGGTCCCACCTTCCTCCTGATGGATGATAACGCACGGCCCCACCGAGCTGCCATCGTGGAGGAGTACCTTGAAACAGAAGATATCAGGCGAATGGAGTGGCCTGCCTGTTCTGCAGACCTAAATCCCATCGACCACGTCTGGGATGCTCTCGGTCGACATATCGCTGCACGTCCCTAAACCACCTACAACACTTCAGGAGCTCGGACAGGCACTGGTGCAAGAATGGAGGCTATACCCCAGCAGCTGCTCGACCACCTGATCCACAGTATGCCAACCCGTTGTGCGGCCTGTGTACGTGAGCATGGTGATCATGTCCCATATTGATGTCGGGGTTCATGCGCAGGAAGCAGTGGCGTTTTGTAGCACATGTGTTTCGGGACGTTTTCTCAACTTATCACCAATACTGTGGACTCACAGACCCGTGTCATGTGTGTTCCCTATGTGCCTACGCTATTAGCGCCAGTTTCGTGTAGTGCCACGTTGTGTGGCACCACATTCTGCAATTATCCTTAATTTATGAGCATGAGTGTATATGCCTTCGTATGTGCCCTAATTTCTGGTATCCTATCTTCTTGGTCCTTACGCGCAATGTATGTAGGTGGCAGTAGAATCGTTTCGCAGTCAGCTTCAAATGCCGGTTCTCGAAATTTTCTCAATAGTGTTTCTCGAAAAGAACGTCACCTTTGCTCCAGGGTTCCCACTTGAGTTCCCGATGCATCCCCGTGAAACGTGTTGTTCGAACCTATCGGTAACAAATCTAGAAGCCCGCCTCTGAATTACTTCGGTGTATTCCTTCAATCCGACCTGGTGCGGATCCCAAACACTCGAGCAGTACTCAAGAATAGGTCGTACCAGCGTCCTATATGCGGTCTCCTTTACAGGTGAGCCGCTCTTCCCTAAAATTCTCCCGATAAACCGAAGTCAACCATTTGCCTTCCCTACCACAGTTGTCACATGATGGTTCTACCTGATATCGCTTTGCAACGTTACGCCCAGGTATTCAGACGACTTCACTGTGTCAAGCAGGACACTTGTAATACTGTATTCGAAAATTACAGGTTTGATCTTCCTACTCGTCCGCATTAACTTACATTTTTCTAAAATTAGGGCTAGTTGCCACTGATCATACCAGCTGGAAATTTTCGCCGGCCGGAGTGGCCGAGCGGTTAAAGGCGCAACAGCCTGGAACCGCACGACCGCTACGGTCGCAGGTTCGAATCCTGCCTCGGGCATGGATGTGTGTGATGTCCTTAGGTTAGTTAGCTTTAAGTAGTTCTAAGTTCTAGGGGACTTAAGACCACAGCAGTTGCGTCCCATAGTGCTCCGAGCCATTTTAAACATTTTTTTGGAAATTTTGTCCAAGTCGACCTGTATCTTCCTACAGTCACTCAACGTCGACGCCTTGCCGTACACTGCGGCATCATCAGCAAACAAGCGGAGATTGCTGTCCATCCTGTCCACCAAATCATTTGTGTATCAGAGAAAACAGTGATCTTATCACACTTCCCTGGAGCACTGCTAACGATGCCCTTGTCTCTAATGAACATTCGCCGTCGAGGACAACGTACTGGGTTCTATAACTTAAGAAGTCTTAGAGTCACTCATATATCAGTAAACGTATTCCTTGTTTTTTTGGTCATCAGTCCACTGACTGGTTTGAGGCTGCCCGCCACGAATTCCTTTCCTGTGCTAACCTCTTCATCTCAGAGTAGCACTTGCAACCTACGTCCTCAATTATTTGCTTGACGTATTTCAATCTCTGTCTTCCTCTACAGTTTTTGCCCTCTACAGCTCCCTCTAGTACCATGGAAGTCATTCCCTCATGTCTTAGCAGATGTCCTATCATCCTGTCCCTTCTCCTTATCAGTGTTTTCCACATATTCCTTTCCTCTCCGATTCTGCGTAGAACCTCCTCGTTCCTTTCCTTATCAGTCCACCTAATTTTCAACATTCGTCTATAGCACCACATCTCAAATGCTTTGATTCTCTTCTGTTCCGGTTTTCCAACAGTCCATGTTTCACTACCATACAATGCTGTACTCCAGACGTACATCCTCAGAAATTTCTTCCTCAAATTAAGGCCGGTATTTGATATTAGTAGACTTCTCTTTGCCAGAAATGCCTTTTTTTGTCATAGCGAGTCTGCTTTTGATGTCCTCCTTGCTCCGTCCGTCATTGGTTATTTTACTGCCTAGGTAGCAGAATTCCTTAACTTCATTGACTTCGTGACCATCAATCCTGATGTTAAGCTTCTCGCTGTTCTCATTTCTACTACTTCTCATTACCTTCGTCTTTCTCCGATTTACTCTCAAACCATACTGTGTACTCATTAGACTGTTCATTCCGTTCAGCAGATCATTTAATTCTTCTTCACTTTCACTCAGGATAGCAATGTCATCACCGAATCGTATCATTGATATCCTTTCACCTTGTATTTTAATTCCACTCCTGAACATTTCTTTTATTTCCATCATTGCTTCCTCGATGTACAGATTGAAGAGTAGGGGCGAAAGGCTACAGCCTTGTCTTCCACCCTTCTTAATACGAGCACTTCGTTCTTGATCGTCCACACTTATTATTCCCTCTTGGTTGTTGTACATATTGTATATGACCCGTCTCTCCCTATAGCTTACCCCTACTTTTTTCAGAATCTCGAACAGCTTGCACCATTTTATATTGTCGAACGCTTTTTCCAGGTCGAAAAATCCCATGAAAGTGTCTTGATTTTTCTTTAGCCTTGCTTCCATTATTAGCCGTAACGTCAGAATTGCCTCTCTCGTCCCTTTACTTTTCCTAAAGCCAAACTGATCGTCACCTAGCGCATTCTCAATTTTCTTTTCCATTCTTCTGTATATTATTCTTGTAAGCAGCTTCGATGCATGAGCTGTTAAGCTGACTGTGCGATAACTCTCGCACTTGTCAGCTCCTGCCGTCTTCGGAATTGTGTGGATGATGCTTTTCAGAAAGTCAGATGGTATATCGCCAGACTCATATATTTTACACACCAACGTGAATAGTCGTTTTGTTGCCACTTCCCCCAATGATTTTAGAAATTCTGATGGAATGTTATCTATCCGTTTTGCCTTATTTGACCGTAAGTCCTCCAAAGCTCTTTTAAATTCCGATTCTAATACTGGATCCCCTATCTCTTCTAAATCGACTCCTGTTTCTTCTTCTATCACATCAGACAAAAGTTTCACCCTCGTAGAGGCTTTCAATGTATTCTTTCCACCTATCTGCTCTCTCCTCTATATTTAACAGTGGAATTCCCGTTGCACTCTTAATGTTACGACCGTTGCTTTTAATGTCACCAAAGGTTGTTTTGACTTTCCTGTATGCTGAGTCTGTCCTTCCGACAATCATATCTTTTTCGATGTCTTCACATTCTTCCTGCAGCCATTTCGTCTTAGCTTCCCTGCACGTCCTATTTATTTCATTCCTTAGCGACTTGTATTTCTGTATTCCTGATTTTCCCGGAACATGTTTAACAGCCTGCAATGGGGCATCGCGTCAAATAAATTCCGGAAATCTAGAAATATGGATTCTGCCTGTTGCCCTACATCCATCATGTGAGAAAAGGGCAAGCTGAGTTTCGCACGAGCGATGCTTTCTAAAACCATGTCGATTAGTGGACATAAGCTTCTCAGTCTCGAGAAAGTTTTTTATATTCGAACTGAGAATACGTTACACTTTGTAAATCGGGCGTTAAGGATATTGGTCTGTAATTTAGTGAGTCTGTTCTTTCACCCTTCTGTAAACTGGAGTTCCATGCGCTTTTTCCAGTTGATTGGAGATTTGTGCTGGGCGAGAGATTCGCGATAAGCGTAAGCTAGGTAAGGGGCCAATGCCGTACAGTACTCTTTGTAAAATCGAACTTGGATTCCATCCTGACCTGGTGATTTATTTGCTTTCAAATCTTTCAGTCGTTTCTCTAAGCTGGGTATGCTTATTACCATGTTGACCATACGGGAGTTTGTCTGATGATTAGATGACGGTATGTTTATACTTTTCTTCTGCGTGAACTATTTCCTGAAATTGAAATTTAAAACATTGGTAACCAGTAACCTGATTGACCATTTCATATGACAGGAAGCAAATCCAGATATCAGAATAGTCACAGATAGGTCGGTATCTAAGACGGCAGCAGCACATTTGTGATACTGTGTAAACCTACGAGATTGTCCACACTGTCCGACTTTACAATCAAAGGTAGTACATGTGTATCTGAATCGATAGTTGCCCGGCGTGCAACGTACCTACAATTGTAAGCGGTGTGCTCAAGAACAACTGTAACTAGGTAAACGCTTCGTAATGCCTATATCTGATAATATGACCTAAATTCCACTGGTAAATTATTATACGTTTGTTTTGATCGTTTTTTGGACCTGACCCAAATATTGACTTTCCAACGGCAGGTATGTCTGTATGTATTTTGAAGTGTACAGTAATACGTAGAAATGGCTACAAAATAAGTAATAGTTTACTTCGTCCAACGAAAGTGTGGCATAATGTTACATTCAATTTTTACTGGTTGTGGACTCTGCTGTAGCCAAAGCAATAAAAGTAACTAAGTTAATAACTCTTAGGATTATGTGAAAGTCATTACCGCTCCAGTTGTGTCTTCTAGTAAAGAAGCTGCGTCTCTATCAGTTTGTACACAGGCCACTTCGTAAGTGACTACAGTGTGGTGCAATAAAATTTTGACTAAAAAATAAGCTGAAAGACACACCACGTTAAGTTCGCGGCACAGCTTCTTATTTCAAAATCAAGTGAAATAAAATAAACAGATGAGGACACGTCAGATAACGACATATCATCAAAACGATTATTTACTTTACTAAAGGAAACTTTATAATTTACAGCAGACATTGAAAGTTCCCATTACTGCATTCGACCCTTGGCGCATCTCGCATGCTGTTTGCGTATCCGTATTTCCTGCTAGCACACTACTGATATCTCCACATCAGTTGAGCGATGTATTCTAAAACTTACGATATCATACAATTGGTATGGATGCCGATAGATACAATTCTTTTACGAATCTTTGATGCGATCTGCATATATTCCAGTACTAGTTGTTTCACTGTAATACAAGTATACAATTTTGTCCACGGTTCCTTTCCTCTATAGTAAGTTTCCGACATTTAACATTAACTAATAACCGAGAATTGTCTTTCCACTTATTCTGGTTCCAGTTTCTAGCCCCATAATGTGTGTTCCACTTTGTTTTTGCTGATACGATCCCAGCTAGTACGCTACAGACCTCAATATCATGGTACCCCTTGCTGTCGCTATTGTTCAAATGGCTCTGAGCACGATGGGACTTTACATCGAAGGTCATCAGTCCCCTAGAACGTAGAGCTACTTAAACCGAACTAACCTAAGGATATCATACACACCCATGCCCGAGGCAGGATTCGAACCTGCAACCGTAGTGGTGAAAGGTCTCTGTTGGATTCCTTTCATGTTTAATTTCTTAAATCTGTTGCCATTTATGGAATAAATTCCTCTTCTAAATGTACTGTGGCGTTTCTGACTATCTGGGAGGAGACTGAGCAGTGGAACGTGTTACTTTTACACATAAACAAGAACGATCTGTCACACTACTACACTTTAAAGCACAGTTTATATGTAATTCTTATATGTAATTCATGTCACACAGTCTCATACGGAACCTACATCCGCTTTCTTTTATATACTGTATATGATAAGATACTGTCATCCCCCTTCCCTTTTGTGTGAGAGGATGAATGAGCATATGTATTTCTAGTTGCATGCTTGAGGGTAGCAGACAAGGCTGTCTGCTAGAGAACAGTAGGACCAACGTCGGAACAGGTAGCTACGCTTCCTAAAAGCAAAGAGGTTTCTGTTCTTAGTATGGTCCTGTCCGTCCGTTGTCATGTTGGTATAGGAAGCTGCCCCTCTGGCCACTTCCGTTGGTCTTTGTGAGCCATCCCCAGGAAGCATGCTCGGTGGTAGGGCAGTTGCAGGGTGGCCGTGGCGAGCGTCTGAAGTGGTAAGATCTCCGGCTAAGCGCGTGTCTGTTAAGTCCGTAGGACAATGGATTTCTTAAGTTCGGCCTAACTGAAAATTTAATCACTTTTATTTCGGGTTTAGGTCTAAAATATCCGATGTTATCTTAAATTGCAGCGCAGTGTAATTATCGTGTGAAGTTCAGATTATTTTTCGGTAGTTGCTTTGTTACTACTTTGTGAGTAAAGTGGAACCACGTGTTGATCAGTAACTCTAACTAAGTTCATCAATCTTAATTCCGAATGTGCGTGAGATTAACGTCTCGTCTTGAGAATATTTTTTTAATATAGCAACTTTTCTTTATGCTTTTCTTTATGTTCAACCCACGTGGGGTGTACTTTGCGAGACCAGTACCACGTGCTTATATAACTGTTTGACCCATCAGGTTAATAGTAAGACGTTAGTAACCAGTTCAAGGTTTTTCTTTTGTCAATTGCTTTTCGATCTAATGTATTTTAATTATCAAAATTATTGTGGAGTTGTACGCTTTGTGTAAACCAAGTTGACCACGTGGAGCGTGTGGTGTAATCATCAAAGTAGCCCTCAGCTATTCTTTTTGCGAAGACTTCACAAAGAGTTAATATGAATTTAGTATACCAGTGTGTGGTAATTACATGACGGACAGGATTGTGATATGAACGTAATTTCTTTGGGTAAAAACTGAATCTGTTGGTTGTGGTTAATTTCTTCTTGCGTATGTTTCAATGTTCTTCGTGTGTTATTTTATGAATGGAGTGTTGTATGCAGTTTCCCAAATCTTGGCACCATATTTTATGTGTTCCGTAAGATTACAATCTCACATTCTTTTCAATCGTAAATAAGGCACCAGCTCAGTTATAACTCACGTATAATATGCTGAAATTTCAATGAACAATCTTAAAATAAATTTCCAAGTATAAACTGATTTCTTTCTTTTTATTTAAATTCTCCTTTTTATATATATATTTTACCGGTTTTGTATGACTATTAAAAGATTATCATTAGTGTTAGTCTGCTAAATATCCGATGAAACAGTTGCCCAGTAATCCACGGTTAATGTCCCCAGACAGATCACGGCTTTTAACCCACTTTCATTGTCAATTAGCACCGATTTCACCATAACAAAATTAAAGTAACAATATTACACTTCAGCATACCAAATTAAAGTTACAATATTACACATGGCGACCCTGTTCTGTGATTCCGCTAGACTCTGGAATCTCTGAAATGTTAGATTGCGAGCGTGTTATAATCTTAATTTTTTTTCCTTACAGCGCTCAAACAACTTCTGCGTTGTTTCCGAGCAGACTTTCAAAAGATTCACGGCGTTGTTGATCGGCGTTGCGTTGTTTGTCTTGTTGTGTTTTTTTTATAATTGTGTGTTTTATATGTCTGTGTGTTTTTTTTATTCTCGCTTGTAAATTCCACTGTTTCGATCTAAGATAAAAATTTGTTTTGCGTGTGAAAAAGTGCGTACTAGGTTGGGTATCTTTCGTGTGACTGTCGTAATTTTTGTGGGACACATTTATTTTGATTAGTGTGTCGCATACCGGTTATAAATTGCACTAATGCAGACACGTAACCAAACTAAAAGTAAGCGGTCCGACAACCTAACCAACATGGACCAAGGGGATAATTTAATTTCGAATGTTAACGCGTCGGGCGGTTCCGAAAATGCAATGGGGAATACTTCAGACGAAATGCAAGACAGGACGAACGGGCTCACATCAGAGCCACAAATTAATTTGCCTCCAACTAACCAAATTGATTTGGCAGAACTCATGAAAGCCTTATTGCAACAAAATAAAGAATCATCCGAAAAATCGATCCGCGAGCTAGGCGAACAAATGACGCAGAAATCTGAAAAATCGATCCGAGAGCTAGGGGAACAAATGACGCAGAAATCTGAAAAATCGATCCGGGAGCTAGGGGAACAAATAGACGAAAAACTAATCCAGCAGACAAATAAAGTCGACAAGTCGATGCAGAGAGTGTCCGATGATATCTCACAAAGAATAAACAATCTGGCAAGTGAGATAAAAAGTGATATTATGAAAGAATTAGGCCGTACATTTGAACAAATCGATGATCGTCTGCAAGCCTTAGAACAGAGCAAGCGGAGGGGCGAGGCCGAATCTAAAGAAAGCGAAGAACGGCTGCTTAGGAATTTCCTAGAGCTGAGGGAAGAATGCCAAAGGGAGCACCAGCAGGTAGTCTCGAGTGTCAAAGAGGCGGGAACGCATTGTCCCACGTCCGTTAGCAACACAATAGCGGACAACAGTTTAGCAATCCACGCGTTGGAACAGCAAGTAGAACAATTGAAGCAGACTGGGGCGGAGGACAAGAGACAAAGTGATGATAAGATTGCGGCATTAGCGGACATTGTAGGCAAAATGAAGCTGACGGAAAGCGAGAACAATACTACACCGGTAGCGGCCGCAGAGACCGAAGAAGTGCGTTCTCTTCTGAGATTTCAGAAGGGACAGTTCGAAGTGAACAGGCAAAACAGAGCTGTAACAGGCGAATTGCAAGAACGCGTGGCGCATCTGGAAAACCGCATGGCGTGTGATTCCGAACTCGTCAATAGCATTAAAAATAGCCGTACGAACAGTGCAGAGAGGGACTCCGGCCAAGGTAGAGGATGATTAAATAATTTTGATTATGGGAACGAAGGAAAGCTTGGTTTAAGGTAATAAGGATAAAGCAAAACATTTGTCATTTAAACTACAGGAGGATTCGGATCTTTTGTGTCTGTTGTAAGTTCAATATGTTAAGATGATACTGTTTTACAGAATAGAGGTGACCACAATTTTGCCATTCATGAGAAATGAATCCAGAATAACCACCACAGGCGAAATAACTGATTTGGAAGCGAAAGGTAACGTAAAGAAGGAACGAAATCGCAGCAAAATGGGTAAGAAAATGTAATATAACCTGTATAATGCAAATATTTTTAACCTTCTCAGAGTCATCTGCGTGATTAATTGTTGTGATAACGTAATTTTAGGTGAAATTTTCTTACTGTTTTATGTGTGAATATATGAGTATGATAAATGTATAATTGCGAGTCTCTTTTCAGGTGTGCGAACTGGTATAAATGTTTTGGCGTGTAAATAACCATTGTTCTTTTTAATGTGTATGTTTAAGGAAAGTTCTCCATATTTATCATGTGACAAGACGTATGCCGCGAACGTCAAGAAGAGGACGAATTAGAACAATGTTGTAGTGGTATATACACGGTGTTGAAATAGCATTGAAGTAGCTTATTGGCTTAACTAGTAGTGGATAGAAGTAGAATATTGAGTAATGCATGTTTATGGGTAGTTAGTTTGTAGAATAGACAACAGGTGTGCATGTATGTGTGTGTAAATAACATGTGAACCCTATGCTGTCTTGACCTATACTTGCACAAGGCATAATCCTATTCATTTTAGTGAATTAATAAATAGCATTTGATTTATTAAAACGTAAGTGAACCACATTAGTGATGTGGATTTAAATATTGTATTGTCAGTTCATTTAAATTTTTATTTTTATACTGTCAAGTCATTTCACTTTTATTTTTTTTACATTGTCAAATCATTTAAATTTTATTTTATATTGTCGATTCATCTAATTTTTTTTATTTAAAAAAATATTAAGTCTTACTTTGTTCTTAAAAATTGTGAAAGACAATACTGAGTGGTATTATGTATGACATTGTGTAATCACATAAGGATGATGAAAAATTTCTGTGAATGCAGTTGAGAACGTGAAAGCGAACCGGCAAAACTCTTAAGAGACAGCGGGAGCAGCCGGACTAGTTGTAAACTGGCGGGTTTCCCAGCGGGACACGCTGTCATCCGGGCCACTTTGGGAGCGCGGCCGACAACAAAAGGAGAGTAAGCGGCAAACACTTTTCCTTGTACCTGGAGCTAATGGGCAGCCGCCCCGGTCGACCCTTCCTCGAGGCGATGACCTGAGATGGGCGAGCGGTTCACCGCGCGGAAATCCATCTGCTGACAACGCACCACACACACGCGACCGTGACGAGACGGCCGCGGTGAAACAACAAAAGGGGCGTGGAGCCTTTTGACAGGTACTGCCCAGAGAAACTTGCAGACGTCAACAACGCCTATCGACATTTCCTGATGGATGCCTACTGTCAAGCGACAGTAAATCGTGGTTCGATGTTCTCTGGTCGCTAAGGGTGGCACAAAAGAAGAGCCATTAAGTGTCATCCTTGCCCAGGAATATCAAACCGGCGAGCCAATTGAGGATAAACCAAGAATGTAACAACACAAGGGGCGTGGAGCCTTTTGACAGGTACTGCCCAGAGAAACTTGCAGACGTCAACGACGCCTATCGACATTTCCTGATGGATGCCTACTGTCAAGCGACAGTAAATCATGGTTCGATGTTCTCTGGTCGCTAAGGGTGGCACAAAAGAAGAGCCATTAAGTGTCATCCTTGCCCAGGAATATCAACCTGGCGTGTCAAACGAGGATACCGCATGAACTTGACAACACAAACATGGAACCAAATCGAGATGACGTGACACGGGAGAAACTTCATGAGAGGGCAGAGACGGGGGGGACCGCACGCAACAGATGGACAAAAAAAAAATCCCTACTGACAGCTGCGGCGACGAACCCCCCCCCCCTCTTTCCCCTATATTGTGCCTCGGAACAGTGGAAGTACTGAGTGTGTCAGTGAACAGTGATTATACGGTTCTTAGTCCAGTGCATATACATGTATTTCTGTCAGAGAAACTCTGACTCGTGTGTTTTGCAGGAGTTAGATTTATTGGTGTTTATTAGACTGACTCTTGTATTTTGCAGGTGTTCTATTTATCTTTTTTAGACTTTGACTCTTGTATTTTGCAGGTGTTTTATTTATAGGTGTTTTTTTTGTTTTAGATGTTCACTATTGTACTGTTTTATTTATCAATGTTTGTTTTTGTGTGATGTATTAGATTTGTGATATTTTGTTTCGTAAATTCATTGCTGTGGCATTGCTTCGTTTATCAGTCAGATAGCTTTTTATTCTCATTGAACTGTGATCGATTAGCCTTTGCATGGGGCATATTTACTGTGAGGAACCCCTTAAGGGTAACAATCACATAATTATTGAAGTTTCAGTATAATGACACAGTGTTCATTGTTTGCTAGATAATTGAAATATAGTAGAGTGATTAAATGAGTGCCACATAGTTATTTTAATTCTACAAATTATTAGTTTTATACGATATATAATTTTTTTTGCGATAACCACTTTGTAAAACATGTTTTTTTCTCTTATCATTTTGTTGCTTTTACAGATTGTGCATTGTTATGTTCTGTTTTTTAATACCGATGTTATTTGATGTTCTTTTTTTTAATTGCTGTGGCACCTTTGCTATTTTCATAAATTTTGCTTGTTAATAAACAGTCATAAATATTCCTGTGATCAGTTGGCTCTTGCAATGAGCAAATACTGGTGAACTCCATGAGGGTAACAACCAGAAATTGTTTTCATATTAATGACACAGGAACCATTGTTTTTACTTGCTGACCGAATTAGGTCTACACTACCTTTTAAATAGGTGTCACAGATTGTGTTCTTTTTTTTTTTTGTTTGAAATTGGTAGATTCTAAAGATGTGTTGAAATTATTGTGTTTTAGCAAGTAGCTGGTGTCCTTTTGCCTTTTCTTTTACACTTTTGGTTTAAGTAGGGTGTGAGAAGCCTGCTTGGGAATGTCCTAGCATGGCTAGAAAATTCCCTGCACAGTCTTTTCCCGGAGCGTTGGGGTTATGAAAGGTCTCTGTTGGATTCTTTTCATGTTTAATTTCTTAAATCTGTTGCCATTTATGGAATAAATTCCTCTTCTAAATGTACTGTGGCGTTTCTGACTATCTGGGAGGAGACTGAGCAGTGGACCGTGTTACTTTTACACATAAACAAGAACGATCTGTCACACTACTACACTTTAAAGCACAGTTTATATGTAATTCTTATATGTAATTCATGTCACACAGTCTCATACGGAACCTACATCCGCTTTCTTTTATATACTGTATATGATAAGATACTGTCATCCCCCTTCCCTTTTGTGTGAGAGGATGAATGAGCATATGTATTTCTAGTTGCATGCTTGAGGGTAGCAGACAAGGCTGTCTGCTAGAGAACAGTAGGACCAACGTCGGAACAGGTAGCTACGCTTCCTAAAAGCAAAGAGGTTTCTATTCTTAGTATGGTCCTGTCCGTCCGTTGTCATGTTGGTATAGGAAGCTGCCCCTCTGGCCACTTCCGTTGGTCTTTGTGAGCCATCCCCAGGAAGCATGTTCCGTGGTAGGGCAGTTGCAGGGTGGCCGTGGCGAGCGTCTGAAGTGGTAAGATCTCCGGCTAAGCGCGTGTCTGTTAAGTCCGTAGGACAATGGATTTCTTAAGTTCGGCCTAACTGAAAATTTAATCACTTTTATTTCGGGTTTAGGTCTAAAATATCCGATGTTATCTTAAATTGCAGCGCAGTGTAATTATCGTGTGAAGTTCAGATTATTTTTCGGTAGTTGCTTTGTTACTACTTTGTGAGTAAAGTGGAACCACGTGTTGATCAGTAACTCTAACTAAGTTCATCAATCTTAATTCCGAATGTGCGTGAGATTTAACGTCTCGTCTTGAGAATATTTTTTTAATATAGCAACTTTTCTTTATGCTTTTCTTTATGTTCAACCCACGTGGGGTGTACTTTGCGAGACCTGTACCACGTGCTTATATAACTGTTTGACCCATCAGGTTAATAGTAAGACGTTAGTAACCAGTTCAAGGTTTTTCTTTTGTCAATTGCTTTTCGATCTAATGTATTTTAATTATCAAAATTATTGTGGAGTTGTACGCTTTGTGTAAACCAAGTTGACCACGTGGAGCATGTGGTGTAATCATCAAAGTAGCCCTCAGCTATTCTTTTTGCGAAGACTTCACAAAGAGTTAATATGAATTTAGTATACCAGTGTGTGGTAATTACATGACGGACAGGATTGTGATATGAACGTAATTTCTTTGGGTAAAAACTAATCTGTTGGTTGTGGTTAATTTCTTCTTGCTTATGTTTCAATGTTCTTCGTGTGTTATTTTATGAATGGAGTGTTGTATGCAGTTTCCCAAATCTTGGCTCCATATTTTATGTGTTCCGTAAGATTACAATCTCACATTCTTTTCAATCGTAAATAAGGCACCAGCTCAGTTATAACTCACGTATAATATGCTGAAATTTCAATGAACAATCTTAAAATAAATTTCCAAGTATAAACTGATTTCTTTCTTTTTATTTAAATTCTCCTTTTTATATATATATTTTACCGGTTTTGTATGACTATTAAAAGATTATCATTAGTGTTAGTCTGCTAAATATCTGATGAAACAGTTGCCCAGTAATCCACGGTTAATGTCCCCAGACAGATCACGGCTTTTAACCCACTTTCATTGTCAATTAGCACCGATTTCACCATAACAAAATTAAAGTAACAATATTACACATCAGCATACCAAATTAAAGTAACAACGTTACAGTTGTCGTGGGGTTCCAGACTGAAGCGCCTTGAACCTGTCAGCCACAGCGGCCAGTGCTGTCAGTATTAACTTACTTTATGTAAGTCTGCAGGCTTTCGTGGCCGTTGTCACAGTAACACGCAGAAATGGCTACAAAATAAGTAATAGTTTACTTCGTCCAACGAAAGCAGGCATATTACGTTACGTCATGTTTCTTCTAAAATTTTCGACGTTTCGACCCCTCTGCTGGGATCTACCTCAGGATCTTTTGGTGTTTTTTACTGCTAGAATACTGACACTTCACTAACTTACTTAATTTGTCATTAGGTTTTTTTATACTTATTATGCTTCTTATGCGTAGTTACATTTTCATTTGTGCATTATCACAACTACAGTTGTGAAAGGTTTTGTTTTATTATTTTATCATTCTTTTACCCTGACTTTGATACCAACTTCAAGTTATGTATGCCATTAGCTGATTAACCCCAGACCTGGCATGATATCTGCACTTGTTGTTTGGCTTCCTTATAGAGTTTGAAACGTCCCCTTAGAAAAATTGTACATGACTGTGCTTAAACTGACACACAATATTTTTAGCGCAACGCAATCTGACTTTCAAAAATTCCTACAAAAGAATGGCCCTGACTAACATTAACCTATACGTTTCACAAATCAATTACCTCACAAAAATCTTGGTTACTCAAACTACTGCAATACAGCAAGCGCCACTAATACCAGCTAAATAAAAGATTCAAACTACGGAAGGCACTAACTACTGATAGGCATAGTTAGCAAATGAAAGATTTTAATAGAGAACAAACAATGTACTTACCTTAATAGTCATCAAAAGTCATAATATATATAGCAGTACATGACATCCAGTCTTACAAAATTCAAAACTCCGCCATTTCTCTCCCCACATCCACCACTGCTGGCGGCTCACCTCCAACTGCGCAACGCTACGCGCTGTTAACATCCAGCTGCCCAAAACTACAATGGCGAGTATTACAACAATGCCAACCAGCCACTGACTGCACACAGCACAGCCAGTGATTTTCATCAGAGCGCTACGTGGCGTTACCAATATAAAAACCTAAACAGCCTACTTACATAGCCCCCGTGCTCCCCACAAAAAATTTTACAAATTGTTTTGAACAGTGGGAATACAGATTTGAAAAATTTTTTCATAATTACAATAACAAAGAAATGAAATGCACACACTAATCGATACAATGTTGATCAAAAGCTAAAATTTTCTCACAGTCCATAAAGACAGTCCTGATCGTTCATCACAGTAAAACTGCCGTTTCTTTTCTCGAAGTCTGAGCAGTAAAAGACAATGCATACGGAAGTAGTGGATGTCTATGCAGTCTTGAAGAAGTAGTGTTGTCCTTCCAAAGGAAAGACAGTGCTGACTCTTGACATGCTGACAGGTAATGTGCCACAACAGAGCAAACCCACAGCAGAGTCATTCGACGTTTTGAAGAATATTGGTAGGTAGGTCATCACAGAGCAGACCCACTGTAGTCCTGGTAGAGATTAGGTATTGGTGGGCCATCAAAGATGCAGACCCACTGTTGTCCTTGTAGAGATTGTGGTATTGGTGGGTCATCAAAGATGCAGACCCACTGTAGTCCTTGTAGAGATGGTCAGCAGAGATCTGTTTGACTGTGCAGGTGCACAATCACCATTGAAGTGTCTTGCGGATAATATAGCAAGTCCATGAACCACCACTTGTGCACTCACAAATTTTTTTTTGAAATGTCCTTCGAACCAGAAATGCTGTTATCCAGTCCCTTGCTGAATTATTAACACACGTGCAAACACTATCAGTCCCTACTTCTCACATATTGTCCATATACTATGACCAACAGAAACGTGTGCAGTGAAATGTAACTTACAAGTTACTTAATTCGATGAACTGGTGTCAATTACAATTTTATAACATAAGAATACAATAACAAAGGTACAAAATACATCATTAAAAACATAATAATACCGATAACATTTGTAGTAATACAGGCTTTACAAAACAATAGAAATAAACATAGACATCAGTGTTACAGGAATTATGACATAAGTAAATAAATAAAATAATTAGAATAGTTTTCGAATCATTAATTTCACACATGAGAATTGAAACAGAACAGAATTAATAATGTGTAAACATCTTTACAAAGAAAATGACATAAATGCAAATTATATTTGAGGATAACAGTATTCCTCATCATAGTGAATGTAGCTGAGTATTGGAAAAATTCTACAACATAAATCACATTAGCTAAACACATAAAGACAGGAGAAACACAAATACACAAGAGTACACAAACACATAGCAGAATAACACAGGAGGAAAGGACAGGGTTTGTTTTCAGTGTAAAATTTGATACTGCAGTCCAACCCAAAACTTCATTCCATAGATCTTTCGTCTTATACCAACATTTGTTTCCACCAAAAAAATCCTATCCAAGTATGCTTTCTGTATTTATATGTTCACATATCTTACCTCATTATTTATTTTCCATTGTCTTACCTCATCATTTATCTCCAAGAAAATCCTACCTAAACCTGCTTTCCGTAAACCCTACTTTTTTTGTTCATATCCTCTATCAAAATACATTTTTTTTGGCCAAACCATTTTCCTATTGCTTCTTAATGCTTTCTTTCCCTTTGAATAGTCAGTTTCTTATATAGTCTACCTCCTCTTAAGCTAACTTAAATCTACTGAGCTCAGATGCTAAACTAAGGGATGAGGCAATGCAGCAGCACAAAACAATTAACACAAACAGCAATGACAAAAAAATGCAAATTGTCAAAGCAAGCTACAGTAAATCTAAATTACCAAGCAAATGCAACATTACAACTAATATGAGCCAATGTGCAGCAACAAGAAAAATAAATCAGTAGTAAAACTGGCTTAACAGAGTAATACAAAGTGACATTTAGTAGCACTATGCCTGGCAAACGGCAGCAGCAAATAAAATAACTTATATCTAAACATGACAAAGCTCAAGCAGAAAAAATATTACAATAAAAATGGCCATTTTTAATACCTATGTCACATCTTAACACTAGAGTGATGCATCACAAAAACGTACTCTGCAAGAAAGTTACCAAGTCATTAAAAAATTATTTATGCAATTCCTCTGAAGGGAAATGTCTATTTGTGATCTCTTTTCTAAGAAAGTACATCATAAATGTATTCTTTACTGGGTCTGTAGACAGAAAATAGTGATATTAGTACATCTATTAAATTTTATAATAACCAATGCTCCAGTGCAGCTAGAAACTAGATATTAAAGAAAATGAGCAAATATGTGCAAAGGAAGGCATGAAACGTCATTCATTAGCCATATGGCATTACATAAGGTAGTAAAAAAAATCTCTCAACTAGAAAGACAATAGTCATAATGAGGTGTATAGACATAAAAATATTTCTCGCCATTTCATTAGGCATTTCAGTAAATATCATAAATTAAGAGCTCCACAGTGTTATCATATGTTTTCAAGTTTGAGAATGTCGTATTTGCGATGCTTTCTTCAAAGGAATGTCAATAGCGAGGATAATGGCCCCCCTTTTTTTTCCACCTGTGCCTCTGAAAGGCACACACTAATGGCTTTTTTCCAGGCGACTGTCGCGCAGCTGGGTGCCGACGACTCATTACATGATGGTGGTCACTTAACTTTCTTACTGAAATATTTACGACACCAGTTTTCATTACAGTGACAGTCTCATATAAAAAATTTCACAGGTCAAGAATTAGCGTTCCAAATGTGTAGAAACAAAATCCTATGAATATAACAGTGTTCAAAAAGTTTTCGTTGGCATTGTGATACATTCGCGCATTTACACACATTTCATAACTCTTAAAAGTACGATTCTTGGTTTCCAACATCCTTTTCCACAAATCAAGAGTCCCTAAGCACTACTCATTACTCATATACGTATTCGTCAACACTTCTTCGATATTTAATCATAATAAATATGTAGCATAATCAAATTCCTCATATAGCATCAGCTTATTGATGATAAACGTACGTCAACAGCATAACACACATCGTCATCGTAATAATAACATCATAACAGATCAATCACATCTCAAAATCGTCGTAGCTTTCTGAATATTTTAAAACTTAGAAAACGTTCTCTGCTCATTTCAAAAGTGTCATCTACCTCAAACGTACTTTAAAAATCGTGATCCCATACCAAATATATCATTCAAAGCTCTCATAATATCACAATGATTCCGAAAAAATGTGAACAGTTCACAAAGTACAGACAAAATACAATTTAGTAATGTGAAGTTATCCAGCAGTGTAATTGTGTAAACATGTGTCACTAATGTAGCAAAATAAATGTTTGTCTTTCTCAGTTAAATGATCAGATAGCTGCGTAATTTATGTGTTAGAGAAATATGGTATCGATGTGTAAAGTTGTATAAGCAAATACTATATTAGCTAGAGCTCCTTGTGCCTGCCAGACACATCGTACACAAAGTAAGCGTGTACCCCCCTGAGGATTAATGTAATTATACCCTCAGGTGTTACAGATTACAGCAATGGAATGAAATGTATCACGGAAAACCTTTGTATCATTGTACTTCAAATATCTTTAAAAATAAATGTTTTAAGTACAAAATTAATCACTCAAATACGTGTACTGCAGCGCTCAACTGCGCGTCTTGTTGTAAGATAATCTCTGTGGAAGTGTCGTAGTTATCGTCCTCTGAAAGCTACGTTCTGCAGAAGTCAATGTACTTACCTCATGATACACAAAAGTGAAATGCTTTGCGTATAGATATCTTAGTTATTATGCATATTGCCGTGATGAAGAAAGTACTGTGCTGTAACGTATTGTTGTCCTATGGAAAAGGCTGTCTCATTGTAGCTATACCACAGAAGTTACTACTAAAACATGTTTTACTTTCCAGAATAATACAGAAAAACTGTGCAGATATAAAACAGAAACACTGCAAAAGCAACATTGTAAACTGTCAATCGTTAGTAGCATCGTGATATAATTGTGTAGCTGTCAAAGAAACCAAATACTAAGTCATCTTTAATCTCACAGAAAGTACTTCAAATAAAGAATGTCTTTTCAACTAAGCCAAAATGTTGCATTAAAATCTCATTAGCAGTATATGTTCTAAGTATATAAGTCTTATAGTCGTTATGTAATCGTGCAACTAACAAGCAAGAATGTACACACACAATAACACTGTGTCGTCTGTTCACAATAACAATGCATTCTTCATTTCTGTTTAAATAAGTTCTCTTGGTTCTTGATTGGATATTTAACTTCAAACATTGTTGCATGGTAACAGTTTCTAAGTCTGACAATGCATACTAGAAATGTGAAGTGAAAAATTTTATGGCAAAGACCAAGTTAAAAAGCAGATTATCTTTCAATAAACGGTTTTACATGTGCAATGTGGTGCAACCCTTTACACTTTGTAGTACGCAGAGTTTCAACCTGAACGCAATTATCATGTGGTATATGTCGATAAAGAATACTGGAATTTTTCTCAAGGTTAGCGTCTATGTTACTTTTATCTGAGCCAGCCGGCGCACGCAGCTGCCTGCGGTGCGAGTCGTTGTCTGTCTCTTTGTTGGCGCATGTCGTTATTAGGATTAGGAGACCTAACTTCTGCAAATTCACCTTGTCGAGAAGGCCCTGCCCTGTTTGAAGCTCGCCAGTTCTGATGGAATTCAGATCTGTCGTTTTGTCGATAGTTTACATATTTTCTTGTTTGTCGGTCATGTGGTGGAGAATTTCTCCCAGAATCGTAACTGCGTGGTGGACTGTTGCGTCTGAAGTTATTCTGTCTCCCTTGATAATAATTATTTTTGTTCCCATATTGTGTGTTTCTATGGTTATATCTGTCATATTCATTACTACGGAAATGCGATCTTTCTCTGTAACTATTACTCTGCCAGTGATTGTCATATGGGTGGTGTCTGTTTTGTTCACGATTTGCGTTGTAAGAATAGCCTTGTAATGTCCAGTTATTATTTCTTTTGTCACGGAACTGTGACGGATGTGACCGGTAATTGTTGTGTTCCTGTTTTCGCGTTCCGCGATTGTCAGTGTCAATTTCCAATTCTTGTAAGAGTCCCTGAAAAACTTCAGTGTCGTCTTTGCAACGTCCTGCCAAAATAATATGTCGTAAATGTTCAGGTAATTTGATTAAGCAAATGCGGATGAGTTCTGAGGGGCTGTATGGGTTTGACAGGTACTGATTCTTGTGCAACATGTCTTCAAAATATTTCACAAGACTGGAAAATTCAGATTGTTCGAAATGTTTCATCATTATGATGCTATGTTTTACTCGGTCTTGTGTAGCTTGAGACTAATATGCTGAGAGGAAGGCATGGTAAAATTGTCCTTCACTATGGCAATCGTGAATGACCGATTGCATTCTTACAGCTGGTTCATTCTCTAAATAGCCACACATAAATTCTAATCTGTGCTCTAATGACCAGTTGGGAGGAAAACAATGAGAGAATTGATGGAGCCATGCTTGTAGATGAATGTCGTTGACAGAATTCTTAAATGTTTTGAATTTACGTGTAGTAATGAACAGCTTATAGTCAAAATCATCGTGTCGGCGAGTCGCACATCGCTCAGTGTTACTTCGTTTCGGCGGTTCCATCTCAAAATCCAATGCGCCTTGCCAATTTCTTTCATAATTTCCGAAGTGTCCTGTGTTATTATTTTGTGGTTGTTCCGTATTTCTATGTCCCTCTTCCCATGTTGGAGCGCGAGTGTCCTCTGAAATATGTAATTCTTGTATTACCTGCGTCAACTGATCTTGTACTTCCCTTATTTCTCTTTTGTACTGTGTATTGATTTGATTTTGATTTTGTTTGAATTTTCTAATTTGTCCATACTCTTCTGTGTCAGTGAAGGCTATGGGTCTTGTGTCATTCAGATCATCATCTACCTTTGTAGATAAGTTAGTGAACTGATCCGAAAGTTCAGCTACTTTCTCCGATAGTGAACACATTTCCTCAGTGTGTTTCTCTGAACCAAGTTTCAGAGTCTCCATTTGTGTTGAAATCGAATCTACTGTGTCCTTTAAGTTTTCCTGAGTTTTTGCAAGTTGCTTAACCGAATCGGTAGATGCAACTGAGTCAATTTTAGCTGGCAAGATGTCTTGATTTTCATGAACAATAGTTTGCAGTTCTTTTATGGCTGCTTCGTGATTCTGTAATGCATTTCCATGACGCGAAAAAATAGGTTGGAAATGCTCACAAATTTGTGTTTTTACGTCATTACAGACTTTTTGACATTTCGATTCAATGTTATGTAACTCAGTATTTAAATCTTCACGTGTTTGTTCAACTGTGGTGTCTAACTTCCGAAGATTTTGTTCCATTGTGTCTAACTGTTGTTGTGTTTGTCTCTGGTGTTGTTCCATTGTGTAAACTTTTGAAAATTTTGTCCCATTGTGTCTAATTTTTGAAGCTTTTGTCCCATTTCTTGCATTAATTGTAATAAAAATGCACTGGTGTTTGAAACATGTTCCTCAGTGCTATTCGGCAATGTATTTGAACCGGTAATATTCGCATTTTGAAAAGCAGAAAATGTGTCTTGACTTATTTGAGAAAACGGCGAGGACGCAAAACCTGAGTCTACAGTATTTGCAAGATTGTGTCCTGTCATTTCGGATTCCTGAGGCAAGCTGTTGCCGACCGATCGATCGATAATGCTTCCCTGTTCACTAATTGTTTCACTGCCTACACCATTATTTGCAGCCCGCTCCATTTCCTAGTTACAATTACCAAATTACTTCTTTGAACATTAGTTAATTCATTACACGGTAGCGCTAACACACTGCTTTCGTCTTCACTGTCATTTCTCAGTTTACTTTGGAGCCTAGTACTACGTTTTTCACACGTCATTATTGTCACAATATTTCAAACGACAACACAGAAAAGCACAATTTGAAGAGCAAAATAAGAAAATACATACTTGGTGCAAATCTACATGCATGCCACAACTGTTTTACTGTACAACAATGGAAGACTGCAGCTACAAAGGAGATTCTCTCTACAATTACGCGCTAGCAATAAACAATAGCTACACTAATTACACAAACCACAAGAAAAAATCAGAAGATTCCAGTGAGGTATCCTCGGCTAAAGGTCGACATATGAAACGACCCCTTAGAAAAATTATACATGACTGTGCTTAAACTGACACACAATATTTTTAGCGCAACGCAATCTGACTTTTAAAAATCCCTACAAAGAATGGCCCTGACTAACATTAACCTATACGTTTCACAAATCACTTACCTCACAAAAATCTTGGTTACTCGAACTACTGCAATACAGCGAGCGCCACTACTGCCAGCTAAATAAAAGATTCAAACTACGGAAGGCACTAACTACTGATAGGCATAGTTAGCAAATGAAAGATTTTAATAGAGAACAAACAATGTATTTACCTTAATAGTCATCAAAAGTCATAATATATATAGCAGTTCATGACATCCAGTCTTACAAAATTCAAAACTCCGTCATTTCTCCCCCCACATCCACCACTGCTGGCGGCTCACCTCCAACTGCGCAACGCTACGCGCTGTTAACATCCAGCTGCCCAACACTACAATTGCGAGTAGTACAACAATGCCAACCATCCACTGACTGCACACAGCACAGCCAGTGATTTTCATCAGGTCGCTACGTAGCGTTACCAATATAAAAACCTAAACAGCCTACTTACAAGTTGTCAGTTGTTTTACAGGCAGCATGAGCCACATGTAAGTACTTACGAGGTCTTTTTGCATTAATGGATTTATTATTGTGTTAAAAATTGTTCTTGCATTTTTTTGGACCACAGCATTATGCGGCTTGCTTCTTATTTTCTACAGATGCAGATAATACGATAGTTATAACTATTTTTTAAAATTTTTAAACTTCTTGTTCTTAATTTTTTCTAATATTTTTGGTGTATTTTTCTGTATATCCTTGTGAATAATGGGACTAGGTGTCTGAAACCGGCTAAGGAAACAAAATTTCTTTTGTGAGACTGGTTGCTGATTGTTTAAATTACTGCGTTAATAATAGAGTTCATTCTTTCAGCGTGAGGGCTGTTGCATCCATTGAAAAATTCTCGACTTCGTCTGTCATGTATTGTTTTGCTTCCCACGAAGTAGAAGTCACTCATTACGCCTGCTACGTATTTCCACATTTTGATTAGCTTGTGACTAACAGAGTGTTCATTCCAGTCAACAAACAGGCCTTCTAATTATTCTTCATGTTCACAGAGAATAGTAATGACGTCAGGAAATCATTGATACTCTTTCAGCGAAAATTTTAATCTCTCTGAGCTTCCATTTACTTCTTCGATCGAACCTCCGATTTATACGTTGAACAGTAGATGGTAACGACTGCCTCCTCTCCTAAAGACCTTCGTAATCCAAACACATCTCGCTTGGTCGTCCATTCATGCACGTATTGTGTATTACCCATTCTCCCTAGAACAGATACGAGTTTTGCCCGAGGATTTGAAACGTACTGGAACATGGTACATTCTCGAATATTTCTGTAGGCCTACAGATATTATTGAAAGGTTCTTTATTTTTCCACACATCATGAGAAATAATACGTCGAATTCTTTCACTGGTTCCTTCATCTTTTTTAAAATGGTCGTCTACTAACTGATCGTGAGTTTCCTATTATAATTTTCTGTTCATGATTCTGATCATAAACTTTAATGAATGAACTGTCAGTCAGACTGAGTGATAATTTTTACATTTAAATGCCAGTCCTGTCTTCTGGATTGTGCAGAAGATGTTGCTGTACTCTTCACTCTGAAGATTGGTTCGATGTAGCTCTCCGAGGATGTCTACCCTATGCATACCTTTTCATCCTTGCATCTGCTTAATGCATTCAAGTCATGCTCTTCTCCAACAATGTTTAAGCCTCATACTTCCGTCGCTTGCCACAAATAGACTACTGTTGATGCTACAGGTTCTGTCTAATCAACCGATCGCTTCTTCTACTCAGGTTGTGACATAAATTTCTTTTCTCTCCGGTTCGATTCAGTATCTTCTCGTTGGTAATTCGATCTACCCATCTAATCTTCAGCAAATTTGTAGCACTATATTTCAAAAGTTTCTGTTCTTGTGTGAACTCTACATCGGAAAGTTTAGTTTTCATTCGAAGATACATTCCTGACAAATACCTATAGAAAAGAGTTTCTAACACTCGATGTTGATCAATATCTCTTTTTCAGAAATGTCTCTCTTGTCATTGTCGATCTTCATGTTACATCCTATGTAATTCAGCCATCATTAGTTATTTTTTGTCAAAATAACAAAGCTCAGCTAGTACCTTTAGCTACAACCGATTTTTTTCGACTACAGCCAATATCCTTGTTTCACTTTAGTCGAGATTCTTCTCTTCGAGACAAAAAACATTCCGCTGAAGTGCTCTTCCAAGAACTTTGTCGTCTGTGAAACAATTATATTATCGCGAGCCTCGAAGTTATTATTTTCTCTCATTGAATTATATTTCCCTTTCCACGTTTCTCTTTGGTTTGTCTTGTGCAGCTGCTTGTTCAGTGTAAAGACCGACTAAGGCCAAGGACAGTTTACAACCCTGTCACATTCCCTTCTCAACTACTAAATTCCTTTCATTCTAACTAGTAATACGTAGCCTTTTTGAGCAATATGTTGACCTCATTTTAGACGTCTGTATTCCTTTTTCACTATTTCATTTACTGCGTTTTTATACTTTCTCCTTTCATGAATTCAGTACCCCGTGTGTTATCCAAGGATTTCTGCTAGGCCACTACTGCTTGAGCTATATAATCTCTCAATTGATATTTTTCTGATAGTCCATTGGGGTTGTGATGCTTTTTTTTTTCAGGGAAGTGAGCTGCAAATTAAAACAAAAAGTCTCTGTTTCTCTTTTGCTGTATGTTCTCGAGATGAAAGTCAGATGGAAATTACTTAACATTATTCCAGCTGTAGAGAAGCACTTTCTGGCAATGTTAATGTTAAGGCAAAGCCTTTAAAAGTGTGTTTATTGGTGGCCACAAAGATGGCGCTGACCGTTAGAGAAGCTCCTTGGCCTTTCTTTACTGCATACTGAAAAACTGTAAATAAGGTAATAAAATGTATGTAGACTTGAGCTTACCTAGAATGTAAAGAGATTGCAACTTTTATACATTCTATCAATTCTGTATTGTTCTTTTTGTTGCAATGAGCAGCAATAATTGCCGGGAGATATATGACACGGCACTGAATTTCTCCTTGTGGTATACGACCATCGATCCAATGAAGATTTTATCCTTGAAATTCCCGTGAAATAGCCGTCGGCCCTCGTCCCATCTCAGCGTAGTAAGTGCATCGAAGAAAACACACACACAAAAAAATGTTTCAAATGGCTCTGAGCACTATGGTACTTAACATCTATGGTCATCAGTCCCCTAGAACTTAGAACTACTTAAACCTAACTAACGTAAGGACATCACACCACACCCAGTCATCACGAGGCAGAGAAAATCCCTGACCCCGCCGGGAATCGAACCCGGGAACCCGGGCGTGGGAAGCGAGAACGCTACCGCACGACCACGAGCTGCGGACAAGAAAACACAAAACAAATACTTTGCAGCTTCTCATTGAATGATTAATACTGTAAAAATCATTAACAATCATATACTATGTATTACATTGCCTCACAAATAAAAGTGAAGCCCCGGAATATGTGTTCGGACGTAAACGTTAACTTCATACACACACAGAATCGACGGGTATGTAAATGATTGAAATTACAATTCTATGTAACGGGTAAAAGGTTTTAGTGTCATTACCAGACCTTTTAGGGTATTTATAGTGTGCGTGAGCAGCGCCAGATAGTAAGTGGCCCCTGTGAAGGACGAGGAGATGCCGTATACTCATGTGAGACAGAGTTATCAGCACCAGTGGATCTCCATTTGGCCGCCTGCTCGAATCGCGAAATATGCAGATTTTTTGAGCATTCGGATGAGACAGCAGTATGGTATTGTTATGCATGGAATAATGAGAGCAGGTGTACTTAGGGTCTCAGTGTGTTTGACCACCACAAGCAGCATCGCCACATTGTGCCCCAAGCACGTCATAACGCCTTCGCATCTGTGACTTCCATCCAGAAACATTGTGTCATCCTGCACCACTTGTTGAACACTGCTAGCAGCTGTATTGGGGAATTACCACCCCTTTAATAGG
Organism: Schistocerca cancellata; assembly: GCF_023864275.1. Taxonomy (NCBI): domain Eukaryota; kingdom Metazoa; phylum Arthropoda; class Insecta; order Orthoptera; family Acrididae; genus Schistocerca; species Schistocerca cancellata. The sequence continues at coordinate 1,200,718,885 of NC_064626.1, forward strand.
CTGCCGTTATAATCAAAACCCAAACGCCCACATTTGGAGTGGCGTCTTGACCGGAAAGCATGGACCGCTGATATATGACGTCGCCTTGTGTACGGCGACGAATGGTGGTGCTGCACCATCCCGGATGGCCATTGTCGGCGAGTCTGGTGGCGACCTGGAGAGTGATCACATTCTTCGAATGCTTGGGAGAGGCACAGTGGTGTTACTCCAGGCGTGACAGTGTCGGCATACATGGCACGTGTCTCTATGAACTGTCCATGTGACATTGAGGTACACCCATGGCCAGCAATATTCCCAGACGTACCCGATACAACTAGTGAGGAACCAGCTCTGTTGTCAACCCTGTCAAAAATGTTCAAATGTGTGTGAAATCTTAGGGGACTTGACTGCTAAGGTCATCAGTCCCTAAGCTTACACGCTACTTAACGTAAATTATTAAGGACAAACACACACGCTCATGCCCGAGCGAGGACTCGAACCTCCGCCGGGACCAGCCGCACAGTCTATGACTGCAGCGCCCTAGACCGCTCGGCTAATCCCGCGCGGCGCAACCTTGTCGCAGTAACAGTATACAGGGTGTCGCGGACCAGTTGCAACAGTTCTGAGCTAAGGAAGGAGAGGGACACAACAGTCACTCGCAATCCTATTAACTTTTATTATTCTTGCAAATCTAGATTTCGGTTCTATATAGCGATCTTTAGTGCTACAGTGCAAGTAATAATTACAGAATCAAAATTAATTTCCTTTACATAGAACAATAGGGAGACACGATGTTATCCAGTTATAAAAAATGGTTCAGATGGCTTTGAGCACTATGGGACTTAACTTCTGCCGGGCGAAGTGGCCGAGCGGTTCTAGGCGCTACATCCGGAACCGCGTGACCGCTACGGTCGCAGGTTCGAATCCTGCCTCGGGCATGGATGTGTGTGATGTCCTTAGGTTAGCTAGGTTTAAGTAGTTCTAATTTCTAGGGGCTGTTAGTTAGGTTTAAGTAGTTCTAAGTTATAGGGGACTGATGACCTCAGAAGTTCAAATGGCTCTGAGCACTATGGGACTCAACTGCTGTGGTCATCAGCCCCTAGAAATTAGAACTACTTAAACCTAACTAACCTAAGGACATCACACACTTCCATGCCCGAGGCAGGATTCGAACCTGCGACCGTAGCGGTTGCGCGGTTCCAGACTGTAGCGCTTAGAACCGCTCGGACACTCCGGCCGGCCAGTTATTAAACATGTGTGACAACACAATTTATTATTAAGATTAATAACGAAGTTCTCGGGTTTAGAAGTGTGTAAGACAGGGATGTAGTCTTTCTCCCTAACTGTTGAATCTACACGGAAATAAAAGAGGGTTCAATAGGGGAACTAAAATTCAAGATGACAGGATATCAATGATATGATTCGCTTATGTCATTGCTGTCCTCAGCGAAAGTCAAGAAGAATTACAGGATCTGTAGAATGGAATGAACAAACTAATGGGTACAGAGTATGGACTGAGAGTAAAATCGAAGAAAGACGAAAGTAATGAGAAGTAGCATAAATGAGAACAGCGAGAAACTTAACATCGTGATTGGTGAAGTTAATAAATTCTGCTATCTAGTCAGCAAAACAACTCATGACGGACGGAGCAAGGAGGACATACGAATAAAAAGCAAAACAGCATTGGCAGAAACGGCATTTCTGCCCAAGGCACGTATACTAGTATCAAACATGGCCTCCACGTGAGGAAGCACAACATTTTATGCCACCGAAATATGGACTGGGTGAAAAGCAAAACAGAAAAGATTCGAAGCATTTGAGATGTGATTCTACAGAAGAACGTTGAAAATTAGGTGGACTTATAAAGTAAGTAATGAGGAAATTCTCCAGAAAATCGATGAGGAAATGTATATGCGTAAAACACTGACAAGAAGAAGGGACAGGATAGTAGGACATATGTTAAGATATCACGGAATGACTTCCATAGCTCTAAAGGGAGCTGTAGAGGGTAAAAAACACTAGAGGAAAATAAAGACACTTGCCACCAGGGTTTGATGATGTAAATAAATTGGTAATCAGAGAGAGAAACACGAGTGTAGTGCTGATATCCCACTACAGTGGCCTCAGAGATAGATAGTTTGCCGGCCGTAGTGGCCGTGCGGTTCTAGGCGCTACAGTCTGGAACCGAGCGACCGCTACGGTCGCAGGTTCAAATCCTGCCTCGGGCATGGATGTGTGTGATGTCCTTAGGTTAGTTAGGTTTAATTAGTTCTAAGTTCTAGGCGACTGATGACCTCAGAAGTTTAGTCGCATAGTGCTCAGAGCCATTTGAACCATTTTTGATAGATAGTTTACTGCTTTTGTTTATTATTTGTAACAGGCTCCATTACAATGTGTGTAATACTACAAGTATGTATCTATGTGTGTGTGTGTGTTTGTGTGTGTGTGTGTAGTGTAATGTATGTATTGATGATGATGAGGAGAGAAGAGAGAGTGAAAAACGTTGTCGTCACATAGTCTACTCCTCGCCAACGGCGCCAAGGGGCTAAGCTTAACTTCCTCAATTGATGGACGAATCACCATCAACAGTGTCACATGTCCTCACTCAGTGAGACTCTTTGGTAAGCACTGGTATTTAAAATACGAGACGCCACATAGCCTGGTGATCAGGAACTTCACGCCGTCACCTCTCCTCTCGTTGCCAGCAAAATACTAGCAGAGAAAAGTTTTTCTACCACCAGAATTCCAACCAGCTTACCGACAGAACGAGCACCACCGCACGAGCGTGAATTAGCCATCTTTTTTCTGCTTTTGGTCTGAGCGGACGTGACATGACACCCCTTCAATTTCATCGTTGAGTCATATACTCACTTTTTTGTGTTACAGAGGGCAATCAGCAAGCCGTCTGAACGAACACTCTGAGCTACCGTGCCAATTGCGACCTTGGCCGCGGAGTAGAGAGATAGTGACATGACTTTTTTCAGCCCTAAATAGTAGTAAGTGCATGATTAGCTAACTGCCAGAGGAAAAACTCAGGGAACGGACCAGCATCTTTAAGGATTCCTTTTACTGATCAGCACTCGGAATCTCTCTAGCCCAGGCAATGCGAACAGAGTAAGAAAGCAAAACGCCCAAATACGAAGTTTGCTTTTAAGAGCAGTCGGTACAAATTCTTTCGACATTCAGCATCCAACTGTTCGAGTTCTTCTCCGTTTGACAACTTGGAGCCGTTTCCTCTGCCTCTGGGTTCCATCCCCGAGAAGATGAGCTGAGGGACTTACAAAGATTTGGGGCTGACTCGAACTTAGCCATAGGCGCAGCTCGTTGATGGGCCACCAATGACTGATTTGGCAGCCGCTTTAGCCTCCACCTGCAGATTGGTATGGTGAGATTGAGACGTGACAGTGAGATAGTACGTAGGGACAGTGAAGTCATTTCTATAGAATTTCTATTCTCTGAAGGTTTGCTTCCGATTCCGGCCACAGTGTATCCAGATTTTGCCAAGTTAACCAGTGATCTACTAGCTCCTGATCTCAGCATATTCAAGAACTTACAGATTGGCCAGTTGTTGTCATGAGTAGGGGATAAAGATTCTGAAAAATTTTTCCAACCTCTGGTATAGGATATCTCAACCCTCCACGGTTGCAGCCTGGCTTCTTCATTAGTGGTTGTTAGTTTCTCCGATGTTCTGAGATAATTTTTCCTTGACGTTAGTCGTTGTGGGTGGGGTTGTTGCCCATGCACGGGATGCGTTCTTTCCCGCTCCAGTTTCGTTCTCTCCCTGTTTGCTGCTATTTCGCTTCGGACAGGAGGCGGTGCAATTCCTGCAAGGTGGTAGAGCCATTCGGCTAGAGTTGACTTCAAGTAGTCTGTTATAATTCTGCCTGTGTCGTTCGGGGCAATATCCATCTGTTTGGCATGTGTTGATTTACACCAAATAGGACGTGTATATTTTGCAGCGGAGTACGAGTAGCATAATGCCATTTGCATAAGTTAAGATAGTTTCAGTTGGCTGCCCTACTGTTTTCTCAGTCTAAATCTAAATCTACATTTATACTCCGCAAGCCACCCAACGGTGTGTGGCGGAGGGCACTGTCATTACCTCCCTTTCCTGTTCCAGTCGCGTATGGTTCGCAGGAAGAACGACTGCCGGAAAGCCTCCGTGCGCGCTCGAATCTCTCTAATTTCACATTCGTGATCTCCTCGGGACGTATAAGTAGGGGGAAGCAATAAATTCGATACCTCATCCAGAAACGCACCCTCTCGAAACCTGGACAGCAAGCTACACCGCGATGCAGAGCGGCCGGCCGGTGTGGTCGAGTGGTTCTAGGCGCTTCAGTCTGCAACCGCGCGACCGCTACGGTCGCCGGTTCGAATCCTGCCTCGGGCATGGATGTGTGTGATGTCCTTAGGTTAGTTAGGTTTAAGTAGTTCTAAGGACTGATGACCTGTGATGTTAAGTCCCATAGTTCTCAGAGCCATCTGAACCATCATCTGATGCAGAGCGCCTCTCTTGCAGAGTCTGCCACTTGAGTTTGCTAAACATCTCCGTAACGTTATTACGATTACCAAGTAACCCTGTGACCAAATGCGCCACTCTTCTTTGGATCTTCTCTATCTCCTCTGTCAACCCGACCTGGTACGGATCCCACACCGATGAACAATACTCAAGTATAGGTCGAACGAGTGTTTTGTTAGCCACCTCCTGTGTTGATGGACTACATTTTGTAAGGACTCTCCCAATGAATCTCAGCGTGGCACCCGCCTTGTGCTGGTGGACAATTTTGATTTGAAATGGCGGGTGATCATTTTAAAAGAGAAACACCCATAAGGTAGACAACCCGACCTCGCCTTGCAATATGGTCTCATGATTTCCTGTTATTGCAGCAGCTAGTGACCACCAAAGCTACCAGTGTGTTCTTTTCAGGCGCTGACTAACATCCCGTCCGGTGAGCGTATTTTCAGCAATTTCGGAAACGTTAGCAGTAAACAGGCAAGGTTTCCCCCGGCGTGCAGAGTGTAAGCAGGAGAAGGAAGATACTCGGAGGAGCCGTGGAGGCGGCGCCTCTACGCCCCCAGCTGGCCGCGACGCCGCCGCCCTGCCGGCGATCCGTTTCCCAGCCTGGGGGCGGCCCACCCCCGGCCGTCTGCCGCCCTATGCGCGCGGGCATAAAAACTTGGCCGAAATTTAATATTGATGAAATTGCTGTGTGTGACAGCCCTGGCCCCGCTCTTTCTCCTGCCTCGGCCGCTTCCCTTCGCCCTCTCTTCCTTTCCGGGAAATACGAGCGGAGCCAGCCACAGGCCTCCGGCAGCGCTGAAGGGACCTACGCCGCCCACGCACGCCCTTATGACGGTGAGCTGGGTTCGCCAGGCGCGTAACACACCAACGTGAGCTTGCCTAGGCGTGTCAGTTGTATATCAGGCTGCAAAACGACTTTCGGGGTCGGTGCGTAGGTCCATGGATGCTGCGTAGACTAACTGAAAAAAAGATCGCAACGCCAAGAAGGAGTTGTGAGACGTAAACGAAAGTTAGTAGGCGTATTTTACGGCAAGAAAAAAAAGGAATAAAAGTGAGATAGTGTTAACACTTTCATCCTTCTTTACCTCCTCCGCATTACTGCAGATGACGTGTCACTGAGCACATTTGTACCGTGCATGCAGTACACATGAGGTGCCTAGCTGTTTCCACTGCCCTGTGTGGAGTACATAAGTTCTAGTACACTTCACTAACTTGCTGTCTTCATGATGATGATGTCCCAGCGCAGAAAACAGCATGCACGTCGTGGATTCTTTTTCTTGAGGCTGAAATTAACTTCGCAAGGAACGGCTGCTACGAATAAACTATAACTCATTTGGGATGCCACTCGCGTTTTTATTGATTTAGACACGAGAAACTATTTTTGATCACAACGTATTGAACAAATCTTTACACGGTTAATATATGTGGCTAAAATAACATGCTACAGACAACATGTCTGTCGACTGGAACCGTCAGAACTGTAGAATAAAATTACATGAATAGTACTATTACAGACAACATGTCTGTACCCAGCGACGGTCGGAACTGTAGTAAATAAAATTGCATGAAACAAATACTACTATAACAGACAACATGTCTGTCTACTGGTACGGTCAGAACTGGAGAGACGGACCGCCCGAGACAATTCGCGCGCCAAGCCAGCAGGGCGTGACCCGAACGCCACCGAAGTGCATCGGCAGTAATATCGTCAGTCTTTTGTTTTAGTAATACTTTGATTTTAATAATTTTAAAATGACTGATTGATAGCTGGCTGTTGAGAGATGTTTATTTAAAAAAATGAAGTAATGTGGATGACAGGTTTAATTAATAATAGCAACTAAGGTTTAACGTTTTGGCACCCTACCGCCGAACACAGCAGCCAATCACAGAGCAGCAGCATCATGCAGGCGGTCTTTCTCACGGGAATGGTACCGAATCTAACATCTGTGACCGGTACCTCATCCCACATTGCGTCATCTCTATGCTTCTTGCATTTCCACTGCCCTGGCGATAGCTTGCTTGAGCCTAATATGATGGCGGAATAAGCCAGAAATATTACAATTCCCACGGATAAAAGATGATTTCCATTCAAATTTTGCGCCAGTCGCATAAGAATGGAGCTACGAGCGCCACTGTGGGGACGCAAGGCTGTTTTGCTTTAAATACGCGCAGTAATGGTAATGACCGTTAATTAGTTTGAGATTGGATATGATGAGTTGACGTTCGTCAGGGGGACCTTTGTTGTTGTTGTGGTCTTCAGTCCTGAGACTGGTTTGATGCAGCTCTCCATGCTACTCTATCCTGTGCAAGCTTCTTCATCTCCCAGTATCTACTGCAACCTACATCCTTCTGAATCTGCTTAGTGTATTCATCTCTTGGTCTCCCTCTACGATTTTTACCCTCCACACTGCCCTCCAATGCTAAATTTGTGATCCCTTGATGCCTCAAAACATGTCCTACCAACCGATCCCTTCTTCTAGTCAAGTTGTGCCACAAACTTCTCTTCTCCCCAATCCTATTCAATACCTCCTCATTAGTTACGTGATCTGCCCACCTTATCTTCAGCATTCTTCTGTAGCACCACATTTCGAAAGCTTCTATTCTCTTCTTGTCCAAACTAGTTATCGTCCATGTTTCACTTCCATACATGGCTACACTCCATACAAATACTTTCAGAAACGACTTCCTGACACTTAAATCTATACTCGATGTTAACAAATTCCTCTTCTTGAGAAACGCTTTCCTTGCCATTGCCAGTCTACATTTTATATCCTCTCTACTTCGACCATCATCGGTTATTTTACTCCCTAAATAGCAAAACTCCTTTACTACTTTAAGTGTCTCATTTCCTAATCTAATTCCCTCAGCATCACCCGACTTAATTTGACTACATTCCATTATCCTCGTTTTGCTTCTATCCTCCTTTCAAGACACTGTCCATTCCGTTCAACTGCTCTTCCAAGTCCTTTGCTGTCTCTGACAGAATTACAATGTCATCAGCGAACCTCAAAGTTTTTACTTCTTCTCCATGAATTTTAATACCTACTCCGAATTTTTCTTTTGTTTCCTTTACTGCTTGCTCAATATACAGATTGAATAACATCGGGGAGAGGCTACAACCCTGTCTCACTCCTTTCCCAACCACTGCTTCCCTTTCATGCCCCTCGACTCTTATAACTGCCATCTGGTTTCTGTACAAATTGTAAATAGCCTTTCGCTCCCTGTATTTTACCCCTGCCACCTTCAGAATTTGAAAGAGAGTATTCCAGTCAACATTGTCAAAAGCTTTCTCTAAGTCTACAAATGCTAGAAACGTAGGTTTGCCTTTTCTTAATCTTTCTTCTAAGATAAGTCGTAAGGTCAGTATTGCCTCACGTGTTCCAACATTTCTACGGAATCCAAACTGATCTTCCCCGAGGTCGGCTTCTACTAGTTTTTCCATTCGTCTGTAAAGAATTCGCGTTAGTATTTTGCAGCTGTGACTTATTAAACTGATAGTTCGGTAATTTTCACATCTGTCAACGCCTGCTTTCTTTGGGATTGGAATTATTATATTCTTCTTGAAGTCTGAGGGTATTTCGCCTGTCTCATACATCGTTCTCACCAGATGGTAGAGTTTTGTCATGACTGGCTCTCCCGAGGCCATCAGTAGTTCAAATGGAATGTTGTCTACTCCTGGGGCCTTGTTTCGACTCAGGTCTTTCAGTGCTCTGTCAAACTCTTCACGCAGTATCTTATCTCCCATTTCGTCTTCATCTACATCCTCTTCCATTTCCATAATATTTTCCTCAAGTACATCGCCCTTGTATAAACCCTCTATATACTCCTTCCACCTTTCTGCCTTCCCTTCTTTGCTTAGAACTGGGTTGCCATCTGAGTTCTTGATATTCATACCTTTAAGGCGACAAATACGCCTTTATACGGGACCTCTCCGAGTTCAAACGAGGTCGTGTAATGGGGCTACGAGGAGGTGGACCTTCCTTCTGCGATGTTGCTGAGGGACTAGGCAAAAATGTAGCCACTGTACATGATTACTGGCAGCGGTGGTAGAGTCACAAAACGACCGGCCTCCAGAAGGCCACGTGATAATACCGAGAGGGACGACCGTCGTTCTCGGCGTATGACTCTGGCGCATCTGCATCTGCAGCAGCAATCTGAGCAGCAGTTGGCACCTCAGTGACACAAACAGACCCCAAACCACCCCCACCTGCACCGTCAGTGGCCTCAAGTGACAGCTCATTGGAAGGCTATTGTAAGTATGTTGTGTTTTCTCATGAAAACTGGTTATGCCTTACTGCCTCTCAGAGTATGCAGACACAATAGCGCCTTTCTTAGCAATCGTATACAACCGCTCACTTGACGAAAGGTCTGTTCCTAAAGACTGGAAAGCAGCACAGTTCACACTAATATTCAAGAAGGGAAATAGGAGTCACCCATTGAATTACAGACCCATATCACTGACCTCAACTCTCAGTAGGATTTTGGAGCATATACTGTACTCGAACATTATGAATCACCTTGAAGAAAATGACTTATTGATACATAACCAACAGGTATTCAGAAAATATAGTTCTTGTGCAACACAGCTAGCTCTTTATCACCATGAAGTAATGAGTGCTGCCGACATAGGATCTCAGATCGATTCTATATTCCTAGATTTCCAGAAGGCTTTTGATACCGTTGCTCACAAGCGACTGTTAATCAGATTGCGTGCGTACGGAGTATCGTCTCAGTTGTGTGACTGGATTCGTGATTTCCTCTCAGAGAGGCCACAGTACGTAGTGACAGACGGTAAATCATCGAGTAGAACAGAAGTGATATCTAGCGTTCCCCAAAGGTAGTTTCGTAGGCTCCCCGCTGTTCCTGATTTATATAAATGATCTAGGTGATAATCCGAGCAGCCCCCTGAGATTGTTCGCAGATGGCGCTGTGATTTACCGTCTGGTAAAATCATCAGACGATCAATTCCAATTACAAAATGATCTAGGGAGAATTTCTGTATGGTGCGAAAAGTGGCAACTAGCACTAAACAAAGAAAAGTGCGAGGTCATCCACATGGGTACCAAAGGAAATCCGATAAATTTTGGATATACGATAAGTCGCACAAATCTAAGGGCTGTCAGTTTGACTAAATAGCTAGGAATTACAATTACGAGCAACTTGAATTGGAAAGAACCACATAGATAATATTGTGGGGAAGGCGAAACAAAGTCTGCGCTTTGTTGGCAGAACACTTAGAAGATGCGACAAACTCACTAAAGAGACAGCCTACACTAAACTTGTCTACATCTACATCTACATCTACATCCATACTCCGCAAGCCACCTGACGGTGTGTGGCGGAGGGTACCTTGAGTACCTCTATCGGTTCTCCCTTCTATTCCAGTCTCGTATTGTTTGTGGAAAGAAGGATTGTCGGTATGCCTCTGTGTGGGCTCTAATCTCTCTGATTTTATCCTCATGGTCTCTTCGCGAGATATACGTAGGAGGGAGCAATATACTGCTTGACTCTTCGGTGAAGGTATGTTCTCGAAACTTTGACAAAAGCCCGTACCGAGCTACTGAGCGTCTCTCCTGCAGAGTCTTCCGCTGGAGTTTATCTATCATCTCCGTAACGCTTTCGCGATTACTAAATGATCCTGTAACGAAACGCGCTGCTCTCCGTTGGATCTTCTCTATATCTTCTATCAACCCTATCTGGTACGGATCCCACACTGCTGAGCAGTATTCAAGCAGTGGGTGAACAAGCGTACTGAAACCTACTTCCTTTGTTTTCGGCTTGCATTTCCTTAGGATTCTTCCAATGAATCTCAGTCTGGCATCTGCTTTACCGACGATCAACATTATATGATCATTCCATTTTAAATACTCCTAATGCGTACTCCCAGATAATTTATGGTATTAATGCTTCCAGTTGCTGACCTGCTATTTTGTAGCTAAATGATAAAGGATGTATCTTTCTGTGTATTCGCAGCACATTACACTTGTCTACATTGAGATTCAATTCCCTCCTATGCTGGAATATTGCGGCGCTGTGTGGGATCCTTACCAGGTAGGATTGACGGAGGACCTCGAAAAAGTGCAAAGAAGGGCAATTCGTTTCGTGTTATTGCGCAATAGGGATGAGACTGTCACTGATGTGCTAAACGAATTGGGGTAGCGGTCACTGAAACAAATTTAAATAACCAAATTTCTCTTGCGAATGTGTAAATATTTTGTTGACACCCACCTACTTAGGGAGAAATGATGATCATAATAAAATAATAGAAAACAGAGCTCGGACGGAAAGATTTAGGTGTTCGTTTTTCCCACGCGCCTTTCGAGAGTGGAATGGTAGAGAAGAAATATGAAAATGGTTCCATGAACCTTCTGCCAGGCACTTAAGTGTATATTGCAGAGTAACCATGTAGATGTAGATATAGATCTGTGCCAATGACGACCGTTTGTTGCGTAGAAGATGGCCTTGTGAGCGCCTGAAATCAAACTATATGGGAGCTGGCTGTTGGCAAGAGATCTGCTAGGAGAAGAAGATTTTCAGATAGTTTTACTATTGGTGTTTACAATAGATATGACCAACTGTCAGAGTCTAGTGGAGAGGAATCTGTAGTAGCTGTTGATGTAGGAAGTATGCAGTAGACCTCAGTAGTTACGGTGGCTAGAACAGTTGCAAAGTCGAAGAGGAAGAAGAAGGATCTGCTGTTAGGTAGTTCTCATGGCAGAGGTGTAGGCCAGCAGTTGCAGGAAGAGCTGGGGAGTGAGTACCAGGTCACCAGCATTGTGAAGCCTAATGCAGGATTGGCTCAGGTGACTGTTAACATAGGGGGGTTATGTAGGGAATTTGCTAAAGAGGATCAGGTAGTGTTTGTGGGTGGAGCTGGTAATAGTATTGATAGGGATGGGGAGTATGACATAGATGGTGACCTGGAAAAGATAGCCACTCAGACTGGCAACACGAATGTGCATTTCCTGGAACTATTTCAGCGTCACGATCGGCCTCATCTTAATACAGCCGTCAGGCGTAATAACATGAGACTTGGGGGTGCGCTGATCACAGAAAGCATGGGTCACATTTCAGTGGTGTCGGTGGAGTCTATCAGCAGGACGGGTTTCACTAGACATGGCCTGCACCTCAACAGGTATGGGAAGGGGAGGTTGGCAAAGCTTACAGGTGGCAGCATAGATGGGGTTGGTGGGATCACTCATGGGAAAATTCCTGCAGTAGTGGGTGTTAGAGCTGCACATATTTTAGACTGAAGTCAGCTGATAGGTATTCCTGCTTAAGGGAAGTGTCTTTAAGAAAGGAACCACTTTTGACAAAGCTTAGGTATCAGAGTAATGAGGGAATTAGTAGATTTCATCAAAATATACAAGGTATTAGAGATAAAGTTAGTGAACTGCTTATAGATGTTGACTCTGAAATTATTGGTATATCTGAACACTTCTGAAATAAGGAGATAATTCAGAGGCTTCCTTTACCAGGATACAGGTTGGCTGGCAGCTTTTCGAGGAGCTCTTTGCGGTGTGGGGGAGTAGCCATGTATGTGAAAAACGGCATCCCATTTGAGTCAATTGATGTTTCAAAGTACTGCACTGAAAAGTTGTTTGAATGTTGTGCAGGTGTGGTTAAATTTAATGGAGCTAAACTTCTAACTGTTGTTATTTATAGATCCCCAGACTCCAATTTCACAACATTTTTGCTAAAGCTAGAGGAGGGTCTTGGTTCACTTTATAGGGAATACAAAAAGTTAGTTATATGTGGTGACTTCAATATTAATTGTATAAGTGATTGTGCAAGGAAGAGGATGCTGGTAGACCTCCTTAATTCATATAATCTTATGCAAACCGTATTCTTTCCAACGAGAGTGCAAGGGAACAGTAGAACAACCATAGACAACATTTTTGTTCACTCCTCATTACTAGAAGGGCATTCTGTTAGCAAAAAGGTGATTAGTCATCAGCTGTTTAGGAAAGCTGATCCAGTTGCTGTAGAGATCTTCGTAAACCTTATCAAGGAGCAAGAGTGGCAAGATGTTTATAGCACTGATACAGTAGACGATAAATATAATGCTTTTCTCAAGACTTTTCTCGTGATATTTGAAAGTTGCTTTCCGTTAGAACGTTCAAAACAGGGTACTAGCACAAACAGGCAGCCTGGGTGGCTGACTAGAGGGATAAGAATATCTTGTAGAACAAAGTGGCAATTATATCAAAAGTTAGAAACAGTCAAAATCTAAATGCAGCAGCCCATTACAAACAGTATTGTAAGGTGCTTAAAAGTGTTATTAGGAAGGCAAAAAGTATGTGGTATGCAGATAGAATAGCTAAGTCTCACGATAAAATTAAACCCATATGGTCAGTCGTAAAGGAAGTGGCTGGTCTGCAGAGACAGGTCGAGGATATAGAATCAGTGCTTAGTGGGAATGTCCGTGTTACTGATAAGTCGCATATATGTACAGTATTTAATAATCACTTTCTGAATATAGCAGGTGAACTAAATAGAAACCTAGTCCCAACAGGGAATCATGTAGCGCTCTTAGTAAAAAGTGTTCCGAGACTTTTACCTGCAATGCTCCTCCATGATACTGATAAGAGGGAGATTGAGTTAATAATTAAATCACTAAAGACCAAGAACTCTCATGGATATGACGGGGTTGTTGTTGTTGTGGTCTTCAGTCCTGAGACTGGTTTGATGCAGCTCTCCATGCTAATCTATCCTGTGCAAGCTCCTTCATCTCCCAGTACCTACTGCAATCTACATCCTTCTGAATCTGCTTAGTGTATTCATCTCTTGGTCTCCGTCTACGATTTTTACCCTCCACGCCGCCCTCCAATACTAAATTTGTAATCCCTTGATGCCTCAGGACATGTCCTACGACCGATCCCTTCTTCTAGTCAAGCTGTGCCACAAACGTCTCTTCTCCCCAATTCTATTCAATACCTCCTCATTAGTTGCGTGATCTACCCACCTAATCTTCAACATTCTTCTGTAGCACCACATTTCGATAGCTTCTATTCTCTTCTTGTCCAGACTATTTATTGTCCATGTTTCACTTCCATACATGGCTACACTCCATACAAATACTTTCAGAAACGACTTCCTGACACTTAAATCTATACTCGATGTTAACAAATTTCTCTTCTTCAGAAACGCTTTCCTTGCCATTGCCAGTCTACATTTTATATCCTCTCTACTTCGACCATCATCAGTTATTTTGCTCCCCAAATAGCAAAACTCCTTTACTACTTTAAGTGTCTCATTTCCTAATCTAATTCCCTCAGCATCACCCGACTTAATTCGACTACATTCCATTATCCGCGTTTTGCTTTTGTTGATGTTCATCTTATATCCTCCTTTTAAGATTCTGTCCATTCCATTCAACTGCTCTTCCAAGTCCTTTGCTGTCTCTGACAGAATTACAATGTCATCGGCGAACCTAAAACTTTTTATTTCTTCTCCCTGGATTTTAATAACTACTCCAAATTTTTCTTTTGTTTCCTTTACTGCTTGCTCAATATACCGATTGAATAACAATGACGGGGTATCTAGCAGAATACTGAAGTATTGTTCTATGTATGTTAGCCCAGTACTTAGCCACATCTGTAATTTTTCCATTAGGAGTGGTCGGTTTCCTAACCGATTAAAGTACTCGGTAGTGAAGCCACTTTATAAAAAGGGAGACATTGATAATGTTGACAATTTTAGACCAATTTCTATGCCATCGGTGTTTGCTAAAGTTATCGAGAAGGTTGTATATACAAGGTTACTGGAGCATTTAAATTCACATAATTTGCTGTCAAATGTTCAGTTTGGTTTTAGAAATGGTTTAACAACTGAAAATGCTATATTCTCTTTTCTCTGTGAGGTTTTGGACGGATTAAATAAAAAGTTGCGAACGCCAGGTGTTTTCTTTGATTTAACGAAGGCTTTTGACTGTCTTGACCACAAAATATTACTGTAGAAGTTGGACTATTATGAAGTAAGGGGAGTAGCTTACAATTGGTTCGCCTCTTACTTTAAGAACAGAAAGCAGAGGGTAATTCTCCGCAATATTGAGAGTGGTAGTGATGTTCAGTCCAAATGGGACACTGTTAAGTGGGGCCACTGCTGTTTCTTATTTATATAAATGATATGCCTTCTAGTATTACAGGTGATTCAAAAATATTTCTGTTTGCTGATGACACTAGCTTGGTAGTGAAGGATCTTGTGTGTAATATTGAAACAGTATCAAATAATGTAGTTCATGAAATACGTTAGTGGCTTGTGGAAAATAATTTGATGCTAAAACACAGTAAGACCCAGTTTTTACAGTTTCTTAATCACAATTCAACAAGAACCGATATTTTGATCAGACAGAATGGGCATATTATAAGCGAGACGGAACAGTTCAAGTTCCTAGGCGTTTGGATAGATAGTAAGCTGCGGTGGAAAGTCCATGTTCAGGATCTTGTTCAGAAACTAAATGCTGCTTTATTTACCATTAGAACAGTATCTGAAATAAGTGATACTTCAACACGAAAAGTAGTCTACTTCGCATATTTTCATACGCTTATGTCGTATGGTATTATTTTTTGGGGTAATTCTTCTGATTCAAAAAGGGTATTTTTGGCTCAAAAACGGGATGTTCGATCTGTATGTGGTGTAAGTTCCAGAACCTCTTGTCGACCCCTATTCAATAGTCTGGAAATTCTGACATTGCCCTCACAGTATATATTTTCTTTAATGTCGTTTGTTGATAGCAATATTAGCCTATTCCCAAGAGTTAGCACATTTCACTCAGTTAATACTAGGCAGAAATCCAATCTGCATGTGGAATGCACTTCCTTGACTCTTGTACAGAAAGGGGTGCAGTATTGTGCTGCATCCATTTTCAATAAGCTACCATAAGAACTCAAAAATCTTAGCAGTAGCCCAAACTCTTTTAAGTCTAAACTGAAGAGTTTCCTCATGGCTCACTCCTTCTATGTTGTCGGGGAGCACCTGGAAGAGCTAAAAAATTAAGCAAATTCCAGTGTTACATTGTTGATTTTCTTTATTTAACCTTACGACTTGTCGCCTGAATATGTTTTTTTATATTTCATTTTATCTGTTTCTAATATCGTGTTATAATTTCATGTATTGACTCGTTCCATGACCATGGAGACTTCTCCTTAATTTGGTCCCACGGAACAATAAATAAATATATGTCCGAAAGAAGCATTGATGACCTGCAGTCGTCTAGAACGAAATTAGAATTATATTAATACCGTCAGCTGCTCACGGGCGTTGATATATATCAACGGGGACAGTTGAAAATGTGTGCCCCGACCGGGACTAGAATTCGTGATCTCCTGCTTACATGGCAGACGCTCTATCCATCTGAGCCACCGAGGGCACAGAGGACAGTGCGACTGCAGGGACTATCTCGCGCACGCCTCCCGCCAGACCCACATTCTCACCTTGTATGTCCACACTCTACATTCGTAGTGTCCCACCCCAACACACCCATTACTCGTGGAAGACATTCTTACCAAGTACCGTAAGAGTTCACGGAATATGCGTGCATCCTCACAGCAGAAGAGTGTCATGGCCGGTACTGCCAGAACTATATACTTATATGGCCATGGTGTCTATGGACATACAAAGTGAGAATGTGAGTCTCGCGGGAGGCGTGCGCGATATAGTTCCTGCAGTCACACTGTCCTCTGTGCCCTCGGTGGCTCGGATGGATAGAGCGTCAGCCATGTAAGCAGGAGGTCCTGGGCTCGAGTCTCGGTCGGTACACGCATTCTCACCTGTCCCCGTTGATGTATATCAAAGCCCGTGAGCAGCTAACGGTTTTAATATAATTCTAATTTGAAATCAAACTGTCTGCAGTCTAGACACTCTGGACATGCACCTGTTGTTATGGCCTGGGGTGCAGGAACACTCTGTTGGTTATCCCGAGCACCCTGACGGCAAATTTGTCCGTCAGTCTGGCGTTTCGACGTGTTGCGCTGCCATTTATGAGCAGCATTCCACTCACTCACCTCTCACTATTGTAGCTCACCACACTCTACAGTCTGTCGACAAGTTACCTTGGTCCGCTCGATCATCAGATCTGTCTCCAATCGACCACATGTGGAACATTTTGGATGACAACTCCAACGTTATACACAAACACCATTGACCGTTCCTGCATTGACCGACGAAGTACAACAGGCATTGAACTCCATCCCACAAACTGACATCTGGCAGCTGTACAACACACTATATGCATGTCTGAATACTTGCAATCAACATTGCGGCGGTTGCATAGGTTGCTAATGTACCAGACTTTCACATTTGCAAAGGCTATCTCACACTTGTAGTGCTGAACACTTAAATATTACCTGTTGTTGTTGTTGTTGTGGTCTTCAGTCCTAAGACTGGTTTGATGCAGCTCTCCATGCTACTCTATACTGTGCAAGCTGCTTCATCTCCCAGTACCTACTGCAACCTACATCCTTCTGAATCTGCTTAGTGTATTCATCTCTTGGTCTCCCCCTACGATTTTTACCCTCCACGCTGCCCTCCAATACTAAATTGGTGATCCCTTTGTAGGGAAGCAGCCTACTCACGCTGTAGTAAATTCACATCAGTTTCCATTGTGTGCCAGCCAGTCTGCTGTAACTAGCTCTGACGTCATAAATGTTGCGCAATACCTTAAAATTCAAGCAAATGACCTAAAACTTTTCTAGCATGTCAGGAATAATACTAAATTAATGTGTGTTAAATATCAGTTCGATAACTTCAGCCATTTTTGAAATTTGGACGTTTTTCTGAAAAAATCATTGGCGCAACAGAAAAGAGCTAGAGACTTCAAAATTTATATTTAGATTCATCTTTCATAATGATTTAATAAAAACAGTACTTTGGATTTCACAGATTAAGACTTTAGTGGAAATTCATGATTTTCTGGTTTTCGTCTCAAAACTGAAGGAAGCAAGATAGATTAAGTAGGCTAATAAATAAGGCTAGGATGTTTAGATTAAAATAGGTTGGAGGTCCGCTATGACTGTGAAGATGTGAAAAGTTTCTTTTGAATACCTAAAAAATTATAGCGATAGCGGATCTCAAAAGGGCCAGTTCAGAGCTCATCTGCTGCGTGCAGTGTAATTTAATTAATTCTCTCGCCCAAAATATTTAACTTAGCCACGTCAAAATTTTATTATCAATACTTATCTGCGTGCTGAATGCACGTTTAAATTAAGAGCTTCATCGGCCATCAGCGAAAGAAGCTATAAATTATTATGTAACTTGAAGTGGTGCGTTACTAGCCCAGCGGCTAGTCGGGAGAGCCGATTTGAGCAGGCGTTCCCTTAGCCGTCCGCACCGCTGCTATATATATAAGAGCGCTGCGCGAGGAAGGAAGGCCCCAGTTCTCTCCAGACGCTGAATAGCACGTCAGCTGTGTCGGGAGTCGCTTCGCTCGGAAGCACTGCTACAAACAGCCTCGGGTGCCGTATTAAGTTACTAGAGATACGCAGAACCGTGAAAGCATTTCAAGTAAAGGATTAATTCTGAGATGATTTGCATTATCTAGCTTCAGTTTGCGTATTGTCGTATTTTCACGTGCCGTCGTGGGACAGACATTCTACCAATTATTATAGCGTGGCGTTTGATGAAATATTCTCATCAAATCTTGGCGAGCATTCTTTTAACATTTAATTCGGACATTTATAGTTGCATCAGCGCATTAGACTCTGAACTGCTCTGTTAGTTAGGTTATAGGGATACTTGTGTTTGTTATCAGTGAATTTCAGAATATACTCAACTATTTTGGAAAATCGTTTTGATTAGAAATCCCGAACAATCTCCTAATTCCTCAGAGCTATAAGCTGCAGCTATAATGGTATTCTCAGATGAAGTGGGCACTAGGAACTCTCTTTACAGGCTCCACGTTTTATTAAATCACTTTCTGGGTGCTATAAGGTAAATAGAGAGCCAGTGTTGAGAACGGCAAAAGACAGCATTAACAACATTTTAAAAGCCTGAAACTGATTCAAACATTTTGAATTGCAAGCATTTATACAGCAAATTTATTTTTACAACTCACACGCCGCCCCACATATGGTGCATCGGCCGGGAAATCAACTAAGTGAAAGTGATTTTTAACTATTCGGATTCGCGAGTGGAATGCGACACGCAGCTGAGTAATAGAACAGTGAAAGTGTTACGTGGGCATGTGGACAACGCAGTTGGATTTACAACGCATCTGGATTGACGGAGCTGGCACTGAGTCTAGCGGTGCTGCCGGCATCGCGAGAAGCCAGTTTCGCCGTACCGCAGTCGTCCGCCGCAGCAGCCGGAGCCTCGCCTGCAGTTGCAGGCCACGCAAACACACATCAGCCGTCGGAGTGCCGTCTGCAGTTCAACGTGCCATGTCGCATCAGTAATCCTGGTACGCCGCACCGACAACGTCTTGCAGAAGGAACTAAGTTAAGTGAAAAACTGTTAAAAATTTTACTAACCTGCACTAAAAGACTGTCTGCGATGGAACCGCCAAAAGAAACTGAGGTTAAACTTAAATCAGAACCTATGTCTGTTGAAGGAACTGTAAATCCAGACAACGGTTCAAGTGTAAATATGCATGAAAGTAGTAATGTTAAAGTGAAATATGAAGTATTGTCTCCTGACAGTAGTGTGCGAAGGGGCAATGATTCAATAATAGAGACCCCGGTAGTAAAGCAGAAAGTAGAAATTGTAAATTTATTGGATGATAGTTTCTCTGATGAATTAAAAATGAAACAGTCATCAGAGATGGTAGAGTTTAAGAAGGAGAAGTTAGATAGGACTAATCAATCAGAAGTTTCATTTAATTTTGATGATTCTGGTGTTGGAGCTAGTTTTTCGTCACCTGAGTGTGATAAAAAGCCAGCTAGTGAGCAACCCAAAGATGCTGGGGCTATTGATTTAAATGTTATATTACAAGCAATAGCTGCCAGTAATGCACAAATGACAGCTGAGTTAAAGTCTGAAATAAGTGAACAGGTCAAAAACAGTAATGCAAAAATAGCTGCCAGTAATGCTGAATTAAAATCTGATGTAATTGAGGTAAATAACAGGATTGTGGCCAGTCAAACTAATTTTAATAAACGATTGGAGGTAATGGACGATACCTTCAAGGCTGGTTGCAATAAGTTGAAAGAGGATCTAGACAGTTTGAATTATAAAATTGACTACAACCATGAGGATATTAAGAAAAAGGTTGCTCAACAGTTTTCTGAAATGTATAAAACAGTTAAATCCGAAGTTGCTGAGGTTCGCAAAGACTTCCAAATGGAAGATGCGAAGCTGGAGCACAAGTTAACAGAAAAAATCGAGGCGGAATCTGAACTGTGCTCAGATAGATTTAAAGATGTTAATATTAAAGTAAACATATGTCAAGCAGACGTAGATGCAATTAAAACTGATACTACTCATATTGTACAAAGAGTAGATACTGTTGAAATGAAAGTAGAAAATATCAGTACTAACATTGCTAACATTGAGAGTAAAGTAGCTTCAGTAACTTCTGGTAATTGTAGTATACAACAAGTTGTAGCTGCAAACGCCGCTTTTATCGGGTGTCGGCAGTTCTTGCGGTTTGATCCAGATAAAAATATCCACCCGCTAGATTTCTGGAACGATTTTGAAGATGTGATTCCACCAACTTGGTCTGAACGAGAGAAAATCTCATTTATTAAAAGCCATTTAGCAGGTGACGCCATGCGTTGGTCAGCTGATGTTATGTTGAAGTGTAAAACATTAGCGGAGTTTAAAACAGCTTTTATTAATGAATATTGGTCTAGCAATAAGCAAAATGAAGTGTTGAGAGAATTTTGGAGTGGAAAACGCTTCAATGCAGGCAAGGAATCAATTAAAGAGTTTGCTAGGTCATGGATTTCACGTTTGTCACATTTGGCGGAAAAGCTAAAACCAGAAATGATTATACTAGGTCTTGAACCCAAACTGCCATGGTATTGGCAAACTAGAATTATATCTGCCCCTAGAGACAATCTGGATCGTTTCATTGAGTATCTGGAACGTGTGGAACGTGTTGCTGCCAATGCGGAGCAAGCACGTAATAACAGAAATGCCAATAACAATAATAGTAATTTTAGGAACGAGCAAAATGGCAATGTAAACATCAGAACAGTAGGTATTCGCCATCCTAAGAGAGGTAGGAATTGGGGAAATAATTATCAGAACCAACAATGGCGTCCAAGGGATAATAATTTTGTTCCAAACAGAAATATGTATGTAAACAACAGTACTGAAAGTAATGCTGTGCCAGTCAACTATAATGAAACTAAAGGAAACAGCAGTAGCCCGAGGCAGGAAAACTAGTTCCCGTCTATGAGGACACTGGCGCTCACCAGGCGGTTACTTTTCCTAAGCCAGTAGTTAAGGGAATTGATAAGACAGATCAGAATACTCAAACTGAACATGTGGATGAAGAGTCGGTAGCATCTAAGGATACAACAGAAATATTAGATCACTCACAGTATTTGATAGATACCGTGTTAGAAACGCTTTCTAAGTGGGAAGAGAAAGAGAAGGCGCAGCAGTGTAACAATAGGGAGGAGCTACAAAATACTGAATTGACAGGTGAAGAAGCAGAAGAAATTCATGCTTATATTTACGATGAAGATGATGTGCTCTTATCTAAAGTGCCAGTGCAGGATGTTAATAATGTACTAATAAATTTAGGACAGGAGATAAGTGAGAATGTAGAGGGTAGGCTGTTGAGGGTCGATGAACCCAGTAGCTGTGACCAGTTGTCACTTGAGAAGGAAACCGACGATAGTGGTGAAAGTGGTTTAGCTGTAACTAGTGTTATGCCCGGTCTGGAGGCGCAGAATCGCTCAGACTACAGTAATTTGGGTTATGTTCAGCAAACTAAATGTAATGAAGTCGTGCGGTGTTTCGATTTAAAATTAATAGACCGACTGGAAAAGGCAGCTGAAAATGTAATTCAGGAAACCCCTACACACTGTGACCTAAATGTAATGAAGACAGATGTCAATCACTTTAGTTGGAGACAAATCCAAAAGGAACTACTAGATGAATTTGAGGAACCACCTGTACAACCTAGAATAAGCCACCCTATAATAATAGTGAATATGTTGGGTATCAATGTACGTTGTCTCTTAGACAGTGGAAGTGAGGTGAGTGCAATATCTCAGTCCTTCTTTGATGCATTACCTGGTAAAGACAAGCTTACAGTAATGAGGGTATCAGGACTAAGAATAATTGGTGCTACTGGCAAGGTGTCAAAAACGGTAAAGCAAGAAGCTTTACTACCCTTTAACATTAATGGTAATTTAATTGATCATCTGTGTTTAATTGTAAACAATCTCAGTATTGAGGTTTTAATTGGCATAGATTTCTTGTCAAAATATCAGAGTGTTGTTGACTTTGAAAGAAGCCAGTTAAAAATGGTCTTGCCAGTAACCGGAGTAATTATAGTACCTTTTAGTGATAAACATGTAGTAACTGATGATGAAACTTGGGAGCTGCCTATACGAGTTCTGAAAAATAGGAGGTATTGGGACGAAGGTGTGAATCTTAGTAACAGTAAGCTGAACACAGAAGAAGAAGAAGAAGCAATTATTTTAGACAAAATAGAAGCTAAATTGCAGGAAATCGATAAAATTTCCGCCAATCAAAAGGAAGAACTGAGACAGGTTCTAAAAAGGCATCATAAGGTATTTTCAGATCGACCTGGCATAGTCAAAGGTTATGAATGTCAATTAAAGGTGAAACCCGGCCAAGTGTTCTTCAGGAAGCCATACCAAATACATGTAGCTAGGAAGGAGGCGGTTCGAAAGGAAATACAAAGAATGCTGGAGTGGGGTGTGATTGAGAAAGCGGTCAGTGAGTACAATAATCCTCTTGTTGTTGTACCAAAAAGAGACGGGAGTGTCAGATTGGTCTTGGACGCTCGTTGGTTAAATGAAATAGTGGTTAGGGAAAGTGATAGACCGCAGGATATGGACGAGTTATTGCAAAAATTCCGGGGAGTAAAATTCTTAACTTCTATGGACATCACGTGTGGATATTGGAATTTGCCACTGGCGGAAAGTTCGAGGAAATATACAGCTTTCTTGTACGAAGGAGTTTGTTACCAATACCGTGTGGTACCTTTCGGACTTAATATCTCTGTTTGTGCCTTCGTACGTGTGATGTGCCATGTTTTAGGACCAGCTTTAAGTAATAAAATAACAGTATACGTAGATGATCTGTTAATAGCAACTCCTACCTGGGAAGAACACATAGCTTTATTAGAGGAAGTGTTGGAGGCTATTGAGAGAGGTGGCATGAAACTAAAGATTGAAAAGACAGAGTGCGTTAAAGAGGAAATAGGTTTCTTGGCATGTAGGATAAGTGTAAAAGGTATTCTGCCTGACCCAGGCAAGCTAGCAGTCATTGAAAAATTTGAGGCTCCCAGAAACAAGAAGCAGTTGAGATCAATGTTCGGTCTGTTCGGCTTCTATAGGCGTTTTGTTAGTGACCAGGCTTTTAATGCTCCCTGTCTTCACCTCCTGCTGAAAAAGAATACCCCTTGGGTTTGGACAGCAGAATGTCAACAGGCGTTTGAGGTGCTTAAACAATCATAATTAATAGTCCAATTTTACATCATCCTGATTTTGAAAAACCATTCTGTATGTCTGTTGATGCTAGTGGCTATGGTATAGCTGTGGAAATATTCCAGGTAGAAATAGAGAACGAACAAGAAGTGCACAAGACTATAGCTTTCGCAAGTCGATCTTTACAGGCAGCAGAGAGAAATTATGGCATCTCAGAACTGGAAGCATTAGCAATTGTATTTGGGGTACAGAAGTTTGAGCAGTATTTATTAGGGCACAAAATAATTGTTTACAGTGACCATAAGGCGTTGACCTTTTTAAAGACCTGTAAGTTGAGGAATTCTCGTTTGGTAAGATGGTCATTGTATCTCCAGCAGTTTGACCTTGAGGTTAAATATATTCAAGGGAAAGACAATCTGGTAGCTGATGGGTTATCTAGAAGTGCGGAGCTCTGTGATGACGCGGGAATTACAGCAACAGACCTAAATGAAGTTCGAATGTTTGCATTGCACGAAGTAAAGGAAGAAAGTGCATTAAAGAGAGTGATTAAGAACTTGAGACGTGAGCAGAATGAAGATGACCAACTGAAATTAGTGAAGAGCTATTTAGGAAATGCGAACTATCCTAAGGTTTCGCAATACTATTGTTTGCATAAAGGTATTCTGTTTAGGAGGAAAAAGATAGGTGTTTCTGAGTGGAAGCTGTGCTTTCCCTCACAACATGTAGACTTACTAATCGACTATGTACACCTGAGGTATGGGCACTACGGTGCAAAGAAGTGTATTGCAAAATTAAAAGAGAAGTTTGTGTTTGACAACATGTACCGCCGTGTGGCTAAGCGTCTAGCATCGTGTGTAGTGTGCCAGAAAGTCCGTGCTGCTAACACCAGAATACAAGGAGATATGCATTCAGTAGAGCCCACTGAAACCCTAGAATTACTGGCTTGTGATTTGTTTGGCCCTCTTCCTGTTTCGAGAGATGGTTGTACCCATGTTTTTGTTCTTGTGGATGGTTTCAGTAAATATGTTAAGCTATACCCAATTAAAAGAGCAAATGCAAAAACATTGGTTGAAAAGTTGGAAAAAGATTTCTTCGTGAACGTTGGCGTTCCGAAGAATTTGCTGTCAGACAATGGGCCTCAATTTACTTCTGATAGATTTAAGGAATGTCTAGATAAGGCCGGCGTGAAACATCTGAAAATATCTGCGTATTTCCCCCAAGGAAATATGAGTGAACGTATTATGAGGGAATTGAATAGGCTTTGCAGAACTTATTGTGCTCGAAAACACTCAAGTTGGGCAGAGCACATTAAGTATTTTGAGAATGTAATTAACAACTTAAGACATGATGCAACTGGTTTTGCACCTTGCGAATTGATGTTTGGCCAAGAACCTCACAATGTGATTGCAGATATGGTAGAATTCCCTATTCTAACGCAAATATCCACAGACGAGAAGAAACTAAAGGCTAGGGCTAATATCAGAAAAAGAGCGTTGGAAAGGAAGAAGCGGCATGACGCAAAAGCTGTACCTACTAGCTTTGAAATAGGTCAATTAGTCCTTGTTAAAACCAAAGAAAAATCAAAGAAAGTAAATGCAGAAACAAAGAAATTCATGTTCGTATACCAAGGACCTTTCAGGATCATAGGAAAACCACATGCCAATGCATATAGGCTAGAATACCCTAAAAGTAAGAAGCTATTAGGTCTCAGGAACGTGATCGACCTAAAGAAATTCATAGGTAGTGAATGAATGCTGTAGGGAGGAGGTTGTTCTGTAACCTCTACACAGTGTGGCAGCTGTGCACTCACAGCTGTGTGAAATATTCTTTCCCTTTCAGGTCTCACTCATTCTTCCTCTTTCCTATCCACAAAAAAAAAAAAAAAAAATTTCGACCTCTTCTTTCATACATTAAATTTTCCGGTATGGTTATCAATACAGCATTAAACTAATGAATGCTGTAGGGAGGAGGTTGTTCTGTAACCTCTACACAGTGTGGCAGCTGTGCAGTCCCAGCTGTGTGAGATCTTCTTTCCATTTCAGGTCTCACTCAATCTTCATCTTTTCTATCCACCAAAGTTTCGACTTCTTCTTTCCAGACATGAAATTTTTCTGTCATGTCTATCAAGCCATGAGTTCTGTAACCATTCTATCCACCGATTAGTGAAGAAAAATATATAATGTGACAAACCTAATAGTGACAAACAATAGAGAAGTATGATGTAATTAAGATACAATGTATTTAAGTAACAAGTATGTGTAGAACCCTGGTAATATGGCAAGTACAAAGTGTTGTTTCATTGGAAATGGTCCACCAACAGTAATTTAAAAAGATGTACAAATTCGTGTTCAAGCAGGATCTGAAGTGGCAGTGAAACCTATTGTATGCTGTAGAGCTAACTAATTAATAGTGAAAGAGATTGCTTAGTGTTATGAAAAATATGCAGATAAATTGTAAGAATAAACTCACCTAGTGTAGCAAGGAATGGCAGTGTAATAGAACTGATTGAACAGTGTTTGTGGTTGAGATGTGAAGGACACGTCCCTGAAGTATTTATAAGGTTGGAGCTGGCCATTATTTGGTGTAGTGTGTGACAGGATACACCTACACGTATTGAGGTTATGAGTTGGAGGCGTGAATGCGACCATAGGTACCCTTATGTTAGATGAGACAGAGCAGCTCATGGTGTCCTATAGGTTTAAGGAATTTAGCATTACGCTCGTCCATAATTACTTGATGCACTTTAGTGGTAGGTCGAGAGAGACTACCTGAGGTTTCAGCGTCCGATCGAGTGGAAATGGATTGCCACGTGAGCAAACTAATCAGCTGCAATACACTATGAATATGAAATAAATATGCTATCCTATGCTTTAAATATTAATAGAGTGAGTGTTAAATAAGTACATACACTAGCAAAATAAATAAGTAACATAATGGCAGACGTGAAACATTAATTTTAGCTCAGCATAAATACACTTCAAAGTAAGTAAGTACCTAATTGCAGATGTGGAACTAACACAACAGCAGAGGACCAATAAGTGGATTTTGTAGTCAACTAAACGTAGTGTGTTTTGGACACTCAGAACGGTACTATTACCAAAAGTTACTCACATGTACAAAGAAGCTGAGAAAACAACCACTAATCATACTCATACTATCTCTAAGAATAAGGTAATCAAAGATGAGTCAGTTAAGTGCTTAATATACAAATGTTTCAGGAATGTACCGAGCATTGGTTCAGTGTTCCGGCCCAGAAATAATAAATTGATGTTAAATAGGATTCATGATTGTATGCCTTGAGCATAGATTTTCTCTAGTACGTGACTAACGGCGTTTTGAGCCATTTGTTTACCGATTTTATGACATTTAAGTAACCGCGAGAGTAATATTGAAAAAGTTCTGTTAACTTTGTTCCAGCAAAATATTGAAGGATAAAATGTATATATACCAATTTCATTGTGACCCACCCTTAGATATTAAGTGAACAGAGTCTGAGGCACTCGTTTTGTTTGTTCTACAGGACAAACCAGATAATGGCAGCCTGGTAGCTGCGTGAAAACGTGGAGTGACTTGGACACAACTCACAGTGACCCCTCCCCTTTCCCCCACGTAATTTAGAGAGAACGTGAAGGATGCACACCATAGCAACTTCCCCTCCTCTACCCTTGTGAACGGAAGTATAGAACGCCAGCCAAAGCGGCTACAACCACGTGTGTAAAAATTATTTGTGAACTTTTCTTTCAGGTTTAGAAAAGACTGCTAAGAGATAATCATCTGTTTATGTATCATGTTATTTTCTTTGAATTTGTGTATGTAAAAATGTATTTAATGGATCTAAGATTTTTATAATTTTTCAATTCGTATGTGTTTGTTTGTCTAAGGCAATATGTATGCCAAAATATTTCATTGACTTTGCGTAAAATTTTGAGTAATGACATTGTTTAAAAGGCAAGGAACATGCCCACAATTTAAATAATTAATGTAGGTAATCAGTTTTCTTTAATGTTTCTACATGTTTATATTTCAATTTTGATTTTTTATAGGGAGTTAAACTGTACTCTTGCTTCCCTTTTTGTAATTAATTTCTTTTTTCATTCATTAACATTCATAAACAAAAAATTTAAGTAGAGGGTGATATAGGGAAGCAGCCTACTCACGCTGTAGTAAATTCACATCAGTTTCCATTGTGTGCCAGCCAGTCTGCTGTAACTAGCTCTGACGTCATAAATGTTGCGCAATACCTTAAAATTCAAGCAAATGACCTAAAACTTTTCTAGCATGTCAGGAATAATACTAAATTAATGTGTGTTAAATATCAGTTCGATAACTTCAGCCATTTTTGAAATTTGGACGTTTTTCTGAAAAAATCATTGGCGCAACAGAAAAGAGCTAGAGACTTCAAAATTTATATTTAGATTCATCTTTCATAATGATTTAATAAAAACAGTACTTTGGATTTCACAGATTAAGACTTTAGTGGAAATTCATGATTTTCTGGTTTTCGTCTCAAAACTGAAGGAAGCAAGATAGATTAAGTAGGCTAATAAATAAGGCTAGGATGTTTAGATTAAAATAGGTTGGAGGTCCGCTATGACTGTGAAGACGTGAAAAGTTTCTTTTGAATACCTAAAAAATTATAGCGATAGCGGATCTCAAAAGGGCCAGTTCAGAGCTCATCTGCTGCGTGCAGTGTAATTTAATTAATTCTCTCGCCCAAAATATTTAACTTAGCCACGTCAAAATTTTATTATCAATACTTATCTGCGTGCTGAATGCACGTTTAAATTAAGAGCTTCATCGGCCATCAGCAAAAGAAGCTATAAATTATTATGTAACTTGAAGTGGTGCGTTACTAGCCCAGCGGCTAGTCGGGAGAGCCGATTTGAGCAGGCGTTCCGTTAGCCGTCCGCACCGCGGCTATATATATAAGAGCGCTGTGCGAGGAAGGAAGGCCCCAGTTCTCTCCAGATGCTGAATAGCACGTCAGCTGTGTCGGGAGTCGCTTCGCTCGGAAGCACTGCTACAAACAGCCTCGGGTGCCGTATTAAGTTACTAGAGATACGCGGAACCGTGAAAGCATTTCAAGTAAAGGATTAATTCTGAGATGATTTGCATTATCTAGCTTCAGTTTGCGTATTGTCGTATTTTCACGTGCCGTCGCGGGACAGACATTCTACCACTTATTATAGCGTGGCGTTTGATGAAATATTCTCATCAAATCTTGGCGAGCATTCTTTTAACATTTAATTCGGACATTTATAGTTGCATCAGCGCATTAGACTCTGAACTGCTCTGTTAGTTAGGTTATAGGGATACTTGTGTTTGTTATCAGTGAATTTCAGAATATACTCAACTATTTTGGAAAATCGTTTTGATTAGAAATCCCGAACAATCTCCTAATTCCTCAGAGCTATAAGCTGCAGCTATAATGGTATTCTCAGATGAAGTGGGCACTAGGAACTCTCTTTACAGGCTCCACGTTTTATTAAATCACTTTCTGGGTGCTATAAGGTAAATAGAGAGCCAGTGTTGAGAACGGCAAAAGACAGCATTAACAACATTTTAAAAGCCTGAAACTGATTCAAACATTTTGAATTGCAAGCATTTATACAGCAAATTTATTTTTACAACTCACACGCCGCCCCACACCTTGATGCCTCAGAACATGTCCTACCAACCGATCCCTTCTTCTGGTCAAGTTGTGCCACAAACTTCTATATATATTACCTATACAGACTTATTACAGAAATTTCATTCCTCTACATTAATTACTCATTGGAATTGGAATTTTTCTGTCACTGTAGTTTGGTACATGTTTACTGATTCTTTCATCGTTTCTTGGTAGAGTAACTTCATAATTGCACAGGAAAAGCCCTATATTTTGTATGTTCTACACTATTATTTTCTTAACCGGTTTTCGGCTTACAAGGCTATCATCCGTCTTTAATTCCCTATCGTCGTCAAACAAGGTACAGTACACATGAACAATTTTGAGAATGATATTACACACCAAGAAAGAAGTGCGAAACAGAGTAAATATCGTCTTTGACTGTGCAGTGGTAATGCAATTAAAATGTTAGTTTTTCCAATGCTTCTCACACTGTCTGTCTCATTTCATGTCTCCTTTCTCAATATTTATTTATTTTATTGCAATTGTCTGTAAAAGTAAAAGACAATGTTACACCTTGCGGTCCCAGAAGGGCAAATCGGGCCCAAACGATAGCCATGTTCTTCCCAGCCAAATACGTCATCGGATGCTGTATGTAGGTGCATGAAAACAGCACTCAGCTCTCCTAGTCATTGTTGCGTGTCTTGACCTTGGAACCGCTGCTAATCGGTCTAGTGGCTCCTCAGTTGGCCTCACGAGGCTGAGTCCAACCCATATTGTGTTATGTTATGTTAACTGGGGACCTAGAAACGACGGAGAGGCTCCGTCCCCACCGCAGCCCCAGTGGTCCGCAACCCCACGACGACAATCGCAGTCCACTTCATCCCTCCGCCGCCCCACACCAAAGCCAGGGTTATTTTGCGGTTCGGCCCCCGGTGGACACCCCCCCCCCTCCCGCCAGGGAACTTCTCACACCAGACGAGTGTAACCTCTATGTTTACGTGGTAGAGTAATGGTGGTGTACGCGTACGTGGAGAACTTGTTTGTGCAGCAATCGCCGACATAGTGTAGCTGAGGCGGAATAAGGGGAACCACCCCCGCATTCACCGAGGCAGATGGAAAACCGGCTAAAAACTATCCACAGACTGGACGGCTCACCAGACCTCTACACAAATCCGCCGGGCGGATTCGTGCCGATGACCGGCGCTCCTTCCCGCCCGGAAAGCAGTGCGATAGACCGCACGTCCAACCGGGAGGGTAAATCCAGACCTCCCATCAAGGATAAATCCCTCACAGTACTGGGAATCGAACCCGGGTTTCAGCATGGCGGTTAGCCGCGCTGACCACTCAGCTGCGGGTGCTGACGTAGCTGTCTCAGTCTTTAATATGTTCTGTCGTTATAAACGTCAATTGTATCTCTACTCTGTATCTGTATCATCTTCCATATGTAATGTCACTTCAAGCCATGCCCCATTACTCTTGTCATGTTCTAACTTTATATTATTCTCATAGTTAATATAATTTAAATGTTATATAGGTACTGTTTTGCTGAGTTTAATGCTAACGTTTTTCTGCTTTGGTCTATTTATATTTATTTATTGTTTGGTTTTAACATTTTTAGTTGCAGTACCACTGCACTAACAAAGGTGACATCTACTTTGCTTTTGCACCTCATTTTCAATAATACATTTTTCAATGTTGTTCACGAATATGGAACTTCTTCGACGAAATGCAATTCGTAAACTGGTTAACAAAATTAATTAACACTGCGGAATATGCAGTACCTATAATGTGCTTTTAATTTCTAATTTAGTGCACAGTTCTGATGATAATTACATCACGTATTCAGTATCAGACTGCAAAGTTTAAGTGAAACGTGAGAGCCGGCCGCGGTGGTCGTGCGGTTCTAGGCGCTGCAGCCCGGAACCGCGGCACTGCTACGGTCACAGGTTCGAATCCTTCCTCGGGCATGGATGTGTGTGATGTTCTTAGGTTAGTTAGGTTTAAGTAGTTCTAAGTTCTAGGGGACTGATGACCACAGCAGTTGAGTCCCATAGTGCTCAGAGCCATTTGGAACGTGAGCATATACCATTGCGCAAAACCTTCAAACAACGAGATGCGAATTAAAACATAAGATTTTAATTGATTTGTACATAATTAAGACAAATTATTTAATTATTCTAGTGTTACATTATCTACATTTTGTATATTGGTTCAAAATGGTTCAAATGGCTCTGAGCACTATGGGACTCAACTTGTGAGGTCATTAGTCCACTAGAACTTAGAAATAGTTAAACCGAAGTAACCTAAGGACATCACACACATCCATGCCCGAGGCAGGATTCGAACCTGCGACCGTAGCGGTCTCGCGGTTCCAGACTGCAGCGCCTAGAACCGCACGGGCACTTCGGCCGGCTGTATATTGGTGTACTGTATTTCTCCTTCATATTCATTGGTCCACAACTTTGCACAAAATGATCAAAAGTTGAACAAATATTAGTATTCTTATTATAATTAAGAAACAAAATGAATAACTTACTCAGTTTCTTCTAATAATGTTACTCAGTGCCTGAGAGGGGATATATGAGACTGCTTATCTTCAGTCGGTAGCTATTAATTTTTTCAGTGAGTGGCCGTTTCTTTCTTCAGCGGAAATCAGTTTTGAATGTGAATGAGCCGAGTTTCAAGAGTGATCCGCAGACAATTTTAAGCTGTAGGTCTCGCTACAAGTCAGTTCCAAAATCGGTGGCAGACGAGGACATACTACCTCCAACAGCACTGGGCCACCAGTAAAACACCAAGGTGTTCAAACTATTCTTTGCGTCTTTATATACCTAATATTAGATAATCACAGGAACGTTTGCAAATGCAACATTTTCAGTGAGTAACTTAACGACTTACTGTGGTGCCACCGCCAGACACCACACTTGCTAGGTGGTAGCCTTTAAATCGGCCGCTGTCCGTTAGTATACGTCGGACCCGCGTGTCGCCACTATCAGTGATTGCAGACCGAGCTCCGCCACACGGCAGGTCCAGAGAGACTTACTATCACTCACCCCAGTTGTACAGCCGACTTTGCTAGGGATGGTTCACTCTCTACATACGCTCTCATTTGCCGAGACGACAGTTTAGCATAGCCTTCAGCTACGTCATTTGCTACGACCTAGCAAGGCGCCATTTTCAGTTACTATGTCTTCTGAACAGATAATATTGTGAATCATGTACCGTCAAGAGCAGCCTCGTCCAAACTGTGCCCCTGGGGCGCTAGCGCCCGCGACCGTCCGCGGCCAGCGCCCCGGGCGAATTCGTATGTTGCTGCAGTGGCCGAGCCGTGCCGCTTAGCTGGCCGTGTGGACCGCCCGAACGCCAGCCGATAGATACATTTGTGCGCCCGTTTCCCCTTCGGGCAGAGGACGTCTCACAAGTGCTTCAACTAGAGCTGACTGACCTACAGTGCCATATCCGCCTGAAGGACCGCTTTCTTATGTGTAAATCTTTGGATGACTTTTACAGCTGTCTTCCACGAGAGAGATATCCTCTTTTGCACAAGCACGCGGCCAAAGTTCTATCAGTGTTTGGTTCCACGTATATTTGTGAGCGCTTTTTCTCTCTTTTAAAGCTTGCTAAAACTAAGAACTGTTCATTCCTTGGCGATAAAAATTTGACCAATTCTTTGAGGTTAGCAGTCTCGCGGAATATTGTACCAAGCCTAGACAAAATCGTTTCCTCGAAAGAGAAAAACGTTTAAAATGTTAATTGTCTTCTTTAACAATGTTGACTGTAAGAATTAAAGAGCTTTATAACCTTAATTATATTTTAATAAGTTTTCAAACTTGGTCAGTTAAAATTATTACGTACAAAACAGCAAACTAAGGATCCAATTTCTAAACTATGAAAAGGGATACAAAAATTGTAGCACGAAGTATAACAAAAAATACTTACTTGTAACTACTAACAGTAAGCATGAACTCTATATCCCTTACATAAAATTAATTCTAAGATAGAATATTTTGTTTACGTTAGATCTGAACGTGGGAAAGTCCAGTGCAGAGCAGCGCTGTGCGGTCTCACTCGCTCTGCAGCTCTCTCTCTCTCTCTCTCTCTCTCTCTCTCTCTCCTATGTCGACACTAGCGACACACAGTCGCGGATGGGGCGCTGAACTATACTGCGCCGGGCGCAATTCTTGGGTGAGCCTGGTCAAGAGCGACGTTCATCATTAATGGATTAAAATTAAGTATCAAACTACTTCTGTCCGCTTTCTGAATTTTAATTCCTTGTCATGTTCCAGACCTCACGTCAGTATAGTTCTTCCCTCCTCATGCCAGCCTGCTTGAGCTGAAACGCGTGCATTTCGGCCTCCTCTAGTAACACGGTGTTGCCTCTTCAGCCAACCCAACATTGGCGACGAGTGTAAAAACGGTGTTCTTATCTATACTGCTCTAATTTAATTGTGTAATGACTTCGCCACAATCTCCAGATGTACTGTCCGAATTTTATCGCTTACAGAATCAGCAGACGCAGGCCTTACTGGATGCCCTTAGACAGCTCATCCAAGGTCAACGTGCAATGCAAAACGATGCGGCAGCCGCCGCTCCACCACTAACGCAGCCACAACACACCATTGCACCGACTTTCCGACCTTTTGATGCTTCACTGGAAAGCTGGATTCCATCTCGCCGCCTACAGAATTCAAGGTAACGAGCGGCAACCTTTTCTTTTGTCGTCCGTCAGAGTCCAAACCTACCATGTGATAGTCAAATTATTTCCCCGACATGACATAGCAACTCTGTCCTATGAAGAAATTTTGTCAGCATTAGATGCAGATTTCAAACAATCAGTCAATGTAGTTGCGAAACGTACGGCAGGTCAGACCAATCGGGAGTGGGTTGGAACCTTGCAAGGCCTTACTAGGGATTGTGCTTTTGAGTGTCAATGTGGACTCCCATATTCAGATACTATGGTACGTGATGCAATTGCACAGAACATTTCTGATGTTCGTATAAGGGAACAGATTTTGAAACTAGTTAATCCCTCCCTTCAACAAGTGATGGACATATTGGATCGGCAGGACACACTTGACTTTGCTCAGGAATCATTTGAAATTTTGCCAGCCGTGTGTCAGGTTAACTGGCCCACCGGGCGAGTTGCACGGAGCAGTAAACGGCCCTCGCGCCTGGCCGCGCCGCTGCCGCCCGGCTCTCAGCCACGTGTGCCACGCTGGTAAGCAAATGCAGTGCTAAAATCATGCCCACGGTGTGCTACTAAACATTCGCGTAAGAACTGCCCATCACGCCAAGCTATTTGCTTTTCCTGTACTAAAAAAGGACATGGTCAGAGTGTTTGCCAGAAAATCTCAGATCAGAAACTCAAAAGCATTCCAGGCCCTTTGCTTCGCGCCAGAATCAGAATCGAACCAAGGATACTCAAACTCGCGACACTTCGCCCATGGAAATTCATGTCGTTCATTCCACTCCACCCAGTGCCACTCTCTCTAACAGTGACTGTGTTCATCCCACAAATAGTGTGCGTTGACATCGCCGGAACTCCTGACAAGTCACAAGTGATTTTGTATCAGTGTCAGTTCACGTTGATCGAGACAATCGCTCTTGTCGTCAGCAGGACAAACTTTTCGTAGACTTGGACATTAACGGCAAAGTGATACCATTCCAGCTCGATACTGGAGCTGCAGTATCACTGATCAATCAAGACACTTACAAAAAGGTGGGCAAACCTCGGTTGCATGCCACAAATGTTACATTAACTAGCTATTCAGGTCAAGAGATCCCTGTGTTAGGACAGTGCAGCCTTCTTGCAACTTACAAAGGACAAACAAAACTTGTGTCCGTTTACATCCTTCATTCTTCTTCTGCAGTGAACTTGTTTGGTTTCGATTTATTTCAGTTGTTTAACTTGTCTATAGTAAATCAGGTCCTATCAGTGAACCAGATTGTGCCTTCAGACAGTGTTTCTCGTCTATGTGAACAATTTGCAGACATTTTTGCACCGGGCCTCGGTTGCGCTAAGAACTATAAAGCACATTTGGAACTGAAAGTAAATGCGCAACCGAAATTTTTCAGAGCGCACAATGTTCCCCACGCACTGCATGATGAGGTTGCAAAAACATTACACGATTTGGAATCACAAGGTGTAATTGAACGTGTGCAGGCTTCTCTCTGGGCATCACCCTTAGTAATTTTGCCAAAACCTTCGGGAAAATTGAGACTTTGTGTGGACTTTAAGGCAACAGTGAATCCACAATTAGTGATTGCAACTTTTCCTTTACCCCGACCAGAAGATGTTTTTGACAAATTGTGCCTGGGTAAATATTTTTCGAAGTTGGACGTAGCAGATGCATACCTGCAAATACTGGTGGACAAAGAATCCAAGCGCGTTTTGGTGGTTAACACGCATCTTGGTTTGTATCAATTCAAACGACTGCCATTCAGGTGTGCATCCGCCCCTGCATTGTTTCAGCAATATCTACAAACTGTTCGCGCATCGGTCCCTACTGCAGCAAACTATCTGGACGATATTGTAATCTCCGGAAAGACGGAAGAAGAACATTTAGCCAATCTCAGGACTATATTTCAGGTCTTGCAACAAAATGGTCTTTGCTTATGGAAGGACAAATGTGTGTTTCTTGCTCGTGACTTGCCATACCTGGGACATGTACTCAATGCCCAAGGCATACATCCCAGTCGCACGCACCTCCGTGCCTTCGCCGCACAATTTGAAGCAGCTACAGAGTATGCTGGGAAAAATCAACTATTATCATAAATATGTGCCGCATGCCTCTTCCATTTCAGCTCCGCTTCATTGCTTACGCCGTAAAGGTGTTCCATTCGTCTGGACGACGGAATGCGAACACGCCTTTCGCCAGTTGAAATAAGCGTTGCTTTCCAATACTGGCCTTACGCCATTCGATGGTGGATGCATCGGATTTCGGGATCGGTGCTGTGCTTGCGCACAAAGATGGATCGCATGATCGCCCTATTGCCTTTGCGCCCAAATTGCTCTCGTCTGCGCAAAGAAATTATTCCCAGATCGAGAAAGAAGCATTGGCTCTCGTATTTGGTGTTACAAAGTTTCATGACTTCTTGTATGGTCGTCACTTTACCATAATCACAAACCACAAACCTTTGACATGGCTTTTTCATCCGAACAAGACGGTACCTCCACGTGCAGCACAGAAATTCATTCGCTGGTCTATTTTGCTCTCGCAGTACCGCTACGATATCTTGTATCGGTCCACTGCTAAGCACGGAACTTGCTCGCATGTTCATTGATTCGGCAACCGATGACGTGGTGGAATCGTTTCCGACTGATTTTAGTCGTGCAGCTACAGCCACAACTGTTGACCCTGTCCTTGCTACCGTTCTGCGTTTTGTTGCTACGCAATGGCCCTTGTCAAAGTGACGGATCGGAGACCCGTTAGTTCGCCGATTTTTGCTCACAAGGAGAGACTACTTGTTCGACGTGGTGTTTTGCTGTTGCGTTCTGATAATGACCAGTCCAGGGTCGTGGTACCACGTTCGTTACAGTCCTCTGTCTTAAAGCTTCTCCATCAAAATGGCTCTGAGCAATATGCGACTTAACTTCTCAGGTCATCAGTTGCCTAGAACTTAGAACTAATTAAACCTAACTAACCTAAGAACATCACACACATCCATGCCCGAGGCAGGATTCGAACCTGCGACCGTAGCGGTCGCTCGGCTCCAGACTGAAGCGCCTAGACCCGCACGGCCACTCCGGCCGGCTTCTCCATCAAGGACACTGAAGTATAGTGAGAACGAAACAACTTGCTCGTCAGCACTGTACTTTGTTCAGAATCGATGCCGCGATTACGAATATGTGCTCTTCTTGCATGGTGTGTGCCGAACAACAATCAGCACCACAGCGAAACTTTTTTGCATTTCCAAAAGCCACTTTCCCTTGGCAACGCTTACACATCGATTTTGCTGGTCCATTCTGGAATGCTCGATGGTTGGTTGTGATAGGTTCATTCAGTAATTTTCCTTTTGTTGTCCGGATGTCTTCCACGACATCATCTGCCACCATTCATGCATTATCTGCTATCTTTTGCATTGAAGGTCTTCCACAGACAATTGTTTCCGACAATGGTCCACAATTCATGTCTTCAGAATTTCATTCTGCAAGGCCAATGGTATTCAACATCTGACGTCCGCGCCGTTTTCGCCACAGTCAAACGGTGCCGCTGAACGATTGGTGTAGTGTAACGACGTAAGTTTTTTATAAATGATTTTCTTTCGACATATGACCACGTGGAGACTTCGTCACCTACGTCAGTTACAACCCACTTCAAAATTATTTATATTCTTTTTAAATTGTCTCAGAATGGTTCCTGAACGAAACTGTAAAACATCATTTGAGTCGTACGCGCAGAATTACGTCACTCAGGCCAATTGGTTTGCGCAAACTTTTTTTTAATTTAGATGTCGTTTGTTTCTCCTCAGAAATTATATTGATGCACGTTATCTGATTTAATAAATATTAGAACCACATTGAATAAACTTTCGAGATTCAAACTCGCGATGAACGTTGTCAAAAATTAATAATCTTGTCAAATATATTATTAATTCATTCACATAATTCCTCATAAATAAATTCTCGGAACATGTATTTCAACTTTAGTAGCACCACTAATTTATTATCTTCCTACATATAGACGTGAACCTGAGCCTTGACAAGACAGAACTGACCATTTACAACATGATTAAACTTTCTATGACGTCATTGTTGTACAAACATTACAAATTCTCAATTATTTTGTTTTTAGAAGCACGACGCAACAACTCGGTTTCAGGATCTTCTGTTGCTCTTTGGCTGTCGACCCGCGACGTATAGTGGCCAGCAATTTTCTCTCTGGTCCCGGCAGCGAAGATGCTGTCTCCGTTCGTTGCGCCGCCCTCTCCGTACATGAAACATAAAAATAAATACAAAACTTTAGATAATTCACAGCTATTACAAATATTACAAAAATAGATAAACAAAACAATAAATTAAATTTATATTCACCTGCAAACTGGGCTGACACTGGTGGTTGGGGGACGCTTCAATTTCACGTCCCACTACATACCCCACCCACAAGCTCAGTTTGTCAGGTTTTAACCGAAAATAAAACTTTTTCTATATACAATATTTAACTGTTAATACATTTTTCTCACATTTTACGTAATCTAGTGTCCTTGCTCTCAGATAGATTCAATCCTTTTATGACGATATTGCTGTGACTATTTGTCACTTACTTTTAATTGTGCTATTATGGTAATTCATAACCGAATATATGGAGATTATTCCTTTCCATTTAATAGTTGCTAGTAAATAATAATTCAGTACGTTCTTTAATGGTGTTACATTAGGACAGAGCGTTCAAATTGTGATAGGTTGGTTTCAGTTTTATTCATTTACTGGAGTTATTGTTTCCAAAATGTATATTACTAATAAGTTTCTCACAATAACTAATAATACTATTTACTTTACGTCGTTTCTTTCCCTAATGCTTTATTTATGCCTGAGGTCAATAAGAAATCGAGCAAAACTTTCTTTAGAATCTCGGCACGGCTTTCTTTACCGTCGGACACCTTGTTGGGTAATGGCAATTTATTTAGGAGAAACAAGCGAGAGAGCCCCGTTTGGTGTGTTCTATATTAACACTATTACAAATCTCTATATTAAAGGCATTCTGCTATGTTCTTGTGAGCCATATAGCTCTGGACGCCCATGGTCCCTAAAATTATTAACCATCCCTTTTGGTTCCTACTATCCGAGTAAATGTAAAATATACAAAATTCCTTCTGACCTAATAACAAAACTTTCTTCCATATAAATCCCCTTTTAGTTATCTTTCCCTTTTTGAAGTACCGGTAGATTATTGTAGAACACTTGTTTAAACTTCCTGTCATTTCTTTAAAAATAACACGTAAGTACCTCGAAAAACTTCACATGAATAAACTATGAACGCTCGTCCATATGTAACATATACTAAATATTAACTTATTTAGGAATGAAGGGTTTAATTTGATCGACACTACATAATCCTTTAATTACACCTGATGAAGGTTCCGTAAGAAGTAACGCTTTGGGATGTACAATCTTATGTACAACATATGGACCTTCACAGATAAAGAAGAATTTTCTACATTCCTTATTGATCTTCGAACCTTTAGGATGACATTGTACTAATACAAGGTCTTCCTTTTCTCGTTCGGGTGGACAATTCGTAGAATAACATTTTTCTTTCCTTTACATAATACGGTAACCTACTAATTAGGACTCGTATTAGATGACTTTCAATAATTGGTTCTCCAATTAATTTAGCACGGTTTAAATGCCATTCGAAGTAATTCCTATAACCTCCCCACCGTTTAGAATATGGAGGAGGGTCTAACAATTCCAAAGTTAAGTGTTGTTGTTTTCCTCTTGACCAATAATTTTGTTTAAACTGCTTAACAAAATCATCCCAGTCCCTAAATTCAGTTCTATGCAGTACTGCCCATTCCACAGCTTCTGCTTCTAAATGTCCTATTACAAATTGAATCCATTTTTCATTACTCCATTTAGGAGCTAATGAAGTTTCAAAAGCTTTTATAAAGATTATAGGGTGAAGTTCGCCTCCTGGTTTGAATACAGGAAATCGACTTGCTACATTTGAATTTGTCGTTATATCATCCCAACATTCTGCGAGAGACATAGTTGGATTTTGTTTAGATTGCAGAGACGGAGTTGCATCGGATTGGCTTGCCGTGATTTGTTTATTTGTGCTGTTGTCGTCCGAGCTAGCAAACACCGACTGTTGTCTCTGATTACGTTATTACTTCTACTACTTGAAATGTTTTCATTATTATCTAATTCCGATAACCGTTTAGTAATTTCCTGTATTCGCATTTCTGTATTGGATACGCGATTAGCCAATATCGATTCTTCACTGTGTTCACGATGTGAACGCTCTGCACCTTCGTCAATGTTATTATCTTTGGAAGTCTCAATGTTACTGCATATTTCGGTAGTTAAAAATTTCATGTTTTCTATTTCAGTATGATCTTTTTCTACTCGATGAGTTAATGTCTCTAATTCTACATTATCTATTGAAGAAATCTCTACAGGTTTGGTAGAAACCTCTTTAATAGTTTCTATACGAACAGTTTCTGTTTGCAT
Source organism: Schistocerca cancellata (assembly GCF_023864275.1). Classification (NCBI taxonomy): domain Eukaryota; kingdom Metazoa; phylum Arthropoda; class Insecta; order Orthoptera; family Acrididae; genus Schistocerca; species Schistocerca cancellata. Next base: position 1,200,758,739 of record NC_064626.1, read on the forward strand.
AGAAAATTCATCTCGTAACTTATCGTTATTTTTCTCTGTTTCATTTACAACTAAGACATTGACATTATCTAGTCTCTTGGTTAAGTCAGTAATATCATTTCGCATGCCAGCTTTTTCCTCACGCGATTCCTGGATATGTTCTTCTAACCTTTTACAATTATCAGCAATCTTATTACTAAGTCCTACTAGTTTTTCCTGCGTTTCAACTTTAGAAGCCTCTATTTTATCACTTAATTCTCGACTGGTTTCATTAAGATATTCCTGTAACCTGTCTGTAGATTTTGTTAGCTCCCCTTTTAATCTAGCAGTAGATTCTTCGTTTGACTGTTTTAATTCCTGTTTTAGTTCCTCTTTTAATCTAGCAATAGATTCTTCGTTAGACTGTTTTAATTCCTGTTTTAGTTCCTCTTTCAATCTAGCAGTAGATTCTTCGTTAGATTGTTTCAATTTAGCGATCGCCCTGAAAAGGGATCTCATGCTCCTATCGGACATAGATTGCTCTTCGTCTGACATTTCACTTCCCGACATTATTGTAAGATATTAACTAGTTACACACGCAGACTTGTAATCAACAATCCTATAAAAGCACACTCCCTACATACAACACTCCACTTCAAACTTAAAACAGACTCACCGGACACTAATATTGTAATTTGGAGTTCTCGATGATCAGTGTGCAGCTATGGGCTGCAGATGTAATAGCCGTCGATGCAGCCGCTGAGACGCTGCGACCCCGCTTCCGCAACCGGCAGGACGCTGAGTCGAACATCGGAGACGTCACTGGCTGCAACCACGCCCGGCCCCACCGTAGACAGGCGAAGCCCTCAGCAACACCTCTAATACCAGCCGGAGGAACGCCCCGCAGCTGACGCACTGGGCCTGTTAGTTTAGGGAGAAAAAGGGTGTCGGGGTTTGCAGCATTCAGCTGCTGCCCAACAGATGCGCCTTCTCGTGGAATAACTGCGTGACCGTACTGCTTGGCTGCGCTCCGTCAGCTGCCCACACCCGCGAAGTCGCCGCTGGCTGGTGAAGACTCCACGAAAACTCGCGTTGACTTCCGAAGGACTCTTGATGTTTTAATTGTATCGTACCTGTGTGCCTTAGTTGCACAAAAGTCCTGTTCCCAAGGTCGCCACGGTGTAGTGTAACGACGTAAATTTTTTATAAATGATTTTCTTTCGACATATGACCACGTGGAGACTTCGTCACCTACGTCAGTTACAACCCACTTCAAAATTATTTATATTCTTTTTAAATTGTCTCAGAATGGTTCTCGAACGAAACTGTAAAACATCATTTGAGTCGTACGCGCAGAATTACGTCACTTAGGCCAATTGGTTTGCGCAAACTTTTTTTAATTTAGATGTCGTTTGTTTCTCCTCAGAAATTATATTGATGCACGTTATCTGATTTAATAAGTATTAGAACCACATTGAATAAACTTTCGAGATTCAAACTCGCGATGAACGTTGTCAAAAATTAATAATCTTGTCAAATATATTATTAATTCATTCACATAATTCCTCATAAATAAATTCTCGGAACATGTATTTCAACTTTAGTAGCATCCACTAATTTATTATCTTCCTACATATAGACGTGAACCTGAGCGTTGAGAAGACAGAACTGAGCCATTTACAACATGATTAAACTTTCTATGACGTCATTGTTGTACAAACATTACAAATTCTCAATTATTTTGTTTTTAGAAGCACGACGCAACAACTCGGTTTCAGGATCTTCTGTTGCTCTTTGGCTGTCGACCCGCGACGTATAGTGGCCAGCAATTTTCTCTCTGGTCCCGGCAGCGAAGATGCTGTCTCCGTTCGTTGCGCCGCCCTCTCCGTACATGAAACATAAAAATAAATACAAAACTTTAGATAATTCACAGCTATTACAAATATTACAAAAATACATAAACAAAACAATAAATTAAACTTATATTCACCTGCAAACTGGGCTGACACAGGTGGATGGGGGACGCTTCAATTTCACGTCCCACTACATTGGTCAGGACTTTCAAGTCACAGATGTTGAAAGAGTCGCATTCTCGGGAGGCCGCGCTATTGCTCTTTTTGTCCTCGTTTCGCTCTCAGCCCCGAGATGGTCGCTCGCCGGCTGAGTTGCTCCACGGTCGCCATCATCGAACCTTAATGTCTTTGCTACATCCACCGCATCAGGTTCTGTGCAGCGGCAGACACCTGCTTTTGTCCCAGGCGACGTTATCTACTACCGCCACTATCGATGTTCACGGCGTTGGCTCGAAGGGCGCATTCTTCACTGTTTCGGATGCGTTATGTATCTGGTTTTGGGGGCCTCTGGTGAGGTGCGCCGGCATATCAATCAGCTGCGCCTCTGTCGTGACACGGAATCTGCCGCTCACCGTCTGCTTTCAGCGACGGTGCTGTCCGGTCAGCGCCCCGGGGACCCATCTACTGACTCGCCTCAGCTCCAGGTGTTACCGACGCTGCCTTCCATTTTGCCCCATGGCGAGGCGCCGCCGCCGCCTGTTCTCCCGCCGGCGACGCCCGTAGTGGACGCGTCGCTGCAGCCGTCGGGCGCCTACCTGGGTCACGCGCCGCCGATCGCTTCTCGTGACCAGTTGTCCTCCGACGTGGAACTCTTGCCCGCTCCGGACCATATGTCGTCTTCGCCCGTCTGGTGCCCCTTTTGTCTCTCTACGGGCGCATACACCGCATTGGCGTGCACCCCGGAGCAGGTTTTCAGGCGTTTCCTAGCTCCCCGCGGTCCGAATGGCAGGGTGCGGGTGGCACAGCCTCGCCTGTTGTTAGGCTCCCCACCTCGTCGCATACGTCAACATGGGGTCCTCCCACGGCGGGCAGAGGCCTTATACCACAACCGTCCGCCGATTTGCGGGGGAGGAATGTGGTGTCACCGCCAGACACCACACTTGCTAGGTGGTAGCCTTTAAATCGGCCGCGGTCCGTTAGTATACGTCGGACCCGCGTGTCGCCACTATCAGTGATTGCAGACCGAGCGCCGCCACACGGCAGGTCCAGAGAGACTTACTATCACTCACCCCAGTTGTACAGCCGACTTTGCTAGCGATGGTTCACTGTCTACATGCGCTCTCATTTGCCGTGACGACAGTTTAGCATAGCCTTCAGTTACGTCATTTGCTACGACCTAGCAAGGCGCCATTTTCAGTTACTTTGTCTTCTGAACAAATAATATTGTGTATCATGTACCGTCAAGAGCGACGTTCATCATTAATGGATTAAAGTTAAGTATCAAACTACTTCCGTCCCCTTTCTGAATTTTAATTCCTTGTCATGTTCCAGACCTCACGTCAGTATAGTTCTTCCCTCCTCACGCCAGCCTGCGTGAGCTAAAACGCGTGCATTTCGGCCTCCTCTAGTAACATGGCGTTGGCTCTTCAGCCAACACTACACTAACTATAGTACTGAAATATATTTTCTTAATATTATGTTTCAAAAATGGTTCAAATGGCGCTGAGCACTATGGAACTCAACATCTTAGGTCATAAGTCCCCTAGAACTTAGAACTACTTAAACCTAACTAACCTAAGGACATCACACACACCCATGCCCGAGGCAGGATTCGAACCTGCGACCGTAGCAGACCCGCGGTTCCGGACTGCAGCGCCAGAACCGCTAGACCACCGTGGCCGGCTATTATGTTGCAGTTTGATTTACGTATTGTACAGCATTGCCTTGGCACTCGTATTCCAGCGTTATGATGTTTATTATAAAGTATTGTTGCCTTATTGTCTACGTATGGAAACGCTGTTTTAGAATTTTAAACGGTGGGATTACCAATGTTTATATAAGAAGTAAAGTAAATGGACGTAGCTAATGACAGGGCTTACGCTTTATTGTTTCAGATACGCAGGAGTTGCGTTATTTCATATAAAATTTTATTTTGTGGCGCCAGTTTCATGATCGTTAAATGGCCTTTTCCGATTGCCTACACGTGTTACGTCGCTGATGTAGTGCTTGTGTTTCATACAAGTTAAGTGATTATATCGTTTTAATAACCAACTGATTCCTAAAGGACGTTGTCGCTTTGGTTGGAGTATGTGCTGTTTTTCATTTGATTGATTTTCGTTCGATCAAATAATTCTGTCTCTTTCCAGTTAACTTCCGGTATGACTGCTCTGTTCTACTTAAATGTAAGAACAATTCGGCTGTAAACAGTGCCAAGGGATATCCGCTGAGAAACAGAGTTGCTGCACGTAAAACATGGAACGTGATGTGCTTTATTCATATTAATTCATAGCCAAGCCAAGAAATTGTAGCTCTAAATATAATTCAATATTTAAAATCCTACTCTTTTATTATTCACTCCAACTAATGGCAGCTCTTCAGTTTTATGCAGATGAACAGCGATAATTACCAAAAATGTGGCTGCCAGTTGTAGTAACGTGTGTGATGTTCGTACCAGGTATATGCTTTTCAGGGTCGATTTGTACGAGTCCGAGGATGACGTGGATAACTGAGACTCAGATAAAGTTTCTCAAAATATTTCTAAGCGGAAGTGGGCCTTAAAAGTTGTTGCTATATAGGTAAATTTGAATAATTATCTAAACAAGCAAACAACATTGTGTCCCTTGTCATCGCTCACACTAATTTAAGTGACCGTGTGGTGGTAGAAATGTCAACGTCCATCCGTAACATTGTTTACGTGTCATACTATGGCCACAATAAAATTAATTTTATGCTGTGCTGAATCATAGATTGATTTACGAGGCTGTTCAACTACATTCTTGCAGAAATTGATAATCTAATTCTTAGTATTACAACCTGAAACATTTTTGACCTTTCAAAATTCTATCGGCGAGACGTTTCACGCTATTTCGTTGACTTGAGAAGCTAGTAGACAATAGTAAGTCAATTTTGAACCATATTATCTGCACTCATAAGTGAACTGCGCCTCGTGCTGATCACCGATTTGGTCAAAATTAGTGGTGTGTGCAGGGCTTGGCCAGAAATGAAAGTGACGGAAGTGGGAACTCTAGATGGCCAAGCATTTGGAAAAAAATGAATTTTTTATCGGGTAGTTCAAGACATGCATTTGGTTGGCGCCGCTGACAGACTGTAGAACGATAATCCGAAAGTCATGGGATCGAGTCGTTATGTAGGAACCTTTTTTCTTAATTTTCGACTTTTACGTTATTTACTCGGCAAATAAACGGAAATAATGCTTAGTACATTGTATTTAATATTTTCATAAGAGGCACGAGAAGCAAAGACAAAGGAAAATTTGTGATTGCAAATAAATTTCCAGAAAGGGATTGTAAGGCGTACACGAGAACATCATATATAAAATTAGATACTTCTGTTAGTTTACGGCTGATGACTTACACATGCTGAGGTGATATTCATCGTAAAAACAGGGAAAGTAGTAATTTTGTCGGCATCTTGCATACGTTATAAAAGCAGCATATTTACAGTTATGTGATTTTTTTCATTCTATAGGAAAACAGACTTGGTTTATATTCGTAAAAGAGTGTCTCACCGCACCGCTTGGCAGCAAACCAAGCACAAGGCATATTTGCGAGGATAGGTAGTGATGTGCAATGGAACGTAACCTGATGCAGTTTTCTAATTATACGATTTGATTTTCTCTCTCTTGATGAGATAAGACCATACTGAAGCTTTGAGATCGAATTCTTTATCTGAGGATATGAACAAATATCGCAAGTCTGCAGTATGGGAATATAGTTGGGGAGGAATCACGAGAATACCGCACAATAGTAATCCTTCATCTTCATAAATCCCGTTGTACAAGTATCCTCCACACCAGTCAATTAACAGAAGAGCTTCATCAAACTATTCTTCCTGCGCGTAGGGCTTCATTACACTCCAAAACATACTTTTCAATAAGCCTGATTAACTGTCGCAGATTTTAATTAAGTAATGACGAAGATTATTTATTTCGCAGCGTACTCATCCATTTCGGTTAAACTGCAGTGCAAGTGAAGCGAAAAATGAAAGTAAGAAAGACGTTTCTACATCTACATCTATATCTACATGGATACTCTGCAAATCATATTTAAGTGCCTGGCAGAGGGTTCATCGAACCACCTTCACTATTCTCTATTATTCCAATCTCGTATAGCGCGCGGAAAGAACGATCACCTATATCTTCCCATACGAGCCCTGATTTCCCTTATTTTATCGTGGTGATCGTTTCTCCCTATGTAGGTCGGTTGCAACAAAATATTTTCGCATTCGGAGAAGAAAGTTGGTGATTGGAATTTCGTGAGAAGATTCCGTCGCAACGAAAAACGCCTTTCTTTTAATGATGTCCAGCCTAAATTCTTTATCGTTTCTGTGACACTCTCTCCCATATTTTCCGATAACACAAAACGTGCCGCTCTTCTCTGAACTTTTTCGATGTACTCCGTCAGTCCTATCTGGTAAGGATCTCACACCGCGCAGCAGTATTCTAAAAGAGGACGGACAAGTGTAATGTAGGCAGTCTCCTTAGTAGTCCTGTTACATTTTCTAAGAGTCCTGCCAATAAAACGCAGTCTTTGGTTAGCCTTCCCCTCAACGTTTTCTATGTGTTTGCGACCGAACCGCTGAATCTTTCCATCAGTAAATGGGGTATGTTCTCCACTGACTCGGTTGTTTTAACCCCCTCCACTGATGGAATGACCCACTTCCCAAATCCGTATATATAAAACCAATACGGACTTGTAGCTGTCACGCCTTTGCGCTTACTGCTACGTATTTTAGCTGTAAATAGCTCAGTCCCAATGGTAAGAGGCAGTAGTGAATTCACGTAGTTAATATTTGAATCCAGCACAGCTGCCACAAGCTCAGCTCACTTTTACTCCACTCCTACCCTCGCCATTGCACCACATTAACTAGGTGCTACGTGGACCTTGCTAAATTCACTTGCGTATACATTTTTGACCGTTACTCGCCAGTATTTACCTAATGAATAGTACACTCCTAACCGGACTATTTCCCTAAGAGCTGTGATGATTGAACGGGTTCGATTCACGGCCTACAGTGCCCTACAGTTCACACGGTAACACTGCCTACCTGACCCACTTAACTTGGTAGTGAGCTTATGTATCCAATCACCACTGCTAGCAGCAGTGGATAATCCTATCAGCACGACGAGAGCAGCAGACTTACCGTCGAATCCTCCTGAAAATACTTATAACTACGGTCGCCAGCTCTGAAGGAGCAAAAGAATAAATCAATTTTTGGGCTCGTTTCAAAGTGAAATGGCTTGAGTTGAATTTAAACTTAATTCTGAATATTACTATTTATGATCATTCTAGATAATTCTACAAAGCAAATACTCTCTCAATTTCTGTGAGGTGGCTTGGTAATTACTACCAAGACAGGTTATGCAACTTCGGTTAACAAAATTCTATCCTTCAACTTATTTAATGATTTTGGATATTACTCTTTGGACCATTGATACAGAATCAGTTAAGTGACTTTACTTGAAAGGTTGCTCAGAAAAATTTAAGTAACTGTAAATAGGCGACTCATTCTGGTGTGACCATTGCTCTTTTCAACATTCTTATACGCTAAAGTATTCTACAACCAAAAGAATTGTAAATGAAAGAGGCGATGGTGGCCTCAGTCTGATTTCACTATACTATGTTTGAGGTTACTACACTTTACAATGAACAACATGCGTCGTAATTTTACTCATTACTATATTCTGTCCTCTGCACTTGCATAAAAGAAAACTGGTATTCTCCTTTTACATGCATACAAAGTTCGACTTAACAATTGCAAGCAGTCTTGCCTTGGGTAGACGTGTCGGTGCTGGTGGTGAGATGCACGTGGCTAACGCAGCTCTTCACGCCTCATGCCCTTAATGGCGGCTGGAACTACGAGCTGTAGCACTCGTATAAGCTACTGCACGTCCGCCATAAATTCTGGGCGCAGGAACTCTTACAATCAGCCCCAGTGGCATAGAGGCGGCTTCGACAACCATTCGTCGCGTTCTACTCCACAAACGGCGACGATATTCGCCTCTTTGCTGTTGCACAATCACTTTTTCGTGAGCACAGTTACGCACGTCCGATCACGTCAACGCTCCCCAGGCCATTTCTTTGTTCAGTCTCTGTGTCTCCAGCTACCCCTAGCTACGCTCGTATCACCAAGAGTGGGGGCGTTCCCCTACCACCTTTTTACCGAAATCATTTAGTATTTAAGAATATTTATATTTACTACCCTGGAGTTCATACCAGTCATAATAATTTACTACTAGCGCTTTACAACATTAAATTATACAGTAATAACTTATAATTACCAAGAAAAAGAATACATTTGACTCCGAGAGCTTAGTGCGTTGTCCGACAGGCCGCGCTAATTCCCAGTTTCGCCAATAGATGGCATCAGGGTGCACTCCCTGGCAGTCTCACACAAGCGCGCCCGTTTCAGACGCACGGGCTCCAAATTACTGTCAGCCCACCATCATTTCAGTTCCGTTACACATGCCCCACTTCTTATTGAAGTATCTTACAGTGATAATTCAATATGAAGTCTCTCCTATAATGAATCTGAAATGTTCGATAAGCTTTTTTCCAAGGGTTTTCCCTTTCTTACTGATACACCTTGATACTTATATTACATATTTAAAATTAAACACCAATTCTTTCTCTCTTTCCTGCTAAACATTACATAAATGATTTACATATATTCTTTCCAATTTTCTTACTTCTAAACACAGTACACTTTAAACATGTTTTTTTTTTTTTCAAAGTTTTAAATACAGTTCTTTTATTTCAGGCAAGTAAAACACATGTTATGCGCCTATTACTTTGTAGCCCGTCCTTTTCACTTTACCTCCTCACTTTTCTACCTCTTCCACAACACTTATTTACACATCTATTAAGGCTTTCTTAGAAGCTCAGTCTTTCCCAGTCCGTTTAGTCTCTACTTAAACTAGAAGTTTCATTAGAATACTGCAATATATTTTAGTGAGCATTTACCTTTCACATAGAACAAAAGAAACACAACTATTTACATATTGGTTTACTTTAATATTTATTTATATATTTATTTTCAATCTGGTAGAATTCGTGGTTCATACCTTTTGAGATCCACTATGTTTCTTACTCCCAGGCGTTTGCCTGTTAATGGGTACTCTAAATAATAAGCATTCACATTGGGTATGGACACTATTTTAAATGGTCCATTATATATATATTTAAATTTGCTGATCTCGTTATTATTTTCACTTGACTTTTCATGTGTTTTTACAAGATCGAGATCACCTATTTTGAATTTGGGATTCCTTACTTTTTCGTCGTGACGACGAATTCTCGCATCTGCTTGTTTTCTCATCTTGTCTTTTACTAAGTTATTTTTACTATCATAATCTAATTCAACTCTATTTGGAAATTCTAGTAGGTCTTCTACTAGACTTTTACTTCTTGTCTTTTTCAGTATTTCTTCTGGAGTAAATCCAGTGCTCTCGTTTGTTAATGAATTCATGATTTCTTCGAATTCACTCACATACATGCCCCACTTCTTGTGGTTACTATGGCAGTACGTCCTAAATAACCGACCTATCTCTCGCATATATCTTTCTGCCGGATTGCTTGATGGGTGATAAGCTGAGATATGTACCACTTCTACCTGTTTCTCAGTTATCCCATCCTTCCACATTTTTGAGCAAAACTGAACACCATTATGTGATAGTATTCTCTTTGGCTTCCCTACTTTCACAAAATAATCACACACCATTTTATCATACACAGCTCTGGCAGTAGCTTTTCTCAAGGGATAAAGCTTTATATACTTTGAGAAAAGTTCAACTGCTACAAATATGTACACAAAACCCCCCATGGTTTTCGGTAATGGTCCAAAGATATCTACTGCTACTATTTCTAATACTTCATCAGGTTTTATTGATTGCATGGGCCCTTGATTAGTTGCATTTGTTACTTTCGCCTTTTGGCATGGATCACAAGATCTTATCCTCTGTGCTACCCTTCGTGCCATGTTGTTAAAGGTAATGCATTCATCTAACTTATCGGTACACTTCCGTGCACCACAATGGCCATATGCCAAGTGAACATAATCTATCAGCACTTCAGTGTGTTGTTCCGGCCAACATACTCTCCACTTCCCTGGATTATTTAATCTTTGAAGATACAGTACACCTTTATGTATTTTATATGAAGCCCTTATGTTAGTTGCGTCCGGATTGTCAAACTTGACCTTTACTGACTTGAGTGCATCATCATCACTTTGATATCTTCGCATATTCCGACATATTTCCCTAATTTTTTCTCTTCCTTCCCCTTTTTTGAAGTAATTCACCTCAAAAACATCTTCTCTATTCTTTACACTTTCTAGTGTCTCACATCCTTCCGGTAATCTCGACAAAGCATCCGGTACTGCATGTTCTTTCCCTTTAACATACTTGATCTCTATGTCAAATTGTTGTAAAAACAGCGCCCATCTGGTCAACCTGTTATGTAACAATCTGCAGTCCTTCAAAAATATTAAAGCTTTGTGGTCTGTATGGACCACAGTCTTATGTCCCCATAAGAAAAGTTGAAATTTCCTAAAACCCCATACTATAGCTAAAGTCTCCTTCTCTGAAACTGTATAGTTTCTTTCGTACTTAGACATGGTTCTACTCGCAAATACTATTTGTCTATGAGTTTTTTCCCCATCTATCATTACCTCCTGAAATATGAATACTCCCAATCCATAATCTGAACTATCTGTTGCCATGTGGAATGGTTCACACAGGTCAGGGTGCCATAACTTTATGTTTTTAGCCAAATTGTCTTTTAGCCGGTTGAATGCTGTTTCACATTCCTCAGTCCATATATACACACTGTTCTTCTTAAGTAGGTTGTTCAGATGTGGGCTATTGAACACCTGATCATCCACATACTTACGATAAAAGGAACAAAGTCCTATAAACGACTTTAGTTGTTTTTTATTCTTGGGAGCCGGACAATTTCTTATTGCTTTGACTTTGTTGGGATCCTTTTCAATTCCCTCTGGTGTTACTATGTGACCTAAAAACTTAATTTCTTTCTTCACAAACTCGCATTTTTTCAGGTTCAGGGTCATTCCTCCTTTAATTAAAGCTTTGAACACCCTGTCGCATAACTCCATGTGCTCTTCCCATGTCCTTGTAGCAATTAACAAATCATCTACATAAACCGTGATTAGCGAACTAAGTTCACTCCCTAAAATTTTGTCTAAAGCCCGAATGAACACTGAAACGGAAGTATTTAGGCCAAATGGTACCACTGTGTAATGGTAGCATTTGCCATTGAATAAAAATGCCGTGTACTTCCTAGACTCCTCACTTAATGGGATTTGCCAGTATCCTGCCGTTAGGTCTAAACTAGTCATGTACTTTACACCATTAAACTTCTGCAATAAATTATCTATGTTCTCTGGACGATCCAACTCCCTCTTCACTACTTTATTCAGAGTACGAGCATCTATCACTATTCGTACACTTCCATCCTTCTTACCTACTATCACCAATGGGTTATTATATGGGCTAGAACTCCGTTCAATGACCCCACATGAAACCATTTTATCTATTTCTTTTTGAACTGCTTCTTTCTTAGACAAGGGTACATTATATGGTGGTTTAAAGAAATGTTCATGCTCCTCTACCTCCATGCAGTACTCATAATTTATCACTCGTCCCGGTTTGTCCGAAAATACCTCCTGATTTTCTTTCAGAATTTGCCATAGATCCTCCCTTTGGGCATCAGATAGTCCTTCCGTTTTATCCACTACATTTCGAAGGAGTGTCTCCTTATTTCCATCTTCAACTATCTGCCTCACCAGAAACCAATCGAATTTTTGACCTATTCCTGAATCATGATCATCTCTAAATTCTACCCATCTCAGCTGGTTCTCTTCCATTACTCTAGATGATTCAAATGGTATTTCTAATACCGCACTATCAACTTTACAAACTATTATCCCTTTGTCACAATCTATAATTACTTTTTGTTTTATTAACCAGTTAATGCCTAAAATGATCTCGGCACTGAGCTCTGGAACTACTAAAAATGCATTAGAAAATAGCTTGTTTTTTATCTTAAATTCCATCATCACTTGATGTTTAACAGGTTTACTACATTTCCCTGTCGCCCCTATCACTTTAACACCTGTTACTGGCATCATGACTACTCCTCGTTGCTCTTTAATCATCTCAAAAAATGCGTGCGAAATAGCACTTATTTGAGCACCCATATCCAACAATACATATAAATCGTACCCACATACATTAATAGGTAGGATTGTTTGCATCCTATTGTCCTCTTTCATACTTTCTTTATCTTCCCATAATAAATCCTTTTCCACCGCCAAGTCTTGCCATATTATTTTTCCGGTTTTTATACTGACCATTCCATCCGGAGGTTTCTTTCTCCTTTTCATCCTAAATTCTTTCACCACTTTTTCCAATAGTCCTTCGTCTAGGCTCTTTAATGCCATCGCGTTCTCATTCGAATCTGTCATGCCTGAACTCTCGGTTGCGGAATCGGAAACTTCCTCTATTTCTTTTTCTCCCTGGATGCTTTCTGATGATTCTGACGATAATTCCTCCTCCTTAGAAATATGACCTTCTTCGGGTTCAAATAATTCTCGCAAATTATAATCCATTTCTCTACTTTCCCTTTGTTGGATAGTGCATTCGCCACTCTTACTTTCATTATTTTCCCCTACTAATGGAATTACAGTCTCACTCAACTCATTTGCTTCAGTACTACAGGGGTCACAACACTCTTTCTCTTGGTTAGATACACTTTCTCTAATTTCTTTAAAAGAATCTTCACCACAGTCATGTACTCTTGCTGTCACTAGGTACACATCATAATCGGTATGGCTCTCTAACACTGTCATATTCGGGTCCAAATTAATCACTTGAGTGGAAGATCTTTCTAATTGTGCTGGCTGGCTTTTGAGCTGATGTATATATTCTGCATACGAGGCAATTTCTGAATCGGCATGCGTCTCTGCACTATGCCCCTTTTTCTTATCCACCCTTTCCTCTTTAATTACTTCTCGATGCGATTCGTCGACTATTCGTACGAACCTTTTACCATAAGTCACATCACTCCTCCCTTGCCCCTGCCTCTCTGCACAGTTGCCATCCCTACCGACAAACAACGCCTTCTCTGACTCTTCCTTCATCAATTCGTCACTCTGACCGCGAATTGTACTTATTTCATTCATGTGAGCCTTCACATCCGACCGATATTCTTTTCCTACTTCATTTCCCTTAATAATTCCTCCCTGCTCTCTCTCCTCTGTTTGTATCCCTGCATTATACTTCGCAAAGTTTCGTTTATGTAACTGCTCTTCAGGCGAACGACGCACTATCCTACTATAGTACTGCCTACTCCGATCTTCCCTATATTTGGGCCATTTCTTTCTTTCCGCGCGCGTTAGGCCCTTGACCTGCGCGGTATTTAATTTTCCTGATTTTGATAATGCATCCTGTTTCCCTGATAGTGTCCTCTCCCTCGCTGATAGTTACCTTCTTGACCTCTTCCTCTCATCATGTTAATTTGCGGTTCATTCCTACCACCTTTTACTATTCCATTCTGATTTCTGAAACCTCGAAACTCTCTAGTTTCACGCCACCTATCTTCATTCTCGATTTTTTCTAAAAATTCATCGAATGTTCGATGAGTGCCTCCTACATAACGCTTTGAATCGTCAGGTAGCTTTTTCCACAACTCCCACACTATCTCCGATTCTGATCTACGATCTTTAAGATACTCCAAACGCTTGAACCATCCTTCACAGTATTCTTTCATGAGCCCACGCCCATGTTCTGGCATTCTGGCGACAACGAATTCTCTCCACAACCTATCTCTCTGTTGTGTGCTCCAGAATTCCTCAAGGAACTTTTCTTTGAAGCCTGTAAACTTCAAATTGTCGATATCCAAATTCAATCCCCAACGTTTAGCATGACCTGCTAAAGCGTCTATTACTAAATTAATTTTTTCTTTATCCGACATGTCTGTTGGTAAGACACGTTCACAATTTTTTATAAAATCCATTGGATGCCATCCACCTTGTTTCTTTTGAGGATCGTATTTTTCCTCCCTACTCAGTATTTCTGATTTTTGCATTACCAATGGGATACCACTACAGTTAAGAAACGTCTGATTCTGAACTTGCTGACTTAATAATTTTATCTCATTACGCAGTGTATTTTCCTGCTCCTGCACACATGCATCAAAACTCAACATGGTATTGCGCAGTGTTTCAATATCAGCTGCCGTTTCTTTAACAATCTCTTTCTTTAGAACTGGTACTATCACCTGTAATTTACTTTCAATTATCGGTTCTAATTTTTCACTAACCAAAGGTTCCACTGATTTCTCTATTCTCTGAATTTCGGTATCAAATCTTTTCTCTATTTCTGTGACTTTTCTCTGAACATTTGTTATTTCAGCCCTAATGCTATTTACTGATTTGTTTACCTCTGTGATACGTTGGCTTTGCGTATTCAAAATATCTAAATGGGCTTTTATTTTACCAGATAGGTTTTCATCCAATTGGGATATATGACTAGCCATTTCTGCTTTCAAACTAGCATTCCCTTCTTGAATTTGCGCCATCATCCTATTTAACAAACTTGTTAATTCCATATCCTCTCCCTTGTGACTTGCATCCACAGATACATTGGGTTCACTTTTCACTACCTTTGGTTTCACTTCCCGTTCCTCCTGTCTTATGGGTGTGGATTCATCTATAAGATTTTCCAACCCTACAACAGTATCTATGGTCCCTAATTCTGGGTCTGACCTTGTAATGTTTTCGTCTTGCTTGTTACTGTTCGACTCCATCTTATGCTGCTGTATTTCGTGCCTAATAGAAATGTTTATTAAACCAAGTATTACTTGTTTAACTCCTCCTATTGGACTTTCTTTTGCTGCTTTGCAGGTTGTCGTCTTGAACTTACCAATTGTGGTATATTTGTCTACAACAGAATTTTAAATTTAAAATTTTCTTGAAACTACAAGTTTATATAAAACACTTTTATTGCAGCCATAATTCTACAAACTTGGTTAGTCCTGTCACGGTCGCCACATGCGACCGAACCGCTGAATCTTTCCATCAGTAAATGGGGTATGTTCTCCACTGACTCGGTTGTTTTAACCCCCTCCACTGACGGAATGACCCACTTCCCAATTCCGTATGTATAAAACCAATACGGACTTGTAGCTGTCACGCCTTTGCGCTTACTGCTACGTATTTTAACTGTAAATAGCTCAGTCCCAATGGTAAGAGGCAGTAGTGAAATCACGTAGTTAATATTTGAATACAGCACAGCTGCCACTAGCTCAGCTCACTTTTACTCCACTCCTACCCTCGCCATTGCACCACATTAACTAGGTGCTACGTGGACCTTGCTAAATTCACTTGCGTATACATGTTTGACCGTTATTCGCCAGTATTTACCTAATGAATAGTACACTCCTAACCGGACTATTTCCCTAAGAGCTGTGATGATTGAACGGGTTCGATCCACGGCCTACAGTGCCCTACAGTTCACACGGTAACACTGCCTACCTGACCCACTTAACTTGGTAGTGAGCTTATGTATCCAATCACCACTGCTAGCAGCAGTGGATAATCCTATCAGCACGACGAGAGCAGCAGACTTACCGTCGAATCCTCCTGAAAATACTTATAACTACGGTCGCCATCTCTGAAGGAGCAAAAGAATAAATCAATTTTTGGGCTCGTTTCAAAGTGAAATGGCTTGAGTTGAATTTAAACTTAATTCTGAATATTACTATTTATGATCATTCTAGATGATTTTACAAAGCAAATACTCTCTCAATTTCTGTGAGGTGGCTTGGTAATTACTACCAAGACAGGTTATGCAACTTCGGTTAACAAAATTCTATCCTTCAACTTATTTAATGATTTTGGATATTACTCTTTGGACCATTGATACAGAATCAGTTAAGTGACTTTACTTGAAAGGTTGCTCAGAAAAATTTAAGTAACTGTAAATAGGCGACTCATTCTGGTGTGACCATTGCTCTTTTCAACATTCTTATACGCTAAAGTATTCTACAACCAAAAGAATTGTAAATGAAAGAGGCGATGGTGGCCTCAGTCTGATTTCACTATACTATGTTTGAGGTTACTACACTTTACAATGAACAACATGCGTCGTAATTTTACTCATTACTATATTCTGTCCTCTGCACTTGCATAAAAGAAAACTGGTATTCTCCTTTTACATGCATACAAAGTTCGACTTAACAATTGCAAGCAGTCTTGCCTTGGGTAGACGTGTCGGTGCTGGTGGTGAGATGCACGTGGCTAACGCAGCTCTTCACGCCTCATGCCCTTAATGGCGGCTGGAACTACGAGCTGTAGCACTCGTATAAGCTACTGCACGTCCGCCATAAATTCTGGGCGCAGGAACTCTTACAATCAGCCCCAGTGGCATAGAGGCGGCTTCGACAACCATTCGTCGCGTTCTACTCCACAAACGGCGACGATATTCGCCTCTTTGCTGTTGCACAATCACTTTTTCGTGAGCACAGTTACGCACGTCCGATCACGTCAACGCTCCCCAGGCCATTTCTTTGTTCAGTCTCTGTGTCTCCAGCTACCCCTAGCTACGCTCGTATCACCAAGAGTGGGGGCGTTCCCCTACCACCTTTTTACCGAAATCATTTAGTATTTAAGAATATTTATATTTACTACCCTGGAGTTCATACCAGTCATAATAATTTACTACTAGCGCTTTACAACATTAAATTATACAGTAATAACTTATAATTACCAAGAAAAAGAATACATTTGACTCCGAGAGCTTAGTGCGTTGTCTGACAGGCCGCGCTAATTCCCAGTTTCGCCAATAGATGGCATCAGGGTGCACTCCCTGGCAGTCTCACACAAGCGCGCCCGTTTCAGACGCACGGGCTCCAAATTACTGTCAGCCCACCATCATTTCAGTTCCGTTACATGTTCCTTCCAATTTAAGTTGTTCGTAATTGTAATACCTAGGTAGTTTCTGCACAGGGACTCGACCCACGGTCCTCGAATGATCGTTCTGCACTTCTTCCACTGCGCCATCTCAACAGACCAAAAGGAGACATCCTCCATCCTCCCCCCCCCTCCCCCCCCGGTCTGAAGTAATGGACAGTTGTGACCGCCCCGTTAGAGTGCTTATTCCCAAGTTAATTGTCACTATCTGAGAGTAGTGGACAAGCACAGTAACTTTCATTTCTTTGGAAACCAATGAAACATTTGTTGTGTATAACTTTAAATCTGAAATTTTCCGCTGTATGTATTATTCCACTTATAGATTCACAAGGGTGAGATATATGGCAATTCTATAGTTCCTTTATCTTTTACTACAGCTGTAACAACTCTACACACATGTTCGCACCGCCCGACAAACAAAATGATGCACCCAGCTGACATTGTGGGTTGTCAGTGTAACTCCGTAGACATACAAACTATCGACGGCTAAGTAAGTGATTGGAGTGGTAATTCTCTGAGACGGCCACCAGAATGTATTAGTGCTGATCCAGTTTAGTTCTGTTTCCGTGCCAGGTAGGGTATGTAAAGAGCTTAACAGCCTCAGATGTTGAGTGATTGCTGTTAAGGGCACTTTGTACGTGCTGTGTGAAGCAGCATTATCAACACCTGAGGTGACCGGGCGAGGTGGCGCAGTGGGTAGCACATTGGACTCACATTCGGGAGCACGACGGTTTTACGTTTTCTGTGAATACCCTAAATCACTTCAGGCAATTTCCTGGATGTTTCCTTTGAAAGTGCACGGCCGACTTCCTTCCCCATCCTTCGCTAATCCTAAGGGCACCGATGATCTCTCTGTCGTCAATCAAGCAACAACCCAGTCGACACCTGATACAGTTTGTATCTCATTTTGGGGCTCTGTTTGGCGGGTTAGTCGAATCGTGTAGGGTTCAGATCTGTTGCGCGTCTGGATGTCACGGAAGCCCGACGTGGTCTCCCATGTAGTATTCTGTGTCATCTCGCACCGTTGTTCTGAGACTAACAGCACGAGGGCTACGGAATTTCTGTCTTTGCGTAGGCTGACGCTGACATGGCTGCGTTAGGAGTGATGCCGTGATCGGGAATCATGGATTGTTGATAAATGCCATCGCATTGTGTTCAGCGATGAATCGCGGTTCTGCAGTTCTCCGGATGACCATAGTTGGCCAGTATGGCGGCTTCCTAGGGAAGTCTTATCCTTGCCACTATTTTGGAAAGGTTGGGCATTGTTGCTCTTCGTGTCATCTGTGGGGAGCCATTTTGTACGACTTCAGGTCACAGCTGATAGTGACAGCCAATTCTGAAAGCAGTACGGTACGTCACGGATATCATCTACATCTACATCTACATTTATACTCCGCAAGCCACCAAAAGGGTGTGTGGCGGAGGGCACTTTACGTGCCACTGTCATTACCTCCCTTTCCTGTTCCAGTCGCGTATGGTTCGCGGGAAGAACGACTGTCTGAAAGCCTCTGTGCGTGCTCTAATCCCTCTAATTTTACATTCATGATCTCCTCGGGAGGTATAAGTAAGGGGAAGCAATAAATTCGATACCTCATCCAGAAACGCACCCTCTCGAAACCTGGCGAGCAAGCTACACCGCGATGCAGAGCGCCTCTCTTGGAGAGTCTGCCACTTGAGTTTGTTAAACATCTCCGTAACGCTATCACGGTTACCAAATAACCCTGTGACGAAACGCGCCGCTCTTCCTTGGATCTTCTCTATCTCCTCAGTCAACCCGATCTGGTGCGGATCCCACACTGATGAGCAATACTCAAGTACAGGTCGAACCAGTGTTTTGTAAGCCACCTCCTTTGTTGATGGACTACATTTTCTAAGAACTCTCCCAATGAAACTCAAACTGGTACCCGCCTTACCAACAATTAATTTTATATGATCATTCCACTTCAAATCGTTCCGCACGCATACTCCCAGATATTTTACAGAAGTAACTGCTACCAGTGTTTGTTCCGCTATCATATAATCATACAATAAAGGATCCTTCTTTCTATGTATTCTCAATACATTACATTTGTCTATGTTAAGGGTCAGTTGCCACTCCCTGCACCAAGTGCCTATCCGCTGCAGACCTTCCTGCATTTCGCTACAATTTTCTAATGCTGCAACTTCTCTGTATACTACAGCATCATCCGCGAAAAGCCGCATGGAACTTCCGACACTATCTACTAGGTCATTTATATATATTGTGAAAAGCAATGGTCCCATAACACTCCCCTGTGGCACGTCAGAGGTTACTTTAACGTCTGTAGACGTCTCTCCGTTGATAACAACATGCTGTGTTCTGTTTGCTAAAAACTCTTCATTCCAGCCACACAGCTGGTCTGATATTCCGTAGGCTCTTACTTTGTTTATCAGGCGACAGTGCGGAACTGTATCGAACGCCTTCCGGAAGTCAAGAAAAATAGCATCTATCTGGGAGCCTGTATCTAATATTTTCTGGGTCTCATGAACAAATAGAGCGAGTTGGGTCTCACACGATCGCTGTTTCCGGAATCCATGTTGATTCCTACATAGTAGATTCTGAGTTTCCAAAAACGACATGATACTCGAGCAAAAAACATGTTCTAAAATTCTACAACAGATCGACGTCAGAGATATAGGTCTATAGTTTTGTGCATCTGCTCGACGACCCTTCTTGAAGACTGGGACTACCTGTGCTCTTTTCCAATCATTTGGAACCTTACGTTCCTCTAGAGACTTGCGGTACACGGCTGTTAGAAGGGGGGCAAGTTCTTTCGCGTACTCTGTGTAGAATCGAATTGCTATCCCGTCAGGTCCAGTGGACTTTCCTCTGTTGAGTGATTCCAGTTGCTTTTCTATTCCTTGGACACTTATTTCGATGTCAGCCATTTTTTCGTTTGTGCGAGGATTTAGAGAAGGAACTGCAGTGCGGTCTTCCTCTGTGAAACAGCTTTGGAAAAAGGTGTGTAGTATTTCAGCTTTACGCTTGTCATCCTCTGTTTCAATGCCATCATCATCCCGGAGTGTCTGGACATGCTGTTTCGAGCCACTTACTGATTTAACGTAAGACCAGAACTTCCTAGGATTTTCTGTCAAGTCGGTACCTAGTATTTTACTTTCGAATTCACTAAACGCTTCACGCATAGACCTCCTTACGCTAACTTTGACATCGTTTAGCTTCTGTTTGTCTGAGAGGTTTTGGCTGCGTTTAAATTTGGAGTGAAGCTCTCTTTGCTTTCGCAGTAATTTCCTAACTTTGTTGTTGTACCACGGTGGGTTTTTCCCGTCCCTAACAGTTTTACTCGGCACGTACCTGTCTAAAACGCATTTTACGATTGCCTTGAACTTTTTCCATAAACACTCAACATTGTCAGTGTCGGAACTGAAATTTTCGTTTTGATCTGTTAGGTAGCCTGAAATCTGCCTTCTATTACTCTTGCTAAACAGATAAACCTTCCTCCCTTTTTTTATATTCCTATTAACTTCCATATTCAGGGATGCTGCAACGGCCTTATGATCACTGATTCCCTGTTCTGCACTTACAGAGTCGAAAAGTTCGGGTCTGTTTGTTATCAGTAGGTCCAAGATGTTATCTCCACGAGTCGGTTCTCTGTTTAATTGCTCGAGGTAATTTTCGGATAGTGCACTCAGTATAATGTCACTCGATGCTCTGTCCCTACCACCCGTCCTAAACATCTGAGTGTCCCAGTCTATATCTGGTAAATTGAAATCTCCACCTAAGACTATAACATGCTGAGAAAATTTATGTGAAATGTATTCCAAATTTTCTCTCAGCTGTTCTGCCACTAATGCTGCTGAGTCGGGGGGTCGGTAAAAGGAGCCAATTATTAACCTAGCTCGGTTGCTGAGTGTAACCTCCACCCATAATAATTCACAGGAACTATCCACTTCTACTTCACTACAGGATAAACTACTACTAACAGCAACGAACACTCCACCACCGGTTGCATGCAATCTATCCTTTCTAAACACCGTCTGTACGTTTGTAAAAATTTCGGCAGAATTTATCTCGGGCTTCAGCCAGCTTTCTGTACCTATAACGATTTCAGCTTCGGTGCTTTCTATCAGCGCTTGAAGTTCCGGTACTTTACCAACGCAGCTTCGACAGTTTACAATTACAATACCGATTGCTGCTTGGTCCCCGCATGTCCTGACTTTGCCCCGCACCCGTTGAGGCTGTTGCCCTTTCTGTACTTGCCCGAGGCCATCTAACCTAAAAAACCGCCCAGCCCACGCCACACAACCCCTGCTACCCGTGTAGCCGCTTGTTGCGTGTAGTGGACTCCTGACCTATCCAGCGGAACCCGAAACCCCACCACCCTATGGCGCAAGTCGAGGAATCTGCAGCCCACACGGTCGCAGAACCGTCTCAGCCTCTGATTCAGACCCTCCACTCGGCTCTGTACCAAAGGTCCGCAGTCAGTCCTGTCGACGATGCTGCAGATGGTGAGCTCTGCTTTCATCCCGCTAGCGAGACTGGCAGTCTTCACCAAATCAGATAGCCGCTGGAAGCCAGAGAGGATTTCCTCCGATCCATAGCGACACACATCATTGGTGCCGACATGAGCGACCACCTGCAGATGGGTGCACCCTGTACCCTTCATGGCATCCGGAAGGACCCTTTCCACATCTGGAATGACTCCCCCCGGTATGCACACGGAGTGCACTTTGGTTTTCTTCCCCTCCCTTGCCGCCATATCCCTAAGGGGCCCCATTACGCGCCTGACGTTGGAGCTGCCAACTACCAGTAAGCCCACCCTCTGCGACCGCCCGGATCTTGCAGACTGAGGGGCAACCTCTGGAACAGGACAAGCAGCCATGTCAGGCCGAAGATCAGTATCAGCCTGAGACAGAGCCTGAAACCGGTTCGTCAGACAAACTGGAGAGGCCTTCCGCTCAGCCCTCCGGAATGTCGTTCGCCCCCTGCCACACCTTGAGACGACCTCCCACTCTACCACAGGTGAGGGATCAGCCTCAATGCGGGCAGTATCCCGGGCAACCACAGTCGTAGTCCGATCGGGGGATGCGTGGGACGAGCTGGCTGTCCCCGACAAACCCCCATCCGGACCCCCACAGTGATGCCCATTGGCAACAGCCTCAAGCTGTGTGACCAAAGCCAACACTGCCTGAAGCTGGGAGCGAAGGGATGCCAACTCAGCCTGCATCCGAACACAGCAGTTACAGTCCCTATCCATGCTAAAAACTGTTGTGCAAAGAACGTCTGAACTAATCTACAGAGAGCGCAAACAAATCGACACAAAATTTAAACGGTTATTAAAATACAAGATTGCCTACTAAATGCAGTAATGCTGCCACTTGTGCACTGCTGACACACTGCTCGGCGGCGGAAGGAGACTACGCGATTTTACACTATTCAGGTACTAAAACGCGATGCTACAACTCTCAAATACTATAATACGCCCGAAATTTATGAATTAAACAATGCAAGTACCAAAAACACGCAAAGAAATTAAGAATTAAACTATGTAACAAATGAGTGAGCTAGGAGTCCTCACGTGTTGTCTCTCTTTTCCTTTTCAGCAGTCTTCTGACTGGTTTGATACGGCCCACCACAAATTCCTCTCCTGTACCAACCTTTTCATCTCAGAGTAGCACTTACATCCTACGTCCTCAATATCTGGTGGCTATACTCCAATATCTGTCTTCCTCTACAGTTTTTACCTCCTACAGCTCCCTCTAGTACCATGGAAGTTATTCCGTGGTATTTTAAGAGTGTCGTAACATCATGTCCCTTCTTCACGCTAGAGTTTTCCGTATATTCCTTTCCTCGCCGGTTATCCGGAGAACTCCCTCATTCCTTATCTTATCCACCCAATCTTCAACATTCTTCTGTAGCACTACATCTCAAATGTTTCTTTAGTCTTTTTTTCCTGGTTATCTCACAGTCTATATTTCACTACCATACACTGTTGTGGTCCCGACGTACATTCTCGGAAATTTCTGTCTGAAATTAAGCCTTATGTTTGATACTACTGGTCTTCTATTGGGCAGGAAAACACTTTGTGCCAGTGCTACTCTTCTTTTGGTGTCTACCTTGCTTCGACCGTAATGGGTTACTTTGCTGCCCAGGAAGTAGAATCTCTTAACTTCATCGGCTTCGTGACTGCCAATCCTGATGTTCAGTTTCTCGCTACTCTCATTTCTGCTAGTACTCAGTACTTTAGTCTTTCTTCGATTTACTCTTAAGCCATATTTTGTACTCATTAGATTATTCATTCCATTAAGGACATCCAATAATTCTTTTTGACTTACACTGAGGACAGCAATGTCATCAGCGAATCTTATAGATATGCTTCCACCCTGAATTGTAATTCCACTCTTGAACCTTTCCTTTATTTACGTAATTGATTCTTCGATGTATGGATTGAACAGCAAGAGCGAAAGACTGCATCCCTATCTTACAACCTTTTTGATCCGACCACTTTTTTCTTCGGCTCTCACTCTTATTGTTCTTTGTTCTTGTATACTATGTCTATTACCCGTCTTTCCCTACAGCTGACCGCCGTTTTCTCGTAATTTCGACCATCTTGCGCCATTTGAAATTGTCGATTGCTATTTCAAGGTCGACGAATCCTATCAGCGTGTCTTGTCTTCTGCAGTCTCGCATCAGTTATCAACTGAAAGGTCGGAATTGCTTCCCTGGTGCCTCTACCTTTCCTAAAGCCAGACTGATCGACATTTAACATTTCCTCATTATTGTCAGCATTTTGGATGCATTACCTGTTAAGCTGATTCTGCGGTAATTCTCGCACCCGTCTACGCTTGGAATCTTTAGAAATGTGTGGATGATGTTTTTCCGAAAGTCAGATGATATATCGCCAGATTCATACATTCTACACACCAACTTGAATACACGTTTTGTTACCATTCCCCCCAAAGACTTTAGAATTCTGTTGCAATGTTGTCTATACCTTCTGCCTCATTCGATTGTAAGTCTTCCAAAGCCCGGATTCTAATAGTGGATCCCCTGTCTCTCCTACATGGACTCTTGTTTCTTCTATCACGTCATCAGACAACTCAACCCCCCGCATAAAGGCATTAAATGTACTCTCTCTACCTATCTGCTCACTCCTCTGCATTTAAAAGTGGAATTGATATTGAACTCCTAATGTTATGACTCTTGCTATTAATTTCATCGATGGTTATTTTAACTTTTCTATATCCTGATTCAGTACTTCCGACAATCATTTCTTTTCGATTTCTATTTCGCTTTCTATTTATTTCATTTCTAAGTTACTTGTGTTTCTGTATTCCTGAATTTACCTGAATATTTTTGTACTTTCTTCTTTCATCGATCATCGGAAGTATTTCTTGTGTTACACATGGTTGCTTCGCAGTTGCCTTCTTTGTAACTATTTCTTTCTTTCCAACTTCTGTGATTGCCCTTTTTAGAAATGTTCATTCCTCTTCAACTGAACTGCCTACGTAGCTATTACTTATTACAGTATCTATACCCTGAGTGAACTTCAAGCGTATCTCTTCATTCCCTAGAACTTCTGCGTCCCACTTATTTGCACTTTGCTGCTTCCTGACTAATCTTCTAAACCTCAGCCTAGTCTTCGTCACTACTAAATTGTGATGTGAGTCTCTATCTGCTCCTGGGTACACCTTACAGTTCAGCACCTGACTTCGGTATTTCTACCTGACCATGATGTATTCTAACTGAAATCTTCAATTACATTTGTACTTGATATTTCCATACTGTAACATAAATATTGTGAAATATGAATGGTTTTGTAACTGGGTAGTTACTGCAGTTGTGTACAAGTTGATCGTACACGATTGGGAAGATTCCATTACATTAATATTTGGTCGTGGTCTTCTACGGCAAGACAGGTGAAGCACGAGCACTTTGGCGCGTCGATTCTTAATGTGCGCACAGGGAACGAAATCAGTCTCCATTTAGCCACTGCTGAGGACAGTAAGCTTTAGGAGGTTGCAATCGTGCAAAACCGATAATCAGAGTGTGAACTTTAAATTATCCCTGTTGGAAGAGTACAGAGCCAACCAAACGATACTAAGGCTTGTTCCACGACATGATGATGAATGACCGAGATCAATACGCTGGGAGTGTTACGAATTATAAATCACCGAATATTCGTGTTGATTTGTGGCAAGCGTTATTTGGACGACTCAAAGACACTGTGTTCTTCTGACTGGAAGCTGCATACCACTTTTCCTCGGTAATAAGGCAAGATTTTCCACAGTTTCTCTTAATTTTGTAAACGTAGTTCAGCTTTCTTTCTTTGTGATTCTCGTGTTTGAATGACTATATATCAGTTTAGTACGATGAGAGTGTCGGTAAGCACAAAGAACTGATGTTTCCATTTAAACTTTCCTTTGCTCGTACTGAGAGTGTTCTGTTTAAAAGGAATTTCATTTTTGTGAGTTATAATTACGACATCTTGTCTAATGAGTTGGTGTCACCGTAGTTTTCCCAGTACGAAGTTTTAATGACGATAGTAAAGTAGAAATTAGTTTTGCTAGTTCTTATGTAGTTATGATTAAACCGCTAGAGCCGGCACAGTTAGCTATCGAATTTTTTTGTAAAACCGCAAGACTGCATCTGAAGTCGGCGCTTCGATTTCAAAATGCCACTGAGCTATGGTTAAATGTAAACTGTGGCGTTGATCCGAATCGAGTGAACCAGTTTGGCATGGATGTCGCCCCACTTCGACTCAGATGTGGTACGACATATAGTGCGCAAAGGAAACAATTGGGAAATTAATGGCCCTGACAAATGGGTCATGGCTTTGGTCCTTGACAAAATCAATAATAATCAAAGGAATTAATATGTTTATGTAATTTTAGAAACTGAAGGTGGGTCCACTTTGACCAACATATACTGATACGAAGTTCATTAGGAAAACCAAAACATTGTTTGTATGAAATGACAGTTTCCCAGACTGAAAATTGAGAGACAATTGGATCACAGAATCAATACAATATCCATTTAAAATAAAACAATACGAGCGTCAAAGTCCATGCGAACGGTAAGGGAAGCATCTGGTAGTAACTCGCATTGCATCGGAAAGAATTCAATACTCGATTCGGTACTGGACATGGGGAAAGAAAAATACTTGTAGGAATCTCAGGCACTTTAATCACGAGCGAGCTGACACGCAAAACGTAATCCATGACAAGAGCCCTTATAATTTAGAACAAAAATGCCCTACACTGACTCAACACTACCAACCCGCGATCGGTATTGCAGCTTGATCTTACCATAGTGGTGCTGTACAAGAAGATGGACTGCAGTTGTAGAGACCGAAGCTGAAGTGATAACTGCAGTCTAAATCTTTCAGAAGTCGTGCCGCAACGTAATGACGAGGAGTGACACTCAGGAGAAACCAGAGTGGAATCCAAGAGTATTACGCTATTCAGATCACGTGGTGGAACCGCTAGGAACGATCTATCAGCCAGTCCGCAAGATGGTTTTACGAGTTCCTAATGGGATGCTGCGTAACAACCTTACCCCCTCTCTGCATCTACATCTGTACTCCGAAGTCCACCTTACGGTGTCTGGGGGAGCGTGCTTCTTGCACCAGTGTCGCATCCTCCTTTACCTGTTCCACTCGCGTTTGCTTTGCGAGAAGAACAATTGCCTCCGTGTGTGCTGGAACCACTCTAATTCTATCCACTGTGGTTTTTCGCTATATACACATAGTAGGAACCAATATACCCTATTTCCTCTATCCGTCCTATATGGAACGGATCCCATACTGTCGAGCAGTACTCAACTATTGGTCGAACGAGTGCTTTGTAAGCTGTTTCCTTTGTTGATGGACTACATTTCCTGAGGTTTCTTCCAATGAATCTGTCTGGCATCTGCCTTTCTCGCGATTAATTTTATGTGATTGTTCCATTTCTCATCACTCCGTACTCATACTTCTAGATGTTTTATGGATGTAGTTGCTACCAGTGATTGTTCTGCACGTTTGTAATCATACGATAAACGGTCTTTCTGTCTATGTAGTCGCAATACATTACACTTGTTTATGTTCAGGGTCAATTGCTACTCCCTGCACCACGAGTCGATCCTCTTTACGCCTCCCTACAACTTTCTAGCGTCGCGACTTGTCTGTATACGAGTACCACAGCATTCCCCTGGAAAAGCCTCATGAAACTACTAGGTCATTTACATGTATCGTGAAAAGTAACGGTCCTATAACACTCCCTGTGGCACACTAAAAGTTGCTTTTACGTCTGAAGACTTTTCTCCGTTCAGAATGACATGCTGTGTTCTGTTTGCTAGAAACTATTCAATCCAATGAAACAGCTCGTCTGACATTCCACACATTCATATTGTGTTTATTAGGTAGCAGTGCAGAACCGTATCGTTACGTTTGTTAATCCGCCAGCCAGTCTCTGAAATTTTCAAGTATTAACGAATTGGCATTCTCGAAAGGTACTGCAGCTCCAATCAATACAAGGACGCTCAGGGTTTGAAGGGAACCCTGACTCCCACTCTGTCGGTTATTTCAGACTCTAGCTACATCCATTACGACAGGGCACAGTTCGATAGCTCCCGTGTCCTGGCGCCAGAAATGTTCGACGGCACTTCTTCGTAGAATGGACCTAACATGCTGAATATTTCGTGGTCCCAAGGTGGGGATGCTATCGGTTGACTCGGCTGTCCACAGTCTCCTCTTTCATAATTTAAGTTCGGCCAGTGGCCAACAAGTGTTACAGAGGGCATTTGAATGAATACGACGGACCGTAAGGAAACTCAGAGGTCCCCTGCAGTTTTCAGTGATTGCTTAATTCCGTACTGCCATATCTACTTGTGTGGAGATCGGGCTAGATTCCCCAAAAAGCCTCTCTCTGCATCGCCACAGCGGTGCCCTGCTCACAAAGCATGTGGGCCGACATATTTGACCCCTGTCCCTTGGCTAGAGGGGTGGAGGATCTACCCTCTGTAGCGGCAAGCTCTTTAGAAGCCGTGGCAGTTTGATTCCATGGGAGATACCCCATCCGGTCATTGATGACGCAAAACGTCGCTGAGACCCGGCCGACTTACCAGTACAATACTGCTTGAAAACCGATACCAAATCAATCAGAATAATGTCATTAAAAGGAAAGCTATGATCTCTGCAATCAACTCTGTAGCATTTGAAATACAGTGTCTTGCATCAGTTAATCAAGAAAAGAAACTGGATGCAATTAATACTTGATAAACGGCGTGAATAATGTTTAGAAAAAAATAAAACGACGGACAGGCTTTAGTCTGGCGCATTTCGAAAGGAATGCTCTAGTTAGTTCCTACTTCGCCAAAGATTCGTGTAGAAATTATGAAAGATTTTGTCAGTGCAGCAGTACATAAAAGATTAGCTAAGTCTGTAATGAAGAAACGTATTTGGCACTGACAAAAATACGGGAAGGTATTGCTTTTCATCGTACTGGTCCTTACTAAAGAAATTTTATGAAACGAAACACCGATTCCCAATTGGTATCACTAGGAAACAAATAATTTTCCTACTTGGAGTGGCAACCAGTTTTAAATATAATGGATTTTGATGAGGAATTACTGAAATGTGAGATGTACCGGTTTCTGCTTCATAACTGAGGCGCCGTAGTTTTGAGAAGAAAAGTGTTCAATACACAGAGTAGTAGCTGAAATAATAATTTTAACGATATGCCACTCCATGGAGTGCTGTGTGCACAACGATCATATATGTTAAATTAAAAGGAAGGTCAGCGTTGGCCGTAACATTGATGGTTTAATGACAGCAAAATCGATTTTCGATCACATCTACATCTACATCTACATCTATACTCCGCGAGCCACCTTACGGTGTGTGGCGGAGGGTACTTATTGTACCACTATCTGATCCCCCCTTCCCTGTTCCATTCACGAATTGTGCGTGGGAAGAACGACTGCTTGTAAGTCTCCGTATTTGCTCTAATTTCTCGGATCTTTTCGTTGTGATCATTACGCGAGATATATGTGGGCGGTAGTAATATGTTGCCCATCTCTTCCCGGAATGTGCTCTCTCGTAATTTCGATAATAAACCTCTCCGTATTGCGTAACGCCTTTCTTGAAGTGTCCGCCACTGGAGCTTGTTCAGCATCTCCGTAACGCTCTCGCGCTGACTAAATGTCCCCATGACGAATCGCGCTGCTTTTCGCTGGATCATGTCTATCTCTTCTATTAATCCAACCTGGTAAGGGTCCCATACTGATGAGCAATACTCAAGAATCGGACGAACAAGCGTTTTGTAAGCTACTTCTTTCGTCGATGAGTCACATTTTCTTAGAATTCTTCCTATGAATCTCAACCTGGCGCCTGCTTTTCCCACTATTTGTTTTATGTGATCATTCCACTTCAGATCGCTCCGGATAGTAACTCCTAAGTATTTTACGGTCGTTACCGCTTCCAATGATTTACCACCTATGGCATAATCGTACTGGAATGGATTTCTGCCCCTATGTATGCGCATTATATTACATTTATCTACGTTTAGGGAAAGCTGCCAGCTGTCGCACCATGCATTAATCCTCTACAGGTCTTCCTGGAGTACGTACGAGTC
The DNA here is from genome assembly GCF_023864275.1 of Schistocerca cancellata. Taxonomy (NCBI): domain Eukaryota; kingdom Metazoa; phylum Arthropoda; class Insecta; order Orthoptera; family Acrididae; genus Schistocerca; species Schistocerca cancellata. The sequence goes on from NC_064626.1 coordinate 1,200,788,309, forward strand.
TTCTGATGTTGCTACTTTCTTGTAGACAACCGTGTCATCTGCAAATAGCCTCACGGAGCTACCGATGTTGTCAACTAAGTCATTTATGTATATTGTAAACAATAAAGGTCCTATCACGCTTCCTTGCGGTACTCCCGAAATTACCTCTATATCTGCAGATTTTGAACCGTTAAGAATGACATGTTGTGTTCTTTCTTCTAGGAAATCCTGAATCCAATCACAAACCTGGTCCGATATTCCGTAAGCTCGTATTTTTTTCACTAAACGTAAGTGCGGAACCGTATCAAATGCCTTCCTGAAGTCCAGGAATACGGCATCAATCTGCTCGCCAGTGTCTACGGCACTGTGAATTTCTTGGGCAAATAGGGCGAGCTGAGTTTCACATGATCTCTGTTTGCGGAATCCATGTTGGTTATGATGAAGGAGATTTGTATTATCTAAGAACGTCATAATACGAGAACACAAAACATGTTCCATTATTCTACAACAGATTGACGTAAGCGAAATAGGCCTATAATTATTCGCATCTGATTTATGACCCTTCTTGAAAATGGGAACGACCTGCGCTTTCTTCCAGTCGCTAGGTACTTTACGTTCTTCCAGCGATCTACGATAAATTGCTGATAGAAAGGGGGCAAGTTCTTTAGCATAATCACTGTAGAATCTTAAGGGTATCTCGTCTGGTCCGGATGCTTTTCCGCTACTAAGTGATAGCAGTTGTTTTTCAATTCCGATATCGTTTATTTCAATATTTTCCATTTTGGCGTCCGTTCGACGGCTGAAGTCAGGGACCGTGTTACGATTTTCCGCAGTGAAACAGTTTCGGAACACTGAATTCAGTATTTCTGCCTTTCTTCGGTCGTCCTCTGTTTCGGTGCCATCGTGGTCAACGAGTGACTGAATAGGGGATTTAGATCCGCTTACCGATTTTACATATGACCAAAACTTTTTAGGGTTCTTGTTTAGATTGTTTGCCAATGTTTTATGTTCGAATTCGTTGAATGCTTCTCTCATTGCTCTCTTTACGCTCTTTTTCGCTTCGTTCAGCTTTTCCTTATCAGCTATGATTCGACTACTCTTAAACCTATGATTAAGCTTTCTTTTGTTTCCGTAGTACCTTTCGTACATGATTGTTATACCACGGTGGATCTTTCCTCGCCGGCCGCGGTGGTCTAGCGGTTCTGGCGCTGCAGTCCGGAACCGCGGGACTGCTACGGTCGCAGGTTCGAATCCTGCCTCGGGCATGGGTGTGTGTGATGTCCTTAGGTTAGTTAGGTTTAAGTAGTTCTAAGTTCTAGGGGACTTATGACCTAAGATGTTGAGTCCCATAGTGCTCAGAGCCATTTGAACCATTTGATCTTTCCTCTCGCTTTGGACCTTAGTCAGTACGAACTTATCTAAGGCGTACTGGACGATGTTTCTGAATTTTTTCCATTTTTGTTCCACATCCTCTTCCTCAGAAATGAACGTTTGATGGTGGTCACTCAGATATTCTGCGATTTGTGCCCTATCACTCTTGTTAAGCAAATATATTTTCCTTCCTTTCTTGGCATTTCTTATTACACTTGTAGTCATTGATGCAACCACTGACTTATGATCACTGATACCCTCTTCTACATTCACGGAGTCGAAAAGTTCCGGTCTATTTGTTGCTATGAGGTCTAAAACGTTAGCTTCATGAGTTGGTTCTCTAACTATCTGCTCGAAGTAATTCTCGGACAAGGCAGTCAGGATAATGTCACAAGAGTCTCTGTCCCTGGCTCCAGTTCTGATTGTGTGACTATCCCATTCTATACCTGGTAGATTGAAGTCTCCCCCTATTACAATACTATGATCACGAAACTTCTTCACGACGTTCTGCAGGTTCTCTCTGAGGCGCTCAACTACTACGGTTGCTGATGCAGGTGGTCTATAGAAGCATCCGACTATCATATCTGACCCACCTTTGATACTTAGCTTAACCCAGATTATTTCACATTCGCATTCGCTAATAACTTCACTGGATATTATTGAATTCTTTACTGCTATAAATACTCCTCCACCATTGGCGTTTATCCTATCCTTGCGGTATATATTCCATTCTGTGTCTAGGATTTCGTTACTGTTCACTTCCGGTTTTAACCAACTTTCCGTTCCTAATACTATATGCGCACTATTTCCTTCAATAAGAGATACTAATTCAGGAACCTTGCCCTGGATACTCCTGCAGTTTACCAATATTACACTAACATAGTGATCATCTTCATTACTGTAATGTACAAATTAAACTCATAGGCATTGGTATCAAGTTATTATCAGTAACCAAAACTGAAAAATGATAACAATAACTTGATCGTTTCTCAGTTTTGGTTACTGATAATAACTTGATACCAGTGCCTATGAGTTTAATTTGTACACCACAGAACTGACAATGATCACTATGTGATTGAAAATCGATTTTGCTGATCAATAAACCATCAATATTACGGCCAACGCTGACCTTTCTTTTAATTTAATAATTTTAACGTTTTCAGAAACGGTCATATAATTGTATATCACGTTTTCCGGAATTACGGTAGACTTGGACGTGAGTAATATAATTTTCAGGCTATGCTGAATTAAGGTATTGCCTGTCAGCTTTCGTCTGACGTTTGGCAGTGGGAGTGACTACCGTTTTGAAACGTTCACACTCTATTACTGGTGGCGGAACTGACGTAGAGGATAAATCTTTGATAATGCCTCTTGCTGCATAAAAATTACAGAACAGATTTCAGTCGATGATTCCGATAAAATAGTCAATGGAGAATACCTCGGCCACGAAAGCCTCAACGATTTTGTACATGTTTGGTTAATTTGAAACTTGTTACTTGAAGGAAGTGTTACTTTAGAAGTAACTCCATTGAAATTCATTGTGCCGAGGTAAATAACGATGTGATCCTACATCGCTGCTGTCGATTGATTTGTAACCTTAAATCCGTAATATAAGTGGTTACCCGGCTCCATAGCCGAAGTCGATAACGCACGCTTGTATGGTGGCTCTCGACTCGGCCCGAATCCACGTGGTGGCAAATTTTCTCTGCTAGTATTTGTCCGCGAAGGAAAGGAAGGGTGGTGACATAAAGATGCTGAGCATCAGTCTATGCACATTGTCCTGGATTAAATTCCAAACGTCTCCACAGTGTCTCATCAAGTGAAGACATTAGGCATTTTTGGTGGTCGGTCCATCGGATGGGGACGTTAATCCCTGCGCGCGCTTTGGTTCCATTCAAGAGGATAAGGCTATACGTCCGCGCCGGGTTTTACCAACTCTAACCCAACATTACGCTGTGTATGTAATCATGACAGTCATCCACACAACACAGATACAACGATGACACTTCATAACGGGACAGAGGAAGGCAATGGCGCCGGCCGAAGTGGCCGTGCGGTTAAAGGCGCTGCAGTCTGGAACCGCAAGACGCTACGGTCGCAGGTTCGAATCCTGCCTCGGGCATGGATGTTTGTGATGTTCTTAGATTAGTTAGGTTTAACTAGTTCTAAGTTCTAGGGGACTAATGACCTCAGCAGTTGAGTCCCATAGTGCTCAGAGCCATTTGAACCATTTTTTTTTAAGGCAATGGCAAACAACAGCACCAAGTGAGGATGGCGATGCAGGTTTCCTGTTCAGCCCCCATTATTTCATTCCTTGCGTATGAGACTCTGTTATTTGTAAGTGGCTGTCGTGTTATGCGCTATGTTAGCTTGAATCATTTAACTAATTTCAGGTAGCAAATAATTCGTTACTATTGTGATTCCATTAGGTCAGGTTCGACATTATGAATTACCCTTAAACTCAAGATACGACATCATAGAAGTAGTACAAATTAAACACACACCGCCCGAGAAAATAATCGCAGCACCAAGAAGGAGTTGTGCGAGATAAATGATAGTTTGTAGGCGCATTTCTACATCTGCCAGATAACGTCTATTCCAGTTTGGTGCCAGTCGCATAAGAGTGTCGCTAATACCACCAACTATGAGGATGCAACTCTGGAACGGTCGTCAGCGTTAGTTTGAGGGGACCTGGCGAGTTGGTGTTAGTCAAGAATGCCTTTAAGACGACGAAAATGCCAATATCAACACCCCACTGAGTTTGAACTAGGTCGTGTAATAGGGCTACGAGAAGTTGAATGTTTCTTCTGCGACACTGCAGAAAGACTTCGTAGGAATGTAGCCATTGTACGTGATTGCTGTCCGCAGTGGTCACTAGTATGTATGACCGCAAGAAGACGGGGCTCCAGATGGCCATGTGGCACCTCGGAGAGGGTAGGTCATCGTGATCGCCGTACGGCTCCCACGCATAGTACTGCACCTGCAGCAGCAATCTGAGCAGCAGTTGGCACCACAGTGACAGAACGAACTGTTACAGATTGGTTACTTCAAGTACACCACCGAGCGAGACAACCTGTAGCGTGCATTCCATTGACGCCAAACCATGCCATTCTCAACTTCAGCAGTGTCATGCGAGAGCTCATTGGAGGGCGGGGTGGAGGTCTGTTGTGCTTTCTGATGAAAGCTGGTTCCGCCTCGGTGCCAGTGATGGCCGCGTGTTGGTTAGGAGGAGTCCAGCTGAGGGCTTTCAACCAACCTGTCTCCGTGCTGGACCCTCTGTATCTACAGCTGGAGTTATCGTCTGGGATGCGATTTCGTATGACAGCAGGAACACTCTCGTCGTTATCCCACGCTCCCCGATCGCAAATTTGTACGTCAGCCTTGTGCTGTCTTTCACGAACTGCATTGCAGGTGGTGTTTTCCAGTAGGATACCACTCTTCCACATACTACTGTCGTAACCCAACATCCTCTACACAGTGCCGACACGTCCCTTGGCCTGCTCAATTACCAGATCTGTCTCTAATCGAGCACATATGGGCGTCATCTACAACGAGCAGAACCGTGAAAATTTACTTACAAAATCTTTTCTTAAAGAATTTACTTTATTTACTAGCGATTCATCAAGAACATTAACACACTATGTGAGCGTGGAAGTAGTTGCCAAAAAGTAACTGATGGAAAAAATTAAATTTCAACCAATGGACATTTTATTCATAAAAGCCTGTTCAAAAACAGACTTAAAATTTATAAGCAGAAAAGCACCCTCGAAATATCAAGTTACAATTTAACAAATGTGAATTTTATTCCTAAAAGCTTTTTCAAAACAGTTTTAAAATTATAAGGAGCAAAGCACCCTCGAAATATCAAGTTACAATTATTCAGAAGCAGAATAAAACATTTTTTGTTACAGTAGGAGCCTTCGGGCTGAGAAGCTTCCGCTCACAACGACCTCTGAAAAACTACACTGGTGCAAATCTGCAGCACTCCAGATAACTTTAAACTAAAAATTTTAACAACTCACACAAACACATTAACTATGCACCCCGTAAGAGGGATGGAAATGGTACAAACACTCATACTAAGAAATTATTTTCCACTAAAAGTGCAATTTGTTTTTAAAAAGGGCTCTTGCGGTGGAAGGGTGGCAACTTTATAAAAATGACTATTTAAATAAAAACCCATGAAATTCAGACTTACATAAAGTGTACAACATGCTCTACATTACACATATACCGCCTCGCAAGATGATAGGCAAGATGAAAACATATTTCAGGAATTCGGCCTTTACCTTAATTCTATAAATTCGTTAACACCGAATCCGACAAACATGACAGAGGCAGCTATTAACGTATGGCACACCGACAGACACAGACCGACCGACACTAACTGCCTAACAAACGCGGACGAGAGACAAACGAGCTAGCTGGGGACGAGAGACTGACCAACAACACAAGAAGAATTTAACAAGTGACTGAAACAACATATCACTAATAACTCAGCTTCTGTTTGTTGTTGTGGTCTTCAGTCCTGAGACTGGTTTGATGCAGCTCTCCATGCTACTCTATCCTGTGCAAGCTTCTTCATCTCCCAGTACTTACTGCAACCTACATCCTTCTGAATCTGCTTAGTGTATTCATCTCTTGGTCTCCCTCTACGATTTTTACCCTCCACGCTGCCTTCCAATGCTAAATTTACGATCTCCTGATGCCTCAGAACATGTCCTACCAACCAGTCCCTTCTTCTTGTCAAGTTGTGCCACAAACTCCTCTTCTCCCCAATCCTATTCAATACCTCCTCATTAGTTATGTGGTCTACCCATCTAATCTTCAGTATTCTTCTGTAGCACCACATTTCGAGAGCTTCTATTCTCTTCTTGTCCAAACTATTTATCGTCCATGTTTCGCTTAAATACATGGCTACACTCTATACAAATACTTTAAGAAACCACTTGCTGACACTTAATTCTATACTCTATGTTAACAAATTTCCCTTCTTCAGAAACGCTTTCCTTACCGTAGCCAGTCTAAATTTTATATCCTCTCTACTTCGACCATCATCAGTTATTTTGCTCCCAGAATAGCAAAACTCCTTTACTACTTTAAGTCTCTCATTTCCTAATCCAATTCCTTTCATAACACTTCTTGTAATAATGTCACTTATTTTTTATTACAGTCACGGAAAACAAATAGCAACACCAAAAAAATAACTAATATAGAGTAATGAAATTTCTGGACTACATGTTTCTAGGTAACATATTTAAGTTACTAACATTACAAGATCATAGGTTAATACAAGCGCGAGACTAGTCATCTTAAATGCGACATGGTGATATATTAATGGTTCAAATGGGTCTGAGCACTATGGGACTCAACTTCTGAGGTCATCAGTCCCCTAGAACGTAGAACTACTTAAACCTAACTAACCTAAGGACATCACAGACACCCATGCCCGAGGCAGGATTCGAACCTGCGACCGTAGTGATATATTAATAACCGGTGTAACCGCTACACTGTTCAATGCAAGCATACAAACCTCCATGCATTGTGTTGTACAGTGTGGGGCGGCGGGTATAAATAATGAGTGGTTAGTCCGCCGTCTTTTAGTACGAGAGCCTGGCACCTATTTTTGTGGGCAGCCAGAAAGCGACGGGGAACATACTGACCATAGTTTACAGTCTGCACGTCCACATTCTTGTCCAGCCCACTGAATGAAATGTTTCTTTTCTCTTTTTGCTTAGCGGGATCAGGACTATGATTATAAATGAAGATTTAGAGTTCTAATTCATACATATAATTAGTAAAGTTTCAACGCACAATATTGTGAAAGTCATTATGTTCATATTGACCGCAAATCCTTCTGTCCTAAACAGCACTAGTAGAAGTTCAGAGACGACCTCTACGGTTAATTCTTACAAAATTGTCTTTCACCCTGACCAGTGACACTCAAATTATATGAAATGCTCGAAGTACATTCTCGCCATAAAAGTGGAAATAATAATCACCACTTGGCACGCTGATTTGTAAATATCACGGACGGCACATTAACAGTTACTTTAGCGAAAATGTAAGCGATCCAGGACGTTGCAAAGTCCTCGCGAGTTCACTCTCACTTATTACTGAAATTACACGTTTTGTCACTGTGTGTCTCTGACGTCATCGGAGACATCCCGCACTCCGGCGTTTGACAGACGCGTGCCTTACAGCGGCTGGGTGCGAAGTGAAACCTCGTCTTACCTCTCGGGTTGTAGTTATATACGTGGCGCAGCGGACGGCCAAGGGAACTTCTGCGGTCATCCGCCTTATGCACCAGCTAGCAATCTCTAAACGGCGGCGTTTTCGTACACACTATATTAATGTTATGAATTAATTTATAATCTTCTTAATCCTTACATGCATTTAGATAAGTTGGATGAATTCACCGAAATAGTTTCAGCTTGCATAAAAACTTTGCCTTCTAGGATTTTTAGAGTGGAACTGATAGTAGATCGTTACCTCTGAACTATAACTTTAAGAGACCTTGTGTTGGTTGTTATTAACAGTACGGTCCTAAAATTTGTTATAGCTCCAGTATTTAATAGGTTTTATCATGTGCTGTAACCAAACTTTTCTAGCATTAAAATTACAGATAAGTGATTAATCACAAACGGGGATGTTTTAGTTACAAATTCAGTTTTCATTAAATTACTCGAAAACTTTTAGAGGTAGCTTAATGTGGTCACTTAGTTATGATTTTTAGGTCGCAGTGAAACGTTATGCAAATTTTTGCATTTCGAAGTCTAACATTTAGCGCCTTCAATTTTTCTTAAGAACGTGGACACTGGCCACATTTTTTATTTAATCAAGTTTAGACTTGCACCAGTTAATTTTGACATACACTAGCACATCATGACCAATTTTTCGCGTTCTAGCTTTATTATTTAGTGCTACTTATTTTTTATTAATACGATGTATTTGTGAAAACCACTGATTTAATCATTCACAGACTTGACATTTAAAACATTATGACACTAAACTATATCTCAACAAAGTTTTAAACACAAATTTTGATTTTTAATTTCATACTTAATTGTGGTGCAAGACCTGCGTGCTGCACGCAGATGCGTTAAGGTGACGTGGCGCTACTAGCAGTGAACTGGGGTAAGTTCCGAATCCACACTCGCTCGCCCCTGCATCTCTCAAACGTTGCAGCGCTTGTTTCTCTACAACAGGTGGCAGATGTTAGTTCATGGGATGCAATTCCATGCCTTTCAATAGAGGGACGGTTAATGCTCGTGAGCCGTAGTAAAAATTTCTGTTTTGAAAAGCGCGCCGCAGCGCGTAGTGTAAAGTAGTCATCCTCCTTTGAGGACACTATCCATTCCGTTCAACTGCTCTTCCAAATCCTTTGCTGTCTCTGACAGAATTACAATGTCATCGGCGAACGTAAAAGTCCTTATTTTTTCTCCATGGATTTTAATGCCTACTCCGAATTTTTCTTTTGTTTCCTTTACTGCTCGCTCAATATACAGATTGAACAACATCGGGGAGAGGCTACAACCCTGTCTCACTCCCTTCCCTTTCAACCACTGCTTCCTTTTCATGCCCCTCGACTCTTATAACTGCCATCTCGTTTCAGTAAAAATTGTAAATAGCCTTTCGCTCCCTGTATTTTACCCCTGCCACCTTTAGAATTTGAAAGAGAATATTCCAGTCAACATTGCCAAAAGCTTTCTCCAAGTCTAAAAATGCCAGAACTAATAACTACGAATTCTGGCGTAGACATGGCGCAGCACTCCCAAAACGCTCTCCCGAACCGTCCGCTGCCAGCCGCTTCAACGTACGTAGAAAGGCGCGCCGATCTCCCGTCTCACGGCGTCGCAGCGTGCCCCGGCCAGACCGATGTCGTGGGTTGATCCCTGTTGCTCTCGTGTCGGCCGCGAAGCCACTACGCTTCGCTATACGGCGCGGTCACTGGACTCACGTGGCGACCTCACATGCGCCGACGCGCCAGGTGGACAAGTCATCTTGTGTCCCAGTGTGCTACGGACCGACGAACAATCCAACCGCCAATGACCGTTTCCCGAACAACTCGAGCACACTGGCGGCCTGACACGCAGACTCAGATGCAGGAACTCGGCCTCGACCGGGCGACCACTAGCTGAGTTCTGTTACTGGCGGAGTGGAAAGACTCTCATTTTCTGGCTTTGAGGTTTGATCCAAACGACAGACATACTAGCACTCCGACGACAGACAGACAGACACTAACTGCCGCAAAAATGCAAACGAGCCATACCAGCAAATGGTGACGCGAGACTGACCTAGCTTCACTCCGACTGACCGACCTACTAGACTCGCCGAGAGTGACAGACCGCCCTAGCTGACCAACTGCCTCCGACTGACTCCTCTTAACATACGGCAGACCAACAGACAGACAGACACTGAAACGTCCCCTTAGAACAATTATACAAGACTGTGCTTAAACTGACACACAATATTTTTAGCTCAACGCAATCTGACTTTCAAAAATCCCTACAAAAGAATGGCCCTGACTAGCAATAACCTATACCTTTCACAAATCACTTACCTCACAAAAATCTTCGTTACTCGAACTACTGCAATACAGCGAGCGCCACTACTGCCAGCTAAATAAAAGATTCAAACTACGGAAGGCACTAACTACTGATAGGCATAGTTAGCAAATGAAAGATTTTGATAGAGAACAAACAATGTATTTACCTCAATAGTGTTGAAAAATCATAATATACATAGCAGTTTATGACATCCAGTCTTACAAATTTCAAAACTCTGCCATCTCTCTCCCCACATCCAGCACTGCTGGCGGCTCACCTCCAACTGCGCAACGCTACGCGCTGTTAACATCCAGCTGCCGCTGCCCAACACTACAATGGCAGACAACAATGCAAACTAGCCACAGACTGCACACAGCACAGCCATTGATTTTCATACCGAGCGCTACGTAACGTTGCCGATAAGAAAACATAAACAGCCTACTTACATAGCCCCCATGCTCCCCACAAAAAATTTTACAAATTGTTTTGGGCACTGGGAAATACATATTTGTTAAAATTTTTCATAATTACAGTAACAAAGATATAAAATGCACACACTTATTAATAGAATGTTGGTCAAAAGCTAAAATTTTCTCACAGTCCATAAAGACAGTCCTGATCGTTTATCACAGTAAAATAGCAGTGTTTTTCTCAAAGTCTGAGCAGTAAAAGAAAATGCACACGGAAGTAGTGGATTTCCATGTAGTGTTGAAGAAGTTGTGTTGTCCTTCCAACGGAAAGACAGTGCTGACTCTTGACATGCTGACAGGTAATGGGCCACAACAGAGCAAACCCACAGCAGAGTCATTCGACGTTTTGAAGAATATTGGTAGGTAGGTCACCGCAGAGCAGACCCACTGTAGTCCTGGTAGAGAATATGGTATTGGTGGGCCACCAGAGGTGTAGACCCACTGTAGTCCTTGTAGAAATAATTGTATTGGTGGGTCATCAAAGGTGTAGACCCACTGTAGTCCTTGTAGAGATGGCCAGCAGCCATCTGCTGCGACTGTGCAGGTGCACAATCACCATCGAAGAGTCTTGCAGAGAAGATAGCAAGTCCATAAACCACCACTTGTGCACTCACAAAGTTTGTGGAATTGTCCTTAGAACCAGCAATGCTGTTGTCCAGTCCCTTGCTGAATTATTAACACACGTGCAAACACTAACAGTCCCTGCTTCTCACATATTGTATCTGTTGTAGAATAATGGAACATGTTTTGTGTTCTCGTATTATGACGTTCTTAGATAATACAAATCTCCTTCATCATAACCAACATGGATTCCGCAAACAGAGATCATGTGAAACTCAGCTCGCCCTATTTGCCCAAGAAATTCACAGTGCCGTAGACACTGGCGAGCAGATTGATGCCGTATTCCTGGACTTCAGGAAGGCATTTGATACGGTTCCGCACTTACGTTTAGTGAAAAAAATACGAGCTTACGGAATATCGGACCAGGTTTGTGATTGGATTCAGGATTTCCTAGAAGAAAGAACACAACATGTCATTCTTAACGGTTCAAAATCTGCAGATATAGAGGTAATTTCGGGAGTACCGCAAGGAAGCGTGATAGGACCTTTATTGTTTACAATATACATAAATGACTTAGTTGACAACATCGGTAGCTCCGTGAGGCTATTTGCAGATGACACGGTTGTCTACAAGAAAGTAGCAACATCAGAAGACTCGTACGTACTCCAGGAAGACCTGCAGAGGATTAATGCATGGTGCGACAGCTGGCAGCTTTCCCTAAACGTAGATAAATGTAATATAATGCGCATACATAGGGGCAGAAATCCATTCCAGTACGATTATGCCATAGGTGGTAAATCATTGGAAGCGGTAACGACCGTAAAATACTTAGGAGTTACTATCCGGAGCGATCTGAAGTGGAATGATCACATAAAACAAATAGTGGGAAAAGCAGGCGCCAGGCTGAGATTCATAGGAAGAATTCTAAGAAAATGTGACTCATCGACGAAAGAAGTAGCTTACAAAACGCTTGTTCGTCCGATTCTTGAGTATTGCTCATCAGTATGGGACCCTTACCAGGTTGGATTAATAGAAGAGATAGACATGATCCAGCGAAAAGCAGCGCGATTCGTCATGGGGACATTTAGTCAGCGCGAGAGCGTTACGGAGATGCTGAACAAGCTCCAGTGGCGGACACTTCAAGAAAGGCGTTACGCAATACGGAGAGGTTTATTATCGAAATTACGAGAGAGCACATTCCGGGAAGAGATGGGCAACATATTACTACCGCCCACATATATCTCGCGTAATGATCACAACGAAAAGATCCGAGAAATTAGAGCAAATACGGAGACTTACAAGCAGTCGTTCTTCCCATGCACAATTCGTGAATGGAACAGGGAAGGGTGGATCAGATAGTGGTACAATAAGTACCCTCCGCCGCACACCGTAAGGTGGCTCGCGGAGTATAGATGTAGATGTAGATGTAGATTGTCCATATACTATGGCCAACAGAAACGTGTGCAGTGGTATGATACTTAATTTGACGAACTGGTGTCAATTACAATTTTATAACATAAGAATACAATAACAAAGGTACAAAATACATTATTAAAGAACATAACAGTACAGATAACATTTGTAGTACAGGCTTTACAACAGAATAGAAATAAACATATACATAAGTGCTACAGGAATTATGACATGAGTACATACATAAAAGATCAGAATAAATTTTGAAACATCAACTTTACACATGAGCATTAAAACAAAACAGAATAAATAATGTCTAAGCATATTTACAAGGTAAATAACATATTATTAATGCCAATTATATTTGAGGACAACAGTATTCCTCATCATAGTGAATGTAGCTTAGTATTAGAAGAAGAAAAAATTCTATGAAACTACACAGAGACAGGAAGAAAACAAATACACAAGGGTACACAAACACATAGTGGGATAACACAAAAGGAAAGGACAGGGTTCTACCTCTCCGACACTGAGCCGGCTGGTCAACTGACTGAGACTCACAGACTGATTACCTGACGAGTTCATAGCGCCCCTTAAATGCACGTGAACCAGCAACCTTTGCCCTTTCACACCAGACGGAGACACCAAAGCTGCGATTGCCACAGCGGCGCCACCGCCAGCAACGGAGGGCGACTACTTTACACTACGCGCTGCGGCGCGCTTTTCAAAACAGAAATTTTTACTACGGCTCACGAGCATTAACCGTCCCTCTATTGAAAGGCATGGAATTGCATCCCATGAACTAACATCTGGCACCTCTTGTAGAGAAACAAGCGCTGCATCGTTTGAGAGATACAGGGGCGAGCGAGTGTGGATCCGGGACTTACCCCAGTTCACTGCTAGTAGCGCCACGTCACCGTAACGCATCTGCGCGCAGCACGCAAGTATTGCACCACAATTAAGTATGAAATTAAAAATCAAAATTTGTGTTTAAAACTTTGTTGAAATATAGTTTAGTGTCATAATGTTTTAAATGTCGAGTCTGTGAATGATTAAATCAGTGGTTTTCGCAAATACATCGTATTAATAAAAAAATAAGTAGCGCTAAATAATAAAGCTAGAAAGCGAAAAATTGGTCATAATGTGCTAATATATGTCAAAATTAACTGGTGCAAGTCTAAACTAGATTAAATAAAAAATGTGGTCAGTGTCTACGTTCTTAAGAAAAATTGAAGGCGCTAAATATTAGACTTCGAAATGCAAAAATTTGTATAACGTTTCACTTCAACCTAAAAATCATGACTAAGTGACTACATTAAGCTACCTCTAAAAGTTTTCGAGTAATTTAATGAAAACTAAATTTGTAACTAAAACATCCCCGTTTGTGATTAATCAGTTATCTGTAATTTTAATGCTAGAAAAGTTTGGTTACAGCACATGATAAAACCTATTAAATAATGGAGCTATAACAAATTTTAGGACCGTACTGTTAATAACAACCAACACAAGGTCTCTTAAAGTTATAGTTCAGAGGTAACGATCTACTATCAGTTCCACTCTAAAAATCCTAGAAGGCAAAGTTTTTATGCAAGCGAGCTGAAACTATTTCGGTGAATTCAACCAACTTATCTAAATGCATGTAAGGATTAAGAAGATTATAAATTAATTCATAACATTAATATAGTGTGTACGAAAAAGCCGCCGTTTAGAGATTGCTGGCGAGTGCATAAGGCGGATGACCGCAGAAGTTCCCTTGGCCGTCCGCTGCGCCACATATATAACTACAGCCCGAGAGGTAAGACGAGGTTTCACTTCGCACCCAGCCGCTGTAAGGCGCGCGTCTGTCAAACGCCGGAGTGCGGGATGCCTCGGATGACGTCAGAGACACACGGTGACAAAACGTGTAATTTCAGTAATGAGTGAGAGTGAACTCGCGAGGACTTTGCAACGTCCTGGATCGCTTACATTTTCGCTAAAGTAACTGTTAATGTGCCGTCCGTGATATTTACAAATCAGCGTGGCAAGTGGTGACTATTATTTCCATTTTTATGTCGAGCATGTACTTCGAGCATTTAATATAATTTGAGTGTCACTGGTCAGGGTGAAAGACAATTTTGTAAGAATTAACCGTAGAGGTCGCCTCTGAACTTCTAATAGCGCTGTTTAGGATAGAAGGATTTGCGGTCAATATGAACATAATAACTTTCACAATATTGTGCGTGTGAAACTTTACTAATTATACACTCCTGGAAATTGAAATAAGAACACCGTGAATTCATTGTCCCAGGAAGGGGAAACTTTATTGACACATTCCTGGGGTCAAATACATCACATGATCACACTGACAGAACCACAGGCACATAGACACAGGCAACAGAGCATGCACAATGTCAGCACTAGTACAGTGTATATCCACCTTTCGCAGCAATGCAGGCTGCTATTCTCCCATGGAGACGATCGTAGAGATGCTGGATGTAGTCCTGTGGAACGGCTTGCCATGCCATTTCCACCTGGCGCCTCAGTTGGACCAGCGTTCGTGCTGGACGTGCAGACCGCGTGAGACGACGCTTCATCCAGTCCCAAACATGCTCAATGGGGGACAGATCCGGAGATCTTGCTGGCCAGGGTAGTTGACTTACACCTTCTAGAGCACGTTGGGTGGCACGGGATACATGCGGACGTGCATTGTCCTGTTGGAACAGCAAGTTCCCTTGCCGGTCTAGGAATGGTAGAACGATGGGTTCGATGACGGTTTGGATGTACCGTGCACTATTCAGTGTCCCCTCGACGATCACCAGTGGTGTACGGCCAGTGTAGGAGATCGCTCCCCACACCATGATGCCGGGTGTTGGCCCTGTGTGCCTCGGTCGTATGCAATCCTGATTGTGGCGCTCACCTGCACGGCGCCAAACACGCATACGACCATCATTGGCACCAAGGCAGAAGCGACTCTCATCGCTGAAGGCGACACGTCTCCATTGGTCCCTCCATTCACGCCTGTCGCGACACCACTGGAGGCGGGCTGCACGATGTTGGGGCGTGAGCGGATGACGGCCTAACGGTGTGCGGGACCGTAGCCCAGCTTCATGGAGACGGTTGCGAATGGTCCTCGCCGATACCCCAGGAGCAACAGTGTCCCTAATTTGCTGGGAAGTGGCGGTGCGGTCCCCTACGGCACTGCGTAGGATCCTACGGTCTTGGCGTGCATCCGTGCGTCGCTGCGGTCCGGTCCCAGATCGACGGGCACGTGCACCTTCCGCCGACCACTGGCGACAACATCGATGTACTGTGGAGACCTCACGCCCCACGTGTTGAGCAATTCGGCGGTACGTCCACCCGGCCTCCCGCATGCCCACTATACGCCCTCGCTCAAAGTCCGTCAACTGCACATACGGTTCACGTCCACGCTGTCGCGGCATGCTACCAGTGTTAAAGACTGCGATGGAGCTCCGTATGCCACGGCAAACTGGCTGACACTGACGGCGGCGGTGCACAAATGCTGCGCAGCTAGCGCCATTCGACGGCCAACACCGCGGTTCCTGGTGTGTCCGCTGTGCCGTGCGTGTGATCATTGCTTGTACAGCCCTCTCGCAGTGTCCGGAGCAAGTATGGTGAGTCTGACACACCGGTGTCAATGTGTTCTTTTTTCCATTTCCAGGAGTGTATGTTTGAATTAGAACTCTAAATCTTCATTTATAATCATAGTCCTGATCCCGCTAAGCAAAAAGAGAATAGAAATATTTCATTCAGTGGGCTGGACAAGAATGTGGACGTGCAGACTGTAAACTATGGTCAGTATGTTCCCGGTCGCTTTCTGGCTGACCACAAAAATAGGTGCCAGGCTCTCGTACTAAAAGACGGCGGACTAACCACTCATTATTTATACCCGCCGCCCCACACTGTACAACACAATGCATGGAGGTTTGTATGCTTGCATTGAACAGTGTAGCGGTTACACCGGTTATTAATATATCGCTGCGGTCGCAGGTTCGAATCCTGCCTCGGGCATGGGTGTGTGTGATGACCTTAGGTTAGTTAGGTTTAAGTAGTTCTACGTTCTAGGGGACTGATGACCTCAGAAGTTGAGTCCCATAGTGCTCATACCCATTTCAACCATTAATACAGGGTGATTCAAAAAGAATACCACAACTTTAGGAATTTAAAACTCTGCAACGACAAAAGGCAGAGCTAAGCACTATCTGTCGGCGAATTAAGGGAGCTATAAAGTTTCATTTAGTTGTACATTTGTTCGCTTGAGGCGCTGTTGTCTAGGCGTCAGCGTCAGTTGATGCTAAGATGGCGACCGCTCAACAGAAAGCTTTTTGTGTTATTGAGTACGACAGAAGTGAATCGACGAGAATCCGCGGGAAACAACTCAGTATGAACGTGACTCGCCTAAGGTGAACGTTTTCTGTGCCATTTCAGCCAATAAAGTTTTTGGTCCCTTTTTCTTCGAAAGTGCTACTGTAACTGGACTACAGTATCTGGAGATGTTAGAGAATTGGCTGTTCCCTCAGCTCGAACAAGAAGCACAACAATTCATATTTCAGCAGGATGGAGCGCCACCACATTGGCACTTACCTGTCCGTAACTACCTGAACGTCAACTACCCGAGGCGATGGATCGGCCGCCAGGCAGCCCGTGACAGAGCACTTCATCACTGGCCTCCAAGAAGCCCTGATTTTACCCCCTGCGACTTTTTCTTATGGGGGTATGTTAAGGATATGGTGTTTCGGCCACCTCTCCCAGCCACCATTGATGATTTGAAACGAGAAATAACAGCAGCTATCCAAACTGTTACGCCTGATATGCTACAGAGAGTGTGGAACCAGGTGGAGTATCTGGTTGATATTCCTCGAGTGTCTGGAGGGGGCCGTATTGAACATCTCTGAACTTGTTTTTGAGTGAAAAAAAAACTTTTTTAAATACTCTTTGTAATGATGTATAACGGAAGGTTATATTATGTTTCTTTCATTAAATACACATTTTTAAAGTTGTGGTATTCTTTTTGAATCACCCTGTATATCACCATGTCGCATTTAAGATGACTAGTGTCGCGCTTGATCTTGTAATGTTAGTAACTTTTATATGTTACCTAGAAACATGTAGTCCAGAAATTTCATTACTCTATATTAGTTATTTTTTAGGTGTTGCTATTTTTTTTCCGTGACTGTAATAAAAAATAAGTGATATTATTACAAGAAGTGTTATGAAACTACTTGTAACTGAGTCTGATGGCAACTTGCCACATTTCTTTGGGGGAAGGTACGACCACAAATAGACCAGCTGGGAATGCGTCCCAGTTTAAGACGGCGACTGTACCTGCTGCAGTGTTAACTGTGGCAGTCCCTAGACGCGTTAAGCGCGCCCTCAGGAGTGCGGTGCGCGCTCGCAGATTCAGAGTCGGCCGCCACAATTTATGGCCCTTCGCCGAGCAGTGCCGACCGTTAACGCTGCTGCAATCTTTATTCCATTGCCGACGCGAGTTGCGGCCGTTTATCTGGAATAGCCCCTGTTATTTAACGGCCGGCCTGCGGCAACCTTGTGTGGCCCGAGCGGACGCTCTAATGTCAGGTACAGAGGCCGTTTAGGCTGTAGAGCATCCATTTTATTCTACGCCCTTGCCGTTTTCATGTTCGCAGGTGTTATAAAAAAATACTTTTGCACACATTGTGCTGGACAGCGATACTTTTGCCAATTTATTTTTTTTTTCAAAGTTGGCGGTCATTAAATGCTAACCGTAATCAACATCGTTTGGATCCAGTCAAAGAGCAAGCCTTTCGATCTGAGGCATTGGACGATTTGAGTGCCAGCAAACCAGGTGAAGCTCTGTGTTTTGGCCCTGATGGGTCAATCGGGGCCGAAGACTGTCATGTCATCCAATGCCATCTGCGTCATTGAATGAGGTATTCAGGGGCGCAGGTAAGCACACCACCCTCTCGGCCGTTGTCGATGTTCCTGGCTTTGGAGCCACCACTTTTCGCTCAAGTAGCTCCTCAATTGGCATCGATAGGCTGAATGAATTCCGTAGTAGTCCTCTCAACAAGGAAAAATTCCTGGCAGTACTGGTATTCGAACCCAGCTCCTCCGCATAGTAGCCAGACCTCTGACATCTGAACGACAGAGGCGGACTTGAGTGACGGTAGCGCTATTTAATTACTAATGATGATTCTGAACAGGTGATAGGATGTTGTGTCGAGCCCGTTTCATTCCTGTCCGAGTTTATCACCGAGACTCGTTGTCGGGACCTGTGCAGTATTCTGGAGTTTCGCCAGCATCAACGGAGGCATCTTCTACATCTACAGCCACATCTACTTTTCGATTATATTCTGGTCTTCACGTTGCTCTCTGCTTTGCGGCTGGCAGGTCAGGGTATGGCCAAAGTATGTAGCACGAAGAACCTGTAGGCAACGCACCAGGTAACTGGGTTCTTAGATAACTTCTGGACTGGATTCCTTTATAGGCAAGTAAGAATAACATGGAGCTGGAAGGAACTGTCGCAGGGAAAAAATAGTAGCGGAAAATCAAGACTACAATTTGCTAAGCGGATTGCAGCTGGTTTTGAGTGTCCATAGAGATGAAAATATTAGTAAAGGATAGGAAAAATGGACAAGAAGAAACCAGTAAAAAAATAGAAATAGGGAGAGCATTTCTTGAAGGATGTAGTTTGTTGTACGTTTTTGAATTTGTTCTCCTTGCTCAGTTAATACGTCTTTCGGAGAATGTAGTAGATATTTTACTCTAATTTCCTTTCGGTTACTATAAACGTATTGTTTCCCCATGTCGTCAGCCCTATACAACTGTTGCAGTAGCAGCGCATTTTTGAGGTCCCAGAATACTGGTCCACATGTAGAGCCCTGTCGACAAGTTTTACTGATCCTTTCTATTTACGTATGCAGCCAAGCGAGTCATTACAGCGTCCATAAAAAAATGTTCAAATGTGTGTGAAATCTTATGGGACTTAACTGCTAAGGTCACCAGTCCCTAAGCTTACAGTCTACTTAACCTAAATTATCCTAAGGACAAACACAAACATCCATGCCCGAGGGAGGACTCGAACCTCCGCTGGGACCAGCCGCACAGTCCATGACTGCAGTGCCTTCGACCTCTCGGCTAATTCCGCGCGGCACAGCGTCCATAAATGTGTACTAAAAGTATGTGAAACGAACATTAGTCTGCACAATTGATCTTCAAATGCAGCCACAAAATTAATAGTTGTTACTGCTAATTGTTTGATATTTGTTGCAGCTTTAAGATGTTATTTCCATCATAGCCGTTATTTCAACTAATAAAATTTCCTTATTGCATCTAGGCGATACCTCCAGAAGAGTCTGAAGTGCTAGTATACAAAATAAGAATAAATTCCAAATACTACAAAATTTTGAAATTTGCTTCTAAACATTATAGCACAAAGTGTTTTTTACTTTGAATATGTCTACGTATGTATGTGTCTTTGTATATAATTTAGCCCAAACAAAAATATTGACTCTTACGGACAGCTGATGGATCATTGCGTCCAGAAATTCTTTTTCGTCCTGGTATTCCATCCGCTCCGCTTGATTGTGACTACTTCTAACATTTTGATATAATTCCCACTTTGTTCTACATGATATCCTTATCCCACTAGTCATCCACCCAGGCTGCCTGTTACTGCTAATACCCCGTTTTGAACGTTATAATGGAAAGCAACCCTCAAAGAGCATGAGAAATATGTTAAGGAAAGCATTATTTTTATCATCTATGTTATCGGCACTATAAACGTCCTGTCACTCTTGTTCCTTGACAAGGTTTAAAAAACTCTCTACTGCTGTTGGATTAACTTTCCTACACAGTTTGTAAGTATATGCGACTTTTTTTTAGTACAAAAGCCTTTTAGTGTTAAAATTCGTGCATCATGGTCTGAAAGGCCATTCACGCTTTTACTAACAGAATGCCCATCTAGTAATGAAGAATGAATAAAGTATTGTCTATGGCTGTGCTATTGTTCCCTTGCACCCTAGTTGGAAAAAACACAGTTTGCATCAGATCATATGAATTAAAGAGATCTACCAACATCCTTTTTCTTGCACCATCATATACCAAATTTATATTGAAGTTGCCGCATATAACTAATTTATAATACTTCCTACAAAGTGAATCAAGAGCCCTTGAGGATCAGCAGGCAAATGGGAGGATGGAACGAGTGCACACAACGATAGGGAAGATGCTGGGTTACTATGTTAACTCCCATCATCAGAACTGGGACGAATATCTGGAGTATTTCGTCTGCACTTAAACTGAAAAGTCGACACGAATAGCAGTTGCCTTCATATGAGATAGAATGTGGACAGAAAATGCCATCTGCATTTGATCAGATACGTGTAGGAAACGGAAGAAATGGGGAATCAGTGGCCGAGTTAGCGAGAATGATTTGGGATGTATGGAAACAAGTGAAAAAGGCAAATACAAGAGTTTTGGAAAAGCAACACGAGGCAGTGAGGCGATTGGCGAGTTTACCACAGTACAGATTTGGGCAAAGGGTGACGTTGTCGAGCCCATGCACGTGAAAAAGGAAGACCAAAAGAAATTCGTCACCAGGTATCAAGGACCATATCAGGTATTAAACACCTGTCAACGTTTAACTTCAATTGCCCACGAGAACGACAGTTGTGCACACTGGGCGTCTGCTGCCGTTGTACAGATGTAATTACAGCTATTTTGCAAGGGAAAAAAGGGAAGGAAAAAATGGAGAAACAGAAAAATGTGATCGGGACAGAGCATGAGGTGCCAAATGCGTTGCGATCTACGAAGTAGCACGAAATATGTGCTATTTTTTCTGTAAGTTAGTAGCGAATGACCATTTAATTTTGTTTTAATTTAATTATATTTTCTGATTTTGTGTGAATTAAAGAACCTGCGAGAGGCACCAGTCTTTTGAAAAGGAGAAAGGGTTGCTAATCTCGATAGATAGAGACATCCAGGTAGGTACGCCGGGATTTCATAGGAAGAATTTCAAAATTGCTGTAGATGATGGATAACTGTGTGTACATCCAGAGTGAAGCAAATCGGTCTGAATGCATGAGCCATACAGTTGTTTCTAGACAGGCAGAAGGAGATACATCGCCCACGGGATATAATGAAACCCAAGACTACAGTGAGTAGGGTTGCATGGGATTTACTTCACCTACCAAATTCTGGTCGCAGTAGAAAGATGCTATGAGCAGGGCGGATTCACAGAAGCTATACACATAGTACTCGAAGGAAGTGGAATACTGATTAATGGGACTGCATGAAACACAACAGGACCAACTTTCCATCTACCACGATTATTTTTATAAATGGTTCAAATGGCTCTGAGCACTATGGGACTTAACATCTGAGGTCATCAGTCACCTAGAACTTAGAACTATTTAAACCTAACTACCCTAAGGACATCCATGCCCGAGGCAGGATTCGAACCTGCGACTGTGGTGGTCGCGTGGTTCCAGACTGAAGCACCTAGAACCGCTCGGCCACACCAGCTGGATTTTATGGGACACAATTGAACATCACACAGCCACACCTGTACTAGCTAGAGGCAATGTCATGATTTTGGCATGACCTTTTTCGAATCAGTCTTGTTCTCATAAACTGACATAGGGCTGGGACAGTAGCGTGCGGAATACATGCCCCTCCATATCCGCATTCAGTGATGCATGTGCTCTTAGGATGACACGAGGGCCGGTCGGTACTGTTGGGCCTGCCACGGCTAGTTCTGACTGAGTTTAGTTTTAGAATCAGAGTCTGGAGCCGGCCTAACACAGTCCGTGGATCAGTTCATGTTGGGGCAAGAGGGGCGCATCTCAGCTGAGCAGGAGATGCAGCATATCATACATGACTGAGAAGGACAGCAGTTCGCAATAGTTCTTTCGTGTACCACTGTATCAAGTGTCTTATAGGATTGAAAGCCAGGAAACAAAAGGAACCATCAGAGGTGCAATTGCCAGTGGATTGGATACGATTTTCAGAATTCTTGGCACCTAGGCTTAAGTAGCAAGGTAACATTAGGGTTCATGTGCTTGTGGGTGAGACAGAACACCAGGAGTACCACGAAATAATATATGTTTTACGAACAATTGTAGAAGACATGTAATAGATTAGATTGTGTTTAAGAGAAACTCGTGTAACTAAGGAGTATGCAAGGTAGTTAGTGGTCGACCTGGGGACCAGGTCTTCATGGGGGGGGGGGGGGGAGAGGATGGAAATAATGTAGTAAGGTATGAATTGAATAAGTAACGAAGAATGCCAGGCCGACTTGGACGCAAGAGTTGCTGAAAGACGTGCTCAGTGGGATTGCATTAGTTCTAAGCGTGCTGAATACATGCCCCTCCATATCCGCATTCAGTGATGCATGTGCCTTAGGATGACACGACGGCCGGTCGGTACTGTTAGGCCTAAGTTCTAGGGGACTTATGACCACAGATGTTGAGTCCCATAGTGTTCAGAGCCATTTTGTTTATGTGATCTACCCATTTAATCTTCAGCATTCTTCTGTAGCACCACATGCCACAAGCCGCCATCGAAACCAGTGCACTGGTGCTAACCTAATGTCTATCAGTACGTACATGAAGAGGTGCATTCGCAAAACAAATGTGCACTGCCAAGTAAAATAGGGGACAGTCAAGTAATACGAGTGCCTTTAATGTCACAACACGCTTGAACGACAATACTGTGATACACGGGTGGCCACATGAAGCTTCTGATGGGGGACCACAGTTCCAGTCTGTGGCAGGGCCACAGTTCCACGTTGTCAGGTGAGTTTGCAAGACAACTGGCTAGAGCAGGCCTTCCAACTTCATGATCGACTCCTGCCCGGAGACGAGGGAGGAGGAAGTGGGGTCGCATCCCACCTGCTGCAGACGACGTCAACGAATCAGCATCCACATTCCGCCTTTGGGGGGAGCGGGTCAGCAAGGCTTGGCACGAATGCGTCTTGTTACCGGAGGCCGGCGTGCGGCCGTCACTGGAAAGTTCGCTGCTGGAGTAGTGTGCCTCGCTGGGGCTGTCGCAACTGGAACACAGACAATGGTGCTGCGTCCTCAACAATGCAAAATGAATCAAACCACCAAGTGAGCAGCATTCGATGTGCCCTTCCCCACTGCCACCAGACGAGCATTGCTGAACCTCTGTGACTTCAGTTTACATTGTTCGTCTTTCCTGTTTACACTCACACATTCCTTTTTATATATTTTTCTAACTGTTCTTCCACAATTCCAATCTATGTATCTGCCAAGATCTTGAAGACATTCTTCCACCTAATAACGCCATATATCTTTTCTAGATCATAATGGCTAGGACTCCCTCTACAATTTTGAATACCTCCACGTTTCATTCTATTATCAAATTAACTATTCCTTGACTATCAGGTCAGACGATCTTTTTCTTCAAGTTCTTTCCCTCCCACCCCGCTCCATCTGCCACCCACCTTTTCGACTCAGCAACTCCTCATTAGCTATTATATCTACAATTTAATTTCCACATTCTTCTGTAACACCAAACTTCCAAAAATTCTATTCCCTTCTTGTCGAAACTACTTATCGTCCATGTGTCATTTCCATAGAGGGCTGTACTAACACTTGAATTTCTCTTTTTTATGTGAATGCCAAACTGAGTTTAGTATCTTCTGTACTTTGGCCATTATCTGTTATTTTCTTGCCCAAATGTCAAAACTCATCGAGTATTTTTAGTCTCTCATTTCCTAATCTAACACCATTTCTCATTTAATTCGCCTACAGTTCATCACCCTTGTTCTGCTACTGTTGAAATTCGTCTTATAACATCAGAGCACTATGCATTCCATTCAACTGTTGCTCCAGGTTCTTTGATGTCCCTGCCAGACTTAAGTGTCATCAGCAAAACTAAAAGATCTTGTTTCTTCTCTCTGACCTCTAATTTAATTTCATTTTTCCTTGTTTTCCGTTACTGCTTCGTCAATGCACACGTTAACATCAGTCATAAGCTACAAGCCTGTCCCATTCCATTCTCCAGTCCAGGGAATCCGTTTGCAACGTGTAACCGCGTAAGTAACGAGCAGCCCTTAGTGGCTCGCCATCACAATTTTTTATCTTAAATATCTTTGTGACTAATGCCCTTTTGGTATATTTATTATTTCATAAATGACATATAAGTACTGCCAGTCTTTCACGGTGATTCTGTACTTATACTTCGTATCATACATTTTTAGTCATGGATCTGTGACCATTTTATAGCCCATTCTTTAATTTAATTCTGAGGAAGACACTCCTAGCAGTGTTGAAACCCGGTTAATTCGTTAAAAATAGTGACCGAGGGATGTTTACTTTCAATTGTAACTATTCACTCTCTGAACGTGCAGCCATGTACAAAATTATGCAGTAGTTGTAGATAACATTTCACTCCCTGTGTTTTACACCAGGTACCGTCAGAATTTCAAATAGCGCACTGTCAAAAGGTTTGTCCAAATGTACAAATGCTATAAGCGTTGTTGTTGTTGTGGTCTTCAGTCCTGAGACTGGTTTCATGCAGCTCTCCATGCTACTCTATCCTGTGCAAGCTTCTTCATCACCCAGTACTTACAGCAACGTTCATCCTTCTGATTCTATTAGTGTATTCATCTCTTGGTCTCCCTCTACGATTTTTACCCTCCACGCTGCCTTCCAATACTAAATTGGTGATCCCTTGATGCCTCAGAACATGTCCTGCCAACCGGTGCCTTCTTCTTGTCAAGTTGTGCCACAAACTCCTCTTCTCCCCAATTCTATTCAATACCTCCTCATTGTTTATGTGAGCTGGCCGGTGTGGCCGTGCGGTTAAAGGCGCTTCAGTCTGGAACCGTGTGACCGCTACGGTCGCAGGTTCGAATCCTGCCTCGGGCATGGTTGTGTGTGATGTCTTTAGGTTAGGTTTAATTAGTTCTAAGTTCTAGGGGACTTATGACCACAGATGTTGAGTCCCATAGTGCTCAGAGCCATTTTGTTTATGTGATCTACCCATTTAATCTTCAGCATTCTTATGTAGCACCACACTTCGAAAGCTTCTATTCTCTTCTTGTCCAAACTATTTATCGTCCATGTTTCGCTTAAATACATGGCTACACTCTATACAAATACTTTATGAAACTACTTGCTGACACTTAATTCTATACTCTATGTTAACAAATTTCCCTTCTTCAGAAACGCATTCCTTACCGTAGCCAGTCTAAATTTTATATCCTCTCTACTTCGACCATCAGTTATTTTGCTCCCAGAATAGCAAAACTCCTTTACTAATTTAAGTCTCTCATTTACTAATCTAATTCCCTCAGCATCACCCGACTTAATTCGACTACATTCCATTATCCGCGTTTTGCTTTTGTTGATGTTCATCTTATATCCTCCTTTGAAGACACTGTCTATTCCATTCAACTGCTCTTCCAAGTCATTTGCCGTCTCTGACAGAATTACAATGTCATTGACCAACCTCAAAGTTTTTATTTCTTGTCCATAGATTTTAATACCTATTCGGAATTTTTCTTTTGTTTCCTTTGCTGCTTGCTCAATATACAGATTGAATAACATCGGGGAGAGGCTACAACCCTGTCTCACTCCCTTCCTAACCACTGCTTCCCTTTCGTGCCCCTCGACTCTTATAACCGCCATCTGGTTTCTGTACAATTTGTAAATAGCCTTTCACTCCCTGTATTTTACCCCTGCCACCTTTAGAATTCGAAGTAGGTTTTCGTTAATTAGTTTTTCTTCCAATATAAGTCGTAGCATCAGTATGACCTCCCATTTTTCTACATTTCCCTGTCACCCAAACTGACGTTCCTAGAGATCAAATTGTTCCAATTTTTCCATTCTTTTGTAAATAATTCGTAACAATATTTTGTAAACATGACTCATTAAAATGGTGGTTCAGTAATATTCAAATCTGCCAGCTCCTGTTTTCCTTGGAACAGGAATTATTCTTTTTGAAATCTGATAGTATTCAGGTGTAATCTTCTGTTCAGGAAACACCTGAATGTTATGGTACCTTCCCTGACTTTTAGTCTCTGGCATTGACAACGCGAAAATCCATAGTATTGTCAAGGAGATATTTTGTTGACAAAGAAGGACAAATTTACATTAATGTTAAAAAAAGTATCGAAAATAATTATTATAAACATAATATACTCATTTCGTCATTACAAGAAAGATTTTTGACTAAATTTAAAAATTTATGAAGTACTTAAAATAATTATGAAACCAGATCAATAAATAATGTGGTAAATATTATCACAAAAGTTTGGTTCAGAGCGTAGTATTATATTTAATATTAAAAAAGTATAGGATATTACCTTTAGAGCTTATCCGCTGAAGGACGTCTAGGTTCATATTTTTAATTCGAAACTTACATATAAACAAATTATCTGTAAATGTAATATACTTTTTACAGAAATTAGATATATCAATATATTTTTAATTTGTATAATGAATTAAAGTGTTATTATGATCGTACTTATGAAACATTTACTATAAATTAACTCTAAATATAAGTAAATTGCGCTCAGTAAATACTCGTAAATACAAAAGTTTTAATAAGGCTTGATATAAGGGAACAACAAGAAACTTACTTGATTAATCTTAAAGTAGTTAATTCATAATCAACTTACATTACCAGTAAACTATTATAAAGTGAGACAAATCTCGCAAATATACTGTCTCTCTCTATGATGGTCCATGTGGAAATATGCTTTCGTAACATCACGCCGCCCTTCCTGGCTCTGCACTAGCCACTGCACCCCTGCAGCTACTGCAACCCGCGTCGCAGCCGCATCCCCGCTGCAGTTACTGGAAGACGGAGGACCGCGCTAGGCGAGGCGACAATAAAAACCAAATTATAGGAGGCGAACGTCAGCGCGGAGCTCCTCCAACTTCTGAAATGGACGCTGAATATCTCACATATCGACCCGACGACCGTAAATACTAGCGGAAAGGAGTAAAAATGGCGCTACCGAAGAGAGAGAGAGAGAGAGAGAGAGAGAGAGAGAGAGAGAGGGACAGGGGTGGAAGAAAAGGGGAGGAGAGAATGCTGCAGACAAAAAAATAAGCGGGGGTAGCACCGAACGACGCAAATAAAGGAAGCGTGTGGCAGGGACGCCCGCGGCGCCTCGTGGCGTGTTTTATCTCCGTAATTGCTGCGGCGTCGACCACAAAAAGGGAGGGAAGAGGCGGACAATGAGCTGTACGGCGTTACTCCGTCCGCGCGCGTTTGGTTGTCCGCCGCGATTACCGCCCACCGACATGACACTGCTTTTGCGGCATTGCGACAGCCACCGCCGTGCCGTCTACGCACGACGTTGCGCGCTCCTCGCTGTTAATTCCGCGGCCGCTCCGCAGATGGCACAAAGGCAGCGAAGTACGTCACTGCACGCCCTCCTTGTCGATGGGAGTATTGTTCATTACCACGTGACTCCGTCTCTGACTGCGGGGAGATGCTGAGCAGATCGCGCTGCGCTATTGGTCTCCAGCACAAATACCCTCAACTGGGAAGTGCTAACCAATTGTGATTCAATGTCACCTGCAGGTCAGTCAACAGGCAATCCTCTGTTTACACTGTCCTACAACTTCAACAAACTCTACTTATCAACCCGACTGTTTGCCTTATTTTACATTCTGCATTGCTACCGTGCCTGTGACGATTAGCTTTGTTTACGAGTATTCAACAAACTTCCTCTCTCTGACAATGAAATTGGATCTGATACTCATTCATCCTATTAGCTCCCATAGTTCCATCCCTTACTAGAACTGGCCCCCTTCGTCTACATCTTTCCCTGTTTCTTTGCTCTTCATACAATGATCTGGACCACCTCCAATTCTATACTCGATTTGCTGTCTTCATCTCCACATTGCCACTGACGTCTTGTTAAGACCCATACTCTACTACTATTGTGAACATCTAGCGTTCCCTCTCCAAAGCTGCCCTTTCCAAATACAGATCCATCTAATCTCAGTGATTGGGTAGAGACTCTTTTCAAGATACTTCCCCTTTCTGGACTATCTTTCTTCTTTAGAAATGAAACAGAAATAAACAGCTACATAATTTCTAGCTTAAAAGAAAATAATTTAATAACTATAAAAACAAATGGAAATCTGAGTTTTTTTTAACAATGCTGTATCTGTTTATTTATTGTTGTATCGTATGACTCGATTTTGGCTTCAAGGAATTTCTTATACCACGCAAGGAGCTACATATTTTTAAAAATTATTCTTGAGGAAAGATTACCTAGCTTTCAAATTATAAGTCAGCCACAGTTATGTGTTGTTGTTGTTGAGCAGTTGAGCACCCAATAAACCAAGCATCATCATCTTTCTGCCCACCCTGTGTTTGACCAGTTTGTTAATCTTGTTGTTGTTGTTGTTGTGGTCGTCAGTCCAGAGACTGGTTTGATGCAGCTCTCCATGCTCCTCTATGCTGTGCAAGCTTCTTCATCTCCCAGTACCAACTGCAACCTACATCCTTCTGAATCTTCTTAGTATATTCATCTCTTGGTCTCGCTCTACGATTTTTACCCTCCACACTGCCCTCCAATACTAAATTGGCGATTCCTTGATGTCTCAGAAGATGTCCTACCAACCGATCCCTCCTTCTAGTCAAGGTGTGCCACAAATTTCGCTTCTACCTAATTCTACTCAATACCTCCACATTACTTATGTGATCTACCCATCTAATCTTCAGCATTCTTCTGTAGCACCACATTTCGAAAGCTTCTATTCTCTTCTTGTCCAAACTATTTATCTTGGACGTTTCACTTCCATACATGGCCACACTCCATACAAATACTTTCAGAAACGACATCCTTACACTTAAATCTATACTCGATGCTAACAAATTTCTCTTCTTCAGAAACGCCTTTCTTGCCATTGACAGTCTACCTTTTATATCCTCTCTACTTCGACCATCATCAGTTATTTTGCTCCCCAAATAGCAAAACTCCTTTACTACTTTAAGTGTCTCATTTCATAATCTAATTCCCTCAGCATCACCCGACTTAATTCGACTACATTCCATTATCCTCGTTTTGCTTTTGTTGATGTTCATCTTCTATCCTTCTTTCAAGACACTGTGTATTCCGTCCAACTGTTCTTCCAAGTCCTTTGCTGTCTCTGACAGAATTACAATGTCATTGGCGAACCTAAAAGTCTTTATTTCTTCTCCATGGATTTTCATTCCTACTTCGAATTTTTCTTTTGTTTCCTTTACTGATTTCTCAATATACAGATTAAATAACATCGTGGAGAGGCTACAACCCTGTCTCACTCCCTTTCCAACCACTGCTTCGCTTTCATGCCCCTCGACTCTTATAACTGCCATCTGGTTTCTGTACAAGTTGTAAATAGCCTTCCGCTCCCTGTATTTTACCCCTGCCACCTTCAAAATTTGAAAGAGGGTATTCCAGTCAACATTGACAAAATCTTTCTTTAAGTCTACAAATGCTGGAAACGTTGGTTTGTCTTTCCTTAATCGACCTTGTAAGATAAGTCGTAGGGTCAGTATTGCCTCACTTGTTCCAACATTTCCACGGAATCCAAACTGATCTTCCCCGAGGTCGGCTTCTACCAGTTTTTCCATTCGTATGTAAAGAATTCTTGTTAGTATTTCGCAGCCGTGCTTATTAAACTGATAGTTCGGTAATTTTCACATCTGTCAACACCTGCTTTCTTTGGGATTGGAATTACTATATTCTTCTTGAAGTCGGAGGGTATTTAGCCTGTCTCATACATCGTGCCACAGTTATGTATACTTCTGAAATGCACTTCCAGTAATTTTCGGGTTTGCAGCCGGATCATATCAACATTCTGCCACGTTATTTCCGCCCAGAAACGTCCAGCTATCCTCAGGTGAGTAGACGAAGTCCTGAAGAGACCTGGTGCAGTCATGATATTTATAGCGAATTCCGCGCATGCGTTAGGAGGTGACATGCACGATGCAGCCAAGTAGTGAGTGCTGCCCTCAGTGGTGAAGTAAGAACTGTCTAATCGGTGAGTATCTTGTGAGCATGTCGATTCCGCTGTGAGCGCATAATTTTAATAATTGGATTCCAATTTTTATCCAGCTGAAAGCCGTTATCACGATTCATTAAATTGTCAGCAAGACGTATTTCCACGGGTTCTTTAATTACAGAGTCCCAGAAGCTGTAACCCAGTGCTAACATTTTGGTGTTATTGTATTCCGTTGAATGTTCCATGGAAATGCAATGTTCTGCTATTGCTGAATTTAAGAGTTGCTGTAGACGGGTGTGTCTTTGGTGTTCTACACAGCGTTCCTGGACCGTTCGTGTCGTCTGACACGAAATCTCGCTCATGGGAGATTTTAAGAATAACGCGCGTGCTGTTAGAACGACTACAGTACGCGTACGGGATAACGTCATTTTCTGAAAGTCATGATATTTCAAATTTCTATCATTTAAATGAGACATATAGTTCCTAATAAACAACTGTTTGAGTATCAGCCACTTATACTTACAAATAACGAACTTATTAAGAATTCAAGTTTTGAGAGTTAAAGATAATTGAAGTCACAAACGATGTGAGTACTAAGATGCTGTACCAAAATAGTTTAAAGGAAAAAATCCTTAATAACTCATGTCTAATGTTACCAGTCACTGTTTATTTATCTCCACGACGTGTTTCAAGGGTTTAAATCCCTATCATCAGGTGGATTTACATTTATTAGTATGTTAGTATGTTGTGTTACGATTTTTGGAGGAACGTATGGCACTCTCTAGTGGAGAAACAAAACACTATTTCAGAATATGGTTTTGGTTTTTTTGAGAAAAATCTAAACTTATATATAATGAAAAAAATAAAATAAATAAAAGAGTACCTCCAGTGGTCGTAGGTTCCTTTCTCTGTCGTACACATCACATGTATATTGTCATATTTTATAAAGAAATGTGGCGTCTGGAAACTGTTAGGTTCAAGGATCATGTAGCAGAAGAGAAGCATTCTGAAAATGTTCGTAACAATATTATAACATAATAAGTTTTAAAGGAATTTGGAGATATTTGCTTTGATGATTTGAATACATGTGTTGGAATGAATATTTCAGGTGATACATAAATACGATTTTGTCAAGTTTATATAGCTTAAACTTCATACTCGTTTATACTATCAGGTGACATGTTGTAACCTTAAGCACAATAATTATATTGACTACAGTGGTAAAATTAAACATAACTGACAATTTAGGTTGGGATTCACAGACAGGAATGAAAGAAGCTTCAAATTTATCAGCCTACACAAGTGCTACAATCCACATTTCCTTCTGTCATCCCACATCCCACAACTGGCAGCATTCCAATACATGATCAATAGAGCTATCCAACTACCACTCTCTGAAGAGAAATGTGAAAGAAATTGAAATAATAAAACAAATAGCTATTGCAGATTGTTATAATAGTTCCATAGTAGATACCCTAAACACTCAATAGTGGCACAACAATTACTTCACAAAAAAAGAAAGAAAACAGCATCTTCCACACATCTCATTTTTAGGTAACAGGCATAAACATATCCTTTACCACAGAGAACAAGATTGGACAGAAGTTATCTCACAACACCAACACACAAAACTCACTTCATCATACAAGTGTGTACAAAATTGAATGTTTGGACTGTGACTGCTTCTACGTAGGGCAGACAGGTAGATCATTTGAAATTAGAATCAAAGGAAACATGCCAGCCCTAAAAAACAAAAAACACAACACATAAGAAATGCTCACCCACCTGTATCAAACAAAACACCTTGTTAAAAACATAAGTATTAAGATCCTATACATCCAACCTAAAGGCAAAACACTAGATCTCCTTGAAAAGCTCCAAATATATGCACACCAAACAAAACAACCTGAATCCATCTTTAATTAGAATATTTACAACAGTGTCATATCTATTTTCAGCTGTTGCATAAGTTGTAAAAATTTGCAATGAGCACACACACACACACACACACACACACACACACACACACACAGAGGCACACTAATGCACATGCACAAAGCTTTATTTACCATAAATATTTAGTTAACTTTCCATGACATCCCCTAAATGGATAAGTGATTGACCTCACTTACAAATATACCATAACACCAACAACACCAACAGCCTGTACCTCCTGTCAGCTTGAAACTACATCAACTAATCGCACAAATGGTACATCTAGCTGCATATTTTACAACATTAACCAATGTATTTCCCCAACCATTAGTCAGTTATCACACCCCCTGCCTTGGAAAGTCTGCTGTCATCCAGTCACTCCTTCCACCGTCTCTCTCCCTCTCTGATAATGAGGATAATTTGCAAAGTTCATTTCATCGCCTCAATAAAACAGCTGAGCAATAGAACCTGGAAACCTCATGTAAGAAATCAAATTTATTACGATATTAACTGCAGGTGTAAGAAATAAAATAGAAGTATTCTTAGATGGTGTGTCAATTGAACAAGTGATGAGCCTTATCGAGGGACTGTTATCACCACCTACAAAGATTTAACCAGTGGAGTGAAACCCCAAGTGGCATAAGTAGCGAGAGTAGCCGAATGCCTGCCAAATATTGTATGAAGAAACAAATTTGTGACAAATGACGGCAAAGTAAACATAATTAAACTAATGTTTCCTGTTGTAACATATACACCAGAATCTAGTGCCGAAAAAAAAAACTGAAGTATATGCCAATGGATGAGAAGATAATAAGAGATCCAAGGAGTAATATAATGGAGAAGAGAACAAATGTATGAATAAGGGGTCACTGTGAAACACAAGGTATAAATAAAAGGATGAAGACCACACAAATAAATTGGAAGGATCGTCTGGAAAGTATGGACCACACAACACTAGTTAAAATTTGTAAACATGGAAGACTTTAAGGGAAACGTCTGCCCCGAGTACCACCCAAGAGGTGGGACAATGTGTGGTCCATTATAATATTATGTCCACCGAATCTAGCAGTCAAATAGGGGAAATCCTTTTGAGCAAAAGAAGTAAAATCTTTACATGATTCCTTGCTACACTACAGGCGCTTATCGGTTCAATAACTCGGAGACCACGGTCTCTAATTGAACTTAATGCTCAGTTTCTTATGAGTTTTACGGCAGCGAGTCTTTGAAATAGGGGCTTAGTTTCCTTTATAGTTCAGCTCGTAATTAATCGACGTTATTCTCCTTTTTAGTACTAAATTATTACTCAAAGTGTAACTGTCAATACGTCACTGTGCTGTATAGCTTTGTCCGCAGCTCGCGGTCGTGCGGTAGCGTTCTCGCTTCCCGCGCCCGGGTTCCCGGGTTCGATTCCCGGCGGGGTCAGGGATTTTCTATGCCTCGTGATGACTGGGTGTTGTGTGATGTCCTTAGGTTAGTTAGGTTTAAGTAGTTCTAAGTTCTAGGGGATTGATGACCATAGATGTTAAGTCCCATAGTGCTCAGAGCCATTTTTGTATAGCTTTGAATGAAAATAATAACGTTAAGTTAAATCTAATACAGACCATGAGTAACATATTAACGCCATGGCTGGTAAGAGAGCACGAAAAAAGTCATATTCAAACGTTACTGTTCGTAATACATTACGGAAGATTGACAACTCTCGTGTTTGTGCAGCGTTAGATGGCTCTTTTACAATAACTTACCTTCTTAAAAACTTGCGAGATCAAGTCATTATTTGTTCCACTTTTTGAGTCCAATAACGACACCATCAAGCATTTCGTGTTTTAATGCAGCTCACTTCCAGGAGAGTCGTTAAGTACAAATATTCAACAGCTTTCAATATTAGCAGAGAAAGGCTTTTTTAATAGCTTTGGCATTGAAGCACTTTCCCAACAATGTGTTCAGTTGCCCCGGGAATCCGTATTTATTTACGGAAATCTTGTTTTAATTAACTAAAGGGGTGCTTTCATCACTACGAATAGAAATTAGAAGGTACTCAGTGCTGTCGACAGACAAATACAAATTAGAGTACTGGAGGAAACTGTGATATGGGCTGATACATGCTGGCGCGTAAGTCATTTATAAAGTGATTGGAGGGCCATTAACTCGTTAGAGTTCTTCGATAATTTTGCAACGATTTTTTTCGCGAAGTAGTAATAGTCTGACACAAAGAGAATCTCCATGAATACTGATAAATAATTCGTGAAGCAATTCAGAATTTGCTATACGTATGTAATATTATTTAGAAAAATTCTGATCATGCCCAACACTGGATTAAGAATTTTGCTGCTGTGCGTAGGAACACTGACCTCGCCTATTGTTGAAAACGTTCTATTTGATTCTAATATCGAATTTCTGTTAGGTAAACTACTGCCGGACAAAAAATAATTCAGGCAGCATAGGTAGTATGAAAACATTACTATATTAAGCAAGAGTTTCACTATTACTACCACCAAGAGAATGACTTCTCGTACATCGAGTTACACTAGAATTTAGCAATGGGAAAATCATTCTACATTCATTTAAGTACATACAAGTTGGAGTGGTATTATTCAAGTGAGCTTTTGTCTGTTTATTGTTCAAAAGGAAGATTAAAATTTAACGTCCCATTGTAAGGGTACCACTGGCCACCATAAAACGGCAATCGATGCCAACGTTATACCTCGGCGAGGAATTTCTGAAAGTTGTGACTGTGAGGTAACCTATAGGAAACAGGACAATCAAACTGGGATTCGTTTCCGAAACACTACAGAAAAGTATAACCAACAGTAAACGGTGGGTCAGGAACAGACATTCTCCCAGCACAAAAGCAAGTTGTAACGTTATACATTAACACCGTTCGCCAACCTAATTAGGCATTCTTGTGTCAAGCAAAATAATAAAGGAGGAGGCAGTGCTAAGGCTAGCCTAACCTTTCTTCACACACGCACGCACTAAACTCTTTCCTTATAACTGTTCACACTGCAACACAGTGACCTAATTTTGCAGACAGCCGGCCGGTGTGGACGTGCGGTTTTAGGCGCTTCAGTCTGGAACCGCGTGACCGCTACGGTCGTAGGTTCAAATCCTGCCTCGGGCATGGATGTGTGTGATGTCCTTAGGTTAGTCAGGTTTAAGTAGTTCTAAGTTCTAGGGGACTGATTACCACAGATGTTAAGTCCCATAGTGCTCAGAGCCATTTGAACCTTGCTACTAACGAACAAATGGCCAATAAATGGTAGAACCGCACGGCCACTTCGGCCGGCAAATGGCCAATAAGACTTATTTCTGTTGGTGTTCTGTTAGTAACCTGAATCTTCGTGGCAGATTAAAGTTGCGTACCGGATCGGACCACGAACCCGGATCTTTATATGTCCGAGATTACTTTCCCGCGAAGACAGTGGTCCTGAGTTGCAGTCCTAGTCCGGTGTGGCCGAGCGGTTCTAGGCGCTTCAGTCTGGAACCGCGCGACCGCTACGGTCGCAGGTTCGAATCCTGCCTCGGGCATGGATGTGTGTGATGTTCTTAGGTTAGTTAGGTTTAAGTAGTTCTAAATTCTAGGGGACTGATGACCTCAAATATTAAGTCCCATAGTGCTCAGAGCCACTTCAACCATTTTTGCAGTCCTAGTACAGTGCACAGTTTTAATCTGCGGGGAAGTTTCATATCAGCATACACTCCACATCAGAGTGAAAGTTTCAATCTGGAATTTATAAGCTCTTTAAAAAACACTTAGAATTCCGTCCACCGCTCTTCCATGTCCCCTACTGTCTCTGTCAGAATTGACTTCAAAAATTTTATGCCTTTCCCTATAACTGCATTTCAATGTCGTTCTTCCTGACTTCCTTTACTGTATTACTCCGTTCTGAACAACTGCTACCATGTCAGACCTATAACATGGCATCCAGACTAGTTGTAGACAGGCTTTCGTTCCCTGTTTTTTATTGCTGATACCTTCAGAATTTCAAGGAGTTTAGTCCACTCAAGACTGTCAGAAGCTTTCTCCTACAAATGCTGTAAACGTAGACTAGCTTTTCCTCAACATTTTGTCTAAGGTAAGTTGGAGGGTCTGTATTGCCTCGGTTGTTCCTTTTGGTCTTTCCTGAGGAAGGCTTCTACCACTTTTTAAAATTTGTGCCTGTTGTAAATAATTCGTGCCAGTAATTCGAAACCATTAATTACTAAACTGATTTATTCTCAATATTCACACCTATTTGTGCCTGCCGATATTTTTAAAAATTGGAATTATTACATTCTCCCTGAAGGCTCAGTGTACTTCAACTGCCTAATACGTCTTGTTCGCTAGGTGGAATAGTTCTGTCATGTCTGGATCTCCTATGAAATTCGATTATTCTGAGGGAATGTATCCTACTCCTTGTTTCGCCAAAAAGTGCTCTGTCAAACTGTCCTCGAAGTATCATATTTCCTATGTCCGTATACTTCCTCTTCCCATTCTGTACTATTGTCTTATTTTCCCTAGTAAAGCAGCTCTTCGTATTTCTTCAACCTGTCTGTCTTCCTATCTTTGCTTACTACTAGCATGGCATCTTAGTTCTTAAAATTCGTGCAGTTGCGTATCATGTATTCTCTCAATATCTTCATCACCTTTGGAACTAGTAGGCCTATAAGCTTGTACACTGGGATGAGTGTAGGTTTCGTGTGTATCTTCGACCCAACAATGCTTAACTATGATATTCAAAGCAGTTTACCTTCATTCCTACTATATCCTTCATTATTAGAACTACTCCAGTATTACTCTTATTTGATTTTGTATTTATATCCTCGTAATAACCTTATGCAGGAAAGAGTGCGGCAAGGCTGCAAATTGTCACATTATTTATTCAGTCTGTATGCAGAGCACATTATGACGAATGCCGTATAAGATGAAGAAAAGGCAGAAATTAAAATATCTGGGATTAATATAAATTTACATAAACAACTTTAGATATGCGGATGAAACCATCCTGATGGCGGACAGTGAAGGAGACTTAAAGATCTATCTCAAGGTTAAAGAAGGAAGTGCGAAGCCTAGACTAATGTTCAATGTCAAAAAAACTTAAATTATGGCAACTACACTTGCTACTTCATAGTATGTAGGAGGAAAAACAATGGAATTAATTTATATGCTCAGCTATCTCGGCTCACAGATTTTTGTTGATGGTGACTGCAGGCAGAGAGGTGCTTGTTGCTTGGTATAATGTCCTTCACGATGTTTTAAGGAGTAGCGACCTGAGGGCTGTGGTCATTTCACTTGTGATGTATGGGTATGAGACCAGGGCCATAAGAAAGCCTGAACTTCGCGTAGTGGACTGCCTTGAATAATGGCTTTGAAGGGAACCCCTTAGAGTTCCATGGGTTGAAAAGAGAACGAATAGCTCGGTATTACAGTAGATGCATCCAGATAGCTCCTTGGAAGGTCTGATACTGAAATAAAAACTGATCAGCTGTGAGCACATCATCAGAAGATACGATTCGCTGGAAGGGATTTTAATGCTGGGGGAGATCAAAGGCCCAAAGAGAAGAAGATGGCAAAAATGAGATGGACTGATGACATCACAGAAGTAATGGGTTACAACCTGGAGAGCGGAAGAAAGTGACATACTTTTGTTCATGAGGTGACGGAGAGTCGAAATCATCTGAAGGACTAGATATAGTCTCCTGATTAGTAATCCTTTTCTTGTGGCCTTCACACTTTACTTACCCAAAAGCGACCTTTCATGCCACCCTCCGAACTGTAGAACGCCAAGTTTATGTCTTATGATGTTTGTCTGGCTTCTATACAGCTACCACTCCGCTGACGGAAATTGCAAGCCCCGTCATCTCGGGTTTTGCTGCTGTTCATTGCAATGCCGCAATGTTAGAAGTAATACAGTAAGTTCTGGAGATGATCGATAGCTAGTGCTGGGACTAACAGTTAACCGCTCTCCACAATTAAATGTAGCACACTGCGCACAAATAAAACGAAAACCCATTTAGTATTCGATAGTAGTATGGGCCATAAATTAGGCAGTGCGAAAATATTGAGGTTATAAAACTGTTTGAGAATAAATTTACTTAACTAAAACAGAACAACGGTAAGAAACTGAAAGGTTTCTAGCGTTTCCACAAGCATGATGCTGGGAAATTACAGCTTAGACGGTTCCCAAACACTTAAAGGGCACGAATTACGGTTTCAACCGTGACTGAAAAAATTTAAAATTTACACCGGATGGGGTGTTAATTCGAATACAGCATGCAACAGATCAATGAACAAAGAACGAATCAGAGGGAAACATCACTAGGTATTTGTGCTCCAATGATTTAATTCAATGGCAAAAGAAACAGCAGTGGTTACGAGAAAAGTCTCCTTCGAAGCAAAAACTAGCTTGCGGATAAACTTGCATACCAGTGCGTGAAACGCGTAGATCAATGGAAACGCCATTCACCGCGACTGCCATTGAGGTAGACGGTGAAGGAGACTTCGGACTGACGTCGCTGTTAACTGTTGCTGTTCTGAGCCCATGTAGTGAGATTCGAATCACGGGTGTCATCATCCCCCTGATTACTCGCTGCGGATGTGCGTGAGTTCAAAGTGAAACTCTGAATACTTAACAGAGGGCCAAAGTTAAGAAAGACACGTACGAGCGCAGATTCCAGTCTCACCAAATAGAACTCCGAATCAGAATATCCATAAAAATCCGAATACGACTCTGAATCCCTCTCAGTTTTTGGTGGCCTTCCTTCACACCTCTTAAATGCACCCCGCACTATCGTTTCTAAATAATCCCAGAAAGAGGCTAAATGCCCTTCCAATCAGGGATGCGGAACTCCTTTCCATAGCTTCCGTAGCACATCCGGCGATGAGATAAGAGTGTAAGGAAACGGGAAACGATTGTTGCCCCGTCCCCACATACAGAGTTGTTTGTCGGAAATTCTGGGAACTTTGTTGAACTTCGCACAGCATTCCCACGGGAAGAGCGACATTTGGAAATTTGCTGACGCATGAGTGGCTACTTGTTTTGCTTGAGAAATTTGTCTAGAGACCACACACAGCAGTATAACGACATGTGAACAGCTGCGGACTCCTCCTAAAGGTTGCTAACAAGCAGACATCTCAGCCTTTCCACTAGTGGTTTCTGTTTCTGCTACATGGACACCAGTCTTCCACTCCACCGCTCATTGTCTGCAGAGGATTAACCAGGAAGATAATCCCTAAACGGCTCGCCTCTGACGGTTCGTGTGGTCTGCTAGCCTAGGAGCTGCCTTCTGAGTGACTGACAGCTCTTCCAAGCCATCTGAAATTTCCTCATGGGTTCACTGGAGCAAAAATGAGTTCCCCTAGTGAAAACGAGACGCATTTAACGGGAAAAAAACTACTACAAGAATGAAGCGTTTGGTTAGATACAGAGCGGAGGGTAAAGCACGTAGCTACAAGTTAGTCCTAACCACTCAATCAGTGCGCAATACCTGTGAAAAGTTGCAAGTAAAAACTGAATCGTAAAGTAAACGAAGCAATATGGTCACTTACGCAAATTCAGTATGAAGATAGCGTAAAATGAAAGGACAAAGACTTGAAACAGGGTGCTGCCTCACAACAACAACAACACAAAACAACAAAAATCTTACCATTATAAGGGGCTCTCTGTCCTAAGTTCGACTGATTTAGTCTGATGCCCAAGTGACGCTGTAGTTGCACAGCCCGACACTAGACCTTTGCCTGAAAGCTTAGGACAGCTCGACAAAAGACCGACAAAAGTCACCACCCTGCTCCGTATTCTTATTTAATGCTTCAGTCACATTTCTACTATGTCATTCAATAGATTGTGTACAGTATGATCAAAATCTGAGAATGTTCCATGTAAACTTCACATATATACAACTCATAACACAAGACATATATTCTCGGTCATTTTGCAACCTCATAGAGAAACTTTTAAATCCAAATCTTGTAACAGTAAGCAACATCAAAAGATCTGTTCTCCACACATAGCGCTGCAGCCTAACTAGTCGAAACCAATATAGGCGCTGCAGACTGATGTGGGATCTTTGCCTGAAATCATCACACTAGTTTTAATTAAGTGTGTTCATGTGGAGAAACCATTGTTTAGGCCAATTTCTGCATATTATTAATTAAATATTTGATAATACAGTGAGATATTGTCATTGCTGATATCAAGACCTTTAACAGATGCATCACATATGTACTTTGGATGTCTACTAAAGTTGTTATGAATTTTATAACCATGTAAACATACAAATAACAATATTATCAATAATATGTAAACAAGTACAATTTAATTTGCAATGTGCCCATCTCACAACTGAAAATAGTAAGCTGCTTTTAGTTTTCTCATAGACATCTGTAAGGCATGTTAGGTATTTTCAGTGAATATTAAAATTTTTAGTCTTCATTAACTGGTGCAATTTTTACTCACTCAGCAAGCATACTGCCTGAGTTGCAGCAGTCTTGGGATTTCCTACTGCCGACTCTGCTACTTACCTCCGGCACCTGGCCTGAACAAACCACTTACCACTAGTGCCTGGCCGCTCTGAGCAAGGTCAAGCCTGAATCGTAAAGCCAAACCATATCATGCCAACTTGCTGACCACAACCCCCTCCATCATTCCCCCCCCCCCCCCATCAGCCAAACATTCAGCGATCTCAAAATTCTTAGTGGGTTTACCAGTCATACAGTTACTCTTTTACAATCAACAACTAAAGAATATGAAGATCTAATTGAGGGGATGAGAAGCAAAGGGATATATATACTTTTATTGTAATTAAAGTAAAAATTTATAAGACTCTGGAGTTCTCTAG
Source organism: Schistocerca cancellata (assembly GCF_023864275.1). Classification (NCBI taxonomy): domain Eukaryota; kingdom Metazoa; phylum Arthropoda; class Insecta; order Orthoptera; family Acrididae; genus Schistocerca; species Schistocerca cancellata. Next base: position 1,200,829,358 of record NC_064626.1, read on the forward strand.
AGATTGCAAAATCGAATTTAATTATCTTGCACATGTTGTACAAAATTACTTTGCAGCATTTTCTGTTCACACATTGGGATAACAGGTTTATATATGTAATCACTTCTATGAGTGTATAGCAATTTGTAAAAGTCTCTATGCACATGTAGCCCTTTGATTCCGGAATACCATGAATCAAAACTTACGTGATTAATGTTTTCTCTGTAATGTTTTGTTATTGGCTGTTATTTATTCAGTTCTCATAAAATTGTTATTCAGTAATATAACAAAACATTTATATAATGCTACATAAACATCATGCCTTTTGCAGCTTACAATAGTGAAAACAATAAGAAAGAATACTGTTTAATGCATTATCACATCACTGAAAATATTTCGCACCACCTTGATCACTTCCCTTTTCTCATGTATCATAAATAGTTTATGTATATAATATACAGTATAAAAATCCAGATAATCCTACATGAATGTAGCTGTTTCAAGACATCTTGTTTGCTCTGGATGCTGTTATCTCAGTTATGTGGGAAATGTCACTAGAGCCCCTTTGCTTCTGCCGCCTTCAAATCTAATCCTCCTAATGGAAATGTAGCTATGCAAAACGGTCAAAGAAAAATGGACAGGTTTTCACATAGAGAAGCAATAAAGAATATGCATATGAGACTTCATCATTCATTGGAAAGTGTGGGACAGATACCGAATATTATACTTTACTAAGTGTAGCTCGATATGCAGGTTTTGTCATTAGGCTATTACGCAAACCACGAGCATTTTGTTAATGTTAAAAACAATTAATTTACAATAATAGTGCTACTTCTGTTTTTTGCTTGAAGTCTTACTTATTTTTCGGAACATTTTTCTTCCTGTCGTAGTTAAGATTTTTGTACGCAGTCAGTGATCTGCAGCTGTACTTGCATATCATGATAAGCAACCTACATATGTTTTGATAATCACAAGCTTTATTTGTTAAGCAAATAATTTTATTTTGTGCAAAGATCCTATTTTCGAGATATCTAACTTTCACCTTATTTTAGAAGTTTGCTCTGTCACTTCCTTCGACCATGTTATTGTATTTAAACATTTGACCTGAAGTTATATCTGCATATTACAAAAATGCGTAATTTAAATTAGTTCGACTTTAGCTGTGTTATGTGTAGTGCGGAGTGTTACTACTAGTTTTTGGTACTATTTAGTAGTTGATTATTGAAAGGAAAAGGAAATATAGACTTCAAAAGTTTTAGAGAGCCTTGTCACCATAGTTCCGATTGTTGAGTGTTGCCAATTTCTCGAAAGTTCGTTATTTTACATAACCTCAAGTGGGCCTAGATCAAATGTAATAAAAAGCATTAGTAGCCAGTCTGTATGATCGATTACATTTCTAGAACATGCTGCATTACCTTTTTCGCCCCTAAAAAGAGCTTGGTGAGGTGGTCCATTACAGAGAGACTTGTAAAACCACTAAGCGTTCCTCTTTTCTTCTGAGTATGATGAGTACAATAGTCACAAGTAAATCTATTATTGAAATACAAACTTCATTTCCATATTTAGATAGATATTACATACAGTTTAGACATGGAACACTCTTTCTTCTCTATGTGGCAACCTTGTCCATTACTTTCTTAACTGTATGTTTACATTTCTTGTTGGAATGTTACGATTAGAGCTTGGTATTATTCAGTAGCTGATTACGGAAATGAAAGGAAATACAGTCACCAAACATTTTAGGAACTGTGGAACCACAGTTCCAACAGATAAATGTGGCAGCCTTCCTTGAAAGTTTGTTTTTGCACATAGAGTTGTTCAGGCCTAAAAATGAAGCGTGAAGTACATGTCCAGCATGATATTTTAACGACATGTGTTTTGTGATGTTATAGGAAGTAACCATTACAGAGAAAGATGAAATTTATTGACGAGGCAGTACAAATATGTTTTTTATGGGGCATCGAATAGAGAGAGATGAACTTTACTGATGAGGCAGTACAGTACCTGGCATAAATATTTTGTTTTGTTTTGGGTAGGTAATACTGGTCGTCCATATACTTCTCAATATGAGAGACTTTTCAAATTGGTTATGTACTTTTGAACACAGTGCCAGTTTGCACAACTGAGATCAAGCCTATGTATTCTTGACATGAAAATACTGTAGTGACATCAAATTGCTTACATACTTCAAATCATAGCACAAAATTTGAATTGTTCAAATATTTTGAGCATGGCAGAAAGTTCTGATTACTGGGATATCTTTGTAATATTTGAGTATCGCCTTATTCTGGTCATTGAGACATTTTGGAATGTGATGCAAACAAATTAGAATTTTATATATAGTACTTTTGAACATGGTACAAATTAAGATCGTTCAGTACTTTTAAAAGTGATGCAAAAGTTTCAGATCATTATAATTTTTATAATGTTGCAAAATTCCAGTCGATGATATGCTTTTGAGTAGTTCTTTAAGATATGTTAGAACATGGCACCATTATGACTGTTAGCACATGTGAATTAATTCTGCCATCTAAGATTTATTAAATGTTTCTTGAATTATTTTCGTTTTTTTTTAAATTACCAATAACAGTTTTAGTTCCACCATTTTTCATTTCCGAACTTCCCTTCATTGACATTTTGTATTTTTATTTTCCAACCAGCACCATCTTGAAACTTTGTACCATCCATGAGTGCCAGCTTGTTACTCCAGATGTCATGGTGTGAGGATCCATGACTTGTAGTAACTGAGGGGACTCTGAGGACACAACAGTCTACATCCTCATATATTATCTCTCATCTCACAATATCTTGGTACCATTTCTCAGCAGGACAATGTGCATCAGCATATGGCATGTCTTTGTGATATTTTTTTGCGATATTGATGTGGTCCCACAGCCAGCATGATCCTGAGATCTGTCCCTGATAAAACAGTAGTGGGATCTCCTCAGACGTCAAGTCCATTCCTAAACTGTACCCTCGCCTGAGGAGGAGGTACAGCTGCTTTTTGACTCCCTTACCAAACGAATCAGTGCATGCATTCAGGCCAGACCATCTCCACCGCTGATGTTTCATTCATATTCTTCTTCCCTTCTGGGTGATTCACTGGTTTTGTCAGGTATGTGTAGCCTGAATCTTTGATATGTCACATGCTGAACTGAGCTAAAGACAGGATGGCAGAACATGTGTTTACAACTGACATCACATCAGATAGTAATTTGATTGGCTGTATCAAAGAACAAGGTGGTACAGTAATAGAGTACTTCTACAACCATTGTGTTTGTTATAGCAAATATAACCTAGATCATTAGGGAAGTTATCCATTAGCATTCAACACATAGTGGTTATGTCAAATGAAGTATTTTGAAGTAACTAACTGTGCTAACTATTGAGCAATATAGCAACAATATAGCAGCATTAGAGAAGTTAGGTGAATTTTGTAGTGACATTCGTTTTCTTGACTGTAATCGATCATATAAGATAGAGCTGTTTTTTTTTGTGGAGGTGGCTCTATATTTCTATTTCTTCCAACAAATACCTGCACTCCATTCACTCTGTTCTCAGCAAAATGAATGTTTCCTAGTCTCTATGTTGGGCTGTGTAGGCAACAAAAGATTATTTATTTGTGTTTCTTAACCTGAGTTTATGTTATGAATTAGTTTGACTGACAACTCGTTTTTTGTCGAGAATCTAATCTGGATGATTTTAGTACAGAACAAGTTTGTAGTTTGATAAATTGTGACATTTTAGCAGTGAAAAATAAACAATCATATTTCTCAGAGTTGTGCAGGGGTAAGGGGATAACTGTAGTAATGTGCTGTCTGTTGCAGACATGGAGCCATTTTTGTTTATTGTATTTGTTTTTAACGATTATGTGAAGCTTACTGATAACATTCTACTGCATTTTCAAACGTCTGGAACGATTTTTTATGAGTCTAAGTAGGTATTTTTCATCCTGATTTTAAATGTGATTTTGGTTTTTCTGTACCACTTCAGATTTTTGTACAAATCATGTCTGACATTTTAGCTGCAGTATAATTTTTCTTCTAACACAGAATTTTTTAATTGAATTGAAAATAAATTATTGATTTTGTAACGTTTTGTAGGAATACTAAACATTGCATTAGAGTAGGCAGTGGTATATATTCACTTATAATGTCACTTATAATGCTAATAATTATCATAGAAACACAACACATATCTGAAAATTCAATTTCTCTTCACTCTTTTCACTACATCATGTTCTTTGAGACATAGGGCGAAACTTCTTTTTTGATTGTCCTCCTTCACCTGTGTCATCTCTCTTTAGTGTAAAACATAGTCGACAATCAAGTTTGCATTCCACCTTCGGTGGCATCTCTTTTTCATCTCCTTCGTGTCCTGGTGGAATCACTTCCATTGTTCTTCACTGACATCACCAAACATTGCAGGCAGTATATCTGTATGTGAATGTAGGACATGAAGCTTTACATTCATGTTACATCCGAATTTCATGAAACTCTGCAACACTGTTTCATCAACTGTTTTGTAACTGGATGTTTGTTGTTACTCAAAAGTAGGACATTTCTTCTTTAAACAAAACCCAGAACCTCTTCTACAGCAGTTTCATTGTAGCAGAAAGTGGGGTAGGGTGACCACTCCAAGTGAAATTGAATTTTCATGAAACGTGACTATTAACGTAAGCTTGTGGCATATACATCTCGAATCTACGTACTGTAAGGTATCACACCATATATTTATAGCTAAGGTAAAAGTATATTTATAAGATATATAAGTGTTTTTGAGAATGCTTACATAGTGGCCACTTTTCGCTATCTAAATGGGTAAAGTGGCTTCCAGTCATTCCCAAATAGACCGTTTAGTTTAAAAATAGGTACGCTTACAGTTTTTCTTTCACCTTTGATTATTATTAGGAGAACAATAATAAAAATTAGAAACAAAACGTGTTGCAATACATTGTTGGTACAAAGAGGTCAACATATGAGAAGTATTAATTGTTCCACACAGAAACAATCTCAAATCATATATAAAATTCGCACAGTTCACCGCTCTGACACATTATCCATCCTAAATTTTCTTTAGATCTAGGAAAGGCTCCTTGCAGTAAACGCAGTCTGTGTCACTGCTCTCATCAGTGGAATTTTCTTCTTTCATTTCTTCTTGAAAAAATTCCTTTTTAACATAAACTATCTTACTGTTTGGCCCCTCTTTAGCTTCTAGGGTCTACCTTTATTATGTGTTTCGTTATCTTGTAGAATAGTGGCATTATCTATTTGTGTTTCTCCGAACTTTCTTTTTTTCATTAAAAGCTCTACATATTTCTTTCTTTTAGCTTCAGTCAACGTAGTTTTATAAGGACTTGAAGTGTTTATTGCAGTCTTTCCTTTTTTACTCCTGGTTTGTCTTTGATTCACACTTTGTTTCTTAGACAAAGATTTTACATCCTTTGGGATTATGTGGAACCCATCTGTTGGTTACTCAGTGGTTGGATGCTAAGGGGAACCTTTTCTCGGAGAAGGCTTATCATCTATGACCTGAAGGCAGTCTGCACTTGAAGACAGCTCAAAAGTTAGTTTTGGAAATGAACCTTATCAGTGAAACCTATATTCTTAGTATGGGTAGAGTGTCCATCAAAGGTTACTAGAGCTAGATCTTGAGCAGCTGGTTTTACATGTCTTAAAAAATGCTCAAATCAATTTAGAAAACTCACTCTGCATCCACCCACTAGGATGGCAAGCAAATTTCGTTCCTGGCGGAGCCCCATTTTTAAATTCAACCTTCATTTTTCGCCTAGGAAGATTACGAAACGAGGAATGAAATTTCCTCCTGCAGACACGCGCACAAGAAAAGTCGACAACAAACCTCTGTCAGCAGAACTAGCGGCTGCCACTTGTCGTCTTCCTTTCAGTGCAAACACTGCTGTTCTTGGACTGAATTGTCACAAGACCGATTATATCTACATTGTCAGTACCATGAGCAGGATGAAATCGTTTATCTTCCAATGTATTAAGGATATCAAAAAATTTATGTATGTTCACCTTGTTAAACACTTTTGCTGTAGCCGAAGAGGTGAATTATGGCTTCTCTAAAGCACACCACCCGGTCTCTGCCTGCCATTATAGACTCTTTGTTGAAAGGATGTGGTATTTTGTTATGATCTGCCAACTGGAATGCTAATCGCCTCAGGTCATTCACTGTAATTCGATAAAATCGCTTTTTTGTTTCAGTTGTTGTGCTATGCATAAAATATGGGAAGAGCTGATTCTCAATGGTACAAACAGACTGAAAATGAACTATCGGGAATAGTGGTAATCCATCGGGGAAAGTGGTCACCTTGGTCACTTTTCTCGACATATAGCGTGACAAGTTTCCACAGTCAAATGTCATGTCTGTGTCAGTGGTTTGCGCGAAACAACACAAACGAAGAAAACGACAGCGACTTACATTTGTAAGCAAAAAAGCATTTCCAGAGAGACGTGATATCGCAAAAACCCTGTTACTATACAAAAAAGTGAAGCAACTAAAGTTATATGAGTGACTTACCTTACATCAAACGATCGAAAAACCTAAACGTTTTCACCCAAGAGGTAACAGAGCAAGATTACTTTTTCAAGGTCACTGACAACACTAGTGGTGTCGATTATACCTAGTCTGGTGACTTCTCGGTAGGGAGCAGCACAGTTTAGGGCATTAAATAAGCAGTGGCCACTTTTCCCAACCTCGCCACTTTACCATTCTTACACCTACTTTCAAGGACATTGTCTTCAATCAATTTTCTCTTCCGGGCCGCTGCAGAGGCCCCTTCGCCAAGTTTCTCATAAGATAGTTTTGAAAATCTTGTTACCAAGCACAGCAAATGGTCGCCATATTTAATGTACTGTTTCATTAACTCAAGCTTCATGTAAAGGGGAGGTAATAGTATCTTACTTTGTTAAAAAAGTGGTTCAGTTTTCATGTTCTGTGAACTTGGAGGGTTTTTTATTTCAGGACGTCCTTTTTTCTGTTGTCCCACTCAGACCTGAAATATAGTATTTTTGTGTAGCCAGATTGTTGACCTAAAAAAATGGGAACTACTTGGACATTCTCATTATTGAAGCCTATGGATCTCGCATATGTAGTTCCACAAGGTTTGCGAATTGACAGCTGATCCTTGTGTCTTTGAAGAAAAAGGTCAGCACAAGCTTGTCCTTCTGCTCCTCCTTTGACAGAGGTTGTTAAACTATTTGTCTGAGCAAGTAAAAATGCCATTCGTCTCAGATCCGCCAATGTGCACAAAAAGAATCGTTGCTCCATCTAAAGGAGATAAGAAACTAGCTGTTTTTCGAGGTCTGTATTTAAAATCGGTTTCCTTCCAAGCTTTGTCTCTTTAACCGCTTGCTTAGGGGTTTTTCAAGTTTAAGAAATATCTGCAAAGTGGTACGAGGCACTCCGAATTTTCTTGCAGCACCTTTCGCAGAAGTCGCCTTTGCTTTCACAGCTGCTATGACACACACCATCTGAGATTTATCCCACTGAGGCCTCTGGTTCTTACATTCATAGCGCTTCTTTGTTCTCGGCATTCTGCGAGGACGAACAAAAGCACGAGGGTCTATTAACGCAATTTGAAATTCCGTTTGTTTGTTTGTTACTGTGTGAGTTGTATATATGATCTTTAAACAAAATTCGACTAACCATATCCCCAAAAAATTATTTAAATGTTTTGCATTGTTTAAGAGAAGAGATGGTGTAATTATGGGCTCTCCTTAAATAGGGGCCCGTGTTTAAACCAACCCAATGGGCCCATAGTTACACCATCCATTCTTAAGCAACATGGCCACTGTTACGTCTAGCCTAAAACCGCGTGTAACTTAAAACGTGCTCCTAAAAGTAGTTTAGGATTCCGTTATTCCGGATATCACTGAGAAATTGTTTTAAACTAATCAGAAGAGTATAAAAAGAAAACAATTTCACATACCTGCCAAACGTTTGCAGCCCTGAACAAACACCAATTCACACAATAACCGAGGCTGTAACTACACTGCTTGAAACAATACTTACAACTGTTCACTGCTACTATCTGTCAACAACAGGAACTGTTTTCAGCCTTGGTCGCCAGACTTCCCATACCCTTTTAGTGAGGGGTGCCCATAATTACACCTGTGGCCATTTTTACACTTTTTCCTATGTGTATCCAACAATTGCTCATGCACACGACTGCTTACAGTTCGTCTAAATGTACAAAAGTTTGCACAGGAAACAGCTGCGTATATTTGTGAATATCTATACCGTTGCTGTGTACACAGACCACGATGCTATGCATAACTATACATGGCATTACATTTTGGTGTTATGCAACTTATGGTGGATCTTCTATTGTGCACCTGAGAATGGGCAATTCTCGACACCAGTTGGTAATGCTTGATAAATTAGTTTTTAGAGCAACACACAGATTAAGTGTAAATACTACTAAATACAAAACTAATTGCATATAAAGTACTATTTCAAATTAAGAGCCTGTTTAAGTGTAAATGCTCTAAATAAAAAAAGTTAATGTCATTCCTATGACCTTCGGTTTTTTTGTATTTTAGTGGCGCTTTTCCGCTTCAATGTTCGCTGGTGACTACGAAAAGAATGTACTTATGTACGGCCTATTGCCTGTAGTGGCTGATCGTGGCAGACATTAGTAGCTGACCACTATTGAAAGTGATGCAGTATTGTTTTCCACTTTATTGCGGACTGTAACAAATAAACTAGCTGAATGCGAACGGTGTTCGCAGCGAACCCCAATTGCGCTTAGTTCGGGCAGTCGATTAGCCCGGGCCGTGTTCTGTTCAGCCGTTTCTATTTGCATAATTGCTCACTCGCCGTGAGCTGGTGTAGTTGGAGCCGGTGATTTATATAACTGCTGTCCGGCTGCCACCACCGGTCTGTTTGTTGGGGCTGAACGGCTCCATAGCACGAAACTGTCACTGCTACACAGCAGACACCAGAGCGTGACATGCCTCGCAAGACGGGCTTCTATTTGAACGAGTATATTTAGTTTGGTCGAGGACGCTCTGACTACCAAGTACATTTCTCCGCGAGAAAAAACAATGTAAACTACTTCTTTCCAACCAAGCGTCGATCATTGCTTCTTCCTGGTTTTCTGATGTGTGAACGCACACAGTGAGGTTATCGCGGAAAAGATAAAAACGTAACATCAAATGCAACAGGTGGCACTTGAGGTAGCAACTGTTCCCTTGCGCGTCCTAATTCCGAGCGAGAAGCAAGACCGTATTCATAGGATCTCCGGAGCTCTGACGAACCTTCTAGGGGCAATCCCCGAATAAAGGGAATTTTACCTCAACTTTAGAACTAAAAGCGAGTAACGCATCATTTAACGTTGATTAGGAGGTGCATTCAAGTTCTGAGGCCTCCGACTCTTTTCTGATTAACTACTCACCCGAAATCGATGAAACTGGCGTTACTTCTCGACATAATCGCCCTGCAGACGTATACATTTTTCACAACGCTGACGCCATGATTCCATGGCAGAGGCGAATGCTTCTTTAGGAGTCTGTTTTGACCACTGGAAAATCGCTGAGGCAATAGCAGCACGGCTGGTGAATGTGCGGCCATGGAGAGTGTCTTTCATTGTTGGAAGAAGCCAAAAGTCTCTAGGAGCCAGGTCAGGTGAGTAGGGAGCATGAGGAATCACTTCAAAGTTGTTATAAAGAAGAAACTGTTGCGTAACGTTAGCTCGATGTGCGGGTGCGTTGTCTTGGTGAAACAGCACATGCGCAGCCCTTCCCGGACGTTTTTGTTGTAGTGCAGGAAGGAATTTGTTCTTCAAAACAATTTAGTAGGATGCACCTGTTACCGTAGTGCCCTTTGGAACGCAATGGGTAAGGATTACACCCTCGCTGTCCCAGAACATGGACACCATCATTTTTTCAGCACTGGCGGTTACCCGAAATTTTTTTGGTGGCGGTGAATCTGTGTACTTCCCTTGAGCTGACTGGCGCTTTGTTTCTGGATTGAAAAATGGCATCCACGTCTCATCCATTGTCACAACCGACGAAAAGAAAGTCCCATTCATGCTGTCGTTGCGCGTCAACATTGCTTGGCAACATGCCACATGGGCAGCCATGTGGTCGTCCGTCAGCATTCGTGGCACCCACCTGGATGACACTTTTCGCATTTTCAGGTCATCATGCAGGATTGTGTGCACAGAACCCACAGAAATGCCAACTCTGGAGGCGATCTGTTCATCAGTCATTCGGCGATTCTCGTAAACAATTCTCTCCACTTTCTCGATCATGTCATCAGACCGGCTTGTGCGAGCCCGAGGTTGTTTCGGTTTGTTGTCGCATGATGTTCTGCCTTCATTAAACTGTCGCACCCACGAACGCACTTTCGACACATCCATAACTCCATCACCACATGTCTCCTTCAACTGTCGATGAATTTCAATTGGTTTCACACCACGCAGATTCAGAAAACGAATGATTGCACGCTGTTCAAGTAAGGAAAACGTCGCCATTTTAAGTATTTAAAACAGTTCTCATTCTCGCCGCTAGCGGTAAAATTCCATCTGCCGTACGGTGCTGCCATCTCTGGGACGTATTGACAATGAACGCGGCCTCATTTTAAAACAATGCGCATGTTTCTATCTCTTTCCAGTCTGGAGAAAAAAAATCGGAGGCCTTAGAACTTGAATGCACCTCGTAATTAACTGACAGACACTATGAAATGGCTATGCAGAAATTTATCGAGGACAAATTAATGCTACAGAAACGTGTATTATTAGGCGAAAAGTAGGTACCGGCAACAGGAATGTTTGTAGACACGTTCGTTGTCACATCACCCATATCTGGGTGAAGAGGTAACTTGAGTATTTGCAGTTGGAATTTTCAAAAGAATTTAATGGAATACACATTGATGTATAACTATAGGATATACAATATAAACATACAAACAACATAAACATAATATACACGTTTTATTCATTTGTATTGAGGATAACACATTACATTATATATGTCTCGTAATGTTCGTTAAAAACACGCTAAACACATTTGAGGTAATTTTGGACAACTGGAACAATATTTTTTTTCCCCTGGCATTCGGCAATTTGCTTCTTTCCTGGTAACATAGGGCGCACATCCTTCGTAAAGGCTTGCCCTGCTGAGTCTTAAGAATCTCTAAATCGTGGGACACGTTCCTTGATTTGTTTCTATTACTGTCGGACATAGCATTTTTCGCTATTCGGCAACGAGAGTTTACCATAATTTGCTTATTTCTGTTTTCTTGTATATGCGGTTCTCTGGTACACGATGTCAGCATTTACTGTACCTGTTCCTGAATGAAAATGTGATTGTTACTTCCTATGCCTTTGTCACCCTTCCATATTGTTGTGGCATATGACACCATATGGTATTTTCAGTCGTTGCGAGTTTTTCCATTCCTGTATACCAGCATCGCCAAAGGTTTCTGTTTCGGAGGATGACCTCAATGCACAGAATCTGAGCGTGATGTCGTAATTGATGCAAATTATGTTGATAACATTTTAGCACCACAATACTGTTGTCATCTTCACGTGCTATCATTCAGTTCTCTTCAACGGGTACGACATTACAAAACGTGTTATAAATTTTTTATTGTACTATTCAGTTCCAACGACATGCGTTTTGAATTTTAAACATTTGACTGCTAATTCACAGCTCGTGCAAAGGTTTTCGACAAGCAAAGTTTTCTCTTAGTAATTCTCCGCTTCCGGTAGCTGAGTGGTCAGCGTGACAGAATGTCAATCCTAAGGGCCCGGGTTCGATTCCCGGCTGGACCGGAGATTTTCTTCGCTCAGGGACTGGATGTTGTGTTGTCCTAATCATCATCATTTCATCCCCGTCGACGCGCAAGTCGCCGAAGTGGCGCCAAATTCGAATGACCTGCACACTGCGAACTGTCTACCCGACTGGAGGCCCTAGTCACACGACATTTACTTAGCAATTACCTCAGTTCAACGCAGACGTTTCTGGCTGCGCCAACTTGCTTTCTGCCGCTAGTATCTTGTCCAAAATATACTTTCGCAGGCCATGTTTACCATTCAGTGGAGCAAAGTTTGAAAAGTTTTGTGTCATACACATACGGTTTCGTTGGTTTGTATTGCTTGAACCTTATCTCTCCCTAAAAGGAACCAATGTCTCTTCGACTGCAGTATCTTTGCCAGGTGAAAAGAATTTTTGATAGTTGTCTGACAGTATTTCCGAAGTGGTACAACTTTTCGAAGTCTGCTACTTTCGTCTATCGTTTCGTTGTTAGCGAAATGCTAATCTGCTATCAGTAATTCAAAACGATTACGGGGCATCTTGCTACGTGGAAATTGAAAGTTGTGAATATGGTCCGCTGACCAACCTCTAAAGAGCGGTGTCTGTACTAGACCCATCCAGATCATCAGTCCGATAAGGTTAATGAATTCCTCAGACGTTGTGGATTTCCATCTACCCGGTCGAGCATGTTCACTCATTTCATGTTTATGCAGTTTTTGCTCTGCGTATCTGACAGTCGGTGTGATTAAAAGGCTTATCACTTTGCCGTCTAAGAAAAGAAAAAGCACTTCACGTGCGATAATATCAGACGGAAAACCTATCAGAAGCCCCTCTTTTCCGGTGAACGAAACTCACTGTTGCCTGTTGGCGAATTAGTTTCAGTGGATATTGTTCAATCAATCATCAACAGAATTCAGTTAATCTTCATCTGCAGCAAGTTCTTCCATCATATAATTGAGGTCTTCACCTGCATACGATTCCTCTGTGCTGGGGTCTGAACTCTATGAAATTATATTTATCACTTTTCGTCTGAAACACACTACTTCATCATCACTACTCTCCTCACTTTCAATTATTCTTCTACGTCGTCCAAAGAACACTTTGAGGATACAAAAGTCACTGATTTGCGTCTCAAGAAAAGTATGCTTCTCGACTCAATGACGGTGAAATGTTATTGGACGCCCCAGAGTAAGAAAAGTATAGGTCATTAACCACAAGTCATTTGTTACATCACAAAACAACAATATTTTATTGCATAGGTACATAAACACTAATAAAATGCAAATGATACTGTTAATTATTCCACAATTCATTCAACGGAACCAACTGATAACTAATTAGCTAATTTAAAGGAATAAAATGAACCAATTTAGGGAGGAACAACAATCAAATAGTACAATCAAGTATGTCAAACATGCACTTAGCACTGCGCAAACTATGACAGCAAAGATGCTAAAGAATACGATTGCTGCATTTGGCTGGCCAAAGGGGTGCTTAACGTTAATGAATGTAATTTGTAAGAAATGTGGTGGCATAAATTTACACAAGTCTGGTCTCAACACAAATATGCAATATTTGATCAATCAGAGAAGCCAGTTGGGCATATGCAGGATACTGACATGGAAAAACAATAAAATTTGAGCAAAGAAGCCACTGATAGGGAGATTGAAATGACTGTAAGTATACGACGGGCTAACGGGTACTCGCAAAAAATTTATACAAGACTTTGGAGCTAAAATTCTTAGCAAGACGCGTCAGCCGGGTCTTCAAAAATTAAATAGTATGTTTGTGTCAATGGAATATGTTGGACCATGTTGCCAAAAAATAACTAGAGCCTTCAGGAAGGCTGGCGTTCGCGTAGGCTTCCATACAAGGAGGAAGTTGGGGGGAATATTACGACATAAGGAAGAAGGGAAAACAGATACGTTTAAGCAGTCCGGTGTATACGAAATTAAATGTGGAGGATGTGCTGGGACATACATTGACCAGACGGGTAGGGATTTTGCCACAAGGTTTAGAGAACATAACTATAGTAATAATAGTGGGCTGTGGTCTCATATGAGGGAGACTGACCATAAGCTAGCCCCGATAGAAGATAGCCTAAGGATTCTGCATTTAGACCCAAAAGGGAAGTTTGTAGATAACGTTGAAGATCTGGAGATCTATGCGCGTATACATCACGCTGCCCACGCAGCCTTTAATAAACTGGCTTCCGGTGGCAACAACTGGTTTTTTGGCTTGTTTAAACGGATAATATTTTGAGTTCGGTGTCTGTTAGCCCCTCATAAGAAGTTATGATATAACACCCCTCTGCTTCCCAGGATTTGCGAAATTACAAGTTGACAATGACCTTGAATTATGAATTTTGACCCGCGTCGGGATAAGGTATCCGAATCCGAAGTAAATAATGATTATTCCGCGGGAAACTGAAGACGTTATAACTTGATCGTTATTGAATGAGTAATTTCATTCAATAACGATCGGTAAATGAAATAATGGAAATAATTTGGAAATAAATTTTGCCAGTGGAAATTTTGCCGAAAAAATGATTAAGTTGTAAAAGCAATTAAAAAATCAGTCGCCGGCTCAACTGATGAGCGACAGTACTGTTAACTACGTGAATAATTGTGTCAAAAATAAAGTTCACTTGTTTGTAGCGCAGCAGGTGGAACGGGGACTTTTACGTAAGTGCTGTGTCAGGCTCAGTAGTCATATAAAACAGTTTCATAACAATCTAACTACACTTGTTTTGTTCATAATTTGTCAGCTAAGTGCAATTCTGACAACACAGATAATTATCTATCGAGATTTTGAATAATGGACTGTCATTCTGTCTTTAAAATTAGGTACTTTGCACAGTTTAATCTACTAATAATGAAATATATTGCCAATAATTAATTAACTATGTTTTGACTGATAATAATTCATTAATTAGGGAAATTTCAGGTGGAATAAGCTTTATAGTTTCATGAAATATCCTTGAATTAACTTCAGCTGAATATGCATTGAAATAAATCTTAATAATAAAATTTATTACTTCAGTCTATTATTAAGTTACTACGGTTGGCGTAAGCTTATTAATTGCAGCAATTAACTACGATAACCAGTCTGAAATTTACTCTTCACCGTCTATGCAAGTAATTTAATAATTAACATATTTTCTCTTGATAATGGCGTGACACACTAGGTTAAATAAGGTAAGGATTGGAAGGAACCTACTTGGTGTTATTGTCGGGTGGAATGTAACTGCAACACTTCGATTATAAAGTGCTTGTTATTAACTGTTCAACTTCAGAGAAAAGCACAGTCACTGGCAAGCCTTCTACAATTTTATCCTACGAAAATTACGTAGATATTACGTCTCTCGTTGTTGGTGGATCGACGGAAGTCCACGGTGGCGACACAATGTGGCAGCGGGCTTTTACTGTTGCGACTTGGGCCCGCAGTGCGCTTCACATTTAAGCCCTCGTTTCTTCAGCACTATGATCATTAATCCATAATAACTTGCCGGGCCATGCTTCCAGATACGCCGACCATTACTTTCCTGTCGTACTTAGATCCACACACTAGCCGTTAGATGTAACACAGCTAGGACTAGCAGCACTCGACTGTACTTCTTCTTACTCCGAGCACGGCGTTACTGCTACTTGTTAAATATTACATAATTTAAACATAGTATTTACAATACATATTTACACTAGACAATACATCGTATACAAATAGTTTCATGTGTTAAGTAAGAGAAAAAATTAATAGCAAGGATTGCGTTGTAGCGTCACAATGATAGCGTATTTTATAGGAGCTGTCGGTGTTCTGTGCATATACCGTTATGATAGGCTTGGTTTTTTGCCCAGTGGTTGGCTAGTTTAACGTCATAAGGCGAAAGTTTGATGGGCAGATAGTTTGGCGTACGCACATCTGTTCACCTCCGTACCCTTTGGATGATTCTTGGTGACACAATGGTTTATTTTACTGATTTTAGACTTTAAAGTTTTAACACTTCTAATTTTTTTTTTATCTAGAGCTCTCCAGTATCCGGAAAGCATAGGTAGAACTCGGGCAATTGTCGTGCCACTAGTATATATGAGAAATGTATGAGGTATAACCCACGTGTGTGTTTTGGGATTTTATGAAAATGTTCTTCCTCTCACCATTAAACTTTTTTCCATTTGGTAGAGGGGTGTAAGTTGTTATTTGAAGGCTTCTATCTGGGCAGTCATGGCCCATGAATATCACGTGGCTGTAATTCGATAGGCGGATGGCTGCCGCTGACGTGGTTGCCGTTGGCTTCAACAGATGGCGCCTAAGACGTTTGCGTACGCGAGCTGATCACAGGGTTTTAGTTTATGATGGATACTGTTTGTTATATTTAATTTGGTGGTATTATTTTAGAGAATTGGGAGGTTGAAAGGTTTATTCATGAAGGAACTCCCCTCCTATTATTTATTTTATATTGACATATGGTTTGTGCTGTGCTTAGTGTCACTACTGGCTGTAGGTACAATATGGCAATGTAAAAATATTGGAGTTTTTAAAGATTAAAAAAATTATTTTAGTGTTAACGTGTATGGAAGTACCATCCCGGTTGTTAGTCGTAATTACACCCTGTTAGTTGTTACATGCTGAGTATATTATTATTAAGTTGCATGTGAACGCATGGAGCACATGACCATGCAGCGCCCCCTACCGAGGGCGCTTCGGTGCTGGTTGACTTGTTTAGCGTCAGTATACGCTCTGCTTCAAGACTGCTTGTGTCGCATTTATAGTCATATGTTACTGGACGCTTTCTTTGAGTTGTCAAGGCTGTACGCCTGGTTGGTTAGGAAGGAGTTGAAGGTTGTGGTATGTAACTCATATGACCCGATCTCATTTTCTGTAACGTTGAGACGTGTTGAGTGTGCTGTTCACTTATGTTTTGTACTTTATTGTAACATATGTCTGAAGATGGGTGTAATCCCATTTATAAAAAATTCCTTTAGTGTTAACGTGTATGGAACTAACATTACGGTTGTTAGTCGTAATTACACCCTGTTAGTTGTTACACGCTGAGTATATTATTATTAAGTTACATGTGAACGCATGGAGCACTTGACCATGCAGCGCCCCCTGCTGAGGGCGCTTCGCTGCTAGTTGACTTGTTGAGCGTCAGTATACGCTCTGCTTCAAGACTGCTTGTGTCGCATTTATAGTCATATGTTACTGGACACTTTCTTTGAGTTGTCAAGGGTGTACGCCTGGTTGGTTAGGAAGTTTGTGGTATGTAACTCATATGACCCGATCTCATTTCTGTAACGTTGAGACGTGTTGAGTGTGCTGTTTACTTATGTTTCGTACTTTTTTCGTAACAGATGTCTGAAGATGGGTGTAATCCCGAAACGTGTAACATGTTCTAATAAAAGAGTCAATTGAACATCTCATGACTTTATTGCGATTGTACAGCATTGGTTGCCAATTATTAACATAAAAGTTATCGCAGACTTTTCAGACGGGATTTTATGTCCTGGATATCAATAAAATACCATTTAACAGATTGAGCATTACACCAATATTAAAACTATTATAAACAGCCGACCAGTTGCAATGGATAAAGAATTCTTTACCTAGGTTTCGACAAATATAAATTTGTCTTCTTCAGAAGGTGGCAATTTTACATTAGTAAGGACTAATGTGCCATCGCCGTTTTTACAAATGTCGGCATAGATCCATTTGTCAAAGATGAAATATAGCCCTAGAATTAGGGTTTGTCACGTAAATATAAATTAGTATATTTACGTGACAAACCCTAATTCTAGGGCTATATTTCATTATGGCAAATGGATCTATGCCGACATTTGTAAAAACGGCGATGGTACATTAGTCCTTACTAATGTAAAATTGCCACCGTCTCAAGAAGACAAATTTATATTTGTCGAAACCTAGGTAAAGAATTCTTTATCCATTGCAACTGGTCGGCTGTTTATAATTTTATTACGTGGAACCGTTGCTGTTGTGCAGCTATGTTTAAAATATTTAATATTAAAACTAGTGTATTAAAAACCAAACTTCAACAAGGAAAACATGGAAGGGGCAGGTACGTCAGGCCAGGTTTGAATAAGATGGAGTAGGACAACGGGCACTACTGATTAAATTAATGCACCGATTGCTACGAGATAAAAACTCAGTTTATGAGGGATGCCGTAGCAACCCAGGAGGCAGAAACGTCTCAGAGGCTATGGCGAGATGGGAAGTGGATCGCCGCCCGCGCGCACGCGGACAGGCTGCGCTTGATGAACCGGTGGGTAACAGATAATACCCCTGGACGGCGCCTCCAAACGCTACGAACAGCTCGGAAGGCCGAGAGAAAACAAGCAAACATATAAATCATGCATAATAATTATGGAACATACGAAAATGCCCAGACCAAGACAGGTTTCGAGAGGGTGCGTTTCTGGATGAGGTATCGAATATATTGCTTCCCCCTACTTATACCTCCCGAGGATATCACGAATGTAAAATTAGAGAGATTCGAGCGCGCACGGAGGCTTTCAGACAGTCGTTCTTCCCGCGAACCATACGCGACTGGAACAGAAAATGGAGGTAATGACAGTGGCACGTAAAGTGCCCTCCGCCACACACCGTTGGGTGGCTTGCGGAGTATAAATGTAGATGTAGATGTATAAGCTCAATGTGAGCGTGGCCCCTAGCCCCGACCAAACCTTACGTGTTAGAACACGTACAGCAGTATTTCCAGAGGGCGCGGATGTCGATAGAGAACGCTCCTGTGACGGCCACCAATGCACATGCGGTTTCGCACCAATTTTTTTCTATAAAGCTGACGCCGGGAACTTGCAGTCTCCAGTGACGGACACTCACCTGAAGATGGCTTTCGATTGCCAGCCGAAATATCGTGGCAAGAAGTTGACGTGATCCGGCTGTAATCCCGAAACCTCGTCGGACATTCAGTACGCCGGGAAAACTTCAAGAATCACAGTATGTAAGTAGTCTGACACACACTGAACGCTCACAAGAAGCCTCTGAACTTAAGTGGGCAAGTGAGTGCTTCGGTGTGGATCTCAAGATATATGTAAAACAGTATTTCTTCCAGAAGTTTCGAGAAGCTTCTTTGCGTCTAACTGGAGACTGACCTCGCATCCAATTTTTCTGTTATTAACAGTTTTATGTGAACATATTTCTTCTCACTCTTGAAAAAGTCAAAGAATAAAGTAATAGTTACAGTAATTTTACGAAGAAGAAATTTTTGATTTCTGAAATATACCACAAGTAAAGAACAGTATATATTTAGCTTTTACAGAATACTGAGCTATTTACGAAAAAGTCAGTGTGTTTTTAGAACATAATGACAGTTTTCTGGTTAGCAAACAATCAATTTCTTTGAAATGTTAAGTAAATTACATTTTAACAGATATTCGATCTATGTGGCATTTTTTAGCTCCTATAAAGTGAAATCTATAGGATAATTACTTTTTATGATCAAAAACCTTTACATTGAAAGATACAAATTGTATTTTAATATGTTTCGAAAACATTCGTAAAGTTATAGAATTGTCGTAAACGCTCGAGTAAAATGTGTTATTCAATAGACGTGACAGCTGTACTTAACAACTGCAATTTGTAATTAACATTGCCAAATAAAGAGATAAGATTGCTGTTTTTGTTAACTATAAACTGGTATTACGAACTATAGTAACACAGAAATCACATCATTTTCGTTCGTTATAACTGCTATCTTCGAATTTTTAGCTATGTACAATTTTTTTGGAATTTTTCACCATCTGCCATCTTTCATTTTTAAGTTTCCCACTAATTTTTCTATTTCCCACCGGACGCCATCTCGGATTTTTGAATTTTCTGACACCGCTACTACTGAAGCGCTACGACTTTGGCGTCGACTAGTGGCAGAAACTTGAGATATGTCCCAGAGTTCTCATAAATATATCAGTTAGGTCGGTGAACACTTGAATCTTCGCCACTCAACAGCGACCCTTCCCAGTTTGCATGTAACACGTTGCATCTAATGTTTGATTATTAACGTCTAATGTCAGCTTACTAAGGTCCTCTTCTCCTTCTTCTTCTACTACTTCTTACAGATTACATGTGCTTGCCGCTGCTTCTCCGCCACCAGTAGCCATCTTCTGTCGACTTCCCTCACTGTTCATATTATTTTCTTCCACTGACTCATCCATCTTACGTATTGTATCATGGGCAATATGTCTTTTTAGGCTATGATTGTATCCATCATAGTAACCTATATGAAATTCTATCTTCATTCTTGCTATTCACATGGCCAAAGTACATGAGCTGTTGTGATGGATGTCGTCACAACAGATATCCCCACCAATTTTCATTTCCTCTTCTTCGCTTTGTAAGTAGGCTGTTTAGGTTTTCTTATTGGTAACGCCACATAGCGCTCTGTATGAAAATCACTGGCTGTGCTGTGTGCAGTCTGTGGCTAGTTTGCATTGTTGTCTGCCATTGTAGTGTTGGGCAGTTGGATGTTAACAGCGCGTAGCGTTGTGCAGTTGGAGTTGAGGCGCCAGCAGTGGTGGATGTGGGGAGAGAGATGGCAGAATTTTGAGAGCGGACGATCTGGACGTGTGTCCATCAGAAAGAGTAAATTTGTATTATAAGATGTCATAAACTGCTTTATATATTATGACCTTTGAACACTATTAAGGAAAACACATTGTTTGTTCTCTATTAAAATCTTTCATTTGCTAACTCTCCCAATCAGTAGTTAGTGCCTTCAGTAGTTTGAATCTTTTATTTAGCTGGCAGTAGTGGCGCTCGCTGTATTGCAGTAGTTCGAGTAACTAAGATTTTTGTGAGGTAAGTGATTTGTGAAAGGTATAGGTTAATGTTAGTCAGGGCCATTCTTTTGTAGGGACTATTGAACGTCCGATTGCGTTGCGCTAAAAATATTGTGTGTCAGTTTAAGCACAGTCATGTATAATTGTTCAAAGGGGACGTTTCATATGTCGATCCTTAGCCGAGGATACCTCACTGGAATCTTCTGATTTTTTCTTGTAGCTTGTGAAATTAGTGCAGCCTTTGTTTATTGCTAGCGCGTAATTGTAGAGAGAATTTCCTTTGTAGTTGTAGTTTTTCATTGTTGTACAGTAAAACAGTTGTGGCAAGCTTGTAGATTTGCTCCAAGTATTTCGCAGCTGCGCATGCAATTAACGAGATATTATTTTCAGTGCTATGTTAATGTGTTTTCTTATTTTTGCTCTTCAAATTGTGGTTTTCTGTGTTATCGTGTGAAATATTCTGACAATAATGGCGTGTGAAAAACGTCGTAACACTAGGCTCCAAAGTAAACTGAGAAATGACAGTGAAGATGAAAGCAGTATGTTAGCGCCACCGTGTAATGAATTAACTAATGTTCAAAGGAGTAATTTGGTAATTGTGCATAGGGAAATGGAGCGGGCTGCAAATAATGGTGTAGGCAGTGAAACAATTAGTGAACAGGGAAGCATTATCGATCGATCGGTCGGCAACAGCTTGCCTCAGGAATCCGAAATGACAGGACACAATCTTGCAAATACTGTAGATTCAGGTTTTGCGTCCTCGCCGTTTTCTCAAATAAGTCAAGACACATTTTCTGCTTTTCAAAATGCGAATATTGCCGGTTCAAATGCATTGCCGAATAGCACTGTGGAACATGTTTCAGACACCAGTGCATTGTTATTACAATTAATGCAACAAATAGCACAAATGTTAGACACAATGGAACAAAATCTTCAAAAGTTAGACACAATGGAACAACACGAGAGACAAACACAGCAAAAGCTTCAAAAGTTAGACACCACTCTTGAACAAACACGTGAAGATTTAACTACTGAGTTACATAACATTGAATCAAAATGTCAAAAAGTCTGTAATGACGTAAAAACACAAATTTGTGAGCATTTTCAATCTATTTTTTCGCGGCATGAAAATGCATTACAGAATCACGAAGCAGCCTTAAAAGAACTGCAAACTATTGTTCATGAAAATCATGAGACCTTGTGGGCTAAAATTGACTCAGTTGCATCTACCGATTGGGTTATGCTACTTGCAAAAACTCAGGAAAACTTAAAGGACACAGTAGATACGATTTCAACACAAATGGACACTCTGAAACTTGGTTCAGAAAAACACACTGTGGAAATAAGTACGCTATCGGAGAAAGTAGCCGAACTTTCGGAACAGTTCACTAACTTATCTGCAAAGGTAGATGATGATCTGAATGACACAAGACCTGTAGCCATCACTGACACAGAAGAGTATGAACAAATTAAGAAATGCAAACAAAATCAGAATCAAATTAATACACAATACAAAAGAGAAATCCGGGAAGTACAAGATCAGTTGGCACAAGTAATACAAAAATTACATATTTCAGAGGACACCCGCGCTCCAACACGGGTAGAGGAACTTAGAAATACGGAAAAGCCACAAAATAATAACACAGGGAATTTCGGAAATTATGAAAGAAATAGGCAAGATGCACCGAATTCTGAGATGGAACCGCCGACACGACATAACAATGACCGATATGCTACTCGACGACACGATGATTTTGACCATAAGCTGTTCATTACTACACGTAAATTCAAAACATTTAAGAATTCTGGCAACGACATTCATCCACAAGCGTGGCTCCATAAATTCTCTCATTGTTTTCCTCCCAACTGGTCATTAGAGCACAGATTCGAATTTATGTGTGGCTATTTAGAGAATGAACCAGCTGTAAGAATGCGATCAGTCATTCACGATTGCCACAGTGGAGGAGAATTTTATCATGCCTTCCTCTCAGCATATTGGTCTCAAGCTACACAAGACCAAGTAAAACGTAGCATCATAATGATGAAACATTTCGAACAATCTGAATTTTCCAGTCTTGTGAAATATTTTGAAGACATGTTGCACAAGAATCAGTACCTGTCAAACCCATACAGCCCCTCAGAACTTATCCGCATTTGCTTAATCAAATTGCCTGAACATTTACAACACACTAGTTTGGCAGGACGTTGCAAAGACGACATTGAAGTTTTTCAGGAACTGTTACAAGAATTGGAAATTGACACTGACAATCGCAGAACACAATTATTACAGGACACAACAATTACAGGTCACTTCCGTCACAATTCCGCGATGAAAGAAATAATAACTGGACAAAACAAGGCTATTCTTACAACATAAATCGTGACCAAAACAGACACCACCCGTATGACAACTGTTGGCAGTGTAGTAATAATTACAGAGAAAGATCGCATTTCCATAGTAATGAATGTGACAGAGACAACCATAGAAACAGACAATATGGGAACCAAAACAATTATTATCAAGGGAGACAGAATAACTTCAGACGCAACGGCCATCTGCGCAGTTAAGACTCAGGGAGAAGTTCTCCACCACGTGACCGACAAGAAATTAATTACAGAAATTACTGACATGACGACAGACGATATATTCATAACGACAGACCTGAATGTCATCAGAACTGGCGAGATTCAAACAGGGCAGGGCCCTCTCGACAAGGTGAATTTGTAAAAGTTAGGTCTCCTAATCCTAATAACGACGCGCGCCAACAAAGAGACAGACAATGACTCGCACCACAGGCAGCCACGTGCGCCGGCTGGCTCAGAGAAAAATAACATAGACGCTAACCTTGAGAAAAATTTTACCATTCCTTACCGACGTATACCACATGATAATTGTGTTGAAGTTGAAACTCTGAGTACTATGAAGGGTAAAGGATTATACCACATTTCACATATAAAACCGCTTACTGAAAGATAATCTGCTTTTTAACTTTGTCTTTGCCATAAAACTTTTCACTTTACATTACTAGTATGCTTCGTCAGACTTAGAATCTGTTAACATGCAACAATGTTTGAAGTTAAATATCCAGTAAAGAACCAAGAGAACTTATTTAAACAGAAATTACGAATGCATTGTTATTGTGAACAGACGACACAGTGTTATTGTGTGTGTACATTCCTGCTTGTTAGTTGCACGATTACGTAGCGACTATAAGGCTTACATACTTAGATTATGTACTGCTAATGAGATTGTAATGCAACATTTTGGTTTAGTTGAAAAGACATTCTTTATTTGAAGTACTTTCTGTGAGATTAAAGATGACTTTGTATTTGGTTTATGTGACAGCTACACGATTTTATCACGACGCTACTAATGAGTGACAATTTACAATGTTGCTTTTGCGGTGTTTCTGTTTTATATCTGCACAGTTTTTCTGAATTCTTCTGGAAAGGAAAACATGTTTTAGTAGTAACTTTTGTCGTACAGCTACAATGAGACAGCACCACAATACGTTACAGCACAGTACTTTCTTCATCACGGCAATAAGCGTAATAACTAAGATATCTATACGCAAAGCATTTCACTTTTGTTTATCATGAGGTAAGTACATTGACTTCTGCAGAACTTAGCTTTCGGAGGACGATAACTGCGACACTTCCACAGAGATTATCTTACAACAAGACGCACAGTTTAGTGCTACAGTACACGTATTTGAGTGATCAGTTTTGTACTTAAAACATTTATTTGTAAAGATATTTGAAGTACAATGAAACAAAGGTTTTCCGTGATACATTTCATTCCATTGCTGTAGTCTGTAACACCTGAGGGTATAATTACATTAATCCTCATGGGGTACACGCCTGTTTTGTGTACCATGTGTCTGGCAAGCACAAGGAGCCCTAGCTAATATGGTATTTGCTTATACAACTTTACACATCGGTACCATATTTCTCTAACACATAAATTACACAGCTATCTAATCATTTAACTGAGAAATAAACTTTTTTTTACTACATTAGTGACACATGTTTACACGATTACACAGTTGGATAACTTCATACTTATGAAACTGTATTTTGTCTGTACTGTGTGAACTGTTCA
Organism: Schistocerca cancellata; assembly: GCF_023864275.1. Lineage (NCBI taxonomy): Eukaryota > Metazoa > Arthropoda > Insecta > Orthoptera > Acrididae > Schistocerca > Schistocerca cancellata. Next base: position 1,200,854,029 of record NC_064626.1, read on the forward strand.
TATTTTTTCGGAACCATTGTGATACTATGAGAGCTTTGAATGATGTATTTGGCATGGGATCATGATTTTTAAAGTACGTTTGAGGTAGATGACAAATTAAACGGCTCTGAGCACTATGGGACTCAACTGCTGTGGTCATAAGTCCCCTAGAACTTAGAACTACTTAAACCTAACTAACCTAAGGACAGCACACAACACCCAGCCATCACGAGGCAGAGAAAATCCCTGACCCCGCCGGGAATCGAACCCGGGAACCCGGGCGTGGGAAGCGAGAATGCTACCGCACGACCACGAGATGCGGGCGAGGTAGATGACACTATTGAAATGAGCAGAGAATTTTTTTTTTTTAGGTTTTGAAATTATTGGAGAAAGCTACGACGTTTTTGAGATTTGACTGAAGGTTATGATGTTATTATTCCATCGACGATGTGTATTATGCTGTCGAGGAATGTTTATTATGACATGTATTTATTATGATGAAATACTGAAGAAGTGTCCACGAATATGTATACGTGTAATAAGGTAAGGAATAATGAGTAGTGGTTAGCAACTCTGGTTTGTGAAAAAGGATGTTGGAAATCAAGAATCGTACTTTAAGAGTTATGAAATGTGTGTATATGCGTAATGTATCACAATGCTGATGAAACTTTTTTGGACACAGTTATATTTATAGGATTTTGTTTCTACACATTTATAACGCAAATTCTCAACCTGTGAAATTTTTTTATATGAGACTGCCACTGTAGCGGAAACTGCTGTCATAAATATTTCGGTAAGAAAGGTAAGTGACCTTGACGTAATGCGTTTTGGGCGCCCAGCTGAGAGATTGTCATCTGACAAAAGAAAGCCATTACGTGGAGAAAAAAAGAGGCCTTTATCCTCGCTATTGACATTCCTTTGTAGAAAGCATCGCAAATACGACACGCTCATTACTTGGAAAGATACTTACATCTGCACACCTGATTACGACAAGCGTCTTTCTACGAGAGTTGAGAGAATTTCTACTAACTTATGAAATGTCACATGACTATTGAATGATATTTTTATGCTTTGCTTTTCATAGTTGCTTATTTCATTTGATATCTGGTTTCCAGCTGTGTTGCAGCATTGGTTTTATAAAATAAAATTAAATGCATTTGCTAATGTGAACACTTTCTGTCAACAGATCTATTAAATAATAATTTTATGATCCACGTTCTTCGAAAAAGGAGCACTTGGAAAGGAAAGAACAATAAGAAGGGATTAATAACATTTACTGCATACATAATTTTCTTTTCAATTACTTGGTAATTTTTTTCGTAGAGTAAGTTATCGTGATCCATCACTCTAGTGTTAAGATGTAACATAGGTATTAAGCTTGGCCATTTTTACTGTAATATTTTTTCTGCTTGAGCTTTGTCATGTTTAGGTATAAGTTATTGCATTTGCTGCTGCTGTGTGCCAGGCATAGTGCTACTGAGTTTCACTTTGTATTACTCTGTTAAGCCAGTTTTGCTACTGATTTATTTTTCTTGTTGCTGCACATTGGCTCATATTAGTTGTAATGTTGCAGTTTCTATGTTAATTTAGATTTACTGCTGCTTGCTTTGCCAATTCGCATTTTTCTTCATTGCTGTTTGTATTAATTGTTTTGTGCTGCTGCATTGCCTCGTCCCTTAGTTTAGCATCTCAGCGCAGTAGATTTAAGTTAGCTTAAGAGGGGGTAGACTATATAAGAGAATGAGTTGCGATGAATTGGAAGAAATGCATTGAGAAGTTATACGAAAAAAGTACAGAAAGCAGGTATAGATAGGACCTTTTGGAAATAATGAAGAATGAAGGGAGATCTCCGAGAAGTAAAGAAAGTTTTGTTTGCAAAATACTGCAGTAAAACAAACCCTGTCCTTTCCTTGTGTTATCCCACTATGTGTTTGTGTACCCTTGGGTATTTGTGTTCTTCCTGTCTTTATGTGTTTATCTGATGTGACTTACATTGTAGAATTTTTCTGATAATATGTTATTTACTTTGTAAAGATTTTTAGACATTATTTATTCTGTTTTGTATTAATGCTCATGTGTGAAGGTGATGTTTCAAAAGTTATTCTGATCTTTTATGTATTTATTTATGTCATAATTTCTGTAACACTGATGTATATGTTTATTTCTATTCTTTTGTAAAGCCTGTTTTACTAAAAATGTTATCTGTATTGTTATGTTCTTTAATGATGTATTTTTTACCTTTGTTATTGTATTCTTATGTTATAAAATTGTAATTGACACCAGTTCATCAAATTAAGTACATTGTAAGTTACACTTCACTGCACACATTTCTGTTGGTCATAGTATAAGGACAATATGTGAGAAGTAGGGACTGTTAGTGTTTGCACGTGTGTTGATAATTCAGCAAGGGAATGATTAACAGCATCGCTGGTTCTAAGGACAATTCCAAAAACTTGGTGAGTGCACAAGTGGTCGTTTATGGACTTGCTATATTCTCCGAAAGACTCTTCAATGGTGATTGTGCACCTGCACAGTCGCAACGGATGGCTGCTAGCCATCTCTACAAGGACTACAGTGGGTCAACACCTCTGATGACTCACCAATACCATTATTTCTACAAGGCCTTCAGTGGGTCTGCACCTCTGGTGGCCCACCAATACCACAATCTCTACGAGGAATACAATGGGTCTGCTCTGTGATGACCTACCTACCAATATGCTTCACTTCGCTTTTGTTCTTTTTCGTTTTGTTCCACAGAACAGTCTTCATTGCCCTCGTTGCAGCTCATCTTTTACTGAGCCTACTAATTATTTCACGACTAACCAATTTATTAAATAATACTCTAGGTAGGTAGTCTTGTCCATACCTACAATTACCTCTCCATCTACCCCCACAAAGGCCAAGTACTCACGCTTCTGCAAGTTCACCTTCCTCAGTATTACTGTATTCTTCTTTATATTTTTCTTTATCATATAGCTCAGATTGTCTTCATCTTCTGCTAGTAATGTGTTCATCTGCTAGATATAGACTTAATTTCTTTCTGTAGTCTTCTCGAGTCACTCCCATAAATTATCATTTTCTGTGCCAGGTCTGCGGGATTGCTTGTAGATACAGTTTAAATAGGGCCGTCGACGGTCCATATTCCTACCGCAGACGCTTATTTACTTCGATCTCTTCCGTCCTGATATTCCCAAACTTTACTCTATGAGTTTCAAATAACTTCCGGGAATTCAGCCAGGTAACACTTTCAGCGACCGCCGATAGTTCGGCGGGAGAACACCCCGCCATTTTCAAGGCAGCTGCAACGGACAGGCGACGTATATACAAATTTAAAACCTCGGTCCTCGGACTGATGCAGGAAAGATAACACATACACTGAACACTAGTGCCACCGAAGATGACCAAAGTCAGAGCTATCGATAGTGAGACTACAAATTCGCAGGTGAGGGAGCATTGACTCTGCCCCTCTGGTTTTTGACAAGGGAGAGAGCCGTATTCCAAACAGAGTTTAAACAAAAACCTCCATCCATGTTAACGAGGTTGCTTGCTAAGTTACTCTCAACTGCCTCGTTAATAACACTGTCGCTATAGCTGGACGTGCATGCCAACATCTCGGGGTCATTATATAACATGGAGTGACCAGTATCCAAACAATGTTTGGCAATAGCAGATTTACTGGCTGCTGTAATAGTGTGTGCCGTTTATGCTCAGTACATTGGTCCTCCACGGTCCTGATAGTTTGACCAATATATGCCATGCCGCAGCTACAAGGAATGCGATATACACCCGCCTGACTCTATGGGTGTTATTGACATCCCAGACAATTTTTTGTCGTGTTGATTTTCCACTTTGATATCGATTAACTGGGTCATTTGAATTATTATTTGTGCCGCCTCTCACATCAAAGACAATAAATTCGTAAGCAATAAAACATTAAACACAAGCGAGGTACTTCCATTCTGGCTGTGAATAAAAGCAGAAGCAGCGTGTCTTATAAAACAACAAAGTAGATGAGTCTTATTTCTGTATCGTTTTTTTAAATACTTTACATTAAAGTCTTCTGCGTGACTTAGGGAACCCGCGAGTTCAAACAACTCCATTTTCCTTCGATACAAAAGAACAGTCTATTTTTGTGTAAATTGGGGGCAGACTAGAAAACTGGCACCGGGTGTTATAAGTTGTTTGTCTTGGAGGAGTATCATACAAGTGCCACGAACGTTTCTGGAACACTTTTCTACTGAATGACTCGGCCTATGATATTTCTAGCAGCAGCATGTATATGCATTCCGCTGATCTCTTCCCATAATTCAACATCGTGATCATCCTCCTCACTCCGAGCATTAATCGGGGTCGATCGTAGAGGGATTTTGCACACGGTATCATTTGGAATTACTCATGATATTCCCGAAATCATCTTAATAAATCGAAGCTTGACATTCTCGATATCCATCACTGGTTTTGCGTGCACTAATTCGCAAATTTACGCTTTGATATTTAATACACGTGGCTGATTTCAGTGGTATATCATTAACGTTAACAGAAAACTAATATAACTTACTTGCACTTGTAAATTATACATTGCAGTTATCTGCGTTTCAGCCAAATTGTTGGACGTCGTACTGAACTGATGTAGCGAGCGGTGCAGAATTTCTTACAAGCTGTTGTAGAGTTAAAGGAGGTGACAGACATGGTATCGTTTTATATAAAAGTATACGTCTGGGAACAGTATTCTTCTAGGTCAAAAGAAAATGAAGTACAATATTGATGTTTCGTACGTAGTTTTCCTATATGGTACGCTACGTGATTTGCGTATCTCGTACATTTAGAAGAGTGCCCCACGATTCGATCATACCCGCCATGTAACCACTAACGAGAGTAGATCATTACAGCACTTAGTATGCATAAAGTACATGAGATCAATGTCCGCAACTATGTTATTAATTTACAGCAAAGTGCAGCATAATGGGAGAGATTACAGTTTGAGTGAGTCATTAACCCTAACTCCCCGCTTGACGCTATTGACAGAGGCAGTGAAATTCTCACCAACGTCAGAACGGCGTTGACTATTGACAGGTGTGTTCGTGAAACTCTTACATTATTGCCCCCTTAAGTTTTCCGGCGACCAGAAACTTCAGTTTTTTGCTAATAAAAGGTAGGGAATTTTCTGTTGCAATTATTTCGATGCAGCCGGGAAGAAACTTGAGAGGGGGAGGTGAACAAACCAATGTCTAAACTGCATTGGTATGTTCGAGCCGCGCAGAGCTTTAAAAATATACGAGCATTGATCGCATGCACTGATTAGACAAAACACTGTCCACCGACCTACGATCTATATAAACAAGTCCAGGCTATAGCAGCGTCACCTGATGAGGAATGACACACACACGATGTAGTATCGGTGAGCATGCTGTCCGTGTGTAGACCGGGGAAGGCATGCGATCTGAGTTTGGCCGAGGGCAGATCGTAATGGCCCGGAGGCTCGGTGCAACCATTTCGGAAACTGCATGACTTATCGGGTGTTCGAGAAGTGCTGCAGTGAGTGTCTTCAACACGTGGCGAAACGAAGGTGAAACTACACTCCTGGAAATTGAAATAAGAACACCGTGAATTCATTGTCCCAGGAAGGGGAAACTTTATTGACACATTCCTGGGGTCAGATACATCACATGATCACACTGACAGAACCACAGGCACATAGACACAGGCAACAGAGCATGCACAATGTCGGCACTAGTACAGTGTATATCCACCTTTCGCAGCAATGCAGACTGCTATTCTCCCATGGAGACGATCGTAGAGATGCTGGATGTAGTCCTGTGGAACGGCTTGCCATGCCATTTCCACCTGGCGCCTCAGTTGGACCAGCGTTCGTGCTGGACGTGCAGACCGCGTGAGACGACGCTTCATCCAGTCGCAAACATGCTCAATGGGGGACAGATCCGGAGATCTTGCTGGCCAGGGTAGTTGACTTACACCTTCTAGAGCACGTTGGGTGGCACGGGATACATGCGGACGTGCATTGTTCTGTTGGAACAGCAAGTTCCCTTGCCGGTCTAGGAATGGTAGAACGATGGGTTCGATGACGGTTTGGATGTACCGTGCACTATTCAGTGTCCCCTCGACGATCACCAGTGGTGTACGGCCAGTGTAGGAGATCGCTCCCCACACCATGATGCCGGGTGTTGGCCCTGTGTGCCTCGGTCGTATGCAGTCCTGATTGTGGCGCTCACCTGCACGGCGCCAAACACGCATACGACCATCATTGGCACCAAGGCAGAAGCGACTCTCATCGCTGAAGACGACACGTCTCCATTCGTCTCTCCATTCACGCCTGTCGCGACACCACTGGAGGCGGGCTGCACGATGTTGGGGCGTGAGCGGAAGACGGCCTAACGGTGTGCGAGACCGTAGCCCAGCTTCATGGAGACGGTTGCGAATGGTCCTCGCCGATACCCCAGGAGCAACAGTGTCCCTAATTTGCTGGGAAATGGCAGTGCGGTCCCCTACGGCACTGCGTAGGATCCTACGGTCTTGGCGTGCATCCGTGCGTCGCTGCGGTCCGGTCCCAGGTCGACGGGCATGTGCACCTTCCGCCGACCACTGGCGACAACATCGATGTACTGTGGAGACCTCACGCCCCACGTGTTGAGCAATTCGGCGGTACGTCCACCCGGCCTCCCGCATGCCCACTATACGCCCTCGCTCAAAGTCCGTCAACTGCACATACGGTTCACGTCCACGCTGTCGCGGCATGCTACCAGTGTTAAAGACTGCGATGGAGCTCCGTATGCCACGGCAAACTGGCTGACACTGACGGCGGCGGTGCACAAATGCTGCGCAGCTAGCGCCATTCGACGGCCAACACCGCTGTTCCTGGTGTGTCCGCTGTGCCGTGTGTGTGATCATTGCTTGTACAGCCCTCTCGCAGTGTCCGGAGCAAGTATGGTGGGTCTGACACACCGGTGTCAATGTGTTCTTTTTTCCATTTCCAGGAGTGTATGTACCAATGTTAACACCACGACGTCGGCAACTACTACTGAAATGGACAAGTGACCATCGCCACGTTGGCGCAGTGGCAGAGCGCTCCATGGTCTGATGAGTTACGGAACGTTCTTCATCATGCCGACGGGAGGATGCGAATCCGTAGTCTTTCGGGGGAACTGTTCCTTGACACCTGTACTGCGGGACGGAGACAAGCTGGCAGCGGCTGCATTATGCTCTCGGGAACATTCACGTGGACATCAGTGAGTCCAGTGTAACTCGCGCACGGCATCAAGACGGCCAAGGAGTATTGTGCACTGTTTGCAGACCTGTACAGTCCTTCGTGACGGTCATGTTTGCCGAAGGAAGTGGCGTTTTGCAGCAAGATAAAGAGCCATGTCACGTGGAAGGAGTTTGATGGAATGGTACGAGGGAAACAGTGAATTGATGTGCTGGACCCCAGCTCAGCAGAACTCAACCAGATCCAGATCGAACACATATGGGATGTGATTGAACGTGGCGTCAGAGCTCATCCACCCCCCCCCCCCCCCATGAATTTACGGAAATTAAGTAACTTGTGTGTGCAGATGTGGTTCCAACCCCCTCCAGCTATCTACTAAAGCCTCATTGCTTACAAGCCACGACACGTCGGCGCTGTTATCCGTGTCGACAGTGGATATACAGGCTATTAGACAGGTGGTCACAGTGTCCTGGTTGATCACTATAGTTCTTTCACACCAGTATCAAGGGTTTTCCTCGCCGTATAAACCAGTTAAATGTGGAAAACCTCACACTACTAAAAGAAGTAACTAGAAACACAGTCGGTCCAATTATAAGATATGGTGCGAGGAACCTGGTCGGATCTGTATCAAGCACACTGTACCAATACACCATCTGATCAAAAGTATGCGTACAGTTATCAACGACCGACCGAGGAAGAGCAGTAGTTAGCACACTGGACTCGCATTTGGGAGGATTACGGTTCAAAACTGAATCCGGCCATCCTGATTTAGGTTTACCGTGATTTCCCTAAATCGCTTCGGGTAAATGGTGGGTTGGTTTCTCGTGAAAGGGCACGGCCGACTTCCTTCTCTATCCTTCCCTAATACGATGGGACAGATGACCTCGCTCTTTCGCCCCCTGCCCCGAATCAACCAACCAACCTATTAGGAGACATTAAGATAGGGTAGACTATGACGGCTTGAACTCTGCTTAGGACATTTTCAATGTGGTGTCTGAATGTCTATGAAGGAAATTCTTCCTCAAGAGCCGAAACCAGACGAGGTAGTGATGTTGGACACTGGGATCTAGAAGGGAGTTGACCTTCTGATAAACCCCAAATGTGTTTCATCGGGTTCATGTAGGAACCGTTGGCTGGCCAGTCCATTTCAGGATTTTTATTCTGCAGATACTATTACTTCACAGGTACTGATTTTAGATAGAGTGCATTGTCGTCTCAGAACTGTTTTCCCAGTGTACGCAGCACACTGTGCTATACAGTATGTTCATATCCATCAGCATTTAGTGTTTCCTTAAGCGGAATAAGGCTACCTCACCTTAACCATCTAAACCATCCCCAATACTGCATCACTGTTGTCACTACACTTGATAGCAGTTAACGTTCTCCAAGCATTCGCCAAACCCAGTTCGTACCATCGGCTTGCCACATGACATAGCGTGAGCCATCAATCCATATCCAATTATCAGTGTCCAGTGGCACTGCTTCACGGTCGTTTACCATCGACTACAAAAATGATTCAAATGGCTCTGAGCACTATGGGACTCAACATCTGAGGTCATCAGTACCTTAGAACTTAGAACTACTTAAACCTAACTAACCTAAGGACATCACACACATCCATGCCCGAGGCAGGATTCGAACCTGCGACCGAGCGGTCGCGCGGTTCCGACTGAAGCGTCTAGAACCGCTTTTCTGATCAGATGAAGCGCCATCTGTCGGAAATTTTTTGAACTTTTGTATTTTTTTGGTTCTAATAAAACCTCATGTCATTCCAAGCAAAAAGTAACTCCAAAATTGTCCTCGTGTCAGGAAACGAATTGACCCCCACTGTTTTAAAGACGCCGGTTGTAGCACATGCCTTCGGAATTCAAACGCCGAGTTTTTGACGGTCATGAGAATATAGCTTCACCCTTAAACTCCGGTCACCGGGGAGGTTCCAATTGCGGAGTGGGTTGCAGAAAGTGCTCCCTAGATAATTAGCAAAACAGGACTGGTATTTGACGCGTCGTCTAATTATACGGTGACGTGTTAGCAAAAACGTCAAAAAATAGACCACATCTCTGGGTCCACTTCTGAAAGATAATGGATGGCCATACCCTTCATCCAGGTGACCGCATGTATCTTTGATGGAAATGCAGCCATGTCGGAAGGAAAATCGTATCTTAATTTGGAATAACACAGGCACTGCAATATCGTAAATCAGAAAGAAGTTATTTCCCACCTTGCAGTGTGTTACTACGGGCAGTTTGCTGTCACGTTGCTTAAAATGCGAGCTATGCAATCTGTACCAGATCTAATTTTCGTTCCTACACTCCTTTTTCGTTCATAAATTCACCCATAGCGAGTCTTATATCGACGAATCGTTTCAGGCCTGCCCCTTGACTTAACCAACGTACAGGATGATTATAATTAAAGTTAAACTTTCAAACAGCTGCAGAAAAAACACCACTGGTCAGAATGGCGTCAAATTGCAACGGAATGTTATCGGAGAAGGGGGAAAACGTATAGAAGAAGAAAAATAAATAGTTACAAAATCTAGGAATAGATGGCGCTGTAAGCATCATAATTTAATAGTGGTCGACTACAAATGACAAATGAATCATACAACAATGCCTAAGGTGTACGTCTGACGTTAAACAAACTGTACTACTCAGTGTGCGTGGGTGTACAGGTGTGATACTGTTAGTTATTTAAGCCCATCCACCACAGTAAGATCATATCACATCGGATGGGAAAAATCGGTTTGTAATTGTCCTGAGGCCAAAAACCGCGTTAATAGCATCACTCATATCGGTTTTTAATTGTTCAAGTGGTTCAAATGACTCTGAGCACTATGGGACTTAACATCTGAGGTCATCAGTCCTCTAGAACGTAAAACTACTTAAACCTAACTAACCTAAGGAATCACACACATCCATGCCCGAGGCAGGATTCGAACCTGCGACCGTAGCGATCGCTCGGTTCCAGACTAAAGCTCGTAGAACCGCTCGGCAACATTGTCCGGCGGTTTTTAATTGTTCTGAGGCCAAAAACCGCATAAAGATCATCAATCACATAGATTTTAATTGTCCTGAGGGCAAAAACCCCATAAAAAGCATGAATCAAAATCAAATCGCAATATTACTTCCGTGTGACTGGCGCAAAACACGTTCAATAAGCTGTCCACCGTTTTCTGCAGCATGTTGAAATCGAGAAACAGCATGTTCCGCAACCGACCGAAGTGTTTCCGTGGTTACTTTGAGAATGTGCTGTGCAATGCGTGCCTTCAATGCAGCTAAGTTTGCAATCGAAACACTGAACATATCTTTCAGACAGCCCCACTGCCAAAAGTGACACGGATTAAGATCAGTTGATCGGGACGGCCAGGCGGTAAAGAAATGGCGGCCGATAATTCTAGCATTTCCGAAATTGTGCTTCAGCTGTTGCTTAACTGGGTTTGCAATGTGCGGAGGTGCGCCATCTTGCATAAAACTGATCCCATCCACACATCCATGCTGTTGGAGAGCTGGAGTGACGTGGTTGCGCAAAAGACGCTCATAGCGCTTATGACTGACGGTACGGGTAACAGATCCGGAAGCACCTGTCTCACCGAAAAAATATGGCTCTATGATAAATGATGCCGTAAACCCGCAACACACAGTGACCTTTTTGAGGATGAAGTGGTACTGGTTAATTTGCGTGTGGATTTTCCGTTGACCATGTTCGACAATTTTGTGTATTGACGTATCCTGTCAGATGGAAGTGGGCTTTGTCCATCCACAAAATCTTCCACGGCCAATCAATGTCCACCTCCATGCGAGCAAGAAATTCTAAAGCAAAGGTCTCTCTTGCTGGCAGGTCAACAGGAAGCAACTCGTGCACATGGTGTAACGTCCCCTTAGAAAAATTTATACATGACTGTGCTTAAACTGACACACAATATTTTTTTTTAGCGCAACGCAATCTGACTTTCAAAAATCCCTTCAAAAGAATGGCCCTGACTAACATTAACCTATACCTTTTACAAATCACTTACCTCACAAAAATCTTCGTTACTCGAACTACTGCAATACAGCGAGCGCCACTATTGCCAGCTAAATAAAAAAATTCAAACTACGGAAGGCACTAACTACTGATAGGGATAGTTAGCAAATGAAAGATTTTAATAGAGAACAAACAATGTATTTACCTTAATATCATCACAAGTCATAATATATGTAATTTCAAAACTCCGCCATCTCTCTCCTCACATCCACCACTGCTGGCGGCTCACCTCTAACTGCGCAACGCTACGCGCTGTTCACATCCAGCTGCCGCTGCCCAACACTACAATGGCAGACAACAATGCAAACTAGCCACAGACTGCACACAGCACAGCCAGTGATTTTCATATAGAGCGCTATGTAACGTTGCCAATAAGAAAACATAAACAGCCTACTTACAATGGGTAATTTTGAATGGATAGCAAGGAAGGATGTTTCGTAGGATTTTAGGCACCGTACTCAGGGGTGTGTCCAATGTTCGGGCAATTCTCCGTGCACTACACGTTCACACACTACCACACGTCTCCTCCTGCACTGGTATGGCCACTGCTTCCACTGACGTCGAATCAATTCGTTTCCTCCCTGTACCAGATTGCACGCCAAAAGAACTCGTCGTTACGAATTTCCGTATCATTTTCTGCAGACCCACCGCAGTCATTGGACCAACGCCTTTTTTGAAACCCTTCGGAGTCCGCAACGTCTGCAGAGCGACGTGTCCACAGTCCTCATTCTTGTAATACAGCGTTGCAAGCAGATCGCGATCCTGCATTGAGACAGTCATGGCGAACGTCGCGGACGCGGACTCGGCGCGTTTATACCATCTTCAATGGGTCGTGCACATGGCAGGTGTTTTCATTTACGTATTCTGACACATACAGCGCCATCTATTGATCAATTTTCACACTATTTTTTTTTCTTCTGCTATACATTTTCCCTCTTCTCCGATAATGTTCCGTTGCAATTTGACGTCATTCTGACCAGTGGTGTTATTTCTACAGCGTTTTGAAGTTCAATTATAATCACCCTGTACCTTTCAGTAATATGTAAAGTCTCCATACTCTTCGTTCATTTCCATTAAAAACTGCTGTACTGACAGTGGAGTAATGCAACTTAGGAAATGTTACTATTCATACCACTAATTTCTTCTCGAACTGCGTGCCTGCATATACAGGGTGGTACATTGATCGTGACCCGGCAAATACCTCACGAAATAAGCGACAAACGAAAAAACTACAAAGAACGAAACTTGTCTGGCTTGAAGGGAGAAACCAGATGGCGCTATCGTTGGCCCGCTAGACGGCGCTGCCATATGCCAAACGAATGTCAATTGCGTTTTTTTAAAAATAGGAATCCCCATTTTTTATTACATATTCGTGTAGTACGTAAAGAAATGTGAATGTTTTAGTTGGATCACTTTTACCGCTTTGTGATAGATGGCGCTGTAAGTCACAAACATGTGGCTCACAATTTTAGACGAACAGTTGGTAACAGGTAGGTTTTTTTAAATTAAAATACAGAACGTAGGTACGGTTGAACATTTAATTCGGTTGAATTCAATGTGATACATGTACCTTTGTTAACGTATCATTTCTGAGAAAGCATGCTGTTACAGCGTGATTACCTGTAAATACCACATTAATGCAATAAATGCTCAAAATGATATCCGTCAACCTCAATGCATTTGGCAATATGTGTAATGACATTTCGTAATGTTCGCACATGCACTGACAATGCACTGACGCATGTTGTCAGGCGTTGTCGGTGGATCACAATAGCAAATATCCTTCGACGACCAATCCAACTGTCATGAAATATGCTATTCAATACCACTTCAACCGTATGCGAGCTATGTGCCGGACATCCATCATATTGGAAGTACATCGCTATTCTGTCATTCAGTGAAACATCTTGTAGTAACATCGGTAGAACATTACGTAGGAAATCAGCATACATTGCACCATTTTGATTGCCATCGATAAAATGGGGGACAATTATCCTTTCTGCCATAATGCCGCACCATACATTAACCCGCCAAGGTCGCTGATGTTCCACTTGTCGCACCCATCGTGGATTTTCCGTTTCCCAATAGTTCGAATTATGTCGGTTTACGTTACCGCTGTTGGTGAATGACGCTTCGTCGCTAAATAGAACGCGTGCAAAAAATCTGTCATTGTCCCGTAATTTCTCTTTTGCCCAGTGGCAGAACTGTACACGACGTTCAGAGTCGTCACCATGCAATTCCTGGTGCATAGAAATATGGTAGCGGTGCAATCGATGTTGATGTAGCATTCTCAACACCGACGATTTTGAGATTACCGATTCTCGCGCAATTAGTCTGCTACTGATATGCGGATGAGTCGCGACAGCAGCTAAAACACCTACTTGAGCATCATCATTTGTTGCAGGTCGTGGTTGCCGTTTCACGTGTGGCTGAACACTTCCTGTTTCCTTAAATAACGTAAATATCCGGCGAACGGTCCGGACACTTGTATGATGTCGTCCAGGTTACCGAGCAGCACACGCCCGTTACAATAGCCATACATCAACACCATATCGACCTTTTCCGCAATTGGTAAACGGTCCATTTTAACACGGGTGATGTATCACGAAGCAAATACCGTCCTCACTGGTGGAATGTTACGTGATACCACGTACTTACACGTTTGTGACTATTACAGCCCCACCTATCACAAAGCGAAAAAAGTGGTCCAACTAAAACATTCATATTTCTTTACGTACTACACGGATATGTAATAAAAATGGGGGTTCCTAGTTTAAAAAACGCAGTTGATATTCGTTTGACCTATGACAGCGCCATCTAGCGGGCCAACCATAGCGCCATCTGGTTTCCCCCTTCAAGATATCCGAGTTTCGTTCTTTGCAGTTTTTTCGTTTGATGCTGATTTCGTGAGATATTTGGCCCAGTCACTATCAATGGACCACTCTGTATAGCACGAAGTACTTCTTGATATATTGAACAATGAATCCTATCTGTCGATCATTGTAATTTGTTGCACTTTCATTGTCAGCTAAATCTTTAAATTCTTTCTACATGGTATTGTAATATCGATTCACAGGGAATTTACGGTACCCATCTCGTATGCGACAGCATAATAGAAGCTAAGAATTCTCGTCTCTCTCTTCTGTCATTCCCAGTCATTTTTAAGGGCGTGTGGCGATATCTCGCTAGATTGCCTCTTGTTAAGGCAACGTCCAATGGACCTGTTAATGTTCTTCATACTACAAACAGTGCTGACACCACGATTGTGACGAACTGAAGAGAGTTATGAGCACCGAAAAATGCCACACCACACCACACCACACCACACCACACCACAATACTAAATGAAATTTCGAGCTGCACCACGTACTCTGGGAAGGAACGAGCAAAACGGCGACACACCGAGTCGTGGCCCGCAACGCTGACTGCACACTCGGCCCACGTGAAGTTCGGCACGCCGCGGCCGGGCCTGCTCTACAGAAGCTGCTGAATGAACCAAGTGTTTTTGCGCATAATAATTGTCGTGAAATGTTTAAAGACTTTTTAAACCTACGAGACTTGAGCTGGATCAGGACACTTTACCAAATCTCAGCTGTGGCGGCCACAGCACATAGGGAATGAAGAATTTGACATGACGAAGGAAAGCAGTGTTGTGGTAATATCGTCCTGGCAGTTACAGGATCATGCAATGAAAAGAAGCGAAGACACATTTTTAGTAGACTGCTAGAAGTTATTTAACTTTTCCCTATAATAAAACTGTCTTTGTAAAGCTAGTAAATCCTCGCTAATGTCTTGTGTATAATTCTCTGGAATGTTTTCTGTGTTAATTATTTCAGTATGATATTTTAATCCATGTAGAGCGCATTCATTAGCTCTGTAGACGTTCAGCACCAATCAACAATTTTTTTAAAAATGTTAACATACGTTTTTAAAATTTTTAATGTTTATACTTTTTAACTTGAAATATGTTTGCAATGCTAAGAAATCCTTCTCAGTATCTTATATGTAATTGGTAGAAACTTTTTATGTATGAACTACTACAGTAATGGATTTAAATATGTTAGTGCAGTTAGAGGGCCCTCTTTAATGCTGCAGGCCTCTGGACCAGTCAAATTCCTTTTAAAATCTTAATATAAAGCGACAGCTTGCGAGTATAGTTTTAGTATGTGACAGTGAAGCGGTTGTTACTTTGTAACTAAGATATATAATGGAATTATGCAACTTTTGTGTTGCGATTAGGTTACAAATTTTTTTGCAAGATTTGTGAACATAGGATTCCTTGAATTGATATTACAATACCATGCCGGAAGAATTTAAAGATTTGATTGACAATGAAAGTGCAAAAAATTACATCGACTGACAGATAGAATTCATTGTTCAGCACATTAAGAAGCACTTCGTGCTATGTACTACATGCGTAGGCAACGCAGTCCGTGAAGTAATTAGTGGTATGAATAGCAGCGTTTCTGAAGTCGAACGCGTTATTTCGCTATCAGTTGCAACTGTTTTCGATGGAACTGAACTAAGAGTGTTGAGACTTTACATATGGGGTACACCTGGAACGATTTGTCAATATGAAACTTTCCCCTGAAATAATAATCTACTTGTAAAGCTAGAAAGTCCTCACTAATGTCTTGTGTATAATCCTTGGAAGGTTTTCTGTGTTAATTATTTCAGAATGGTATTTTAATCCATCAAGAGGAAGCAACCATCAAAAACTTTTAAAAATATTAATATACTGAAAAATTTTAATGTAAATATTTTTAAATTTAAATATGTTTACGAAGCCAAGAAATCCTCCTCAGTATTTTATGTGTAATGAATCGGAATTTTTTAAGTATGAAGTACTTCAGTACTGTATTTCAAAATGTTAGTGCAGTTGGAGGGCCCTCTTTCATGCTGTAGGCGTTGTAATTTATTTTGTCGTTGAACAGATCTGAAATTGACACATTTGAAATAAAGGTTCAAATGGCTCTGAGCACTATGGGACTTAACTACTTTGGTCATCAGTCCCCTAGAACTTAGAACTACTTAAACCTAACTAACCTAAGGACATCACACACATCCATGCCCGAGGCAGGATTCGAACCTGCGACCGCAGCGGTCGCGCGGTTCCAGACTGTAGCGCCTTGAACCTCTTTGAAATAAAGAACAGCGATCTACAGAAGAAAGTGCCGTCGCTGCTGTCTCCTTTGTGTGTCTTTCCAGTTTTGATGGATAGTATCTATTTTGGTTAGTGTCTGATAACTTTTTGGAAGTGCTTGTGTATTTTAAATCATTTGTATTGCTCGAATTAAGTTTGTAGCGTAATTACGGCCCAAAGCAACGTAACAGCAGTACTTCTACTGTATCCAGTGACTGCTTGGTTTAGTATTATGTTTATTGATGTATAGACGGTGATGTGTACCAATGCAAGGGGAATTGGTCACCGTCCGGACACACTCGGAAGCTGCCTTGACTTCAGGCTGCTGTCCTGGTCTGCGGTGACGCTAAGGCACAGGGGCGAAAGCTGTGACGCCTCTGGTCGCTATAACATCACATGTGGTACCTGATGTCACAGCGCCTTCATACACTCAAGACCTGTCGAGCCACATCCACATAAGCATGGCTAACAGTAGTGTAGTCGCGAATCTCTTCACGGAAGGCAAAAGTGGATACTGGCAGCGCGGCTGTACCCATACGCCTTAGAAACAAGTTTTAGGTGTTGCATACTGCTGAAACTACATCTCAGCCAGCTGGGTAAGCCTCTTTTTTGAGATTGGGGCCGATCGTTCTGAAATTTTTGGTCAAGTGCTTGGGAGAGGTGGGGGGTAATTCTGACCTCCGGCGTTAAGCGATTGATAGAGCCCCTTAGGGAAATAGCAGACACGTCGGGAAGGAAGGCCAGTATCCACTTTCCACTCCGTATGCTTACGTGTTAGTGGGGAGGGGTAGAGATAGGGAAGAATGTCGTCCAACTTTTGGAGAAGGTTCTGCCAGAGGCTGTCGGACGCATTGAGTGCAGTCAGTTGCAAATCGTGGCTCACGTCGGCAAGAATGATGTCTGCCGCCTGGGTTCAGAGGCCATCCCAGGTTCTTAGAACCGATTGGCTGCGTTCGTGAAGATAGCTATCCTTGCAAGCGGGGTGGAAGTGAAGTTAGTGTTCTGCAGCATCGTTTCGAGAACAAATCGCTGTCTCGTATTACGAATTCGAGCTTAAACCAAATACTAAAGCTGCAGCGGCCGGGATGACGGATGGCCGATTGTGCGGGAAGTGACCAAATGCTCCGTCCTGCGAAAGGCTGATGGCTATTGGTTTTCCATCGAAAGCGTTTTGCGGTGCCGGCCGCTGTGTTGCCTTCTGTCGAAGTAACCTCTTGGTAACAAGCTGTCAGTTGGCGATTCGCTTGCAGCCTTAACCCTTGCCTGTGATTTCACCGGAAACGATCGTTGGTTGGTCGGTCAATCGGTCGTGTCAGCGGACAATTTCTATTGTGTCTTTTGGTCTTTTCTGGGTTCTCTGTGCCCCTGAATACTTTGAATCCGTTCCTGTTGCTGCACAGTGACTGGTTTTAGTATTGTTTGAATTGCTTGTGGTGTTGTTTGTCGGTGGATCTGTGAAGGGGTCCAAATAATAGCAGTCCTACTGGGATAAAGAGGGCAATTATTGTGCCAAGAGTTAACCTTTTTTTTAAAAAATTGTGTTTTAGAATTACATTGGCCACCCACGTGGCTTTCCTTAGCTCTAGCCGCAGAAGGAGACGGCTCCCATGTAGTGGACACTATGGACAGTTGATGTGATGATGATGATGTTTGGTTTGTGGGGCGCTCAACTGCGTGGTTATCAGCGCCCGCACAATTACCCAGTCTTTGCTCAGTCCAATTTCGCCACTTTCCTGGATGATGATGAAATGATGAGGACAACACAAACACCCAGTCATCTCGAGGCAGGTGAAAATCCCTGACCCCGCCGGGAATCGAACCCGGGACCCCGTGCTCGGGAAGCGAGAAGGACAGTTGATGTATGCCCTATATTGATAAGGTGCAGTATTTGTATATAGTGAAATTTTTGAATGAGCAGTCAATTTTAACTCTGTCCGAGTATTGGATTTGTGGAGGCAACTTCTTGTAATTACCTTGGATTAATCTTGTGATTAAATATTACGCTCTTTTTTAAATGTTTGTATAGAGTTATGGGGACAAATAATAGTATTATTGGAGTTATATTTGATTATTTTTTGGGCTCAAGTATTATAATCTAATTAAAAGACTTGTTATTAAAAAAAGAAAGCTGAGAACAAATTTGCAGAAGGTCCAAGTGGTGAATTATTTTTTGTTTTACGTGGTTACTGTCTAAGTTGATTTAACATTAACATCAGGTCGCCAGTTTTGCAGGACATATTGTATGCTGACGCAGCTCCTTATAGTCCGACTGGCCAACAAACTGTCTTGGTGTGCCCATCCAGTCAGCCGACTTCACAGGAGAGGAAACGGGCGCGTTTCTGGACTGTGGCCGGTACTAGGACCTCATTGGAACCGCTATTACGTGCCGAGCAGCGGTTGCGGGTCGTCGGTCACTTAAGTTCATATGCTTACTGCGACGCTTTGTCGTGGGGATCTTCTTAATTTTCGTTCCCGTTACTTTTGCTCTTGCCTGCCATCCCCTCCCGGAATCAAGCATCAAAATTGTGCAAATACGAGGGTTTCAATTCATCGAACAGTTAGTAAATTTCACCAAGTTCAAATCTTCTGCAAGTTAAGTTCGCCATATATATACACTGCCCTCCATAAGTTTGAGAACATCATGCTGCGTATTAAAACGGAGCAAGATGGAAGTGATCTATGTGAGTTATCGGTTAGAATACGGAATAGCAAGCTCAAATAATGGTTAATAATGATACGTACAGTATTGTACACTTAATTATTGTACATATATATATATATATATATATTGGAACATACTAGTATTAGTCAGTTTAATGTAAACCGACGTTACCTGTCCAAGCAGTTCTACTAAACGCGCCTGGTGGTGCGAGTAGACCGCGTGGCTATGTAGAGGTACGTTGTTTACATTTATGTTCACTTATCGTTGCGTTTGCATAAAGGCATAACGCGCCCCGAAAGTAATTGAAATTGGTCCCAAAGTGCCAGATTCCTTATGAATCACGGCTAATGATAATCACTTTGCACCAAGAAGGCAATAGTGTCCGCCAAATTCGGAGGCATTTCTTCTGAGCCCGCCCTCGTAGGCAATTGCAGGGTAATCCATGGAAAGTTCTATGGAAAGGTTTTATGACTAGTCTCACTTATAATAGGAACTAATTCGACATACACTGAAGAGCCAAGGAAACTGGTACACCTGCCTAATATCGTGTAGACCTCCTTCGAGCACGCAGAAGTGCCGCAAAAAGACGTGACATTGACTCGACTGTCTAAAGTGGTGATGTAGGGAACTGACACCAAGAATCCTGCAAGGCTGTCCATAAATCCGTAAGAGTACAAGAGGGTGGAGATCTCTTCTGAGCAGCACCATGCAAGGCATCCCAGATATGCTCAATAATCAGAATGAGATTTTCACTCTGCAGCGGAGTGTGCGCTGATATGAAACTTCCTGGCAGATTAAAACTGTGTGCCCGACCGAGACTCGAACTCGGGACCTTTGCCTTTCGCGGGCAAGCGCTCTACCATGTGAGCTACCGAAGCACGACTCACGACCGTAGGAGACGAGGTACTGGCAGAAGTAAAGCTGTGAGTACCGGTCGTGAGTCGTGCTTCGGTAGCTCAGATGGTAGAGCGCTTGCCCGCGAAAGGCAAAGGTCCCGAGTTCGAGTCTCGGTCGGGCACACAGTTTTAATCTGCCAGGAAGTTCATGCTCAATAATGTTCATGTCTGGCGAGTTTGTTGGCCAGCGGGGTGTTTAAACTCAGAAGAGTGTTCCTGGAGCACTCTGTAGAAATTCTGGCCGTGTTGGGTGTCGGATTGTCCCACTGGAATTGCCCAAGTCCGCGGAATGCACAATGGGCATGAAGCTATGCAGGTCATCAAAATGGCTCTGAGCACTATGGGACTTAACATCTATGGTCACCAGTCCCCTAGAACTTAGAACTACTTAAACCTAACGAACCTAGGGACAGCACACAACACCCAGTCATCACGAGGCAGAGAAAATCCCTGACCCCGCCGGGAATCGAACCCGGGAACCCGGGCGTGGGAAGCGAGAACGCTACCGCACGACCACGAGCTGCGGACACAGGTCATCAGACGGGATGCTTATGTACGTGTCACCTGTCAGAGTCGTATCTAGACGTATCAGGGGCCGCATATCACTTCAACTGCACGCGCCCCACAGCACTACACAGCATCCACCAAGTTGAATATTCCCCTGCTGACAAACCGGGTTCATGGGTTCATGAGTATGTCTCCATACCTGTACACATCCGTCAGCTCGATCCAGTTTGAAACGAGACTCGTCCGAATGGGCAACAAGTTTCCAGTCATCAACAGTCCAATGTCGGCGTCGAGTGGCCCAAGCGACACGCAAAGTTTTGTATCGTGCAGTCATCACGGATACACCAGTGGATCTTCGGCTCCGGAAGCCCATATCGATGATGTTTCGTTGAATGGTTCGCACGCTGACACTTGTTGATGGCCCAGCATTGAAATCTGCAGCAATTTGCGGAAGGGTTGCACTTCTGTCACGTTGAAAGGTTCTCTTCAGTCGTCGCTGGTCCTGTTCTTGCAGGATCTTTTTCAGGTCTCAGCGGTGTCGGAGATTTGATGTTTTACCAGATTCCTGATATTCACGGTACACTCGTGGAATGGTCGCACGGAAAAATTCCCACTTCATCGCTACCTTGGAGATGCTGTGTGCCGACTATAACATCACGTTCAAACTCACTTAAATCTTGATAACTTGCCATGGTAGCGGCTGTTACCGATCTAACATGTGCGCCAGACACTTTTTGTCTTACACGGGCGATGCCGACCGCAGCGCCGTATTTTGGCTGTTGATACATCTCTGTATTTGAATACACATGCCTATACTAGTTTCTTTAGCACTTCAGTGTAGTAGTATTATGGTCAGAAACTTGGTTGAGATATGGTCTAAATTCTGTACGTCACAAACATACATGGGTGCCGGTAGAACATTTTATAATTTTGGTTTCTAAGTTATTACCAGAAAGGTTTCAAGAATTACTGCAATCATTCGCAGTTTGTTTCATTTTTTCAATTTTTATTTATTCATGACCGGTTTCGAATCACATGGAAATTCTTCATCAGATCAGTGCTTAGCATAATGTGTACTGGTAAGCACACATTATATTTTGCAGAGCAGTGCCTGCCACAAGAATAAAAACAGTGCACGATCCCCACAATACTCCAAACAAAATTGTATGAACTGATCATGAATTGCCAGGCGATTCGAAACCGGTCATGAAAAAATAAAAATTGAAAAAAAAGAAAAAATGGCGATTGGTTGCAGTAATTCCTGAAACCTTTAATAAGACAGTAGCAGTGTTCCAAATCCAGAATGGATAAAAGTTTTATTACCAGAAACCCACTTAATTATCTCAAATTATTTTCCACGATCTCTTTATCCTGTTTCTGTTAGAACTTCCGTTTTTGTGCTGTTTGAATGTCCCGAGAGAGACTTGTCAGGTCGCCTGCAAAAGCTAAGCAAAAAAATGGTTCAAATGGCTCTGAGCACTATGGGACTCAACTTCTGAGGTCATTAGTCCCCTAGAACTTAGAACTAGTTAAACCTAACTAACCTAAGGACATCACAAACATCCATGCCCGGGGCAGGATTCGAACCTGCTACCGCAGCGCCTTTAACCGCACGGCCACTTCGGCCGGCAAAAGCTAAGCAGTCTGTCCTAATACCGATTGTATATTGAGGTGGTATTACCTCTAAATATGTGTGTGTGTGTGTGTGTGTGTGTGTGTGTGTGTGTGTGTGCGTGCGAGAGAGAGAGAGATTGAGAGAGAGAGACAAAGAGACAGAGCTACAAATGAAATTTTAATTTGCTTAATACACTATTTTGTATGTGTCTTTCTATTAGATGTACGCTGAGTATATGAAGAAAAAAATGAAAATAAAACCTGTATTCGGAAGGAGCAGATGGCAAACCTTGTTCAGTGCGCCATTCTCTTAGGATCTCCAAACTTTTTCTGTTTTTAGCTATAGTTTATCCGCTTGGAACTGCGATGAAATCTTCCGGAAAGAGAAACGTCTAAAGAAAATTAAACTTTAACTTTTGTGAGTTCAAAGCCTTATGCGTTTAGAGATACGTCGTTTTGGTAAACAGTCAGCTTAGAGACATATAATAATCTAAGTGTTGGGCTCTGTTGTGGTGCGAACAACTGGGAATGTCGTTTCTGCTCATTGTAGTTCTGCGAAAGGCGTTAAACGGAATTTGCGGAATACGGCGGCGTCGGGTAAGCTCGGACTTAGCCGTAACGCCTCCCCTGGGATTATCGCACTTTGTGAGCTCTGCTACCGGCTCAGATTTTCCGGAGAACGACTTTGTGAGCACAAGTTAGCAAAACACGAAACACGCGGGCGCTACGTTAATGGCGTTTTCTACAAATCTTAGCCAAAGCCGACTCTAATAAGACTTTTGATTTGACTTTCATATCGCTGTGTCCCATGATTACGTTGGCACATTACGTCAGTCCCCTTTCTTCTATTTCACAACTACCTGTGCCGTCATGGCCGCAACACATCCTTTATTCATCACGATCTTTCCTAATAGTTTTTTCCAAAATTGCTGATCTGACTGTTTCTTCCTCATTCTGGCAATTTACTCTTGTACAAGAAACGCTTCATGCATCTGCAAGGCGTAAGTTTCTCTTCTGAATGTACACTACTGGCCATTAAAATTGCTACACCAAGAAGAAATGCAGATGATAAACGGGTATTCATTGGACAGTTACATTATACTAGAACTGACACCTGATTACATTTTCACGCAATTTGGGTGCATAGATCCTGAGAAATCAGCACCCAGAACAAACACCTCTGGCCGTAATAACGGCCTTGATACGCCTGGGCATTGAGTCAAACACAGCTTCATGGCATGTACAAGTACAGCTGCCCATGCAGCTTCAACGCGATACCACGGTAGTGACTGGCGTATTGTGACGAGCCAGTTGCTCGGCCACCATTGACCAGACGTTTTCAATTGGTGAGAGATCTGGAGAATGTGCTGACCAGGCCGTACAGGACATGCAACATGGGGTCGTGCTTAAATGTAGGGTTTCGCAGGGATCGGATGAAGGGTAGAGCCCTGGGTCGTAACACATCTGTTCACACTGTTCAAAGTGCCGCCAATGCGAACAAGAGGTGACAGAGACGTGTCACCAGTGGCACCCCATTCCATCACGCCGGGTGATACGCCAGTATGGCGATGACGAATACACGCTTCCAATGTGCGTTCACCGCGATGTCGTCAAACACGGATGAAACCATCATAATGCTGTAAACAGAACCTGGATTCATCCGAAAAAATGACGTTTTGCCATTCGTGCACCCAGGTTCGTCGTTGAGTACACCATTGCAGGCGCTCCTGTCTGTGATGTAGCGTCAAGGGTAACCGCAGACATGGTCTCCGAGCTGACAGTCCATGCTGCTGCAAAAGTCGTCGAAGTGTTCGTGCAGATGGTTGTAGTCTTGCAAAAATCCCCATCTGTTGACTCAGGGATCGAGACGTGGCTGCATGGTGCGTTACAGCCATGAGGATAAGATACCTGTCATCTCGACTGGTAGTGATACGAGGCTGTTGGGATCCAGCACGGCGATCCGTATTACCCTCCCGAACCCACCCATTCCATATTCTGCTAACATTCATTGGATCTTGACCAATGCGAGCAGCAATGTCGTGATATGATAAACCGCAATCGCGATAGGCTACAATCCGACATCTATCAAAGTCGGAAACCTGATGGTACACATTTCTCCTCCTTACACTAGGCATCACAAAAACGTTTCACCAGGCAACGCCGGTCAACTACTGATTGTGTATGAGAAATCTGTTGGAAACTTTCCTCATGTCAGCACGTTGTAGGAGTCGCCACCGGCGCCATCCTTGTGTAAATGCTCTGAAAAGCTTATCATTTGCATATCACAGCATCTTGTTCCTGTCGGTTAAATTTCGCGTCTGTAGCACGTCATCTTCGTGGTGTAGCAATTTTAATGGCCAGTAGTGTATGTTTTTCCTGGTGGTACCGCGTAAGTCCAAATAAGGGAAAATTAAAAGATCTCAGCAAGTATCAGTTAACGAAATTTCCTTACTGTTATTTTGGGGTAATTGAAAGAAACGTGTAATGAAATTTTTTCCTATTTGCTTCATTATAAAAGCGTTTGAAGCCTTAACAATGCGTCAAAGGTAGGTTTAAAACTACATACACCTTACTTTGGTGCATCATTGTGTAAATGTGCGAGAAGTTGTTATTATGTGTATAGCATTAACCAACGGTTAACTTGCAGTTTCATTGCCTGACCGATGTGAGCAGTTACAAGTGTGAACGACGCGCGATAATAACTACACGACTAAAAGCATTCAGAAACCAAACTGAACATGTTATTTGAGCTGTCTGACATATAATAATGAGTAGCTAAATTAGGAGTAGCTGCTGTGATGGAGGTAGATCGCTGTTTCCACAACAGAGTTAACTGGATAGTCCTGGCTATTGGGGATTTCCCAGAGGCTGTGTTTTCTTACCATTTTAGTCAGACATACCGAGGTACGCCGGTTGAGTAGGGACTGTGGATAAGCCCGCATCTCGTGGTCGTGCGGTAGCGTTCTCGCTTCCCACGCCCGGGTTCCCTGGTTCGATTCCCGGCGGGGTCAGGGATTTTCTCTGCCTCGTGATGGCTGGGTGTTGTGTGCTGTCCTTAGGTTAGTTAGGTTTAAGTAGTTCTAAGTTCTAGGGGACTGATGACCATAGCTGTTAAGTCCCATAGTGCTCAGAGCCATTTTTGAGTGTGGATATTCCAAAAAACCCGTTCCAGTGGTCTCAGGCTGGCTTCGCTATCTCAAATACTATTCCCGTAAATAAAATGTCGGTATTCTGGTGACATCCTCTCCTGGAACTGCAGGTTATGTAGCAAGAGTAAATTGATAGAGGAGCAGGAGCGTAAGATCTGTGCCCTTCAGGTGCAGTTGAAAAACGCACAGGAGGAGCTAGATAGGATGAGGAGGGAGAAGGGGGTTGGGGAATGGGAGTTGGCTGTTGGCAAGAGATCTGCTAGGAGTAGAAGATTTTCAGATAGTTTTACTATTGGTGTTTACAATAGATATGACCAACTGTCAGAGTCTAGTGGAGAGGAATCTCTAGTAGCTGTAGATGTAGGAAGTATGCAGCAGACCTAAGTAGTTACTGTGCCTAGAACAGTTGCGAAGTCGAAGAGGAAGAAGAAGGTTCTGCTGTTAGGTAGTTCTTATGGCAGAGGTGTAGGCCAGCAGTTGCAGGAAGTGCTGGGGACTGAGTACCAGGTCACCAGCATTGCGAAGCGTAATGCAGGGTTGGATCAGGTGACTGTTAACATAGGGGGTTTATGTAGGGATTTTACTAAAGAGGATCAGGTAGTGATTGTGGGTGGGGCTGGTAATAGTATTGATAGGGAAGGGGAGTATAACATAGATGGTGACCTGGAAAAGATAGCCACTCAGACTGGCAACACGAATGTGCATTTCGTGGAACTGTCACGATCGACCTCATCTTCATACAGCCGTCAGGAGTAATAACATGAGACTTGGGGGTGCGCTGATGACAGAAAGCATGGGTCACATTTCAGTGGTGTCGGTGGAGTCTATCAGCAGGACGGGTTTCACTAGACACGGCCTGCACCTCAACAGGTATGGGAAGGGGAGGTTGGCAAAGCTTATAGGTGACAGCATAGGTGAGGTTGGTGGGATCACTCATGGGAAAATTCCTGCAGTAGTGGGTGTTAGAGCTGCACCTTTTTTAGATTGAAGTCAGCTGATAGGTATTCCTGCTTAAGGGAAGTCTCTCTAACAAGGGAATCACTTTTGACAAAGCTTAGGTATCCGAGTAATGAGGGAATTAGTATATTTCATCAAAATATACAAGGTATTAGAGATAATGTTAGTGAACTGCTTATAGATGTTGACTCTGAAATTATTGGTATATCTGAACACTTCTTAAATAAGGAGATAATTCAGAGGCTTCCTTTACCAGGATACAGGTTGGCTAGCTGCTTTTCGAGGAGCTCTTTGCGGTGTGGGGGAGTAGCCATGTATGTGAAAAACGGCATCGCATTTGAGTCAATTGATGTTTCAAAGTACTGCACTGAAAAGGTGTTTGAATGTTGTGCAGGTGTGGTTAAATTTAACGGAGCTAAACTTGTTACTGTTGTTATTTATAGATCCCCAGACTCCGATTTCACAACATTTTTGCTAAAGCTAGAGGAGGTTCTTGGTTCACTTTATAGGAAATACAAAAAGTTAGTTATATGTGGTGACTTCAATATTAATTGGATAAGTGATTGTGCAAGGAAGAGGATGCTGGTAGACCTCTTTAATTCATATAATCTTATGCAAACCGTATTCTTTCCAACGAGAGTGCAAGGGAACAGTAGAACAACCATAGACAACATTTTTGTTCATTCCTCATTACTAGAAGGGCATTCTGTTAGCAAAAAGGTGAATGGCCTTTCAGATCATGATGCGCAAATTTTAACTTTAAAAGATTTTTATGCTGCAACACGTGTTAAATATAGTCATCAGCTGTTCAGGAAAGCTGATCCAGTTGCTGTAGAGACCTTTGTAAACCTTATAAAGGAACAAGAGTGGCAAGATGTTTATAGCGCTGATACAGTAGACGATAAATATAATGCTTTTCTCAAGACTTTTCTCATGCTCTTTGAAAGTTGCTTTCCGTTAGAACGTTTAAAACAGGGCACTAGCACAAACAGGCAGCCTGGGTGGCTGACTAGAGGGATAAGAATATCTTGTAGAACAAAGTGGCAATTATATCAAAACGTTAGAAACAGTCAAAATCTAAATGCAGCTGACCATTACAAACAGTATTGTAAGGTGCTTAAAAATGTTATTAGGAAGGCAAAAAGTATGTGGTATGCAGATAGAATAGCTACGTCTCAGGATAAAATTAAAACCATATGGTCAGTCGTAAAGGAAGTTGCTGGTCTGCAGAGACAGGTCGAGGATATAGAATCAGTGCGTAGTGGGAATGTCCGTGTTACTGATAAGTCGCATATATGTACAGTATTTAATAATCACTTTCTGAATATAGCAGGTGAACTAAATAGAAACCTAGTCCCAACAGGGAATCATATAGCGCTCTTAGAAAAAAGTGTTCCGAGACTGTTACCTGAAATGCTCCTCCATGATACTGACAAGAGGGAGATTGAGTTAATAATTAAATCACTAAAGACCAAGAACTCTCATGGATATCACGGGGTATCTAGCAGAATACTGAAGTATTGTTCTATGTATGTTAGCCCAGTTCTCAGCCATATCTGTAACTTTTCCTTTAGGAGTGGTCGGTTTCCTGACCGATTAAAGTACTCGGTAGTGAAGCCACTTTATAAAAAGGAAGACATTGATAATGTTGACAATTTTAGACCTATTTCTATGCCATCGGTGTTTGCTAAAGTTATCGAGAAGGTTGTATATACAAGGTTACTAGAGCATTTAAATTCACATAATTTGCTGTCAAATGTTCAGTTTGGTTTTAGAAATGGTTTAACAACTAAAAATATTATATTCTCTTTTCTCCGTGAGGTTTTTGACGGATTAAATAAAAGGTTGCGAACGCTAGGTGTTTTCTTTGATTTAACGAAGGCTTTTGACTGTGTTGACCACAAAATATTACTGCGGAAGTTGGACCATTATGGAGTAAGGGAAGTAGCTTACAATTGGTTCGCCTCTTACTTTAAGAACAGAAAGCAGAGAGTAATTCTCCGCAATATTGAGAGTGGTAGTGATGTTCAGTCCCAATGGGGCACTGTTAAGTGGGGCGTTCCCCTAGGGTCGGTGCTGGGGCCACTGCTGTTTCTCATTTATATAAATGATATGCCTTCTAGTATTACAGGTGATTCAAAAATATTTCTGTTTGCTGATGACACCAGCTTGATAGTGAAGGATCTTGTGTGTAATATTGAAACAGTAATAAATAATGTAGTTCATGAAATAAGTTCGTGGCTTGTGGAAAATAATTTGATGCTAAATCACAGTAAGACTCAGTTTTTACAGTTTCTAACTCACAATTCAACAAGAACCGATATTTTGATCAGACAGAATGGGCATATTATAAGCGAGACGGAACAGTTCAAATTCCTAAGCGTTCGGATAGATAGTAAGCTGTTGTGGAAAGCCCATGTCCAGGATCTTCTTCAGAAGCTAAATGTTGCTTTATTTACCATTAGAACAGTATCTGAAATAAGTGACACTTCAACACGAAAAGTAGTCTACTTCGCATATTTTCATACGCTTATGTCGTATGGTATTATTTTTTGGGGTAATTCTTCTGATTCAAAAAGGGTATTTTTGGCTCAAAAACGGGCTGTTCGAGCTATATGTGGTGTAAGTTCGAGAACCTCTTGTCGACCCCTATTCAAAAATCAGTGAATTCTGACATTGCCCTCACAGTATATATTTTCTTTAATGTCGTTTGTTGTTAGCAATATTAGCCTATTCCCAAGAGTTAACAGCTTTCACTCAGTTAATACTAGGCAGAAATCAAATCTGCATGTAGAATGCACTTCCTTGACTCTTGTGCAGAAAGGAGTGCAGTATCCTGCTGCATCCATTTTCAATAAGCTACCACAAGAACTCAAAAATCTTAGCAGTAGCCCAAACTCTTTTAAGTCTAAACTGAAGAGTTTCCTCATGGCTCACTCCTTCCATTCTGTCGAGGAGCTCCTGGAAGAGCTAAAAAGTTAAGGAAATTCCAGTGTTACATTGTTGATTGTCTTCATTTAAACTTACGACTTGTCACCTGAATATGTTTTTTTTATATTTCATTTTATCTGTTTCTAATATCGTGTTATAATTTCATGTATTGACTCGTTCCATGACCATGGAGACTTCTCCTTAATTTGGTCCCACGGAACGATAAATAAATAAATAAAATAAATAGATACGCCTGGGTATTGAGTCAGACAGAGGTTGGATGGCGTGTACAGGTACAGCTGCCCATGCAGCTTCACAAGATACCACAGTTTATCAAGGGTAATGACTGGCGTATTGTGACGAGCCAGCTGCTCGGCCACCATTGACCAGACGTTTTCAATTGGTGAGAGATGTGGAGAATTTTCTGTATCCAGAAAGTCCCGTACAGGACCTGCAACATGCGATCATGCATTATCCTGCTGAAATGAAGGTTTTCGCAGGGATCGAATGAAGGGTAGAGCCACGGGTCGTAACATATCTGAAATGTAACGTCCACTGTTCAAAGTGCCGTCAGTGCGAACAAGAGGTGACCGAGACGTGTAACCAATGGCACCCCATACCACCACGCAGGGTGATTCTCCAGTATGGCGACGACGAATACACGCTTCCAATGTGCGTACACCACGATGTGGCCAAACACGGATGCGACCATCGTGACGCTGTAAACAGAACCTGGATTGATCCGAAAAAATGACGTTTAGCCATTCGTGCACCCAGGTTCGTCGTTGGGTACACCATCGCAGGCGCTCCTGTCTGTGATGCAGCGTCAAGGGTAACCGCAGCCATGGTCTCCGAGCTGATAGTCCATGCTGCTGGAAACGTCGTCGAACTGTTCGTACAGATGGTTGTTGTCTTGCAAACGTCCCCATCTGTTGACTTAGGGATCGAGACGTGGCTGCACGATACGTTACAGCCATACGGATAAGAAGCATGTCATCTCAACTGCCAATGATACGAGGCCGTTGGGATACAGCACGGCGTTCCGTATTATCCTCCTGAATCCACCGATTCCACATTCTGCTAACAGTCATTGGATCTCGACCAATGCGAGCAGGATGTTCGCAATACGGTAAACCGCAATCGCGATAGGCTACAATCCGACCTTTATCAAAGTTGGAAACCAGATGGTACGCATTTCTCCTCCTTACACGTGGCACCACAAAAACGTTTCACCAGGCAACGCCGGTCAACTACTGTTTGTGTATGAGAAATCGCTTGGAAACTTTTCCTCATGTCAGCACGTTGTAGGTGTCGCCACCGGCGCCAACCTTGTGTGAATGCTCTGAAAAGCTCATCATTTGCATATCACAACGTCTTCTTCATGTCGGTTAAATTTCGCGTATGTAGCACGTCAGCTTGGTGGTGTAGCAATTTTAATGGTCAGTAGTGCATAATTTCAAACCATAATGAATGTTTTTCTCGCTGGTAACCTTTGAACATAATGAAAGGAAAAATGATTATCGCTTAATACTTTTCAGTTGTTCATGCAGTAAAAGTCTTGCATGGGGCATGAGGCTATAATTTATTACTTCTCTATTAATAACTGTATTGGCGACACATTTCACAGACAGTATGGACATATACCACTCATTGTAAGTGCAAAGTTGTATCATTGTTCAGGAGATATTGGGTCATAAAGATTCAGATGTCTGAAAAATTGACGCATCAAGCATGACGTTTAAATTTATTTATTTCTTTGCTATTGACTCTATTCGCTATAAATTTCACAGACAGTATCCGCATATGCTACTGAATGGATCTACAATATTACATTATTGTACGATATATAGTTAAGGAAATATGACGTCATCAAAAACGAAATGCTTGAGAAACTGCCGCAGCTTGCACGACGTTTAAACTTGTTAACTTCGTTACTATCATCTCTGTTCGCAATACCTTTGCAGACAATATTCCCACATGTCCATTATAATTATCAGGGCTGTTATGCCGTGGTCGGTTGATGAATTCTGTGTCAATTCCCAACGTTTCGTCCCCGTCTGCGGGAGACATCTTCAAGGGGGTCTGTAGCTGGATGGAAGGTCCAACACACCCACTGGCTCGCTACTGCCTGCCGCTAAATTCCGTGTCCGCGCGCTCCCGCGCCGCGGCGTGACGTCACGTGTTTTGAAAACGTCAGTGCAATTGGCCGCTGTCCGCTGCCGCCGATCGCCGTTGTCATCACGCAGTAGTGGACGGGTGGTACACATCTTCTTTAACACTGGCATCCATATACGTTTAATTTCACGTTCTCCTCCTTTCGATTGAAAATATTAGGGTGTTTAGCGTTTTCGATTGCCTCCCTGTAGAGCCTTTCGTAATATCCGCTTGTGGTCGCTAGTACTTGCGTCTCCTCGAAACGGATATGGTGGTTCCCTGGCTTGAAAGCAAGCTCCGGAACAGCTGATCGCTCCGTTTCTCCTCTTCTACAATTGCCCTTGTGCTCTTCCAAACGTTTTGAAACAGATCTTTTCGTGGTGCCCACATAAACATCTCCACATCCCAGTGGGTGTGTTTGACCTTTCATCGAGCTACAGACCCCCTTGAAGATGTCTCCCGCAGACGGGGACGAAACGCGCCCTTTGTGCGCTAGCATTAAGTATAGTCTCATATGCCAATACGAAACGTGTTTCACTGGTGAGATGAAAGATAAAAGTATTCTGGGGCATTACATTTACAATGGCATCACGGTTCAGACGCAAGGATTAATAACTTGCTTCTTGTAAGTTCTCGTGGTTCATGTGTGGGTTCCTGATATCATGTCCTAGTTCATGAACCACGGGCAACGTATGAGTGGCCAAGTAAGTGGTCCTGACAGTCGGGATACCAGTTACTTTGGAATAAGGCTGAGCAAATCAGACATATTCCGATTCGTGGCCACCTTTGTGCTCAGACGGCAAAGACTACCATTTCCACCGGTTAGTCCCTCAACCGTTAGGAGTAAAACTCAATGGGACCCGGGGCAAGTAAGGCTAGCAACCTGCTTCCCTGGTACTATAAATATGATGCTGGCAACAATCAGAGCAAAACGCCTCGGACCTTTGGAGGTGACGGTGTCCCACCTCTAATTGACAAACCAGGGACGCCTAAGATACGACTCGGATAACGAATGGTAACCAAATGGGGAGCTATTAATATCAATGGGGGATACTCTGGGAAGAAGGTAGAGCTGGCAGAGGCTGCAAGTAAGATGGGATTGGACGTTTTAGCTGTTAGTGACATTCGGGTAAGGGGTGAGAAAGAAGAGGAAGTGGGAGAATACAAGGTCTACGTGTCAGGAGTCACAGCAGGAATAGCACAATGGGGTGTAGGGCTTTACATCAGGAAAGAAATGGAACCCAGCGTAGTTGCAATAAGGTATGTAAACGAACGACTTATGTGGATAGATTTGACAGTGTCTAGCAAGAAAATTAGGATTGTGTCAGTATATTCGCATTGTGAAGGGACAGATCAAGATAAGATGGATAAATTTTATGACGCACTCAGTGATGTAGTTGTTAGGGTGAAGGACAAGGACAGTGTTCTGCTCATGGGTGATTTTAATGTCAGGATTGGAAATCGAACAGAAGGGTATGAAAAGGCTATGGGTAAATGTGGAGAGGATATGGAGGCCAACAGGAACGGGGAACAGATCTTGGATTTCTGTGCCAGTATGGGCTTAGTAATCACAAACTCCTTTTTTAAACATAAGGACATTCACCGGTATACTTGGGAAGGCAGGGGAACCAGATCTGTCATTGACTATATAATAACAGATCAGGAATTCAGGAAGGCTGTGAGGGACACACGTGTATTCAGGGGATTCTTTGATGACACTGATCACTATGTAATCTGCAGTGAAATTGGCATTGTGAGGCCGAAAGTGCAGGAGGTCAAGTCCATGTGTAGGAGGATAAGAGTGGAGAAACTTCAGGATAAGGAAGTCAGACACAAGTACATAACAGTGATCTCAGAAAGGTACCAGTTAGTTGAATGTAGTCAATTGCAGTCACTGGAAAAGGAATGGACAAGGTACAGGGACACAGTACTAGAAGTGGCCAAAGAATGTCTTGGAACAGTAGTGTGTAAAGGTAGGATGAAGCAAACAGCTTGCTGGAATGACACAGTCAAGGCAGCCTGTAAAAGGAAAAAAAAAGGCATATCAAAAATGGCTACATACTAGAACTCAGGTAGACAGAGAAAGTTATGTTGAAGAAAGAAACAAAGCCAAACAGATAATTGCAGCATCCAAGAAGAAATCTTGGGAAGACTTTGGAAACAGGTTGGAGACCTTGGGTCAAGCTGCTGGAAAACCATTCTGGAGTGTAATTAGCAGTCTTCGAAAGGGAGGTAAGAAGGAAATGACAAGTATTTTGGACAGGTGAGGAAAACTGCTGGTGAATCCTGTGGATGCCTTGGGCAGATGGAGGGAATATTTTGAAGAGTTGCTCAATGTAGGTGAAAATACGATCAGTACTGTTTCAGATTTCGATGTACAATGGGACAGGAATGATGATGGAAATAGGATCACATTTGAGGAAGTGGAGAAAATGTTCAGTACATTGCAGTGCAATAAAGCGGCTGGGGGTGGATGAAATTAAGTCGGAACTCATCAAATACAGTGGAATGTCAGGTCTTAAATGGCTACACAGGATAATTGAAATGGCCTGGGAGTCGGGACAGGTTCCATCAGACTGGACGAAAGCAGTGATCACACCAATCTTTAAACATGGAAACAGAAAAGATTGTAAGAACTACGGAAGTATATCTTTGATCAGCGTTGTGGGTAAAATCTTCTCAGGCATTGTTGAAAGGAAAGTGCGGGAATTAGTTGAGGACAAATTGGATGAAAATCAGTGTGGGTTTAGGCCTCTTAGAGGGTGTCAGGACCAGATCTTTAGCTTACGGCAAATAATGGAGAAGTGTTACGAGTGGAACAGGGAATTGTATCTATGTTTTATAGACCTAGAAAAGGCATGTGGCCGGGTTCCTAGGAGGAAGTTATTGCCTGTTATACGTGATTATGGAATAGGAGGCAAACTTTTGCAAGCAATTAAAGGTCTTTACATGGATAGTCAGGCAGCAGTTAGAGTTGATGGTAAATTGAGTTCATGGTTCAGAGTAGTTTCAGGGGTAAGACAAGGCTGCAACATGTCTCCACTGTTGTTCATATTATTTATGGATCACATGTTGAAAACAATAGACTGGCTGGGTGAGATTAAGATAGGTGAACACAAAATAAGCAGTCTCGCATATGCGGATGACTTAGTTGTGATGGCAGATTCTATTGAAAGTATGCAAAGTAATATTTCAGAGCTAGATCAGAAATGTAAGGACTATGGTATGAAGATTAGCATCTCCAAAACAAAAGTAATGTCAGTGGGAAAGAGATATAAACGGATTGAGTGCCAAATAGGAGGAACAAAGTTAGAACAGGTGGACGGTTTCAAGTACTTAGGATGCATATTCTCACAGGATGGCGACATAGTGAAAGAACTGGAAGCGAGGTGTAGGAAAGCTAATACAGTGAGCGCTCAGCTACGATCTACTCTCTTCTGCGAGAAGGAAGTCAGTACCAAGACTAAGTTATCTGTGCACCGTTCAATATTCCGACCAACTTTGTTGTACGGGAGCGGAAGCTGGGTGGATTCAGGTTGCCTTATCAATAAGGTTGAGGTTACGGATATAAAAGTAGCTAGGATGACTGCAGGTACTAGTAGATGGGAACAATGGCAGGAGGGTGTGCACAATGAGGAAATCAAAGAAAAACTGGGAATGAACTCCATAGATGTAGCAGTCAGGGCAAACAGGATTAGATGGTGGGGTCATGTTACACGCATGGGAGAAGCAAGGTTACCCAAGAGACTCATGGGTTCAGCAGTAGAGGGTAGGAAGAGTCAGGGTAGACCAAGAAGAAGGTACCTGGATTCGGTTAAGAACGATTTTGAAGTAATAGGCTTAACATCAGAAGAGGCACTAATGTTAGCACTGATTAGGGGATAATGGAGGAATTTTATAAGGGGACTATGCTCCAGACTGAACGCTGAAAGGCGTAATCAGTCTTAAATGATGATGATGATGATAATGTAAGTTCTCGGAAAATCCATCTCATCTATTTGATGTGGAGGCATTTTGTATTACAGAGTGCAATAACAGAAGTGCACACTTCGCCAATCAGTTCCTTGAATGAAAAGCGGATAGAGGTTTAACAATGGACGCGGGCGAGGGAGACGCAAATTACTTGCGACTACATGGCGCCATCCTTCCATATGGAAAGCGAGCGCGAATTTCGAAGACGACTAAAGGAAGAATTCACTCGTCTCTTTCGCCTCGCGGCTGCGAATGAGCGCCGAGGAGCAAATTGCCACGTTAGACGCTGCTGGCTAGCGGAACGGTATGGGAAGCGCGTAGGGCCGTGTCGGCGGCCATGTGTTCGGCGTGTCTGCGTCAGCGCGGCGTGTGTTGCTACTCTGCGGGAGACAATGGCGTGACAGCGGCTGGCGGCGCACGTGCTCCATTGTCTGCCGCCTCATTAACTGACAGCAACAGCGGGGGTGGAGGAGGCGGCGGCGGCGGCGGCGGCGGCGGCGGCGGCGGTGGCGTCATATCAGCGCATCGGCGTCGCTGTCACCCCGGGAACGGTGTAAATGGAAAGGGGGAAGGGGGGGGGGGAGGGACGCCTCGGGGCTCGCTGGCGTCCTAATTGAAGAAGCCACAGCGTGTACAATCAGCGGAGCTGCCCCAGGCGACAGCGCGCACATACGGAAGCCGTGGAAACGATTGTCCTTCCGTTCTTCTCGACAAACCACTGTGTCGACTAGACTGAAGCGAGCGATAAAGTGGAACTCTGCTACTTACAAATAACCTACCCAAGGGATACACTTAGATTTTAATCGACTTTGAATGTTTTGTAGTTTAGACCAATAGAGTTTAACATTTCTAAAATGATGCCGTTAAAACGGTAACAGATATAAAAAAGAACTTCAAATAAAAGGTCTATCGCTCTTATGTGAGCTACAACGGATTTGTCTAAAAAGTCATTATTTGCGAAATTCCTCCCCCGTCCCACAATTTTGTTTTTTGCTTTGACGTTTGACTATTAGCAAAGTACTTAGTATCGGTAACACCAAATTCAGTCTTATATGATGAAGTAGTGGCAACGGCATGGCCGCAGTGGTTACACCGGTTCCTGTGAGATCACCGAAGTTAAGCGCTGTCGGGCGTGGTCGGCACTTGGGTGGGTGACCATCCAGGCCGCCATGCGCTGTTGCCATTTTTCGGGGTGCACTCAGCCTCGTGATGCCAACTGAGGAGTTACTCGACCGAATACTAGCGGCTTCG